>NC_088679.1:81669400-82869400 GCF_950023065.1 Planococcus citri | reverse complement strand
TTCACGTTGTTTTCTCATAACACAAGATTATAAAATCAATGAAAAACAACACCGCATGTTTCCCATTGCAACAGGATTGCACGTAGAATAGGGGTAAATATCGTATAAAGAGGAGAGGGGGGAGGGGGAGTCGTTTTGCACTTCTTTCTGAAATAGAAAATCGCAATTGCAGAGGTCTTTCTTCAAGCCTCAGGTCCGAGCAGGTAAATATAGGTCGGTTAAGAAAAAGAGACTTCTTCTCAATCTGACTTTGTCCAGTCACCCAGAGAAACGATTTTTCAGACCAGTTTTTTTCAACACTGGTACTTAATTTCTGATGCAACTTTTAACAAACGACGACACGACGGAAGAAGAAATCGTTCAAGGCACATTTAAAAAACTGTATAAAAAATTAAAAGAACCAATAATAGGCAACTTACAGACTAACGGCAGATTCATCCGGATATTTGATCCGCTTTTACATAAAAACTGGCAATACTTGGTACTCACCTGGAACAAAAAAAAGCAACATAAACGTCAGAACTTTGAAAAAGTTTGAATCTAAAATCATAAAATTTTCCGCAAAAAGATTAAATGTATTAGAGATGAAAATCTGAAACTCGATTAATGCCTATTGCCTACCCTTATTGAAATCGATCAAAATCATTTTCCAACCGATACAAGGTGTCTAACAAAATTTCAAAATGAAAAAGCAGGACTTCTTGCAGTTTTCACAATTTCACAAAAAAAGGAAATAAATTGAAAATTTAAAGTGTGATTGAAAAACAAAGCGGGACTCTGTGATAAAATTGTTGAAAAGCAGAGCAACTGTGAGACTTGCAGGACACATCAGCAAAACATAGTGCAAAACCAAGACTCGCAGGACCTGCAATCCGAAGTCTCTAGCAAAAATCGACTTTTCTTCAGTAATTTCAAGTTGTTCCAGAGAACTTCGGCATCTGAAAATTTAATTATGGCGTAAATTTGACCTTTTGAATCCATCAGAGCAGGAGCAGGAGAATCGCAAATTCCAGGTAACGAGTCAGAAAATGCATTTTTTTACAAGTTGAAAAATCGTAAATTTTAAAAAAATTCCAAAATCGTCAATTTTTGCAACAAATTAGGTAGGTATGTACTTGAAACTTCATCTACTCGCAAAAGTCAACCTACCAAATCGATTTCCACTATTTACTTACCAGCCGATCTGGGGCCTCCAGCAAAAGTACTGCACTTTCCCCAGTGACTTCAAATCGCTTTAGAAGGCGTTGTAACACCTTTGGTGTAGTTGAAAACTTAACCCTGTCATAAGTTCGACCTTCCGAATCTATTACGAGTAGAATTAGGCGAAGTCCAAATTCGAGGTGAAGTTGAAATGCGTATTTTTTTACGAGTAGGTTGGTAGAAAAATTTCAAAAAATTTTCAGATCGTCAATTTTTATAAAAAATTCCTCGAGAATTCTTCCACTCCTTAAAACTGACACCCCTCACCCTCCCCCTCCACCCCTTACCGGAAATCCATATTCGGAAAGTTGAAGTTATGACAGGATAAAAAATTTTCAACTGCCGAAGTGTCTTCTGAAGCGATTTAAAATTTGTGGAAAAAAGTACATTTTACTGGATGCTTCAGATCAGTCCCAAACTGGTGGCAATTGATTCGAAGGTCGACTTTCGGGGCGGGAGGAGTTTTAAGTAGTTTTCTTCAAAAATTGATGATTTTGGATTTGTTTTTTTTTTTTTTGATTTTTTGAATGTAAGATAATCCAACTTGTGAAAAAATAAATGTTCGTTTCCTCGTCAGCTCGGATTTACGATTCACCCATCATAATCGATTCGAAAAGTCGAACTCGCCACAGGGTAAAATTTTCGGCATCCGAAGTTGATTACAACAGCGCCTTCCGAAGTGATTTGAAATCGCTGGAAAATAGTCTATACTTTTTCTGGTGGTTCTGGATTATCTGGGAAGCGGTACCAATCGATTTGAAAACTCAACAATGCGAGGGATCTTCTCGAGGTGCCCGCTTCTGATTTGAACGGGGCCGCAATTTTTGAGATGAGAACGGTTAGAAATCCCCATAATCAAAACTTTAGCTGTCCAAATAATTGATTTTTTGATTTTTAGCTAATTAAAATTCAGAATTTACCATTTTTAACGATTCGTACTTCAAAAAAAAATTGTACGCCGATTCAGTAAAAATTATGAAAATTAGTCCGGAAACTAATATCAACTCAACTCCCTCGAATCAAATTTCACCATTTCTGGCAATTCTGGATCCTTCAGCACCTTTTTCGATTTCTCTAAAAGACTCGCGGGCCAAAGGGTTTATTCAATTTAGGCAGCTAAAAATCAAGTTGTAGGTCAACTTTTTTATCGGACAATTTTTCAGTACTTAAGCTCATTGCTCAGAATTGGACCCAATGCGCGAGTTATTCAGATAAGTAATCTGGGATTGGCAAAAAAAATTAATTAATAAATCTCGATGTATTTTAAAAATGAAGCCATTCGAGTCGAATGATGGTCAAACGATTAGAAAAAAATCATCATCAAACTCACGTCCACTTCACACATTGGCCAAGAATTCGAGGTCATTTGAAAGAATACTGGTACGATTACAGAATTGTAAACTCGAGCTGAGATTTTGGTCATTAATAGCTCGAGTATAAAAAAAAATGCAATGTAGGTACATCGCATTCAACTGAGCCAATTTTTTGCCTTTTTTGTCATTACACGACCATTTTTACAAACTTATTCTAGATTCCCCGTAGTCCAAAAACTTGTATCACTTCCACACGAGAATCTAGGCACTAGGCAGCAGCTGAACACCGCCCAACTCGATCACACACAAAATAAATCTACATATTCGTACAAACTAATTAGTCGACAAGACATGGGACAAACGAAAGAAACAGAATCCACGCAATTATACGAAGTAAGTATTTACGATTATGTCATTTTTATTCATAATGCGTAACGTGTATTTAATAGATACCACAGCCATGCATATTGCTTATTGCCTATACCTGACCTATGCACATGAGCACACATACTCGCGTATACCGTATAAATCAATGAGACAAAATTCACGGCGCAGCAAGCACTCCGCCCGCACTACGGCTGTACGAGTATTTTACGAGGTGTAAAAAGTGCTTAACATGGCGTATACAAATTTAATGAATCATCGTTTCGCGCCAAAAAAAAAAAAAAATACTACGAATATTCCATAAACACAATGTTTAACGATATTGTTCAAATGTTTCCCTCTTTCCTGGCTGGTAACTCTTTAAGGTAGATGGAAAGTTAATTTACGTTAAAAGCGAATTTAATTAGATAATATATGGAGACGAGTGGGTGGATGATGGTTCATTTACAGTCAATAGTGAATTGCCATTATAACGGTGAGTAATAGCGATTTTAAAGTTTTTTAAATTGATTTTCAAACTTTTTATGATACACGTAATATAATATACTCGAACAGCACCATTCACAATCTGTGGAAATTTATTACATACTCTCTTACGCTCTCATTTAAATAATCCGCCAATATCGAGCCATTAATATTTTCCGCGGTTTTTTTTTATTTCGTATTAAGTATCAAACTCGCGTATTTGTATGGATTTTGTCACGCGTACCTATAACTTATTATTAAATTTCTTCGTTCGTCTTTCTGTTTTTGCATTAATTTCCCCGAATTTTCAAAATGGAATAGTGAATGCTGAGGTAGCTAAGTGCATGAGATGAAATTTTACTATCCAAATGAACTCTGCACGCGTATTAGTCAGAATACATCTCGAGAAACTGCGCACATCACGAATACAAGTTCTCGAACCAACAGAAACTAAGGAACTAAATACCAGGTATGGAAATACGCCATCTTTGGATATAGATTTCGTAGTTTTGACGGTGATGTGATTTTTTCATTTCAGTCATATAAAGAAATGAAATCAAAAAAATGGTGGGAAAATGTTTATTTTGTGTATTAAAATGAATATGAAGTAAAAAAATAATGTAAATTGGCGGTATTATTAATAAATTGAGTCCTTAAAATTTTTTTTCTATATCCAAAGATGGCGTATTTCCATACCTGGTATTTAGTTCCTTAACAGAAACCAATGATAATAATTTTTAAAAAACCGATTATGGATAGAAAGATGACCTTAGGAGATCATTTTTTACAAAGTTTTACAAGCTAATGTTCACCTAATTTTCTGATTTTTTGGCGAATTATTTCGAAATTCAAACAACTCAAAACGAGCTTATTCCACTCAAAAAATATGCAACTTTTTTGATACCTTTTTTTAAAAATTGTACTCACTTGGCAAAAAATTAACTCATTTACGTACACTCGATGCTTTTTTCCGTTTTTTCAATTATTAAAATCACCCCAACCCTCCCTCCCTCCCTCCCTCCAAAAAAAAGGTCGGCGGATTTTGACCAAATTCAGGAGAGACCTTCTCTTTTACTTGAAAGTTACTCAGAAAATTTTCGCCGAAAATGTATGCATTTCACAAAAGTTGCCAAAAAAAACGTTTTTTTTTTGGCCCAGATTGAAATTTATTATGGGGGTCTTGCAATTTTGTTACACAACATCTGCCTTTTTCGTCAAAATAACCAAATAAAACCTGTTTTTTAAAAATCAAAATCACTAAAAAATTTTATTTCTTTCACCAAAACTATGACAAATTTTACCTTGTACCTACTTTTTTGTAAATAAGTACTGCAAAAAGGACCCACTTAACTCATTTTTGTCAAAAACTGTCACCAAAAAAAAAAACATTTTCTACCAAAACTGCCAGAGAGTTATTTTTGCCAAAATTGCTGAAACTTCTTCCTTTTTAGTCAAAATCTCCAGAAAGTCTCGCTCTCTTTTCGCAAGAAATTTTCGTTTGTCAAAACTGCACACAAAAATCAGGTTTTATTAAAATACCAATAAATCTGGACTTTTGTCGCAAATTTTCAAAAAATCTTGCTTTTTTTGTAAACAATGCGAAAAAGAAAAGACCCATTTTTTGTCACAATTGTAAAAAAAAAGCAAGTTTTTGTCCCTCCTTTTGGAATTTTGATTTTTAAACATATTTGTTCTTTCGGTGATATACGAGTACAATTGAAAAAAAATCTAAAAAAATTTGTCTCCCCGCCCAGATCTCAATTATTCAAATATTTGGAAAAGGCTCCTTCTAGACTTTTTCAACACCCTTTTCCACCAAAAAATAGTCTTGGTTTTCCATTTTTCAACGATGCTTCAAAATCTACCGTTAATTTACTCTTTGTTTTGGGATTTTGATTTCGGATATTTTTTTTGATCTTTAAAAATTTTCCAAAAAGGTATTCTCTCATTTTAGAAATTCGAATTATAAAAAAAAAATCAAATGATGGCCACTCTTTTAAAGAAATGATTTTCCCGCACTTTTCCCAGTTTGCTGACCAATTTATCCAATTTTCCAGACTGAATGAAAAATTTACTAAGGTTAAAAAGTGAAAAAAATCAAAAAAGACAATTCTTGTGAAAAAGAAACAGGACTTTTCTGAAGTAGACAGAAAACAGCTGATTTTTTAATTGCAGTTTGGGCAGAAAAAAATGACTTTTCACCAATTCAATAATTTTAAAAAACACGATTTTCTTGAAAAAAAAAATAATCTTTTTGATAATTTTTTGAAAATTTGAGAAAAAATTAGGGATTTTGATAAAAAAAATGGGTCTTTTTTCGGCAATTTTGGCGAAAAACAAGACTTTTTTCAAATAATTAGAAATCAGGACTTTTTATGGCACAGAACCTCTCTGGCAATTTTACAACTAGGAAGACTTCTGACAATTTAGACAAACACTAACGCTTATTGATAGTTTTCACAAAAAAAAAAGATTTTTTCGATAATTTTGACAAAAAACATATGTAGGTACATTTTGCGGCAATTTTGCCAGGATTTTACACGTTTTATTTGGTGAGAGAACAATATATTTTTGTTCGGCAATTTTGAAAAAAAAAATGAGACGTCTTAGACAGCTAAGGAGAAAATCGATACTTTTTGGATGTTCAGGGGAAAAAGTTGGAATTTTCTAGCAATTTTGACAAAAATTACAACTTTTTGACCATTTTAACAAAATTGTTTTTTTTAACAATATGTAATTCTGTCAATTAAACACAACATTTTAGGCGATTTCGGAGAAAACGGGACTTCTTTGGATATTCTGAAGATTTTTCAACCACTTTGAAATCTTGGCGAAGTGTTTTTGTAAATACGAGTAAGTTCGTGCCTTCGCATTTCTTGCTAAATGTAGGCCTACTGGTACTCAATGCACATAATACACATTCAATATTTCACATCATACTCGAATTGAGCCTTTTTATCAGTCGGAAAAATAAGCTACCTATGAAGAAGGTTTTTGCATATTTTTGGAGTCTATCACAACGTTTACCAATATCTCTGATGAAGACTATCACCTAATGGCATCCGCTAGCGGTTCTCTTCACTCCGTTATAATATGTATTTCAACACGAGGAACAGCGGTTTTAATCCCCAGATATAAACACACTGCAAGCTACTACTTTCCAGCAGTTATGTCAAAATGCAATTTAAATAAAATTTATCTTTCTCCGTCTACACATACTTACACACAACGACTAGATTTTCACTCGAACTATATAAGCACTTATCCCTGTTTCCTAAACCGATATCAAGTTTTTTCTATCCTTCCTCTTTATCGTATCAAAACATTTCACGAATACTTTGTTCTCTTACACAGGCAGTAAAAAAAATTCTCAATCATCTTTCAACGACCCCGACTTTGTAAGTATCTTAAAAAAAAAAAAAAAAAAAAAACTAAAAAACTGGTTCCAAAAAAGCAAAAAATTAGTTTCTTGAACTCTACGGTCAGGATTTGGATGCCCTCAAGTTATAATGCATCGAGTCGACGAACAGTCTAACACATCAAATTGCTAAATTTATACTCTCTAATCTTATTAGCTTAATATAATGGCGAATTTTCCAATAGGAAAGACGTGCAAAAACATTATTATTCGAGATTCACGAAGTCGAGTATCCCACAAAACCTTGAAATTGTGGACAAATTACCAATTTATTTTGAAACAAAACCTATTTAGTACCTATTTACCTTACTTACGTAGGAGAATATAAGAGTGGAGCATATACCGAAGAATATAAAAATAAATCGACTTCGTGAAAGTTCACATCACACACGTGTACAGTTTGTGTTCTGTTTATACTGTTTTGTATTTTTATGGTGAAAAAATTATTATGCAATATCCTTCTATAGATACTATTTACCACTCGAAGGTAAAAAAAAAAAAAAAATACACCACGTTCGTTGAACATTTCTTCTTCATTTAGACGACTTTCAACAGCGAAATTAATCGTAACTTGTTTTTAAATTTTCCAATTTTTTTTTCGCCTCGCTAAATAAATATCAAAGTTTTACGATCTTTCTAATTCATATTTTTACGATTCGGTTATCGCCGCAAAGGTAAACATCCGATTCAACGTACCTACGTACAATCACTTTGAGCGGCTTCATTTAAAATTCAATTTTTAACCATATTATACTCGAATACCCTACACGACGTCGACGAGGCCATGTCTCAACGCAGGTAAACACACTCGTACGTGTATACCTACTGAAGAGAGAATCTCACGTGTGGGAGTGAGGTCATTTTCAGACACGAAGACTTTCTTTTCAAAATTGGAAAAATTATGGGGTGGCATACTGAGATAATTTTAGTCGGCCAATTGCGAAATTTGGAGTATAAAATCGAGGTTTTTAAGGTACCGCGTAGTTTTGGAAAAAAATGCATCAAAATGTTCAACAAATTATCGTTTTTAAAATATCGCAATACATTGATAACAACTGATAACCATCTATCACCATAGGTAGCGGATAGATTTCAAAAAAATAAGTTTTTACTCATGCTTCAGATGTTTCAATTTGAGGTAGAGCAGGGGTTACTTTTAAGCAATTTTGACAAAAACTGGTGGCTTTCATTAGCAATAAATGGAGGAGAGGGAAGGCCAATTGAAATTCATTTCAGCGAGAAATCGCCTATTTTCAAGGAAAATTGGAAAAAATGAAAAAAACTAACCGAAAGGAAAATGAATGGAAAATTTCAAAAGTTTGATTATTTGTTCAAAAAAAAGTGCAAAAAGCAGAATAGAATATTTTTTTCAATTTTTCCAACAAAAAAGTATAGGATTTTCTGGCCATCTTCAAAAAATAGCTTACCTTGCACTAATGAAAAGATGAAAACAGCCAGGAGTGCAGATGCAGCTCAGATAAATAACCTAGATGATCTTAGAATCTGCCACAAATCCCATATAGTCAACAAGACAGGAAATGTCAGCATAACCACAATAACCGAAGATGGTGAAATGTCCTCCTATCAAGAAATGGCCGGGGTCTCTGACCTTGACCAGGCAAAAACCAGCTTGGAAGCGGAAGGCGCCACAACGACCGACGTGTTGAGTAGTGCTGAAAGGCATGAGGCTTCGCGATTGGTGGTTGGAGAAAAACCGGAAGCTGAAGAGTGCTCCCACCGGGGGGCAGGTGTCTGGAACAAGGGTTATACCACCGGGATCGTATGAGAACAGCCACACGTTGGAAGATGTCAACTCGAGACTTCTAGTGGTGAGGTCATTCTTTGATCATACAAAAAAGCCAACTCTTAAGGACAATCCGATCAGCCCCCAGTCCATTCTGGGGAAGTACTTTGCCGATATCGAATACCAAAATGTGGCGTGTAGGATAGTTTGATAGGGCCATGGACCAGCTAGTTATATCCAACGATCTGGGACACCCCTACAGCCTGATCTTCACAAACCACAGATACACCAACGCGATGAAATATCTTGTGCTCAGAGCCATAAAGGAGAGATTCTACCACCCAGTGGGGCCAGCTTCGTGTCCTCCCTGCTTCCATACAGGGAGTACCTAAGCATCAGTGAACTGCACTCAGGGGAACTGACTCCCACTCAGGTGAAGAGTATACTTGAACATATCAAAAGGAAACACGAGGCAAAGATCCAGAGGGACAACTGGGGACGTATATCAGTAAGATCAAATGGAGTATTTACAGTAAATGAACTAGAAGATGACCTAATACTGCAAATCCCAGAGTATGCCTTGGCGCATTGTGTTAGCTGGGACTTTGAGATGAGTCAAATTCAGACGAGCCTTTGCCAATGTTGACACTCTAAAGTCAAGGGGTGCCAAAGTGGGTGATGTGGTGGAGATACACAGCAAAGGGAACTATGTACTATATGCAGCTAAACATCACAAAAATCGCAGTACCAAGATTAGGGTGTGGCTTGGACCAACTTGAATGGCCACTAGTTAAACAAGCGCTCATATAGTGCTTCAAGGGCCTTACAGTGACTCTGAGAGTTTGCACCCTCCCACCAAACATGGAAGCGTGACTACCTGAACAAGATTTTAAAAACCAATATTGTCAACTGTAAAACAAATTATTGTTACCTTAATGCCAAATCCGAGTATGTCCATCCAAAAAAAAATTGTCGTTTTGAGTCACTGATAAGACTCTGGGAAGCCGAGTACAGTTAAAATGAACCACCGAAGATGCACGAAGCTGACCGACGATGTTCAATCAGAACTCAACGAACCCTTCCGAGCATATCCGAACTTTATCAGTGATGCTTAAAATCGTGCTTTTTTTGTATGGACATACTCGGATTTGGCATTAAGGTAACGTTATGCCCGAAGCCAAATTCAAGACATGAAATACTCAGGACCGAACGTACGCGGATCTTGAGATAATCCTATTTACTATAATACCTATTTATCTTTGTAAATACTAAACTTATAATACAGAAAACAATCTTTTCTTGTAGGCAGTTGGTGAGAAGCCCTAAGCAAGTGCACCAACTGCCCCACAAAAGTCTAAATAAACCTCGTGGCAATAACTAGGGGACCTAACCTGTTGGGATCACCCCTAGGCGAAATCACTCCCCCTTCAAACTTCACCCTGAGATATGTTGGGGGCTCAGTCATGATCGGAACAGGTACGCGTGGAAACGAAACCTGGGAAGTGACAACTGGGCCTTGGGTAACTGCCTAGGGGTTTGAGTCGTGGTGGACAATCCGTCTCACCTCCTCCCTCACCCCCCCCCCCCCTGCTTAGACTTGGGGTGAAGCTATAATTATATTTAGATACATATGTTTATTCTGGTAACCCTTAGTCTAAGATTGTTTTTTCTTTAATAATAAAATACCCCCACCGCCTGGTGCGGATTGGGGGGAAAAAATCGGATTTTGAAGTGCCAAAGTTGACGTCTCATTTTTCGGAACATTTTCCATAAATATTCGTATCTTTATACCTAATAGGTAGAGGTACCTACGACAAAACACAAAACAGAATTTTCTGACTTTCATCACCCACAAATAAGTACACCAGATTTTCTCCCACGAAAAATGAAAAAATCCTGCTACCGGTTCCGAAATGAAAAAGAAGTAGCGATTATCTAATCAGTTTCAGCATGTAGCAGTAGCGCAAGTACGATTAACAAAAAAATAAAATAAAAAAATCAAGAATAAAGAAAGATACATAAAAATTATAACAAACTAGTACATAATAATATACGAGTAAGTTATATACTGCTGAGTGCTGACATTCGATTTTTCATAATGAAAAAACTACAGCAAGATGGTTTGTTTATTTAAGGAACTTTACTGACAATATTATAAATAGATTTTCCATTCGCAATCTTCGCTTAAGTAAGTAATACTAAATTATAATATCAATGAGAATCCAATTACGATGTTGTACTTTTTTTTTTCCTTCACTACCGCGACATAAAGTATACGAATAACAAACAAATTGTCAGCATGTGTAATTTTGGCAGCCAAAAATTGACTATACGTACAGTCAAATAGGTAATTTACGTAGCTAGAGCTACAGATATGGTAACCTTTTGAAGTGAGAAAGAGCCCGAATGCGGTATCGTCCTCAGCGCCGCGCCGCGCCACTCGCGATGAGGTAATACATATACAGCACAAATTACACTGGAGCATAAATTTTTTTTACGCCTTAGACGGCGAGTGTGCTCGTGTGTGTAAGTATGCCTGTATGGTATATGAAAATATTTTGAAAAATAATTTAAAATATGTAGGTAGTAGGTACCTATACCTAACTATATGTTGCATATTTGATAAGTTCGCGCTGTGGCTGTGGCTGTGGCTGTACGCTGTGTTTATTTATATAAAGATGATGTTAATGAAGAAAATTCGCTTCCAGCGTTGCATAAATAATGTGTCGAAATGAATAATTAGCGCCGCGCCGCGTTTACTCGAACCGCCATTTTTTCCATAGATATACTCGTAGATACATTTTGTTGAAATTTAAATCAAACGATAGAAATTTCAATTTTATCGACGAATTATAATTCTTCGACGTAATCCAATTAATTAGCGGATTACCGCATTTGCCATTTGCCATTTGCTACTTTAATCGCTCCTCTTGTCGACATTAATCAATCAACTCGTTGAAACATTGTAAAAGAGGAAATTACACGTATACTTACGTACCTGCGAGTATGTATATTCCACCTTCATTATCATAATATCATCTCGTCTCATCGTACTCGCATACTTGCACAACCTACGACCAATACTCTCGTAAACTTATATCGAGCTGTTGTTGAATTGAGTAAAAAAAATAAGGAAATAGAGAATTACACACCTACAAAATGATGGAAATTTTTACGCGTCACGTATAGAGTGTCAAATCGTTAGAAGCGCAGAAGGTGAGGTCTGAGGTGTCACACAATTCTGTATTCGACTATAAATACGAATACGAATACGAATACTATTCGATAAAAAGCTTTAGGGTACAAGGAATTTGAAAGAAAATTTCGACAAAAGTTCAAATAAAACTTTCGCAAATGAAGAATATTTTTCCGCTTTCCAACTTATTTGTACCGACACGCATTAAACATTAAAATAAGTACCTATTATGTACTATGTAGTATGTACCTGCGGGAACATACTTAAGCAGTTAAGCACTCGATATTACATGGATCACACACACTCGTGTTTACCCATGCACTAGCATTTCTTCCCATGTTAGTGATTGATTGAACGAATGAATTATTCACTGACGTCACAGATCCAATTTTATTCTTTCGCAATTACAGCATGGAGAAGGTTATCGTGATGCACACAAATTATTCTGCACCGCATTTCCTATCAAAAAAATTGAATTTTGCTCGAAAACAAAGCTGCTTACTAGGGAACTAGGGAAGCATCTCAACCGGTACCTACATACAAAATATTTTGAACCGGACCAAGAGGAATCGAATTAAAACCTCAAAATATACTTCCATCCAAAATTTCAAATACCGAAATTCATTTATCAATTTTTGGTGAATTTTTAAAAATTTAAATTTGGGCCAAAATTAGAAAAACTCAAACTTTTGACCTGCCGAGTCGATTGATGATGGTTTCGAACCGTTCTGAAGCCTCTAATAAGGGATTTTCGATTTCTCCAGTTTCCAAAAAGATGATTATTTTTAAAAACATGAAAAAAATCAAAATTCGCTGTAGGGCTCAGAACGGTTTGAAACCGTCACCAATCGACTCCGGCGGTCAAAAATAGGGTACAAACCTAATTTCAACTTTTTTTGTTCACGACTTTGCGAACGATGAATTTTGTATTTATTTCAAAAGTACGAGTACATACATCATTGCAGAAAATTTTGGATTTGAACCTGCACAAA
Source organism: Planococcus citri (assembly GCF_950023065.1). Classification (NCBI taxonomy): domain Eukaryota; kingdom Metazoa; phylum Arthropoda; class Insecta; order Hemiptera; family Pseudococcidae; genus Planococcus; species Planococcus citri. Next base: position 82,856,688 of record NC_088679.1, on the reverse strand, counting down.
AAGACTTTGATTTACCATATTTTGGTAATTTATGGTTACACTCGTATTTTAGTGTGATTTTTGTTTCGTTTTGTGTTATTCTTAACACGTCTTCACAATGTTTCCGGTTTTTTTTTCGCGCTTTTCGAGAGTTTCAATAATACGTACTTATCAACATTTTCAACAATTCTTTGGGTGTGTATTTAGAGGAGGCATACTGCATGCTCTAGATGTGCCTTTTGGGGATTTCCACTCTTTCACCCTTTTTCATCCATTCCCATTTCTGAAAGGGTCTGGCTCCTTAATTTTGTGGAAGTCGGGGAGGGGGGGGTCGATATCCCAATAATTGTCGAACAGTGTTGCAAAGTATCAGCGATTCGCCAGAATTGTATGATTATTGAGCCCCTACAAATCTTCCTTCGAGAGTCAAAATCTGTAACCCAAAAGTTAAATTTTAAAGCCTTTCGAGGATCGCTGCTATACGATTTACAGTAGCCATAGCCTAATTACTCGAATCATCGCTGATTTTTTTTTTCAAACAGAAAGTTTCATTTTGACGAGGTGGAAAAATTTCATTATTTTCTTATTCATATAGGTAGAGGTACTCGTCTTCTTGAAAAAATTCGATGCTTGTAGCTTGTCGACCATTTGATTGACACTAAAATACGAGTAAACTCATCTCGGTGTTGAGCTGTAGACGAATGAGTTTTTATTTCTACAGAGGTAGAGAGTACCCTGGGAATCTTCACAGTTTTCAAGTTTTGCCAAAAGCCTCAAGTGTTGATTTTGTTTGATCACGACCAAGCGTATATCTATATGTACTCGTATTTGCACTCGTAGGTATCGGTACATCATCGACTAGATGATAAAAAGACAAATAAATGGTTTTGGAAATGAGCCAAAAGGCAGCTGGAAGACCGAAGACACTCGCTGTTCGCGGTAGAACACGTTTTTTCCCCTAAACGAAAATGAAATAACGCATTAAATAATTAATGCGACTAAATAATAAAATATACTTCGAGTCATTTACTCTTATTTGGAATCCATTTCGAAGTAACCTATGTGTGTACCTTATACTCGTACCTACACCTACTACAAGCAGATACGAGTATATAATGGACTTTTATGGTAATAATGATTCCTCATCGCGAAGCCTATACGAGTAATCAAGCAGTCCGGTCGGACTGCCCCGCCAAGATAGAAAAAAAAAACACACAAAAAAAACAACAACATAATAATAATACAAACGTGATGACAGTCCGGCCACTTACTGCTTAATTCTCTGAACAACTAAGCGTATTTTCGATGTTCAATTTCTCGCGAATAAAAAAACGTACGATTCTGATTTTTTGATATGTTGTTGGCATCAACGAGAGCTTTAATTTGATATGCTGACAAACTTTCTACGGTAAAAAATGATGTAGATTGAAGTACCCAAAGTTAGCATTTTGGGGTAATTTTTGAAATCACAAATTTTCGTGTCAACAAAAAACTACTGAACCAATTGAAGTCAAATTTCGTACATTGGTGTAAATTAACGAGTTATTTTTAAATACAACGTCAGTTTTGAAAAAAAATTATTTTTGACCCCCTTTTTTTCAATTTGAAAATTTCTCTCCCCCCAAAAACACCTCCAAAATGAAAATTTTTCGTAGTACCGTAGAAAAGGGTCATCTACATCATATTCACTATCAATGTGCAAAATTTCAAGCAAATCGGTTCATTAGGAGAAGCTGTAGCCTTGTCAACGGAAATTACCTTCATGATTTTTCAGTGACAGAAATGAGAAAGTAGTGGAAAAGAAGAAATAAAATGAAAATTTTCAGTTGAAGTGTAAAAAAGGGTCATCTACATGACTTACACTACCACTATACAAAATTTCAAGTAAATCCGTTCATTTGAAGAGGCTGTAGCCTTGTCAACGGAAAGTTCTGGCGGTATATTTTATACTGATTTACGGCGGCCGGCATCGGTAAACAAGGAGGAGAAAGCGGTTTGAGCAAAGCCCAAGGGGGGGGGGGTGTGGGGGGGGACCCCCCCCCCCCAACGAACAGAAAGTAGTGATAAGAATATTCCTTCATGAATCGTGATATCACCGGCGACATCGAGTTGATCAAGAATCAAGATCAAGAAAATGTCCATTCCATGTTTTCTCCGAACTTCCGAACCTGTGATTTGATTGCTGGTTTGCCGCCCTGAATCAAGTGAGTGATGAATGAACATTTTTGAGTCTGAAAAAGTGAAATTAATCATCTGTTGATTTTCAGGCGAAATTCAAGGATTCAATCAAGGAACAATTTTGGTGCTCGAAGAAAGTGATGGATCGAAGAAAGTGACGATGACAAAGATTACGAATGAAAGATTCTTTTCAATCAATTGAAAAGTAATCCTCCTGAAAATATTGCCAAGAAATACCTTATATGTTGACCTTGCGAATGTATTCTGTGTAATTCTATCGAATCACATCGTAAATTGGTATGTTTCAGATTCAGATTTTGTGTTTATCTAGTGTGTGTGTGTGTGGATTTGTCGGTATAATCTGTCGAGTATATTATTACCCTTAATTTTGCACCAGCAAATGTCCGGATATAAACGTATGCGAAGGGAACATCAAGCTGCTTTAGTGATGAGATGGAAACGTGAATATCGTTATTAGATGAATCGACACCAAAGAGACAAACAAACGACCCAAGATATCTGCATAGTTATCGTTGGCAATGAAATTACTCGAAAAAGATAGAATTTTAGAATTAGTTGAACAGTATAAGTACACTTCAGATCTCAGGTTCATGTTTAGCTGCATTTTTACTTGACTAATGTGTTCAATTCTATTTGTTCTAGATACGCTAAACAAGTTGGAGCAAAAGTATAGCAAAACAGTATCAGCAGAACTAAACCGTGATAAATAGAATAGAAAAATTATTCTTAGAATTGACTCGGCTCATGGTACAAAAAGCCGAAGAGCAAAGTAAACTGAAAGAAAAGTCTAGAAAATGCTGCGATGGTCCATCACAATCAATATCAATGTACTTTATATCCAACTGCGTATTATTACGTAGGATCGAATTTGCATCCTGTTAGAATAGCTAGATTTGTGATGTATTGATTTGTCTTAAGAATAAGACTGGTTTATATTGAACTTAATGTATATTAACATAAAAGTTGCCTTTGTTCAACTTCTAGGTTTAAGTTTAAGGTTACAGTTAAATTCAGTATAACGCACCTTCATCGTTGATCGAGTCATAATACACGTAATTGCTGAGCGTTGTACGCGCATTGTTTCAATTTTAATACACATTTTTTTTTCAATTTCCTATTTTTATCTTGTGCTTTTACGCAATTTTATTATTCGGTTTCATTTGCAGTTTTGAAATTTCTTTTTTCTTTTAAATCGAATTTCCGGTCGAACGAAGCATCCTAGGAAAAAAATGAATAGAACCAAAATTGTAGAGAATTAAATGTACTTTCCCTGTAAAGCGATCAGATTTTTTCTACGAATTAACTAAACTTCCTAGAGAAAATTCAACCGCGATGTTACCGAACGGAAATTGAATTCTCTACACTTTTGGTTCTATTCATTTTCGTCGTAGGACGCTCGGTTCGCCCTGAAATTCGAATTGAAGAACTTTTTGTGAAAGCAAATTTCTCGACTATAACTTCAATGACGAATAATATGAAAACTAAGCTTCTAAAAACTACGCAGAACCGAAGTAGTAGAGAATTGAATTTCCTTTCGGAAACATTACAGTCAATTTTTTTCTAGGAAGCTTAATTTTTATATAATATTCGTCATTGAAGTTATAGTCGTAAAATTTGCTTTCACAAAAAGTTCTTCAATTCGAATTTCTGGGTGAACCGAGCGTCCTACGATGAAAATGAATATAGAACCAAAAGTGTAGAGAATTTAATTTCTGTTCGGTAACATCGCAGTTATAATATTCGTCATTGAAGTTATAGTCGTAAAATTTGCTTTCACAAAAAGTTCTTCAATTCGAATTTCTGGGCGAACCGAGCGTCCTACGACGAAAATGAATAGAACCAAAAGTGTAGAGAATTTAATTTCTGTTCGGTAACATCGCGGTAAAATTTTCTCTCCAACCAATTTGACTGAAAATTCCCAACTTATTTGACTAAAAATTCCCAAGTTGGATGAAAAAAGAGGGTATTTAAGTTACAAGTAGTGAGGGGATTGTATCACGACATTTTGTAGCCAAAAAATTGTAACTTTGCCGACTATAATCAAAATTTTAATGTGCTGAACACTCTGGTATTGAAAAATTTTGAAAAGCTAGTGGTTCTGTTCTAAAAGAAATGAAAAATTTTCATTTTTTTATAAACTTTGAATATTGTGAATATTTCTGGAATTTTTCTGTTTTATTTTCATATTCTTTAAATTTAGTAAAGCAGCATTTTGAATGACCCGAGCGAAGCGAGAGCGAAATTTTTTGAAAAATTATGATTTGAAAAGTAGAATAACATCGATTTTAATGAAAGAACTAGCCAACCCGTTAATCGCGCATACTGCGCGATTCTTCAAAACCTAAAATGTACATTTTAAAAATTCATTAGCTAATATGTAGAATGATCACGATTTTTTCACTGTTAGTTATTGGAAAATTCAAAAAAATGAGCTTCGCTTTTTCAAAAAGAAATGCAAAAAGGTATAATTTTTATGACAATTATCGTCAAAAAGCCATGTTTTTTCCTATTAAGGGGATATTGTCAATACATAGTAGTAGCTAGTATAACCAAAATGCCTTATTTTACATTGGTCTTATGGGACAAACTTTAATGTTATAATTTAGAGCCGCGGATGCATGGAATGGGCTCAAATTTGAAATACATGTTTTTCAAGACATTTTGAACAATCTTGTGCATGCATTTGTCAATATGTTGAATAGTTTTTCAATAAATACAGTTTTAAGAAACGTTGGATTTTTTTTTCAAAAAGTCCAACATTTCATTAAATTGTATTTTTTCGAAAACTACTCAACGTATCGACAAATGCATGCACAGGATTGTTCAAAATGTTTTGAAAAACGTATTATACCCAATTTGAAGCTATTCCATGCACAAATGGCTCTGAATTATGTGTTTGAAATTTTTGGCAGGCGGACAGATATACTACCATGTATTGAGAATATCCCCTTAAGTACAGATCAAAATTTTGCTTTTTGGCAAAAATTGATAAAAAATTTTGCTTTTGATGAAATTTGTAAAAAATCTGCGGCCTACCTTTTTTCTAAAAAAATTGTTCAAAAATCTACCTGTTTTGCCAGAAACTGTTAATTGATAATTACTAAAAAGTTCTCCTTTTTTCGCAATTCATAATTATTGAAAAGTTTTGAAAGGGTCTTTCTTTGTTTATATCTTATTCTCAAAAAGTTCCGCTCTTGGCTAACATTGTAATTCTTGATGAGGCTTTTTTGAAAATTAACAGAAAAAAATATTGTTTTATTGCAAAAAATTCCAATAGGTACTTAATTTCAACTTTTATCACCGCAAAAAGTCCAAAATTTACCCCAAAGCGTCGCTTTCTCCCCAAATGTATTCTAAAAACACTCAATCACTCTCATCAAAAATCAAAATAATGTCCAGTTTTTCAATAAAAGTTGCGAAAAAGTATTATCACTCTTTCCAACAATTGGCAAAAAGTCCTGGTTTCATTTCTTAAAAAGTCTAAAAAAATGATAACTTTTTGGCAACATTGCAAACTCTTACCAAAAATATATTTTAAAAAAATCGTGTTTAACCCTATAGTTTTACCTAATAAAAGCAACAAAAATAATTGCAAAAAATGTACTTAAACTACATAATTTTTTTGTCGATAACTACCAAACTTGCTACTTTTTGCTAAAATTGAGTTTCTTTTTTTTTTACCAAATCAACAATCTAGTTTCTTTTAAATTTACAAAAATGTTTTGTTTTTTAGTTTTAAAAAAATCATTTTTTATCAGAAATTACCAAAAATTTCAGTAGTTCTTTTTCTGTTTGCTAAGATTATAAAAGTCTCGACTCAAATGACTCAATCTGCTGCACCCTCTGCATGAATTGGTGAAAACTTTCAACCTTGCATATGTATATGACTTGATCTGGTCAAATATCTCATGTCAAGAAATTTTGAGGTTTTGCTTAACTTTTACCATCAACTTTTGAAAATTTCTGAAAAAAAGCTAAGCGAAAGCTCAAAACTTCTTGACATGTGGTATTTGACCTAAAATAACAACCTCTCAGTAAAAAGGCTTTGAAGTGTAGATGTGCAAGCTTACGTTGAAAGTACAAAAAATTGTGTAGTAAGCTGAAAAAACATTTGATGGGCAGACAAAAATACTTATGTTGTAGGTACCCTGAAAGATCTAAGTTGAAAAACAATTTTCAACAGAAAAAAACTCTCAAACGTTTATGGTAAAAGTTCAGTGAAAGCTTTAAAGTTCATGACATGAGGTAATGTTGACGATGCACCCTGAATGTTTTTTTATTATAACTAGGGGGCTCCGCCCCCTGGCCGCTTCGCGGCCCAACCCCCGGCTCGTTCCTCGGGCTGCGCCCTCGGAACTTCGCTTGGGGGGCTCCGCCCCCTAAACCCCCCTCATGGCCCGTCAACCATTCCTATCTGCGTGATAGAAGAAAACTTCTGGAAAAAATTGATATTTCATATTTTTTGGTACTTGAGCTTTAAAATCTTGTTTTCTATTGCACTGATAACTTTCTAACTTACTCTATCTTGTACAGAACTTAACCTTGATCGTCTTCCATACCCAAAACACGTATGTCCTTATTCAACATTTCGAGTAAATTTGTAGGTAGATATGTAGGTACTTATTTTAAATACGAAAAACTATTTTTTCCAAGAGTTTTACAAATTTTAGTTTTTATAACTTTTTTTCTATCGCATGGATAACTTTTTAAGCTACTCCATCTCGTAGAGAATTTTACGTAGATTATTTTCCTTACCTCAAACACCTATGTTCTCACTCAAAATTTCGTTTAAATTGTATTTTTTTTAAATAACACGTTTCTCAGCCCCATTTCAACAGATTTTGAAAATTTTTCAGTACGTCATGTATATCTTTATAAGGTTTCCCCACAAAAATTTTCAACCCCCTCCCATCATTATTTAATCCTCGAGATGGCGTTTTTTTCATTTTTTATGCATATCAAGAATCAAGATTGCGAGGTACAGTTTTAGAAACGCGTTTTTTGGATGTAATTTTGACCCCCAAACGTCATGTACTTTTTTCGACATTTTTTCAATGGTGCGGCGTGCTGAAAAGTTGGAAAAATGTGTCTTAGTGGGGGGGGGGGGGGTGAAATGGGAATTTTGGCAAATATAAATGTGACGCGACCAGCGATACCATACCATAAGTCGGAAAACTTTTTTTTGAGATAATCGCGTTTTCATGGAAAAAGTCAGAAAATATCAAAAAAAAATTTTTTGTCTATTCATATACTATGAAGCCTATACTTTGGAATGGGTGTACCCACCGATCTCAAACACGTCGTTTTAGTGGTGAAAAACCGGTTTTACAAAAGTGCTTTTCATAAAAAAATGTCAAAAAAAAAAAAAATACTGTTCACTGGTTTTTAAAAATGTTACAAAAATAACCCAAACTTTCAAAAACGTTTTTCTCAGAATTTTGGTTTTCGAATTTCAAAAAATACGCAACTTTGAAATTTTGCAAATTTGTCAAATTTTAATATTTTGAAAATCTGTTTGCACCATTGAAAAGAGGAAGAAAAACACTACCAGAAACCACAATAAAACGAAAAAAATTTTTGCCGACATATGGTATGGTATTGCTGGTCGCGTCACAAATATCAATGAGTAGGGTGTCGTTTTCTTATGATTCGGTACCGCTGGGCACGAATATGACGTCAGATTTTGTTTTACACTCACACAGCCCCTCCGGAGCCCTAAGCCCCCCTCAATTTTTAATATTTTTAAAAATAAACTTACTTTAATGATTTTAGTCTCGTTTTCTTATGATTCGATACCGCTGAGCACGAAAATGACGTCAGATTTTCTGCTACACTCACATAGCCCCTGGGAAGCCATCAGCCTTAGTGATGTTATGAGCATATGCTCACCGAGCAAATTCGCGAAGTATGCGTGAAGAAAAAAGCATGTGACATATCAAAATACACGCCAGAGGTCGCTATTAATGAATAAACTGATAAAAACGCTATCAACTCAACTCACCTCCTCGAAGTCAGAAAATGAAATGATTTGAGCCGTTTTTAATTTTATTCCATAACAATTTCTCGGTAAAGACTGAAAAGTGATGAATTTTGGTTTCATTTGATTCCCAACGTTTAAAATATTTGAAAAAGTTGTCCTTCACTCCAGAAAGTTCTGCTGTTTTCCTCTTTTTTACATGACATCCTGTTTGTTTGACACTTTGTAGTCTACTAACTTCTTCTATTTTTTTAATCATGAAACAAAATTTGAGACACTCCCTTCTGAAAAATATTGAAGTACCTATTTTTAAGAGGAAATGATTTGTTTTTTCATATTTTAAATAACAATTTTTGTACTTCCCATTTATTCTTTTTTTTCTTATCATTTTTTTTTTAAAAATATGAATTTCTAAAAATTGTCTGTCAAGTGATGATGAAATCAAAGTAAGTTTATTTTTCAAATATTAAAAATTGAGGGGGGCTTAGGGCTCCGGAGGGGCTGTGTGAGTGTAAAACAAAATCTGACGTCATATTCGTGCCCAGCGGTACCGAATCATAAGAAAATGACACCCTACTCATTGATATTTATATTTGCCAAAATTCCCATTTCACCCCCCCCCCCACTAAGACACATTTTTCCAACTTTTCAGAACGCCGCACCATTGAAAAAATGTCGAAAAAAGTACATGACGTTTGGGGGTCAAAATTACATCCAAAAAACGCGTTTCTAAAACTGTACCTCGCAATCTTGATTCTTGATATGCATAAAAAATGAAAAAAACGCCATCTCGAGGATTAAATAATGATGGGAGGGGGTTGAAAATTTTTGTGGGGAAACCTTATAAAGATATACATGACGTACTGAAAAATTTTCAAAATCTGTTGAAATGGGGCTGAGAAACATGTTATTGAAGTTTCAGAAAAGTGGGGTTCGCCAAAAAGGGGAAGGGGTGTGGATCTGAAACTTTCCACGCGGAAGTTTCTCAATGGTACCCACCTTCCATGCTAATATCAACTCGAACGTTTTCGGGGACCATTACACCCCTCTTAGGCGCCTATAGCCTTTATGTATTTTTCAGAAAACCCCCCTCATTTAAATGGTTGCCATGTGACCGTAAAGAAGCGTAGTTTTTTTCTTTCAACAACTAAAGCAAAATCTATGTAAGATGAAATTAAATATATAGCATTGCGAAGTAAAGTTCTGTACAAAGTAGGATGGGTTTAAATGTCATCTGCGTGATAGAAGAAAACTTCTGGAAAAAATTGATATTTCATATTTTTTTGTACTTGAGCTTTAAAATCTTGTTTTCTATTGCACTTTCAAACATACCTAATTTTGTAGAAAATTTTAGGGTCTAAACATCTATTAAGCCCATGATTCTTTCAAAATCCGTAAATTTCGAGTTTTGCGAAGCAATTGGCTCCTTCAACTCACAAAAAAATCAACCAGTCATAATAACGATCTACAGTTGAATTTAATAAAATCCTGAAAGTTTAAAATCTCAAAACTAAATCTAACCGATTCCTCAGGATGATTGAAGTCACATAACAGTTTTTGAGCGTCGATGGATTCTTGCCCACGGTGGCACCGCAGAACGAATTCGTTATAACGCGGGAACTACGAAAATTCGCAACCATATCAAATAGCAGGACGTACTTCGGCGATCTAGTGATATCCGCATCCTCGCTTCATCTATCCTTCTCTCCTGTACTTGAACCAGACCAGTTCTTTCAATATATGTACTGCTTTCCCGCTCTCCTTGTCCTTGTCCCTCTACCTTCTTTCATCACCTACACTGTCCGTTCTCCTTTCTCCTGTTCCTTACTTCAACACCCAATTGTTTCACGCGGCTTGTGCTGCGCCAAGGCTCACCACTACAAACACAGTACTATGTTAATACACGTCACATTGCAATTCCACCACTCGGACATTTTCGGTGTATTTCGACTCTCACTACCACAAACATACAGCGTCTTGTAAACGTCTTGTAAACGCCTTACTAACACAACTCCGACTTCCGAGTCGTTCGCTCTCATCCAGAAGTTGTTTGACGGGTTTTGATTTTTTAATATAGAGAGAAATCAACTTTTTGTCGTAACTTCGTTTCACATTTCAAAATTTAGTAAATGGTTTTCAAGCTTTTTTCAGCTCATGGTGAAAATTGTTGAACTTTCAACATAAACCTGCATATCTATGTACTATTCAAAAATTTTCTATCAAGCGGCTGTTTATCAAAATCGGTTCAGCTATTGCAGAGATCTTGCTGAGACAAAAAACCGACTCATAATGAATTTTTAAACTTTCGCTGAACTTTTGCCGACAATATTTAAAAGCTGATTACAGTCTAGAATGGTTTTTTCACTGTGCTCTTTCAAGGTACAATCTGTATATTTTTTTACACATCAAATAAGATCAAATACTGCATGACCACAACTTTCAACTTTTGAACGTTTTTTTTGTCATAAGTTTTTTTCCTCGGAGACTTTTTGAGGTACAATGTAGGTACTTTTGTGTACCCACCAAATATAGCATAATCGATTATTGAGCTTTTTTGAGCTTATAGTGTAACTGTTTGAAGTTTCAACATAAACCTGCACAGTGCACAACTACACTTCAAAGCCTTTATCGATATGTCATTTATCAAAATTGATTCAGCAGTTGCTAAGATCTCACAGACAAAAGAATCAGCGTCATAATTCAAAACTTTCAAGCTTTCACTTAGCTTTGACCTGGAACTTTTTGAAACTTTTTTTCTTCAAGATTTGTCTTTTTATGATGCTCTTTCAAAGTATATAATATAGTACGTACTTCTTTATATACGTTGAAGGCTTTGAGTATAGAGTTAACATCAATTATTGAGCTTTTTTGAGCTTAAGGCACAACTTTTTTGTGAACTTTTTTCTTAAACATTTGACTTCTTTTGATGCTCTTTCAAGGTATAATATACGTACTACTGTGTATACATTGAATGCACTACATATAGGCTAAAATCAATTATTGAGCTTTTTTGAGCTTTACAGCGCAACTTTTTGAACTTTTAATTAAAACCTGCACATCTACGGGTCAAAAGATTTTTTTTAAGACATCGTCGAGCAAAATCGGTTCAGCCGTTGCTGAGATCTTAGAGTCAAAAGAATCCGGTCATAATTCAGCTTTTTTTGAGCTTTTTACAGCGCAGCTTTTTTTGTAAACACTTTTCTTCAAAATTCGACTTCTTTCGATGCTCTTTCAAGGTATAATATACATACTTCTCTACATACATCAAATACGCTAAATATAGGCTAAAATCAATTATTGAGCTTTTTTGAGCTTTAAGGTGCAACTTTTTTGTAAACTTCTTTCTTCGACATTAGACTTCTTTTGATGCTCTTTCAAGGTATAATATTCGCACTTCTCTGTATACATTAAATGCGCTTCGTATAGGCTAAATTCAATTATTGAGCTTTTTTTGAGCTTTAAGGCGCAACTTTTTTAAAAACTTTTTTCTTTGACATTAGACTTCTTTTGATGCTCTTTCAAGGTATAATATACGTACTTCTCTGTATACGTTAAATGCGCTACGTATAGGCTAAAATCAATTATTGAGCTTTTTTGAGCTTTATGGTGCAACTTTTTGAACTTTTGATAAAAACCTGCACATCTACGGGTCACAAGCTTTTTTTTGAGACTTCGTTGATCAAAATCGGTTCAGCCGTTCCTGAGATCTCAGTATTACAAAAATCCGGTCATAATTTTAATATATAGATTTGGTTTTTCTAATTTCAACATTTTTCAAATTCAATCATAGATTTTTTAAAATATTGTGACCTCGTAGATGAGAATCAATTTGGGCCGAGCGAAGCGAGGCCGAAAGCTTTTAAAAGTTTGTAATTCGCAAAGTAGAACAACATCAATTAAAATGTAAGAATTTGGTTTTTCTGATCACAACTTTCTTTTAATTTTATCAGTGGTTTTGTGAAATTCTTAGAGTGAAAAAAAGAACTAAATTGATCCGAGTGAAGCAATGGCAAAAGTTTTGGAAAATATGTGACTTGAAATGGAAAAGTAGAACATCAATTTTAATAAAAGAATCGAGTTTTTCTGGTCTCAATATTTTTCAAATTCGATAACACATTTCTTGAAATTGTATCTAACTTTAGTAGAAGAGAATCAAATTGGGCCGAGCGAAACGAGGCCAAAAGCTTTGGAAAAATTGTTATTCAAAAAGTAGAACAATATCAAATTTAATGAAGAAATTCGGTTTTTCTGATCTCAACTTTTTAAGAAATTTATTGATAGTTTCTTGAAATTTGCAAGAGTGAAAAAAAAAACAATTTGGCCCGAGCGGAGCGAGGGTAAAAGATTTTCAAAATGTGTAATTTTAAGACGCAAAACAGTTATAATGTTGACGTGAAAAGGCTCGGGCAAAAATTTTCGAAAAAATGTGAATTTCAGTTGAAAAAATCATAGATTTAGAAACTGCTCTGGCTTCAAAAGTTGGGAAAGTTTTTAACTTTGATGACTGTAAAAAATTTTAATATTTGAAAACTCCAAAACTAAAATACTTTTGTCGGAATTTTTGTATTTTCCCAACTTTCTTGCAATTTCTCACAATTTCCCAACTTTTCCCCAACTTTCACGGAACACGGGGAGGGGGGCAGGCTACCCTCCTTAGACCCCCCTTCGCTTCGTCCCTGACCACAGCTTTCATAAATTTCTTCATTTGTCTCAAGTTTAATATTTCTATTTATCTATATTATGTCGCGATTACAAATCAATATTGAAGTGGTCAAACTGACTTCAAATAATTATCATACATATGTATTATCTACCTAGGTATTTACGATAAACACTAGATAGTTACTGTTAGCAATATGTACTTTCAAATTATTTACTGAAGCTATATTAATTGAAAAACTAAAGCAAAATTTGTTCTTTTTTGTTTCAGGTAAGTACCTATACTACTGGCATCATAATATGCCAATTGCGAACCATGTGACAATTACAAGCAGTGATGGCAAAACTTTTGTATTTCAGTTTTCAGGTTACAGTTTTAGTTTTGCTTTTTTCAGTTTTTGTATTGTGACTATTGTGTCTTTCAGTTTCAATTTCTTCATTTCAGTTTCAATTTTTCATCACTGATTAGAAGTACCATTCACTAGTGTACAGATGACAGATACATGCAAAAATTATTGTTACTTTTTAAATTTTTTATGCCTACTTATTCATTTAGAAAAAAAAAAACAACTGATATCCTTCTAAAAAGTAAAAATATACTTCTAAGAAGCAAAAAGCCTATCAAGCTAAAAAAATTTACTGTAAAAGTTGATCTTTGAATAAAAATTGGTAAGCAAATACAATTTTTAAAAAAAACGACTGATATCCCCCGAAAAAATACTTTTAAAAAGCAAAAAACCCGCCAAGCTAGAAAAAAAAAACTGCAAAAGTTGATCTTTGAAAAAAAAATGATAGAAAGACATACTTTAACAAAAAGAAAAAAAAGACTGATATCCCCGAAAAAATACTTTTAAAAAGCAAAAAACCCGCCAAGATAGAAAAAAAAACTACAAAACTTGGTCTTTGAAAAAAAAACTGGTAGGTAAATGTACCGTACCTAGGTACCTCAACAAAAAAAAAAAAAAAAAAAAAACAGGAATCTTCTGCTGAAAAAATAATGTGATATCACACTACCGCCAAGCAATCATTGTTTAAAAATCAATTTTTTCTGTCTGTGCTTTGAAAAGTTTTAGGCGTATCAGTTTCAAAGATGTACTTTACAAAATCATATCAAAGTAAAAAGTGCTTGAAAATCATTGTAGGATAGAAACACTCAAATCCATCAGGAATTGAAAATGAATTTGAAAACCGGGCCAAGCTTGGCGGGAACTTTTCGGCCCGGTTTTCAAATTCATTTTCAATTCCTGATGGATTTGAGTGTTTCTATCCTACAATGATTTTCAAGCACTTTTTACTTTGATATGATTTTGTAAAGTACATCTTTGAAACTGATACGCCTAAAACTTTTCAAAGCACAGACAGAAAAAATTGATTTTTAAACAATGATTGCTTGGCGGTAGTGTGATATCACATTATTTTTTCAGCAGAAGATTCCTGTTTTTTTTTTTTTTTTTTTTTTTTTTTTTTGTTGAGGTACCTAGGTACGGTACATTTACCTACCAGTTTTTTTTTCAAAGACCAAGTTTTGTAGTTTTTTTTTCTATCTTGGCGGGTTTTTTGCTTTTTAAAAGTATTTTTTCGGGGATATCAGTCTTTTTTTTCTTTTTGTTAAAGTATGTCTTTCTATCATTTTTTTTTCAAAGATCAACTTTTGCAGTTTTTTTTTTCTAGCTTGGCGGGTTTTTTGCTTTTTAAAAGTATTTTTTCGGGGGATATTCTATTCTTTATGCAGTCTACCGCATTTTATGTACTGTACGAGTATGTATTTCTATCCAAGTTATGGATATGCTTGCAGTACATGCGAACGCAGGTACGCCTCCTCGGAGTATTGGTGAAAATAGAAAATATTTTTGACTGGATTTTTGCAACGAAGTGATGAAGTTCTACTGTATCTAAGCACGCAAAGTGCGCGAGAAACCGCGAAACAGAAAGGACGTAAAACTGGAAGAGTGTTATTTTCTCATCTAAACTGAAATTTGCGGTAAATGTTAACCAATTTGAGCAAATTATTAACCTATAGTTGAGCGTGCAGGCGAATGTTTCGTTCAAACGTTTTAATGGGGTTTCTTTGAGATGTACGAGTACGAGTATTTTCGCACTTCTGCATTATTTAACGTTGATTAAGTTTAGAAGAGAATTATACAAGATGTACCTCTACCTACGAGTAGGTGCAAGTTCCCTTAAAATTGGAAATTGGAATAAGATACGAGTACCTAAACGCTGTAGTGGAAGGCTACGTATTTACTCCGTTGAGGCGAGGAAATTGTCCTTCTGGGGACGTAAGAAAGATGACTACGACGATGAGGCTGATAATATCGAGAAAAACGTCAACTTGGGTGTTATAAAATTGACTCAAAAGTAACTCGAATTTGCGTTCGTTATCGTTACTTGTAATTTTTCAATCCTTCGTGTCGGATAAAAATTTTATTCAAGTTGAAAACGATAAACTAGGTATGAAAAATTTGTTATTTTTTATTGTTTTATTTATCGCGCCTGCTTATTATTCGTATTTTACCTACGTATTTATACCTATTATTAATCGCCTTGTTTGAAACTGACTGCTTTTTTTTCATATACATTGGTAGATTCGCGTTCATAAAGTTGTGCAGTACAGCACGATGATGCGATAATATCGCATTACAAAGCACTAGGCCTGAGATGAAATTCTACAAAAAATTATTCGCAAATCATCGACGTGATTAATACGTAATTTGTTATTCTTTATACGATTATTCATCGCGTGTAAACTACCTAATCGTACAACCAGGTTGTAAAGGTAGTAAAGAAGTTTGCCGTTTCATGCGAACGTAAGCTGCAGTGTTTTTTCTCTGGAGTCTGCGAATCGATGTAATTATTCGGAGAGGAAGTTCCGCGTGTTTATACTTAATTCCATCGAGTCGCTTGTTTTCAAAGAATTATCATCTTACTATAGTTAGTCAAGATGCGCGTTGAATACGTAAATTACATACGAACATCACCGAACGACTAGCGACTGTCTGAAATTTTGAAAGAAAGTACGAACTTTCACGTAGGATGTGAAGTAGAGAAAAATTTTTGAAATCCACTTAGAATGCTCTTTTTTGATTTCAAACTTGAAAAAAAGTTTTGATAGGTGAAGTTGACCCATTTGACCCCTATTTTTACGTATCTGTCGAAAAAGTTGAAAAAAACCTTTCACTCGATGAAATGACTTCCTCACAAAAAAAATCAAAATTCGAAAAGATTCAAAAAATAAACAAATTTTTATTGTTTTGTTATGAGTGTAATTTTCATCAACTTTTTAATGAAATACGCCAGAAAGAGGTCAAAAAAAAAAAACTACGTTAAGGCCAAGATGCCGGACGTCATAAAATAAAACTTTTGATGATGATGATGATGATGATGAGGTCAAAATAAGACAACTGAATGAATTTAAACTTTTTTGGATGATGGAAATTGAAAATTGATTTTTTTGTGAGGAGTTCATTTCATCGAGGGAAAGGGTTTTCTCAACTTTTTCGACAGATACGTAAAAATAGGGGTCAAATGGGTCAACTTCACCTATAAAAACTTTTTTTCAAGTTTTAAATCAAAAAATAGCATTTTTTCGCAAACTTAAAATTTTTTTAAATCCATTTTGCAACATGTTACCATCCCAATTTTTTAATATGTTGTTCAGCATGAAAAGTTGTCCATAATATAATTTTTTCAGAATTTTTGAGAGTCGGAACGATATGAAAACTACGTTTCGAAACTTTTTGAGCTAATTTTTTGTACGAAAAAAAGTGGCAACACTGATTATTATGATATCACCAAAAAACCTTTCAAAACCCCTAACTATGAGAAAAAGTTTCATTTTGGTAGGTATCGCGGTTATCGAGTAATCCACTTCTGAAATGGATGATATTTTAGGATCACTAAAAACTTTGACACCCCCTGGCTGCCTTTAAAAACGGGCTAGAGGGCTGCGATTTGCGCCATTGGTCATCCCTTCAAAAGGTCTTTCCACAGGAAAAATTTCAAAAAAATCGCCGAACCCCTCTACCACTTCTTGGTTCAATTGACGTGGAATGACCCTAATTGTAAATTTTCAAAAGCTTTCGCATTTCCAAAAACGTTGCGCTTTCGCTTCCTTTGGGTTTTTTGGGCATAAAAATGCTACCTATTTTCTCCCTTTGAATTTAATTTTCAAAGATCAAAAGCCGAATAAAGCATAAAAAACGCGCGAAAAAAACGAAAAAAAATTCGAATTTTTATTTTTGATTTCAATACAAACCGTGTGAATGAACCTTTGGGGCCATTTTTGCCAAATTCGTCACGATTGGCAAATAGAAAACAAAATTCACTATTACTACTTGCGTCATGAAAAATATGCATTAAAACTTGCATAATTATGCGATTTGACGTCTACAGCGTCATCCTCCAGGGTGATTACATTAATAATAAATGCTTAGGTGGATTTTACGAATTTAGAAAAGCTCTCGAGAGGACTTTTTAAGAAATCGTCATGTCATGAATCGACAAATATAGCACTTTCATCGCGTCATTCGTGAAAAATATTCATGTACTTTTTACAACTTTTCTACCCGTTTTGACGTCTAGAGCGTCATTTTCGAACGCGATTACGCTATTAACACGTACCTACCTACAGATAAAACAAAAAAAAGTCGTTTCAATTAAAATTCAATGATGAAACTCAATCCATACTTCGACTGACAATTTTTGAAAAAAAACAGGTCTTTTTGGCAATTATTGGCAAAAAAGAGATACTTATGTACTTTTCAGCAATTTTGTCAAAAAAGTGAGACTTTCGGGGCAACTTTTGGAAAAAATTATACTCGGTAATTTTAAGTAATATTATCTATTTTTACAAAAAACTTGTACTTTTTGACAATTTAAGACAAAAAGCGAAACTTTTAATATTTTTGGCAGAAAGTGAGACTTTTGATAGTTTTAGCAAAAGGCAGAGCGAAGTATACCTATACTTGTATGTAATTTTTAGATACAACAAAAAAGTGAGATTATTTCCCAACTTTTCAATTATATGTATAGAACAGCGAGACTTCTAAGCAATTTTAACACTTTTTAGCGAAAAAGTGACAATTTCAGGCAAAAAATTGACATTTTTAGGCAATGTTTGGAAAATCACTTAAGATTCGATTCTCAAAACAAGCAATGTTTTACAGCACAGGCAAAAATTTGTAATTTTCAATGATTTTGACTAAAAAATGGTATTTTTTTTTGGAAAAAAGTAAAAATTTCATCATTTGATTAGAAAACAGAACTTTGTGGCAGTTATTAGCATAAAAGTGATGCTTTTTTCAACTTTTTGATGAAAAAGTGAGTTGGCGATTTTTACAATTTCTGGTAATAATTCGAGGCTTTTTCTTTTACCAATAACTGCTTAAAAGAAAAAGGCTCTGAAAATTTTCGAAAAACTGCAAAAGAAAGAACTTTTTGCCAATTTTTGGTTAAAAAAAAAGATTTTTGGGCTATTTTCGAAAAGAAAACAGACTTTGTAATTTTTTGCAAAAAATCCAATTTTTAGGCGAGAAATGAGACGTTTTGCCATTTTTAGAAAAAAACAAGACTTATTTTTACATTTTTCATATTTTGTGGAAAATCGGATTTTTCAATTTTTTCCATTTTTCACTAAGTATAATTTTTTTTCTTTTCATTTTTCTGCAAAAATTAAGGCTAAGATTGAGAAAAATCATAAATATTTGAAAGTTTCCAAACAAAGCAACTTGACTAACCAAAATTTATCTACTTTCACTTCACAAAACTTTAGTAACTGTAAAAATTTAAATAAATAACTGAGTACCCAAAAACCCTGCATAAGCCTGGGGCTTCTCTTATCCTAAAGAAAATTGAACTGAAAGTTCTCCAAAAATCGAAAAATCAATTTAAACAGCTGAATGTTTGATTCTGAGGTGTGGTTGACATGCTCTTCCAATGAGCCGAATTTCAGCTCAATCTGAGTTGACGAGCTGTAAAAGTTCTCTTTTTAGCGCTTCTCTAGTAGGAGGATGGGAAGAGGGAGGGTCGATAGAACATTTCGTTTTTCAAAATTTCAAAACTGAACTCGATTATGACGAGTATAGGCCAACTATATTTTCATTACGTAGGATTTTTTAAAAATAAAGTAACCGCACTTACGAAGAAAAGTCAAGAATCAAAATAAGAAAGCATTCTTTTCCCCCACACAATCGAAGGCGAAGTTTTTGAAAAATCAAGTACCTAGGTAGGTATTTGATATAATAGGTAGTAGGTACTTAGTACGAGTAGTAAACTGATGCACGTCCTGTCTTTCAAAATTTTCCCCACTTCGAAGCAAAAATTCCACAAAACTGACTCTTCCATACTCATCATTCATCAAATTTTCATAATTTTCTTCGCATACCCAAAAGTGGAAACCTAACTCTTACCGTTTTTTTTTTGTTTTTTTTTTTTTTTGGCTAAAATACATTATCATCATTGGCCATCTGCTGATTTTTTTCTCCAGCAGTTTCCGTGTGAATAAATAACAGCGGCAACTCGAAAGCAATAAATTGTACCACTTTTAAGATACCATCCTCGTAAATTTTACTTATAGAAACCCTTCCCTATTATACGCTTTGTTCGAGTGCCATCGCATTGAAAGTAAAAAAAAAGAAAAAAAAGAAAAAAAAAGGAGAAAAAAACGCTGGCCCACAGAAAATGAAAACGCCGCGACTGTGTAATCGGTAACATAAAAATTTTTCTACAATTTAACCAGTTTTTTTCTTTTCTTTTTGGTACAAAAATTATGTAATTTGAAACCAGTCCAATTTATTAAAATTACCTTGATCTTGACCAGTTCATTTCGATTCCAGGTGTCGCATTATACATCTTTGTCGATTCATGCCAATTGAAACGATTAACGCCAGTGGTTACAAAATTATCGCCACGACTATATTCGGCGGTATCAGTTACAAAAAGTTACGTATATTGATGTAATATACATAAGCGTTAAAATATGATAATCAGAATTCATTGTAAAATTTATACGTGCGATTATACATAGATACATAGGACATTCCTACTCTTTCTTTTTCTTTTTCGCTCTCTTTACAAAATCGGCTTAAAAATCATTTTTAGCCCGAAGTCGTTCATTTATGAAAATTTATAAAGCTAATTTAGCGAGCGCAAAAAAATTCCTACCCAGAATTCTTAATTTTTTTCCCCAGTGAAAATTAATCAATCGTTGGGAAAACTTTGAATTTAATTACACGCATTATTTTTAGTAATTCGCGACGATGAAATTTTATTCATTTTAAAACGAACCGATGAATGATAAATTTATCAAAGCGAATATATTAACTATGTCGTCGAGGAAAAAATTGCATACGTTAGAAACATTATGATAATTGCCTTCGTAAAAAAAATATCATCGATAACTCGGGTACAATTATATGTATTAGGTATTAAAAGCAATGTGACGCTTTTCATTAAGATGTTTCCTCCCAGAAATTGAGGCCTCGGGAATAATTTCCTCTTCGAAAAAATCACTTAAGATTCGAAACTCAAAACGAGCTAGGTTTTAGAACAGATTCCGAAAATCTTGAGAAAGACTTGAATTTCGTGGCGAAGATTAACGTCCAGATGCCCACGCCCGCGCCCGCGCCGCGCCACTGCGGATGAATGAATTTCTAAGGAAATGCCACCTTCGGCTCGATCATATATCTACCTATGTAGTATAATCTCTTCGGGAATGGAATAATGTATTTGTACTATTAAAATATAAAGAACCTTCGCAACCTATTAAATAATGAATAAATTTAACCAATACTAAAAAACTTGGAAAAGTTAACATGCTCGAATTTCGAAGAAAAACTCGATGAAAATGGTTTAATAATATTGATTACCCCTACACAACACAACACAACGCACACACTGTAATGAACTACGTATTTAATGTTCCAATGTTCGATACTCCATTTCATAAAAGATCTTTAACCGTTCGCCGTTGCACGAATAAATTTATATAAGTTTCCCTTCTGTTAGTGAAACTCGCCAAGGTTGCGGTTAGCGAGAGCGAGCAGCATCTCGTCCATGCTCCAGACCAAGGAAAAAAAAACACGCTAAAATTTAAATCGAACTCGAACGTGTCACACACATTCGACATTCGACATTCGACATTCGACGATATAATCTGCGAACGGTGATTTTATTCATTAAAAATGAAAATTTCTACTCTAAAAAAAAGCAGTCGATGCCAAGTTTGAAGTTATAAAAAATAATACGCGTGTCTTTTAAGATAGCTAGTAGCTACTAGCTACAGTATTATGTAAAATTTCCACCTCTGCACGTCCCCTGATCCGCACCAGCAGCAATTAAAATCAGATTGTAGTACACATGTACGAGTATTCGGATGGGAAACAGGTAAGTAAACCCTATCAAAGTCGAGTTTCGAATACGCAAGTAAGTAAGCAGGTAGATCGATTACAACGAGAACTTATAGTGAAAAAAAAAGGCTAAAATTCAGGAAATATCATAGAGGATTACGTATCATTGCGTTTCGCCTTGATCAACAATTTTGTAAATAAGTATCTCGAAGAAATTCTGTACCTTTTCGACTCGAGAATAAATAAAATATTCGTATAAAAATTTGCGGAAGGCTCTCGAGAAGGGCTCAAAACCATCATCAAACGATCTGAGAGATCGAAACAAGGTCCCCCGGCGGTCCTCCGGGACTACTTTTTTTCATTAAAGGAGATGTCCTAAGGAACATTTTAAAGAAAACTTGCCAAAAAAAAAGTTGGCACTACTACGAGTAATTTGATTGACAGGTCAGCCGAAATCGCAGATTTTGCTTTCCAACATAGGACTCGCACGAAATTTTTTGAATTGCGCGAAGCTAGATCGAATGAGCATCACCAACCAAAATTTCAAGTGCCAAGTGCATTTTTCGATTTTTGGTGAATTTTTAAACATCAAATCTAAGCCAAAAATGAGAAAAAAATTTCCAAATTGACCTAGCAAGTTGAAATTCGGCATACTGCACACACACCGTACTTATTTTCGACCTGTCAAATCGATTAGAAATGGTCTCGTCAAACTGCTGTTTTGAGCAGTTATGGAGCCCCCAGCAGATTTTTGAAACTTGAAATTTCCACAAAATTTTATCAAAGTGGAGTGATGGAGTTACGTAGAAAGCCAAAATTCATTCTGCAAACTCATTTCAATACGCAATGAAGTCGATTGCAGGTGGTTTCAAGTACATAGTTTTAAAGCTTCCAGTTACATATTTTTTGGACCTTCGTGGGCGATAAGATATACCCGTTATTTATTTCAAAATCCACGTACCTATACTTGTTACAGTTGGAAACATGTTTTTGTGCATCGATATCAACTTGATTGAGAAAAATTACCCTTTCGCCTCCGTTTGAGGTAGAAAGATGAAATTCAGTTTAAACCCTATTTTTGACATTAATTTTGAGCGGGATTGCAAGCAGTTTCAGTCCGTTTTGAAGCCTCCAGTGGCTTTTTAGAAACTTTTGTTTTTCAAAAAATGTCACGAAATTTATACGAATTAACTTTAGAACGTACTCTACAGAGTGCATTACGCCATTCCAACACCATTTTATGAAATTGTGCAGAAATTTCAAGATACAAAAATTTAAAACGACTAGAAAGTAGAAATCTAATTGCACGCGACTCGATAGCGTCTCGAAATTAATTGGAGTGCAGAGTAAATTTTGGATTTCCAGCTCTGTTTGTTGGAATTTCATTCGCTGGACGAAGGCTCTAGTAATTTCCAAAAAGTCACTGGAGGTTCCGAAATGACTCGAACTCACCAGCAGTCGACTTAATAACGTTTAAATTGTAGTGCAGCGTGAACTTTGGATTTTTAGCTCTATTTGATAAAATGTTGTGGAAATTTCAAATTTCAGAAATCTGCTGGAGGCTCCAGAACTGCTCAAAACGATGTGAAATGGTTTCCAATCGATTTGGCTGTTCGAAAATAGGGTAAGCCTCAAAATTTCAGCTTGTTCGGGTCAATTTGGCAAGATTTTGATTTTTTTCCTCATTTTTGGCTCGAATTTGATTTATAAAAATTCGCCAAAAAATCGAAAAATGCACTTTAGCACTTGAAATTTTGGCTAGGGCCAACTTTGTTCTGGGCAAGTTTGCTTTAAAATGCTCCTCGAGATGTCCCCTCTAAAAAAAAAGTTGTCCTGGAGAATCGGGAGAGGGGGGAGGGTGCAATTACTTCATACATGCCATATGCCGTATGCCGCCCCGGACTATATTGATTTTTCTTCTCAATGAACTCGCAGTTATCCCTATGGCTCGAAGGTTAGGCAAACGTGCCAACATAACCTCAGTATAAGTTGCATAGTTATTTATGTACAACCGGACCAAAAAATTAACTTCGAAATTGATGGAAGCATACCGATGGTATTTTTGGGGGCGGGGGCAGGAGGCAGTATTGCGAGCGATTCGAAATTGATAGAGAAAAGTCAACTTTTGCAAGAAGCTTCAAAACGACTTAAAAGTGATGGAAATCGATTCGGAGGGTCGACTGGTGAATACGAAATTTAGAAAGCACTCCTGGAAAAGTTCAGCTGTCTGAGGAATATTTCAAACCTAGAGTTCGTGATTTCTGAGGCGGGGGAAGAGAGAAAGGTAAAATCAGAGGAACACCATAAGCTCGAGGTCTCGAAAACATTTTCAAAAAGTTTCACAAAAGTCTTGTAATCTGAAAAATACTCCCGATCTTGTGTTTTTTGAAGGAGAGGAGAGGCATGAAAGTTGTTGAAACACCGATGATCAAGTTCAATCTCAAGAGTGATTTTTTAACGGATGGTGGAAAGAGGGGGGAGAATGAAATCTTGTGTTTAAGATTTTGCCAAAATTTTGGAAAAAAAGCTCAGTTTTACAAAAGACTCGCACCTGAGCAGTGTACGTTGTAGTATATCGATTTGAACAGTGATTCGTGATCCGTGATTCGAACGATATTTTTCGTGACTTCACCCCACCAGTTTGAAATCTTTCAATGACCAATTATTTATTCGAGTCCGTTCTCGATATACACAAAAAAAGGGTGAAAATCAAAATTCCAATAAACGAAATTTTAACGGAGAACTTCGATTTTTTTCTAATGGAAAAAAAGCAAGACTCTGTTGACGAAAAACAAGTCATTCAGCAGAACAGAGTGGACAGGGGGACTGTTGAAATTAATGTCGATACAATTTTTCTGTCTTCAAAGAAACCTTTTAAAAAAATTTTAAAAAGTTAGATTGAAAACAAGAAATAAATAAAATGAGAAACAGATTTTTGCAATGGGGTGGAGAGCGTTACTTTCGGGCAATTTTGACAAAAAGCAGGACTATTTCACAATTTAGGAGAAAATCACACCTTTTTTGCAGGATTGAAAAAAGTATAATTTTTTGGCAATAGCTTACCTTGCGGTAACGATGCGATGGTCCACAATACAATGTGGAAAAAACACCTCCGAAGACTTGTCCCTCCTAAAACAGAAGAAAATGAAAAATTTCGAAATTGAGAGATTTTGCGCACGCGTAATATTGAGATGAAATTCACAAATTCAAACAAAGTAATTAAAATTAAAAATAAGTAGCATTTAGTTGTCAACGATATAAGAGCGAAAATATTGCCAATGAATTTATTTTTGCGGGTCTTTGTTAAGAGGGTGCTCTACCTTTGTTTGTTTACTTTTTAGCATACCCGCGGGCAGAAATTAGACATTTTTCAAACGCATTTTTTTATTAGTTGGAGATAAAGAAAGTGAATAATTATGAGTGAAAACGTTATTACTGTGTTGAAACAACATAATAAAACTTTGAAACAAGCAAAACGATTGAAATATAATGAATTCAGGCGATTCTCTATATTCGAGCATTCATGTCAGTCATCACAGCATAATTCTGAAACTACTGAACAGAATTTGATGAAATTTGAATATGTGACCGTCCGCGATAAAACCAACCATCCGTCGCAAAAAATTGAAAAAATTTTTTTCGCGAATTTTTGTTCCCTAAACCATTTAAGGCCCAAAAATAGGCGAAAAAACATTTTCGATTTTTTGCGACGGATCGCGCGGATGGTCGGTTTTATCGCGGACGGTCACATTATGTTGTGCATAAATGAATTCCCGACAACTTAACGTTGGACTTTTTTCGATTAATTTTGTTGAATCAAAGTTATAGCCATTTGAAATTTTCAAATGGCAATATCTCGAAAAATACAATGAAATTTGAAAAAAGGGCAACGTCAACCTCTCTGGACCATTTTTATGCACAATATATCCAAATTTCATCGAATTCTGTTCAGCAGTTTCAGAATTATGATGTGATTACTGACAATGAATGCTCAAATATAGAGAATCGTCTGAATTCATTATATTTTAATCATTTAGCTTGTTTCAAAGTTTTATTATGTTGTTTCAATACAGTAATAACGTTTTCACTCATAATTATTCACTTTCATTCTCTCCAACTAATAAAAAAATGTGTTTGAAAAATGTCTAATCTCTGCACGCGGGTATGCTAAAAAGTAAACCAACAAAAGGTAGAGCACCCTCTTAAGGTAGATTTGTAGATCACCTAACAAACATGCCATAATATGTGGTTGCAGCATCACCAATGATAGGAGTAGTATTCTTATTTATACCTCAAGATTCATCAATACATATACCTAACTAAAATGTGATATTTCATTTCATTCAAGACGTGATTTAAAATTGTACATATTTCATTTTACGAGAATCGAGTATTTTACGTAATTTTCGGCTAATTTACATACATCGTGGAATACAAAACGACCCGACACAAATAAACATAGCGTAGATTGGATTCTTAGAACAAACTTTTTAGCAAGATTACATGATGAAACTTGGCTCGAATCTTGGTCAGCCGATGAAATAATCAACAATTAGTCTGATTTCAATTTGATAAAACAATAAAAATACTTCTTTATTACCAACTGTTCCATCATGCACTCGAGTAGGTATTGATACATTATTTTATAATGCGAAATCGATAAGTAAGTACTCGATTGTTTGACAATATTTCATTGACTAAGCGATACAGCAACGTAAGAGTACAAAAATAAAACATTCATTTCGTTGAAAAATCATCAAAAAATGCAATTTGTTTGGATATTTAAAGGTACAGTAGACTTCCGCTTATCCGGACTAACTGGGGAATTTGGTTGTCCGGATAAGCAAAAATCCGGATAATACGGATTATTATTTTTTTGGTGGAATTTTTGGTAGAAAATGACTGTTTTTTGGATAATGATGATGTATTTTTGGTATTTTTGATAAAAAGTGCTACGGATAAATCTTATTTCTTCACAGAATAGAAAAAAACTTACCAAAAACAAAGATTACAAAATTGTTTGACCATGTACTTGTGAGTAATTCGTGAATGCTTGTCCGGATAATACGGATTTTCTCCGGATAACCGAGAAGTCCGGATAATAAGGAGAATTTATTTTCGTCCGGATAATACGGCTGTCCGGATAAGCGGAAGCCGGATAAGCGGAAGTCTACTGTACCTAAGAACTAACTAAGAAGGAATAACAGAATTGTAAAAATAATCCTTCAAAATTTCATAACCAAAAATTCATTAGAACTTCTCTGATCAGTTCGAATTGTACATAGAATAATTTTCGCTCAAACTTGGGAACGTCTCAATGATCAGCAGACAATGAAGAAAGAAAGTACTCGTAAAAGAAGACCAATATCAGACAGAAGGAGGAAAAAACAAATTCTCGGTATTTCACACACCGAAGTACATTTTTCCAATTTTAAGTAATTTTTTTAAAATCAAAGACCTAATAATAGGGGAAAATTACAACGGCACCAAATTAACCAAGAAAGCTAAAATTTGATAACTATACGTTTCATTTTCGACCTGGTCTCCTTCGAATCGATTGAAATTGGTTTCAAACTGTTTTGAACAGTTCTGACGCCTCCAATAGAGTTTTTGAAATGAGAACAACCTTTTTTTTTTTTTTTTTTTTTTTTTTTTAAACAAAACTTTTCTAAAATTGATATACAAAAATGTACTCGTAATATGGTAAAATTATGATACTTGATCCCTCGAAAATTCACAACAAATTGAGAAATACATTTTAGCATCTGAAATTTCGAATGATGATGCATTTTGGCAAGCTCATTCGATTTAGTTTTGTGCAATTCTAAACATGTTCACGCCAGTTCTGTAAAAAATACGAATTTGTTTTCATTTCACAGAGACAGGAAAACAACAATGGGCATGAATAAATTTTCACTATTTACTCGTAGGGTATATACATATAGGTAATTCATTGTAGGCGTTAATGAGGGAAAATTTCATATCTGCTCAGTGCTCGTGGTAGTCTCGTGAAAATTCCATTCGCTGGTTGATCTCAAAGAATTAAAAATTCCAACATAACGGAACTGAGATAATTCGAAAGATACCGCATAAACATACTAGATTTTTAAAAAGAAAGTTTATTGAGCTTAAAATTTCAGCTTTGTGATTTTGATCAATTTTTCAAAATTATGTTTTTTTTCAATTTATTGTCTGTAATTTGGGTAAATATAGGGCTTTTTTGAAAAAAAATATATATTCTTCTAGTTGAAAGATGCTCATTCAGGGGGCATCATTTTAGAAGATATCAGTATATTATTAGAAGATGAAGTGTTCAAAGTAGAAGTTTTTTTAAAGGGGGAGAAGGTGAAGGGAGGGATGGTCTACGACTTGGTTAAAACCATTTTTTTGAAACTGGATTAGAAAAGGTGTTGGGAAAAAAAAATTTTCCATACAAAAATTTCTCAAGCAAATAAATTCATTATATTATTTACCTATCTTATGTGAAGGTAGTACCTAATGTGTATTACAAAAAAGTCGAAGCTTACTTCGTGTTAATCCTTCATACACTATGTTTTTAGCATCTCGTGCATAAAATGAAAAATGGAACGGGTTAAGTGGACTGTACAATTTAATTACATAATTTACACGAAAACTATCTATAAAATATAACATGGCATAATGTAAAGTTAGATTCAATGTTGCACAAGATTTGCCCTTTGTGAAAGGTCCACAGTATTAGATTTTATATACACAGAGAAAAATAATGAAAATTAAGGTATCTACAAGTAATACATTCTGAAAGCGATAAAGGACAAACAAAAATAACACGAAATAGGTATACCAATATGAATCAAACATATGTAACTTACACATGCACATTCCACATGCATTCATAATAAGCAGGTTTATTGTATTTAAACTAAAAATACGGTCAATGAATAGATAATGCTCAATTTTTGGAAAAAGGATACTGATTTTGCAACACTTACACGATTATTCATCGGTAGTTCTATTTCTCCATCCTGGAAATAATATGTAGTATGGAATCGTTCTAAATGGTGGAATAATCCTCGACGGACATTTTTCATGTAATAAATCGTCGAATTTGTTCATTTTTCTGTGCATTACTGGACGTTCGTCTTTGAACTTCGTAACCTGTTTGAGCTTGTAATAAGATTCATGGTAATTCTCTAAACATTGCTTAAAATGATCACTAAGATTTGCGATGTATGCTTTCAGAGTTTTAAAGTTGGATACATCCGAATAATCGAAGTCCAAGGAACTTGGTTCTACTAAATGCATGGCCTTATTAGCCATGGTAATACTCCGAACTACAATGTTTGCTAAACATAGAATATTGCAATCTCTTTGTTCATAATCGAAAATCAAATTTACCCACAGGTGCAGTTCTTTTTCCGCAATCATCAGTAATTCTTCATAATCGCGGACAATATCACGTATTGTCTGCAACATCCATACCCATTTCTCAATGCGTGCAACATTGGATAAAGTTCGATTCGTCATTGGTATAGCTTCACCTCTAGGTACTATCATTTTTCGGTTTACATCATAGACTGCGTTGTACTTAAATAATATGCGGTCAACTATTAAGGCGGGACACGACTTGAATCTGACGAGTTGCGTAAAAAAGTGAGCATCGGATTTATTAAAATTCTCGGGTAATGGATAATTTTTATCCATTCTGATGTACGTGAGCTCATAATAGGACAAGACAACTCGTTCTATCTTGTAACACGTGAAGTTGTGGTTTTCACATTTTAAAAGTTCATTCTCCTTCAGCAATTGTTCATTCTTTAACCTTTCGCTTCGAAGCATCAAATCTTTCTGTTCTAGCATAAGATTTTTATGTTTTAGCATATCATCATAAATAATGGGATTTTGTTGTGCACTATTCCAGTAAGGAAAATCAACATCTGCTGTTTGTGGATCGTTTGATGAATCATCATTCCGCAGTTTGGTTGGATTCCAACGACTTCTTTGCATTGCGTAAGGCATATACGGAATGACGGCAACCGATTTTGAAATATTACTTTTAGGAGCATTATTTTGGTCAGTATTAATATCCGAACTTGTAAGAAATAAGTTTCTCATCTCAATCCCATCAAGGAAATCATTTGCTGTTTGTGGATCGTAATAAAATGAATCATCATTCCGGAATTTGTTTGGATTCCAACGGCTTCTCATCACCGGGTGAGGCGCATAAACAATCAGGGGAAACGATTTTAAAGTAGTAATATTTTTATCAGTAGGAATACCTGTACTTGTTATAAGTGGGTTTCTGATCAAACACACAATTACTAACGAACCAACACATCGGAAAATCATATTGGGCAACATTTATACACGGAACCAGAATTTGTCAATAATGCATCCAACAACCAGAAATCAGAACTAACATTACTTTACTGGTATTAAGCATTCATCTTGATGAATATTTGTTCAACAGTTATCTCATGATGAAATCTGGAATAACCATCGTTAATTTGACGATTTTTATCGATAAATTTCGATGTCAATACGTTTTCTTTCAAAATTGGGGGGGGGGGCGAGGGGAGGGAGGTAATATATTTCTAATCACTCACATTCTATTTTCATTTCTCTCATTTAGCTTGAACGCGCAATAAGAACTTATATGTTTTATCTTGATCCAAATTTTTATCATTTTTCATTTTAACCACTTCTTTTTATTGGCATGATTTTTTAAAGTTTCATTAGAAAAATTGCGATTAGCGATAATTAAAATATCAATAACTCTGATTCCTTATCGAAAACTACTGATACCTAGTTGTGCTTATCAATAAGTACCTATTGATAATACTGATAATTTGAAAAACCTAGTTAAAGAATTTACAAATGAATTCCGCTAATTTCAATCAAGTATTTGACGCATGAGTTTTCTCTTTATCTGTTGGAATTTTAGATAAATGCCATTTTCATTTATGGGCATAATCTTTCTGAATAATCACTTTTCCAAGAAAACCCTTCCCCCAGTCTCCCAAATCATGTTGGTTCCCTATACAGAGGGCCTCAAAGTCGAAAAAAATCAACAAAAAAATCAGAAATTATTCATATCTGTACAAATTTTTTTAAATTTTTTCATTTCTGAGCAGAGTACATTTAGATAACCGCTTTTTTAAGAAAAATACCCTCTGGTCCTCCCAGATAATGAAAACTCCAAAAATTGAAAAAAATCACGGATATGTTTTTTGCTACCTAAAAATTAAATCTCATCGATAAGGATTCAAAACGATTTTTTCCGCAAATTCTCAAAAGTCTCGCATGAAGGGGAATGTTACGATCAGGTTTACCTAGGGGTAAACCCCGACGAAAATTTCAAGGAATGTTACCATGTATGTTTACTCGAGAGTAAACCCAGACAAAATTTTTAATTTTATCATGCATTTGGTAAGATAAGATTTTGTTTTCAGTGTTGGGGGGGCGCGTGTCCGTATCTCCTACTTTTGCTATGCGAGTACTCCTCGTGAATCGGGCGCTTCGCGCCCTCGCGGCCCCTCAAGGGCCGCACTCGGAGCAAGAGCTTGCTTCACTCACTCTGCACTTATTCGGTCCTCCCTCAATATTAACATATCGGCATTTAACCTAACCTTGACCTAACCTCTCTTTAATAATTACAAAATCATACCAAATAGGACCATGCTGCTTTCTAGTTTCTACTGCTCAACGATACAATATTGTCCAAAAAATGCATTATTCTATAAAAAAAAATCAAAAAAATTGATTAAAATAAAATCAATTTTCTGTCAAAAATGTCAAAATCAAAAATCAACTCGTGAATGGTAAAAATGAAAAATTGTAAAAAAAAATTGAAAAAATTTGTGCTCAAACAAAAAATAAAATAAAATAATTATTTGCCTACACAATATTTTATTATTTTATTTATTTTATCTGTCAAAATCAAAATCAAGCAAAAATTGAATTATCAAAAAAAAATTGATTTCAGGGAATGTTATGATTAGGGCAATTATTTTTATGATATCGCATATTTTTTCCTGCTACACCAGATACCGCATATCGCAATTTTCTTTACGTTTCATGCAATTTCAAGACAAATAGTGAAATTTTATAGCGCATATTTTCGCATATTTTTGGTATAAATGCATAAAAACGCTTATTTTAGTTAAAAAACGTAAAAATTTCGCTTATTTTGAGCTTTTTTCAGGTCATTAAAGCTTTTTCGGGAAAAAACGGCAAAAATCAATCAACAAAATAGGGAAAACAAAAAATTTGACATTTTTAATATTAAAAAAAAAAAAAAAAAAAAAAAGTAAAAATTGAATGTTTTTTCATTTGCAGCATATTTTGAAGCATGATTGATGATACGATGAATTTTTATTGAAAAAAATAAATATTTGACTTTCCTTTCTATTTTCTCATGTTTTTTGATATCGCACTGAAAATACAAACATTTTGATACCCATGATGGTGCACTTTTATTGCACTTATTTAAGCTTTTTTCAGGTTTTTAGCGCATATAAATGTTTTTTTTCCAGATTTTTACAGCATATTATAAGCGCTTTTTTTGGTGTTTTTAGCGCATAAAAATAATTGCCCTAGTTATGATGCATGTTTACTTAGAAGTAAACCCTAACAAATTGATCAACGAATGTTAGGGTGCATGTTTACTCGAGAGTAAACCAATACAACGAATTAATGTGCAGATTTACCAAAAGTAAACCTAAAAATAGACTTTCCTTGAAGTACACTTCATTCTCACCCAGGATAAGGGTAAACCTTGTTTTGGTAAACCTGTGTTTTTACATTCTCTCCAATTCGACTTCTCACTCTAGCTACTCTAGCCACAGTCGCAGACGTTTGTCACGCACCTGTCTGTCTGACTAAGTATATATTTTATCCAAGTCGTAGATTGATTCGAGTTGAGGGCCAGACCTCACAGAAAAGGTGTTGGGAGAAAAAAAATTTCCATACAAAAATTTCTCAAGCAAATAAATTCATTATATTTACCTAAGGTATCTTAAGTGAAGGTAGTAATGTGTAATACAAAAAAATCGAAGCTTACTTCGTGTTAATCCTTCGTACACTATGTTTTTAGCATCTCGTGCATAAAATGAAAAATGGAACGGGTTAAGTGGACTGTACAATTTAATTACATAATTTACACGAAAACTATCTATAAAATATAACGTGGCATAATGTAAAGTTAGATTCAATGTTGCACAAGATTTGCCCTTTGTGAAAGGTCCACAGTATTAGATTTTATATACACAGAGAAAAATAATGAAAATTAAGGTATCTTACAAATAATACATTCGGAAAGCGATAAAGGACATACACAAAAATAACACGAAATAGGTCTACCAATATGAATCAAACATAACTTATACATGCACATTCCACATGCATTCATAATTATAAGCAGGTTTATTGTATTTAAACTAAAATTACAGTCAATGAATAATGCTCAATTTTTGGAAAAAGAATACTGATTTTGTAGCACTTACACGATTACTCATCAGTAGTTCTATTTCTCCATCCTGGAAATAATATGTAGTATGGAATTGTTCTAAATGATGGAATAATCCTCGACGTAAATTTTGCATGTAATAAATTGTCAAATTTCTTTGTAACCGGGTTGACCTTGAAATATGATTCACGGAAATTTTCTAAACACTGCTTAAAATGATTACTAACATTTGCGACGTGTGCTTTCAGAGTTTGAATGTTTGATGCGTCCAAATAATCGAAGTCTGAGGAACTTGGTTCTACTAAACGCATGGCCTTATTAGCCATGGTAATACACCGAACTACAATGTTTGCTAAACAAAGAATATTGCAATCTCTTTGTTCATAATCGAAAATCAAATTTACCCACAGGTGCAGTTCTTTCTCAGCAATCATCAAAAATTTTTCATTATCGCGGATAATATCACGTATTGTCTGTAACATCCATACCCATTTCTCAATGCGTGCGATATTTGATGAGGTTCGATTCAGCATTGGTGTAGCTTCATCACCTCTAGGTACTATCATTTTTTTGTTTACATCATACACTGCGCCATACCGAGATAATATGCGGTCGACTATTATGGAGGGACTCAACTTGAATCCGATGAGTTCCATAAAAAAGTAAGCATCGGATTCATTAAAATTCTCGGGTAATGGATAATTTTTATCCATTTTGATGTACGTGAGCTCATAGTAAGACAAGACTACGTGTTCTATTTTATAACACGTGAAGTTGTGGTTTTCACATTCTAAAAGTTCATTCTCCTTCAGCAATTGTTCATTCTTTAACCTTTCGCTTCGAAGCATCAAATCTTTCTGTTCTAGCATAAGATTTTTATGTTTTAGCATATCATCATAAATAATGGAATTTTGTTGTGCACTATTCCAGTAAGGAAAATCAACATCTGCTGTTTGTGGATCGTTTGATGAATCATCATTCCGCAGTTTGGTTGGATTCCAACAGTTTCTTTGTGTTGGGTAAGGCACATAGGGAGTCACGGCAACCGATTTTGAAATATTACTTTTAGTAGCATTACTTTGGTCAGTACAAATACCTGAACTTGTAACAAATGGGTTTCTGATCAAACACACAATTACTAACGAACCAACACATCGGAAAATCATATTGGGCAACATTTATACGCCGAACCAGAATTAGTCAATAATGCATCCAACAACCAGAAATCAGAACTAACATTACTTTACTGGTATTAAGCATTCATCTTGATGAATATTTGTTCAACAGTTATCTTATGATGAAATCTGGAATAACCATCGTTAATTTGACGATTCTTATCGATAAGTTTCAATATCAATACATTTTCTTTCAAAATGGGGGGGGGGCGGGGGGAAGGAGGTAATATATTTCTAATTACATCGTATTTTCATTTTTCTCATTTAGCTTGAACACGCAATAAGAACTTTTATGTTTTATCTTGATCCAAATTTTTATCATTTTTCATTTTAACCACTTCTAAGTAGTCAGGTCTCAATTTCACAAAGAAGCTCCCGCTCGCAATTCTTGTTAAAAGCAATTTTATGATTGATTCTTGTTCTACACACTAGAGCGAATAAATTTAGCTTGTATGCCTATTTTTCCCCCTCCCTTTTCTGGGGAAAATAACCATTAATGAGTAGGGTGTCGTTTTCGCATGATTCGATACCGCTGAGTACGAATATGACGTCAGATTTTCTGCTACATTCATCTAACCCCCTCCAGACCTCCCAGACCCCCACCACAAATTTTACCATTTTTGAAAAAAATTACTTTGGTGATATTAGTAGATATTGTTTTCATTATTCGAACCCCCTGAGCACAAATATTGTGTCAGATTTTGTTTTACACTCATACAGCACCCCCCCAGGGCCTCAGCCTCCCTCAATTTTCACTATTCTTGAAATACGGCTACTTGTATAATATTGGCGTTGAATAATATGATATTTAGAGGTCAAAAATACATCCAAAAATTGTGTTTAAAAAATTGTGCCTACCAATTTTCATTAATTAAAAGCATGAAAAACGCCATTTTGAGGTGTAAATAATATGTGGGGAGGGAGTTGAAAATTTTTATGGGGATACCACTTGGGGACCGGCAAATTGCATGTATGAAATTGCATGTGTGAATATTGCACGTGCGAAATTGCACGTATACAATTATTGAACGTGTGTGATAATTGCACGTATGTGAATATAGAACGTCTGCAAATTTAATGTCTGAAAATGATTTTAATGTGAGATTTTCACCAACCCAAAATACAGTTTCAAAACGTTCTGAGCAGTTCTGGAGCCTCCAGCGGATTTTTGAAAGTTGAAATTTTCGCAAAATGTTACTCAAAGAAGGTGGAATGTTAAAATTTACTTCAAACCTCAATTTCAACATGCTGAGTCAATTGGAGATGGTTTCAAGGCGTTCTGGAACTGGAACCTCCAGTTGTATTTTGGAAATTTCAGATTTTCACAGAGTTCCATAAAAACCATCTAAATTAACTTTTGAACTTTCGAAATATGGCTACGAGCTTCTGAACAGGTTGAAACCGTCTGAAATCGACCGCATGTTAAATTTACGATATTACTTGAATTTTTTTCATTTTTTTCTGGAATTTACGAGCAGATAAAAAATGTACTTTTGAAATCAAACTCATGGAATTTCGCAACAACTCCCTAAAACAGTTGAGAGGGTGCTCAATGTGCACTCACCAAAATTATAGGGGCTGAACTTCATTTTTAGCCTTTTCAGAACAATACAGATAGTTGAACGTAATAATTGAACCCAGTAAACGTTCTATTTTCACATGCGTGCAATTATCACACACGTTCAATTGTATACGTGCAATTTTTCACGTGCAATTTGAAACGTTCAATTATCACCAACCCATACCACTTATCAATGTCTACAACATACTAAAACATTGAAAAAATCGGTTCACATGGGGTTGAGAAAATTATTGTTATTGTAATTTCAAAAAAGGGGAGGTTTCTCAAAAAGGGAGGGGTCAGGGGGTCTGAAACTTTCCACGCGTGAGTCTTTCGATGGTACCCACCTACCATGCAAATTTCAACCCGAAACAACTTGCATTGGATTTTTTCCCTTGTTGTCTGTTATTTGTAACCGGGGGGATGGAAAAATGGTCGTAATATAACTCGTTGGAAAAGAAATTCAATTCTGAACAATTTATGTTAGATATTACAGATTTTTCTTCAACTTTGAAACTTTTCATTAAAAATGTGAAAAACGTAAAATTGATGTTTTCTGGAGGGGTATTTACGAAATTTGAGGGGGAAGGGTTGCTCCAAAACAAATTTTGATGAGCTCAAATTGTAGATTTGATGTCAAGGAACAATTTTTGTTCTATAATTTTTTTTGTACTACCCATAGATTAGGATATACACGAATTTCAAATGTTTGGGGTGGACCCTCGGAAAAGGGGGAGGGGCAAAAATAGGCTTACAAGCTAAATTTATTCGCTCTAGTGCGTAGAACAAGAATCAATCATTGCTTTTGACATGAATAGCGAGCGGATATGCAATTGAGACCTGACTATTCTTTTTATTAGCATGATTTTTTAAAGTTTCATTAGAAAAATTGTGATTAGCGATAATTAAAATATCAATAACTCTGATTCCTTATCGAAAACTACCGATACCTAGTCGTGCTTATCAATAAGTACCTACCTATTGATAATATTGATAATTTGAAAAACCTAGTTAGAGAATTTACAAATGAATTCCGCTAATTTCAATCAAGTATTTGACCATGAGTTTTCTCTTTATCTGTTGGAATTTTAGATAAATGCCACTGATCGTAACGAACCATACCTACTTTATCTGACAAATGATTTTTCGTTGCATATTTTATTTGAGCAGCTGTGTTTCGAATGCGCAAAATTCAAAATTAACAAAAAAATAACAATACAAAATTGGGAGGCGTTGCTTGCCTTCAATCTCTACAGCCACCTCTTTCAGTCAATAAATCAATCAACAGCCGCAGGGTCATTCCATATCAAATGGTCCAAATTTTTGTCTTGGGCCCTTCGATTTCGCTCAAAATTTTTTCCCTGACAACTTGGAGAACTACCACAATCTTCCCATTTCACGTTTACGAACGTACCCAACTTTGAAGTCTTATATCTTATAACTGGTAAAAAGTCTTAAAATTTGAAAAAATTGAAATTTCAAACTTTTTTGGAAAAAATCATTTTTGGTAAATTTTAAAGGACCTTCAAACTAAAAATCAGGATTCTTGCAGGACTCTTTGAAAAATAAGAACCTTCCTTATTCGAGCAAAAAGCAGAACTTTTCAGGACACGAAGAACCGAGAGGCGACAAAATAAGACACCCTAGGAAAAGGAAAAAACAAGGGATGTACATTGTACATGTGTATTACGTATGTACATTTGTAAAAGAGACCGCGCGTATTATTACCATATAATATATGCGAGTTTTGTAGAAGAGAAGAAGGAAGAACGGAGAACGGATTACGATGGCAAGATTAATCGTTTATGGTCCATTAATATGATCGTTGATACGATCAAATGATGTTACATGTTGTAGAATTATGTATTATATTTGTACATCTAAGTATAGCTACTATATTAATGAACTACGAGTATGTGTAAGGTAGAGTGGGGTAATTGCAAAGCACTTTTTGATTAGTGATACTTTATTTGTACCACTTATACTTCAGGGGGTTCTCTATCAATAGTAAAATTTTGGTACAATTTGGTCCACAAATCGTCGAGGAAATTGAAATTTGAAAATTGGAAAATCGACTTCTGCATTTACCTCATGCTAGGGTAAATGCAAAAGGAGACGATATTTTTTTTATTTTTTTATTTTTTTGCATTTTCAACACACTCGCTGTATTCTACGTGTCATTTGCTAACTTTTGATGTATTCGTGGTCTTGATTCGGTTAAAAATTCGATAACTTTTCCACTTCCCAAAAAAAATTTTAGGGGAGTGAAAAAATGTTGAAAAATTATTTTTTTTAAACTCGCTAAAATTAACAAAAAATCAACTATTGATCATTTCTGATGTTTTTTATGGAAAAAACTCGTCATAGAAATACATTTTTCGTCAAATATATTAGTAAAACGTTGAAAAGGAGCAATAATTTTAAATTTCAGTAAAATTGTTAATCTCTTCTCTAACATGTAACTCATCATTTGACCATGGAAGATTATTTTTTTTTTTGTAATTTAGAACCATTTTCAAGTTATTTAGGGCAAAAAAATATTCGTGGTAAGTGCAAAAATGAAAAAAAAATCGTTTTTGCAATTACCCCGCGTCGGTTTTTTTCTGGGGTAATTGCAAAAACGCAATTTACGACCAAAATTTTTAAAAAAATTCAAATTGCGATATCTCACCTTAAACTTTGTTCCTTCATGACCTTAAATCGTGAAAATTCCAGATAAATCGGCAAGTTTTTCTATTTCACATACATTTTTAAAAAAAACACCTCTCACTTTATTTATGAGTGGTTTCAACATGCTTTGATAAAACTGTTGTCTATGGAGCGACATGAACCCCGCGAGTTGTGACCACG
Organism: Planococcus citri; assembly: GCF_950023065.1. Lineage (NCBI taxonomy): Eukaryota > Metazoa > Arthropoda > Insecta > Hemiptera > Pseudococcidae > Planococcus > Planococcus citri. Next base: position 82,818,497 of record NC_088679.1, on the reverse strand, counting down.
AGAATATGTTGGTAAAGGTTGTTACTTCGACACCCCCTAGTTGGCACAACCAGAAAATTGATATTTCTTTGCACGAGGTCACAATTTTGCAATTACCCCATTTTTGCAATTACCCCACTCTACCTTACGTGAAGTCGTCCATCCAGGGCTTGCAAACCGAAACCAAAACCAAAACCCCCAAAAACCGATTAAAATTGCTCAAAACCGAAACCAAACTTCGTTTATAAACGTGTCATTAACCAACCGCTTGATTCCAAGTTGAAAAAACATCTTGCGCAGTACGCAAGATCAACCGACTTTGCTCTGTTATACAGAAAAATAAAAAAATTATCAAAAGTTATTGGCTATTTACCAAAAACTTTTACCAAATCAAAAATTACCCCAGCAATTTACCAAAATTTTCGACCAACTTTATTGGAAAAGTGAAAATTACCCCAATTTACCAACATTTACCTCATCAAAAGTTACTGGCTACTGGCTATTTACCAAAAACTTGACGTTTTTTGTTGAAACAAAAATTACCAGTTATTCATCAAAAATAACTATTGATTTGCAATTCACGATTCGAATACTAGAAATTTTTGAAAAATTTTCCAAAAACTTTTACCAAATTAAAAATTACCACGAAGATGCCGCTGCCGAATGAAAATTAAAAAATGCCGAAAGAAAAACCAAAAATTGCGTTTGAGAACATATGCGGGCCCGGAGAAAATATCATGTTGGGCCGGTCTCATTCCTAAAGCAGAAGCTACGAGTATTTTTAGGTTTTTGAGAGGGAGGTGGTGTGAACTGAAAATTAGTCGTTTGATGTAGAAAAAAAATATCAATTTCACCAATTGACTAATAAAAATGTTTACCATTTTTTGGATTTTTGGAGCCTTCATATGTGAGGGCGCATACGGAAAGGGACCTACCGACCAAAAAAAAAAAAAAAAAAAGTTCTCTGAAATTGTTGTAGGAACCCTTTACCGAGTTCCTACAACAATTTCAGAGAATTTTTTTTTTTTTTTTTTTTTGGTCGGTAGGTCCCTTTCCGTATGCGCCCTCACATATGTGAAATTTGTCAACATATTTCAGCGTGGGCGAGAGCTTTCGCGAATTGATATTTTTGAGATGCCTAAAGCGAGAGTTTTTTAATACGAGGAGTTTATTTTGGAAAGAAAACCGACTCGACAAAAAATTCTGAAAATTTGTACTTCGAGAGGCGTAAAAACCAGGTTTTTTTTATTGTGAAGACGAAGAGTTTATTTTTTGGATTTTAAAATGTTAGAATTTAAATGATGTTTTTTGAAGGAAATTGATTTTGAAAAACAAAAAAAGAACAGGCCCAAGCTAGGGCTCAAGTTGAAAATTTGTAATTCGGTGAGGAATGAAAACGATTTTTTTGAAAAGTTCATTTTTTAGTTAGAAAACTTGATTTTTTCTTTAAAATGTTCATCTTGGACTTCTTGGTATTGAAAAAGCAAAGAAAACAAGCCCGAGCGACGCGAGGGCAGAAGCTTTCGGAAATTTGTGTTTTGGAAAGTAAAAAACCTGAGTTTTCTTTTATAATAGGCCCTTATTCGAAATTTCGCCGAATTTTATCCAACTTGCCGAATTTCAGTCCCCAGAGACGCCTCGTACAACCCTGAAATTTTATAGCTTTCGATTTCAAAGAGAAGTGAGGGCAAACTCTTTTGAAAATTGATAATAATTCAAGAAGTATAAGACCAATATTTTCTATTCAAATGCTTTTTACAATTTTCACTTTTCACTTTCAACTTTGTTTAAAAAGATTTGTCAAGCAAAATAATTGAGGAAAAACAAAATAATTCAGCCCGAGCGAAGCGAGGGCAAAACCTTTCGAAAATTTATGATTCAAAAAGTAGAAATCAACAATTTTTAATGAGAAAAATTACAATAAACAAAATGGAAAATGCATTATGAAATTGAAAATTTAAGAGGAACCTTTTTGAAAAATCCTTGCTATTACACAGAAAATCTAGAAAGCACTCCTGGAAAAGTTCAGCTGTCTGAGGAATATTTCAAACCTGGAAATTGTGGTTTCTGAGGCGGGCGAAGAGAGAAAGGTAAAATCAGAGGAAAACCATAAGCTCGAGGTCTCGAAAAAATTTTCAAAAAGTTTCACAAAAGTCTTGTAATCTGAAAAATACTCCTGATCTTGTGTTTTTTGAAGGAGAGGAGAGGCATGAAAGTTGTTGAAACACCGATGCTCAAGTTCAATCTCAAGAGTGATTTTTTTAACGGATGGTGGAAAGAAGGGGGAGAATGAAATCTTGAGTTTAAGATTTTGCCAAAATTTTGGAAAAAAAGCTCAGTTTTACAAAAGACTCGCACCTGAGCAGTATACGTTGTATGTAGTATATCGATTTGAACAGTGATTCGTGATCCGTGATTCGAACGATATTTTTCGTGACTTCACCCCACCAGTTTCAAAAATGTTTCAATTTGGGATCGGACCAATTGAAGAGCTATATTCCAAAGTGGGTTAAGTCATTCCCCCCCCCCCCCAAATGCGTTCACAATTTTTGATGCTGAAATTTGTTCTGTTTCCAAAGGTCGGTGTACCTTCCCTTTCTTTGGACATTGCACAATTGCTTGTAGAAAAATTTATTTTGAAAAATCAACGACTTAACCCACTTTTGACGTAAAAATCTCCGTAAAACGTGTTTTTTTGAAAAATGACTTAACCCACTTTGGAATAGAGCTCTTCAATTATTTATTCGAGTCCGTTCTCGATACACACAAAATAGGGTGAAAATCAAAATTCCAATAAACGAAATTTTAACGGAGAACTTCAATTTTTTTTTTCTTTTTAATGGAAAAAGCAAGACTCTGTTGACGAAAAACAAGTCATTCAGCAGAACATGACTGGACAGGGGGGCAGTTGAAATTAATGTCAACACCATTTTTCTGTCTTCAAAGAAACCTTTAAAAAAAATGTTAAAAAGTTAGATTGAAAATAAGAAATGAATAAAATGACAAACAGATTTTTGCAATGGGGTGGGGAGCATGACTTTCGGGCAATTTTAACAAAAACCAGGACTATTTCACAATTTAGGCGAAAAACACACCTTTTTTACAGGATTGAAAAAAGTATAATTTTTTGGTAATAGCTTACCATGCGATAACGATGCGATGGTCCACAATACAATGGGGAAAAATCACCTCTGAAGGCTTGTCACTCCTAAAACAGAAGAAAAAGACAAATTTCGAAATTGAGAGATTTTGCACACGCGTAATATTGAGATGAAATTCACAAATTCAAACAAAGTAATTAAAATAAAAAATAAGTAGCATTTAGTTGTCAACGATATAAGAGCATGAATTTATTTCTGCGGGTCTTTGTTAAGATAGATCTGCAGATCACCTAACAAACATGCCATAATATGTGGTTGCAGTATCACCAATAATAGGAGTAGTATTCTTATTTATGCCTCAAGATTCATCAATACAATACATAATATATACCTAACTAAAATGAGATATTTCATTTCAAATTTACATACATCATGGAATACAAAACGACGCGACACAAATAAACATAGCGTAGATTGGATTCTGAGAACAAACTTTTTTGCAAGATTACATGATGAAACTTGGCTCGAATCTTGGTCAGCCAATGAAATTTCAACAATTACTCTGATTTCAATTTGATAAAACAATAAAAATACTTCTTTATTACAAACTGTTCCATCATTTCGTCGATACTTTGTACCATTCGTATGCATTCGAGTAGGTATTGATACATTATTTTATAATGCGAAATCGATAAGTACTCGATTGTTTGCCAATATTTCATTGACTATGCGATACAACAACGTAAGAGTACAAAAATGAAACATTCATTTCGTTGAAAAATCATCAAATGCAATTTGTTTGCATATTTAGAGGTAAGAACTAACTAAGAAGGAATAACAGAATTGAAGGGTTCCTTTCCAAGTCGGCCTAAGTCCATTTTTTCCATTTCGAGAAAAACACAAATAAGTGTTTTTCTCGCCCTTCCGCTTCAATAATAAATGATGTGATTATATGGTTGTGAAGCTTGATCTTTCTGCTTTAAAGTACCGTATTGGTATTTTTTTAATTTTGCGTATTTTCAGCTCCAGAGCGCGTCAAACAGTCAGAAAAAGTGGACTTAGGCCCATTTGGAATTATCTGATGTTAAAAATTTCGAAAAAGAGCTGAAAAACGCGTTTTTTCAAAAAAAAATTCATGAATCATTAATTTAATACATTTCTGAAACAATTTCATTCGAAGCACCTTCAAATTTCGTCTCTCGAAAATCGTTGAAAAACTTGAAAAAAAACCGGTACAACCGCACTTGTATACAAATTCTTAAAAAATGTATGATTTAGGCCACTTTGGAATAATCAGCTGTTTTTTCGAGCCGGCAAAACAGCGCTCCTGAGCGAAAAAAGTAACGCCAGGTGTTGGGACAAGGTGATAAAGGTGTTAACCGACCTGTACCAGCAGATGGCGCTGCTAACTCAAAAATGATAAAAATGGACTTAGGCCGACTTGGAAAGGAACCCTTCAATTGTAAAAATAATCCTTCAAAATTTCACAACCAAAAATTCGTTAGAACTTCTCTGATTAGTTCGATTTGTACATAGAATAATTTTCGCTCAAACTTAGAAACGTCTCAATGATCAGCAGACAGTGAAGAAAGAAAGTAATCGTAAAAGAAGGCCAATATCAGACAGAAGGAGGAAAAAACAAATTCTCGGTATTTCACACACCGAAGTACATTTTTCCAATTTTAAGTAAATTTTTTAAAATCAAACAGCCAATACTAGGGGAAAATTACAATGGCACCAAATCAACCAAGAAAGCTAAAATTTGATATACGTTTCATTTTCGACCTGTTCTCCTTCGAATCGATTGAAATAATTGGTTTCAAACTGTTTTGAACAGTTCAGACGCCTCCAATAGAGTTTTTGAAATGAGAACAACCTTTTTTTTTTTTTTTTTTTTTTTTTTTAAACAAAACTTTTCTAAAATTGATATACAAAAATGTACTCGTAATATGGTAAAATTATGATACTTGATCCCTCGAAAATTCACAACAAATTGAGAAATACATTTTAGCATCTGAAATTTCGAATGATGATGCATTTTGGCAAGCTCATTCGATTTAGTTTTGTGCAATTCTAAACATGTTCACGCCAGTTCTGTAAAAAATACGAATTTGTTTTCATTTCACAGAGACAGGAAAACAACAATGGGCATGAATAAATTTTCACTATTTACTCGTAGGGTATATACATATAGGTAATTCATTGTAGGCGTTAATGAGGGAAAATTTCATATCTGCTCAGTGCTCGTGGTAGTCTCGTGAAAATTCCATTCGCCGGCTGATCTCGAAGAATTAAAAATTCCAACATAACGGAACTGAGATAATTCGAAAGATACCGCATGAACATAATAATACCTACAATTCGAACTGCGAACTGTGAACTGCATGTTGCAGGTAGAATTTAATTCACCATCGAAATCAGCAGTTGTCATCTGGCTGGCGAAATTTTTTTCTCATTTAAATGCTAATACCTACATAAACGCAATTACCCATTATCATTTTCTGGGGCAGTGACAAAAAAATAGAAAGATGAGTGTAGTTATTCAATTTTCTACAAAAAGAGCAAATAACATACGAAACATGGTTCATGTATTGAAGTCCACCCTTCGAATCGATTGCCACAATTTTCAAACTGATCCGAAGCCCATATTTCCCCTCCAAACAGGGCCGTCGGCCGACGAAGCGGGCCCAAGGCAAATATCATGTTGTGCCTCATTTCTAAAGCAGAAGTTAAATTCGGGTTTTTGAGAGGGGATAGGGGATGTCGACTGATGTGTGACTGTGAGTAAAATATCAATTTTATGTATTCGTATGACTTATGAAAATTTTTATTTTTGGACGCCTCAAATGTGAACTTTGTTTATCTGAAACGAGAAGCAAATTGGCTCCGACAGCTTTTGAAAATTTTCATTTCGAGATTGCCTAAAAACGAAATTTCTTAAAGTACGAGGAGTTCATTTCATGGTTTTTAAAATTTTAGAATCGAATGGTTTTTTTTTTAGAAAGTGAATTTTTATTAAGAAAAGGACAGGATCGAGCGAAGCGAGGACCAACGCTTTTGAAAATTTGTAATTCGAGAGGCATAAAAACGATTGTTTTCATGTTAAGACGAGGAGTTTATTTTTTGGCTTTTAATCAAATTTTGATTTTTCCATACGAAAGGTCGTTTTAAATATTCAAAAATTATACAAGAAGACCACGTGAAGATGCGCATATTTCTTTTTTCAATTTTGTACACGCTTTGATTTTGGATTAATATTTTTTTTTAATGGGTATTAACCCTGTATCTACAACAAAAAATTTTAAAAACATTCAATGGCTGAAATTCATCTTTGATGGTGAATTTTTTTCATTCTTGATACTCTTTCGATTTTTTTTTGTTTGATCCAAAATCTGTCTGCTGTTTGGAATACTGTTTCATTTCGGGAGGGGGAGGCGACAAAACTTCGCCTATTTTTCATAAATTAAAATTATGTACCTACTTATTCACTTCTCAGCAACCAGATAGTTCTGGTAGGAACTTTAGTACAAAAGAAAATATACATTCTCGAGACTAGTCAGCTGTATGAATTTTCACGCAAAAACTTCAAGGTTAGAATCAAGCTTTCATCAAATTAACCATCAGTATTAGCGTATTGAATAATAAACTGGATTTCGTCTGTCTTTATCAAACTGGGATAGTTTTCATACGATAAGGTAGCGTTGCGTTGTTACATCTATGTAATTCTTGATTTTCTGGTTCAACTTGCGAGCACTTTACTTCGAAGCTTTACAGGAATTCAATCGTAATTTTTTTTCTTTCGTTTTCGGTTTCGTTTTTTTTTACTCTCTCTCTCTCTTATTTTCAAATAACTGTTCTTGACCCGAATAATTATAATAAATCGCTCAGCGTCGAGTATTTCATTTTAAATGCGTTTGTCAAAATAAGTTAATGCTTTATTTATTGTTGGCGAACCAGTTTTTCTTGAAAATTGTATTAAAAATGTTGATCTGTCAAACGTAACGGAAGTTTTTTTTTCTTACGAGATTATAAAGTTTGATTTTTAAAAAAACCTGGAATTCGGTACGTTTGAATAATTCCATCGTTTACTCGGATATAAAATTAAAATGCCATCCGAATAAAAAAAATCCATGTGTAGAGATACATATGTACCTACTTCATATCTATGGAGTTCGTTAGGCGTTTTAATTAGAGATATTTACCAAATTCCAACGTTTTGAGGAGTGAAACTGTACACTTTCGCACGTTCCAGGTTTTTTTTTTTTTTTTTTGTTTAAATTTGGAATTTCATTATACTCGTAGTTACTTACTAAGGTTTGAGACGAAAATATTCTTACGACAAGTGCACAAAATAGCATTTTCCTTTCACGAACACGCGATAAAAAGTGAACGTACATATTCGTAACATCGGTAAAATGATGAAAGTAAATTCCCAATTAAATATTTGTGAAAAATTTTCCCCTCAACGATCCGCTGAGTGAAATGTTTCATCAAACCTTCTATCACAGGTTGCAGAGATTAAATGGCTATTGGAGTCAGCGAAACGATCCGATATCCAGAAGTGAATACTTAGGTAGACTATCGAGATACTTCGATTGCCAAAGTTTCACAACTCCACATTGAGCGGTTCGAGAATCACTTCACCTTTTTTTGAAGTGGAGGGGGAGGGAGGTTTGGAGAGGGATCAAAATTTTACGCACAATTTTTTCCCTTCTCCAACGTTATGGGGGTAGGTATTCCAATATTTTTTAGTCGGTGGGGAGGGGGGGGGGAGGTTGATAGTATTTTTACCACCTCAATTTTCTGTTTTTCAAATATTTCAACTTCTTTCGAGTGTTTCTAATAAAATCATCAATTCATCATAATAGGAACTTCTTCGACGTAATTTATCTGAAAAAATGTAAATTAATAATTAGGCTATCAAAAATTAATTTTTGAAAAATTTTCAATCTAGAATTTCAAAAATCATTTTATCACAGAGGAAAGAAAGGTAAATGAATGTGCGAGGGAGAAATGTTTTGAAACTTTCGTATTTTTCCATCATTTTGTTACAGACTATCTACTCAAAAAATTTTCGCCAGCCAGAAGGAAAAACAACGACATTTTTCAAAATCCTACAAAAAAAGGAAACCAATTGAAAATTTAAAGTCTTTCTCATCTGTTTAAAAAAACGCGGAGCAGTTTGATAAATTTGATAAAAAGCAGGACAGCTGCAGGACTAGCAGGACATAAATCGGCAAAAACAGGACAAAAGAGCAAAATTCTCACGATATGCAGGACAGTTGGACGCCCTTCTAAAGCAGCTCTTTTTAATTCTTTAAGTTTTCAAAAATACAAAAATGAACTTTAGAATCTGAAAGTGGGGTTTCAAGAAATGACCTTTAAATCCAGCTTGGCCATGTTTCGTCAAAATCAGTTTGGCCTGCAGTTTCAACAAAATACTTAATTCACGAATACCTCTGACTTTTGAGGAAAAGTGGTCTTACTCAAGAACCACTCGTGTGAAGGTCTGGAACTTTGGTGGTCACATCTCGACACTATCTAGTAGCCTACCTAATTACTCGTACCATCGAAGTTTTGTCTCGCTGGCTCCAAAAGGTAATTTCACCATTCTCATCCTCTTATAAGTACTCTATCTCAAATAAATTTCACCACGAGACGAGCGAGCTTATTCTTGAATCTACGATGGAAACAATACGTACTCCACATCTCTGTACTCGTTATCTTTAAATCAGATACATTATCTTTCTATAGATAGGTTGCAGGTATACGTATGCTTCTTTACAAAAAAAAAAATCCTCGGCTTGACTTCCTATATAGCTTGTATAGGTAGGCACGAGTACTATAAATAATACAATTTTTATCTGAGTACTCGCATCGTATTACATAAAATTATGTATTTAAATAAAAGAATCACTTCACCACTCACGTTCAACATTTTTTTTTCTTTCTCAAATCTCTACATCATTAACGGTTATTGGATCTTACTCTTATTCTTGTGTAATAGCTATTACTTTGTAAAATACCGGAATGCCCGCCAGGCAAAAAATACTAAAAACCTTCACATTGCAACTAACAACGCGAGATACGAACTTAGGTATTACACTTACCTACTAGAACAAGAGAAATTATTTAAATTTTACTTTCAGTTTGTTCGTATACTTTTTTCAAAAAAAAAGAGAACTAATTGCAAGTGCTCTTACGTACAGCGATATCTTTGTTTATGTCTGTTTTTTTTGTTTAGTTATTTTTCACGTTTTTCTGCTGCCTTGCTCCCTTTGCGGAATGTTTCAAGTCGTAGGTAGATTTTTTTGAACCATGTGACGTACGAGTATAGGTGTCTCGTGTTTCAAAGAAAGCAAAAGTACAGGCGATTACTGGTGGATGTAATTCTACCAGTTGGATTACTTTCTCCGACTTCTCTCTGTTGCAATATTCTGTCTGACACAAGTATTGAGTTCACGAGAAAGTTTATCCTAAAACAGACGCGCGCCATATCATACCTACTACCTATACGTAATTTATTGTAACAAGTAATACAAAACATAGAAGGTCATTTTTATTGACTTGTAATAGTGATAAAGTTAATCTAAATAGTAAATATTATGTGTATTTTGTATAGTAATTGAAAATTCCGCATATTTATACCTATCTGTACTTACCCACGTTCAAGTCTACATACGTACGAGTACATACGAGTAACTTGCACATCTACGCTTACCGAGAAATGCCATTTGTACAGCATAGGAAATTTTAAACGATGTGATAAAACTAATCATTTTACCTACCAGCCAACACTTCGAACAGTAAAAATAATTTTAAAAATTGAAAAAAAAAAATCATTCCTCAAGAAAGATTCAAACTTGTTTATGATGACGAGCTGCAGTGAACGTTATTACTTCATTGTCTGGTACGATGAACGCCATATCATACGTACGAAAAAGTACAAGTGTTTACATCGAACAACCTCCATCGTTTGTCGAGTTATGGGCTCAATGCACTTCCAACGTCCATTTTCCACCGAAAGGTCATCATTCAAAAACAGAATACGTCGGTTAGGAATTTTTCTCAGGCAATAGGTATTCACGGTCAATTCTGAAATCATGTAAGTACAGGTACACTTGCTCTCTTGTCAAGTCACGTTAGCCTTCAATTTCAACAATAGAATTAGGCGAGAAAATCAAAGTTGCGATACATCGATCATTTATAAATTATCTACCTATCTAATAAGTACCTAATAATAATTCAAGTTTATAGTTTTTAGAAACGAATTTTTGCACCGAATAAAAAAATTTGAATGTTTGGATCTACTTTTGGTGACCTGCGAATCATCAGACTCGGAGTTCTTTTGGCCTCCACCTCAACAAGAAAAACAACAATTTTTGGAATAATCAACCAAGATTTCAGCCGTCTAGATCTTAGGCCAACAAATATCTTATTTCTGTCATCTATAAAAATTCATCGAGCAAGCATTCAAATTTTTATTGTTCATTCCCCGAATTCCAGCATTATCAGCAAATCCAGAGCTTCCAGCATGATAAGAAAAGCATATCGAACATCTTCAATGTTTTTTTTTTTCAACGTGTCCAGGACAATGTGCAAATGCAGTACAAAAGCAGGATTATGTTTAACAATTTTTTTCAAATATTTTAATAGGGTGGTGGAAAGAAGAGAGGGAGGGGGAGGAAAAGTTTGGTTACCAAAATAACTTTTTCAAAAATTCAATTTTTTTATACGAAGCCCTACCTATAGCTAAAATTGTCAGTCTCGCTTCCTGCCAAAAATTTCAAAAAATCTCACATTTTGTCAAAACTGGCAAATGTGTTACGATATCTACGCTACTGACGTAGGTACGTATAGCTACTTACATCGTACCTACACTTTTTATCGCAAATACGATCCACGCAGAATTTATCGATTTATGTCGATAATTATATCAAAATGGTTTCGTTTCATGCTGAAAACTGTCGCTTTTTCGCAGAAAAAAAAATCTAAAAAGTCTTATAGAGCAACTACAAAAAAAGTTTTAAAATTTTTTTTTTGGTGATTTTCTTGAAAAGTATGTTGGGGAGTCAATATGCAAATTTTGGGGGTGATCGGCCCGCATTCGGAAGATTAGTGCCATTTTATTGAAATTTGAATGAGGCTTAAGCTGGAAAAATCAACTCTTTTCATCTTGAACAAAATTTTTGAAAAAATTGAAAAACTCAATAAATAACTTTATTTTGTATTAATAATTCATTCTTAGTAGTTTTCGTGAAATTTTTGGCGCAAAATTTAAAAAAACGCAAAAATCAATTTAGGGAAATTTCGATTATCGGCCTTTGGCAACCCTGATTTTGAAAAAAAAATGTCAGGCTATGTTGGCACCCCTTGTGGTCAAAAGTGGTCCAAGTTTCACGGACCTACGAATCATAGATCGCCGAACACATGGATTCAAAACTTCAAATGCCCGCCTTGTAAAATTTATGTTTTGGACACTAACCTGGTTTTCTCGTGACAGATCACAATTGTCACTTTTTCCCTAAAAGCTGCCAAAAAGTTTCGCTTTTTGAAAAATATTGCGCTCACATTTGTATATAATTTCTTTGCCAATAATTTCCAAAAATGACTCCTTCCTGTTTACATTTTCAAATTTTTGCTTTTTGACGTAAATTTTCACTTTTCAGCAAAATTGCTATTTTTCGTTTTTTTGCCAAAAATTACAAAAAGTATAACAGACCTTTTTTCCAAGTAGGTACCTTATTAATATTGTACAAAAGTCTAACTTCTTTGCCAGAAATTACCGGGGTAGGTATTTCAAAAATCCCTTACTTTTGTTGAAATTGTCAAAGTGTCACTAAATTGCCAAAAAAGTCCTTTTTTTAAAATCAAAACGTTTCAAATTACTCGTAGTTCAAATTTTCAAACTTTAAAAACCAGAAAATTGCAATCTGTAACGTTCTGTTTTTATTTGTTTTATTTATGTTTTTGTCATTTTTTTCTAGATTGAAATGTTTTGCCCATGTTTTGTCACTTTTTTGGGGACTTTTTCAAGCTTTTTAAATTATGTTCTAGTTTTTTTTTCAACAGCATCGAGTTTAAAATGATTTTAATGCTCGTAAAATATTTTTATGCCATTTCTAACATGTTCAAGGATGTTTCATGTACCTAATTTTTTCTGAATTTCGACATTTTGCTGCGCCATTCTGTTCACATTGCTGATATTGAACCCACACTTTAGAATTTCAACCATCAACATCCAAGATCGTCCCAATTTTCGCCAAGTTTCATTTCATTTGATCATAAAGTGCCCGAAATTACGGTAGGTACCCAATAATACTCGTGATACCGAGTGGAAAATTACTTCAAATTATTCTAAAGCAATTTTCCATTTTATTCTAATATTATGGCGAATTCGAGAAAATTCGTCAAATCTGTAAAAATGTAATCACGTTTCAAATGATTTCGCTGAATTAGGTTCCTATCGAGTTCGAAACTGTTTCTTCTGCAATTTTCACCAGTAAAAGTGTGATATTGGGGTACGAAAAATACATAATAAATAATTTATGACTCGTTAACTATTCTCATTGGTTATTGAAAAAAATCTTACGTATTAGTCTGATCATAAGGTTCAACATGTTACACGTACGTAAACGTATTGATGAGCCACTGTTATAGAACATATAGATACGAGAGTAACATAACCTAAACAAAAACTCATTAAAATTGGTGGCGAGGTTGATGATTTGCTAAAATTGCAACACTGTCGGTGGCGTGATTTTCAACTTTATCGAGTATTCGTTACGTAATATACAGATGGGTCTGGGCTCTCGACTAGAATAGCTCTGCTACCGAATTGATGCATTTTGCCGAGAATACGAGTAGGTAAGTCTAAGTATACATGTTGATTTGTTGACATTTTCTACTGTACAGATACGGTACGCGTACACGAAGTCATACGCCTTTAAATATGTCAAATAGGTATATCCGCAAACATTTTGTATTTTAAATATTTTGCCGCGATACGTGTGAGATTAGAGATTACAAGTAACTGGGCATATTTTGGCATATTTTTAAACGTTTGATGCGAAATACTCGTAAATTGCGCTTTTTTAATCGATAGAATTGGAGAACTTTTGAGACCAGTTGTGAACGCGAATGCGACCCGGATTTACGAGTAGGTAGAGGTATACGTCTTATTCTCGCGATATAAGTATATCTTCATTTCCTAGAGTAATTTGATCATTTGCATTAGATTAGATTGCTATTATGTAGTCGTTCTTACATATTCGTTTAAAATGACGTGTGAACTATTAAAAAAAAAAAAAACATCATTTCAAGAAGCCTACTTACCTACATAAGTACCTATGGTATGCAGTTTCAATTCAACCAGAATTCGCCTCTTGGAAAATTACGAAATAAGGGATTTCCGAGTGACAAAGTAAGCTGCAGGGTACCCCACTCGGTATTCGCTACTCACGTAGCACGTACTCGTATATGTATGGATCTTACGCTTTTTCATCGAATGATCGAAGAATCGCTACGTATGCTTACTTGTCAGTTACCTGAATATACGTAAATGGTTGAATTATTCGTCGAAAGCTAGAGCTACGTACCGTACATTAAGCATGGTTTGTTTTGATCTTACGATAAGTTTTTAGCAGTCAGCAGCGCGTATGACTCGGAGGATGGATGGCTATGGCTATGGCTATATGGCTGGGCCAAAATAAAAAATCACATATCCAGCTACAAGCACACGTAACTTTAACCTAATAAAAGCTGTTCAATTATTAATGAAGGCGCTCGCTCTCTATTCAACTGCTGCGTATGTGTTGGAAGAATTGGTGCAATAGGTCAACAATTAAAGCGGTCATTATGAGAAAAACACCTTCCATCTTTGGACTGGTATACTATATGAGCTGTAAGGCGCTCCTGTTAAATAATTGATAATCGCGTAGATACGAGTACCAATACGAATACTGTACACTGTACAGCGTCATCGTCGGCGTCATCGTTGCTGGCTTGCTGCGCCATATAACGAGGAAAGAACCGAGACAAATAAATAATTAAAAGTCCGAATTAGATAATGATTCAAAAATTCCATGGAATGCGGCAGAAAAAGTCACCTCGATATTTGTTATTTAGCTATCTTCGTAACCTACATACAAATCAGCGAGTATTTTCTTCGATAACATCATTTTTTTTCTTCATTTTATTACTCACCTATCCTGTATGAGTATTCTCACATTAAGGTGATGAGATATTTAGCGTTATAAATAATTACGAGTATGTTGCGAGGTGTAACAATTTATTATACCATTAGTTGTACGAGAAGTCGATTTGCGATTAGGCGTATTTTTATTAGCTTACTCCGTATAGACAGGATAAGAGTACCGGTCTCTGTACAAAATACGAGTAGGATACGTCTGCTTGATATGGAAATAACACAAGTAAGTAGTAAAAAGTTGTAAAACATACTCGCTCACGAGGTAGTCTTTATTGTATTTGCCTCCCATCAACTCTGATCGACTTAAAATTTGAACTCAAATGAAAGAGCAAGTCATCCACACATGATATCTAACAGATTTTTTATTCAAAAAACCACTACTTCTTCACTACTTTTTTCACTAACTTTCTTCAACTAAATTTTTAGAAAGCTCTCCACTCGACCCCCCCCCCCGACACACACACACACACACACACACACACACACAAATTAACAAAGTAAAATTTGAAGAAAAAAAAACAATATAAAGGACGAACACATTGTTGAATTTTTTCATTTTTTCACTAGCTTTTTAAAGGCTCTTTTATAATGGTAATTGAAAAACTAGCAAAAGTAATTGAAAAGTTGAAAATTCCAACTTTTCAATGAAAAATCACAAAAATTTCAATTACTGATTAAAATTGGTTTTATTGAAAAACGACAGGTCGACAGATGAACTTTTCAATTATTTTATTCTATGTTTTTCAATTACAATTACCATTATAAATGAGTCTTAAGTTCTTAACCCTTGAAGACCCCTGCTGATCCTGTGATGTTGTGTAAAAATGCTTTCAATTTCCTGAATTAGATCATCACAAGCATCACTTTAACCCACAGTTTATCCCCCAGCCCCTTAAAGCTGTCTCGTAAAAGAGGTACCGATTTTTTCAATTATCCTCAAAAACCAAGGAAGCAAAAACCCCAATGAGGTCAATCATAGAACTGAATGAGTGAAAGCATAATCCCAAAGAACATCCCACTCCTTTTTTTGGGGGGGGGGGCAAATTTTGAAAAAAGTTGGGATAAAATACAGGGACCCGTGCTCCATTTTCTCTCTAAATTTGAAACAGTCAATTTCACTGCTTAGCAGTCACGACATTTTGCCTTTTTAAAGCAGTAGTTTTTTTTTACTGCAAAACAGTGAAAAATTTTACTGAATTGGTCAGTAAAAAATCATTTTGACTGACCAATTCAGTAATTTTTCACTGTTTTGCAGTAAAAAAAAACTACTGCTTTAAAAAGGCAAAATGTCGTGACTGCTAAGCAGTGAAATTGACTGTTTCAAATTTAGAGAGTTTGGATGAACTGATAGTAGAGCTTCCACAAAATGAAATCATGAAAGGTGTGTGCAGGATGGACCAGAGTGATTTTTTGAAAATTTGATACGCTTGTCTCGATAAAAACCTGAAAAAACAGAGTATGCATATTGCATACTCAGAGTACATGATATGGAAATATTATCAAGTAGGCTTGAAATGACAGGGAAAAAAGTTGAAAGGAACACAAATGCTCTTGAACAGACCGACGCTCAGAAAATCCCTCTATCAATCAGTGGATATTTTTTCTAGATATTTGTCACCAAATAGTTACATCTTGCAAAGCTTAGCAGTAGGATTGTTTTTCTACAGAAATATCAAAATAGAATTACCTACCGCTGTGGAAAGCTTTACACAGTGAAATTGCAGCAGTCTTTGGCATTTCATAACAGTCAAGCATTCGTGAAGAGGTCACTACCTCTACTCGATCATGGATGGTGAAGTTCTACAGCATGATAATTGCATGAGCAGAAGTTGTTGTTTCCAATCATGAGAATGGGTCTAGTTGATGACTACTAGATTCAGAGGATGGTGTAGAACTTCACCATCTATTATCGAGGAGAGGTTGTGACCTCTTCATGAATGCTTGACTGTTATGAAATCCTGTTAAGATACTCTGCCACACCTCGTAATCAAATTTTGAACTGGTGGAGTTCATGTTTCGGTTTTTGGCGAATTTTCGAAAATGACGGAAACAGCCCAGCGGTATTTAATATTTTGAGATCAAATTTGAAATTTGTTTTCGATGCCAAAGTCGAGCCTTCTTCCTCCCAAAGTTGATTGCAACCTTTTCCAAAGCCTATCATGCAGCCTCCAGTGCAAAGCAAACTTGCCAAAAAAATTTGTCATTACTAACAAAATGCCGGCCATTTTGATTAACAGGTCAGCCGAAATCGCGGATTTTGCTTTCCAAAATAGGACTCGGACGAAATTTTTGAACGGGGCAAAGCTAGATCGAAAGAGCATGCAAAAATAGTATATCACCAGCCAAAATTTCAAGTGTTAAAGTGCATTTTTCGACTTTTGGTGAATATTTAAAAATCAAATTTAAGCCAAAAATGAGGGGGGAAAACAAAATTTTATTATATTGGCCCAGAAAGCTGAAATTTGGGATATACCCTATTTTTGACCAGCCAAATCGATTAGAAACGGTTTCAAACGGTTTTGACAGTTGCGCAAAATTTCATCAAAATGAAGTTGGAAATTTGAAATTCACGCTCCCCGCTGCATTCCAATTTGATCACGTTATTAAAAGTCATTTCGGAGTCTGCAGCAACTTTTTGAAAATTCTCTAAGCCGCCGGAAGATTTTTGAAACTTGAAATTTCATCTAAAATGCAGTTGGAAATGAACCATCATCGTCGTACGTAACGTTCGAACCGAAAATGAACTACCGTTCCAACTTTCAATTTGAATCAGAATTACGCCCAGTCAAAAAATTAATAATATCACGTTCGTAAAAGAACACAAGCTCGACGTCGTGTTAATTTCACTTTGGCGATCATTTCACTCAGTTGCACAGCGGATAATGCACCTTAGCACTCTTACGAATTGAATAATACATAAATAATATGTAGGTAGCTAGGTACGTATTGCATATAGTTTTCATCGAAATTATGGGTAAAATTTTTGGCATGATGAAAGGTACACTGGTACAGGTACTGTCTAAGTGTCTACTCGTGTTGAAATTTATGAGCGATATGCTGCTTTCACTGAGACCGAGGAGGCGAGGACCCGAGTTGAGAAGCTTAAACGAAATGAAATGAAATGAAACAAGTGCGAAGACAGCGGCAGGCCGGCAGGGTGTATCTGCGAATCGATTCGATGCTTGATTAAGTTCTCACACACGTTCGCGCTTCGGCTTCGATATCGCGGCACAGGCACAGGCAGACCGAAGAGTAGATCAAATTACCGTGTTTATTCGAGCACTTGAAAATTAATTGTTATGGAATAAACGTAATAATGAAAATTACGAAATGATGCCGGTGTAAGTACGAGTATTATGCGTTATAGAAAGCCACGCGTTAGAAATATTTACAAAATGAATATTAATTATTACATTGTATGTATGTAAGTATACGAAGACCAGACCACGATCTCCGCTTTCTTTATTTTCTTTTTTGGTTAAACGTGTATTGAAACGGTTTTGTAAAAATCTTCCCATAATGGGCGATTTAATTTTTCGTTCATTACATTTACCGACTACTGTATGTAAGTACTCGTACGTACGAGTAGGTATGTATACAAATAAGTACTTATTGATTCACGACCGCTGGTCTCTTGCCCATGCCCATGCCCATGGCCCGAAGACATGAAAGTGCAAGTGAATTTTTGATGGTGATTGTAAGCGCGAAGACGAACCAGCGCCAGCGATGTAATAAGATCTGGTTAGAAATTCGTGAAAATTTGCCACCTCGTGACCTTTCTCTCTCTGGACGGCGCAGTGGCGATAGCGGATGGAATTTGTGTGGCGCTGTCAAATAACTGCAACCGTTGCTCGCTGGCTGGCGCAACAACGGTTTTTATAATAATTTTCCATTGGTATGCTTACGAATTTTAAATTTACGTGTAAGTAAGACTACATACATACTTACACTTACTCGTACGAACACACGAGTAACTGTTAGATAGCTGAGTACTCGCTAGTACCTGCAGTAGTTTGTAGGGTTACATCAACATTCGACACGTTTAGGTAAAAATGCTTTGGCGCAACGTATGCGGAGAACAAAAATCGTTTGCGGTCTGAGTGGCATCAGTGGCATGCACGCATTAGATGATGGAAATTAATTACTTTTCGTCACCTCGCGGCTCGCCCGACGCGGCTGAAAGTTCAAAACACCGGTGAAATTGCTTCGGCGCGGTCAAATTCTGACACGATGAAGAGCGAATCGAATACACGATGGCTTTATGGGTGTCTTTGTCTTATTACTATAGGTGGCATCCGGCAATTAGCGCAAAATGGGCTTTTTATTTCTTTCTATTGCATCAAGACACATCATTTAAGACTGCAGTAGCGCAAAACATCGACCAACAGTATTTAGAAACTTTTCAAAAGTGTTGCATAACAGTCCATTCGAGTCTGCTTGAAAAAAGTATGTATCATACGTATTGCTCCAATATTGAATTGCAGTGGATTTCCAGATGAGATTAATTTTGCGAATTCGGCCGACCCTTTTAATGGTAATGAATTTCAAATCACTATACCTACTTACCTAGACCTACCTACCTACCTCCCTGCCATTATTTTGTCTGCTAAGAGTTGTAAAAATTTAAGCGAAGCTGTTCAGAATTTCATGAAAATAATAAAATAAACAATATAGGTAAGTAAGTAATCAAAAGTGAATTTGTAATCGAAAATTGAAATTTTTGATCGCATTGAAACATACGAGTACGTGCGTATTAATCATAGGTCAACTAATCCGAGAAATCAGGAGAGTCCCCATTGGTAAAAAAAAACAATACCTATGTATTTTCAAACTTTATTGTAATTTGAGGGGGGGGTGTCCGATCAAAAACACTTTTTTGCAATTTTGATTTAAAAAAAAGTAGTGTTTATTTCACAATTTTAAATTTTAAATTTTGCAAAAAAAAAAACATGGATTTTATCAAGACAATGCATTTTGAAAAAAAAAAACAGAATTTTTTAAATTTTGTCAAAAACAGTTTCTTATACAATTTTTGGCGATCGAAACGCGTGTTTTTGCAATTTCGGCAATAAATTTTGACAAAAACACGAGTTTTCGCAATTTTGGCAAAAAATCTAGATTTTTGTGAAAGTTTTTTCAAAAAAACAAAATTTGTTTTACAATTTTGGTAACAAATAGCACTTTTGAAATTTTACCCAAAGAATCGTATGTTTTGTAATTTTTCCGAAAAGCCAAGTGAAGATTATCTAGTATTGCAATTCTGGCAAAAAAGTACGGTATTTTTTAAAATTTTGTCGAAAACATGCGCTTCGTTGCGTAGCAAAAAATGGGTTGTAGGGAGAGCAAAACGTTCAGTCATACCTACAGGAATTGGACAGCTGCAGCCCTTAGAATATTTTTTCAATTTCGTACGAGGTCCACTTTCGACACGAGTGAGATCGCGAGTATTTTTTGCCTCTTCCCCTCTCCCTTCTCCAATACATACGAAGTACCCTAAAATACACATTATCACACTAATGTCGAAAATGGCCTTCAAAAAGCGTTGGTACCATACGTGGAATATGGCCTAAAAAAAGACTCCTCGAGCTGCAGCTGCCCAATAGCAATTCAAGATTTTACCCGATTACTTTTTTTTCTAGGATTCCACACTTTTTATCAAAAAATTTCACGCCCCTCCTGCATAAAAGACAATTTTACACTCCGATATCAAAATTATTCTGTCCTTAAAACGTGATTGCATGTAGCTGACATCTTTCAGAGTACTTTTTTCCTGCCGCGGTTCATTTCTTTGTCACCAATTTAATATGCGATGCGATTTTGGGCGATTAAGAAAATTTGAAAATCTCGTAGCTTCTTCAATTTCTGGTTTGGCCACCTGAAATTTTTTCTGAGAGCTAACCCTAAGGGTCTTGCCATGTTCTGATGTGTAAAATGAACGAAATCTGCGACTGAGAGACTCGGAGGTTTCCTGGTGTATAAACGAAATTGTAGCAATCCGAATACAATTTTTCAATTTTTGCTCGATTTTGGGCCTTTTTTTCATAATCAAAAAATAGCAACTTTTGACTTTTCAAACATCCTTTGAGAATCGAAAAATCAATTCGGGCGACTGAAATTTTGGTTACTAGTTTTGAAATAAGTATGTCATTCGAAAAATTTATGTAAATTTTTGTTGCGACGGACGCGAGCGATACAAGCTTAAAAGTAGAAACCTCAAAAGGTGCTTCTTCTTCAAGTTTTATTCGGTAGATACCTATTCAATCGGCATAGCTACTAATATTTTTCCTCGTCATTTCTTTACATAATTCTTTTCAATTTTCAGGTGTTATTCTCATACAGCTCATCCAATCCATAAGTACTACCTTACTTATAAAAATGACCTACGGAATCTATCGAGAATGCTTAATTTAACAAACCGCCGCCGCGCCGCACCGCAATTAAATGGCACACTTCTAACTAAATATTTTTCATACTAGTACCTCAAACGAATCGAAGCTGGTCACGGTCATATTTTGACCTCTGAATTTGACATGTCCATCGTCTAGTGCATTGAAGATCTCGCCCGCGTCTCGCATTCAATTTACGCGAGTATAAAAAACTTTTCGCCAGATTTTTTCAAATTTCATCGCGGATTTCACGCGAGCGAATTCTGCGAACCAAGTTGGCTGCGAGCGTTCGAATCTGCGTCAGAGACCAATAAACTGGAGTACGTATTACAAATACTCGTAATAATTTCCAACATCCAACATCCAACATTGTTGGCAATCTTTCCATCAAGTCGAGTACCTCTAGCACCTATACCTACCCATTCTACAGGTACCTAATAACGGTTCGGTGGCGATAATGAATACGAGTACGAGTACGCGATGCAACGAAAACAAAAACAAACAACAAGGAAAGTAAAGGTGATTACGTCGACCGATGCGTGGACGGTGGAGATATTCGTACACGATGGAGGGGGACTGGACGTGTATGGTGCATGATCACGATGATCCATCGACATCGAGACAAAATGGATCTCTCAGAGTCCAATTCGTCGCCGGTCTTCAACATTGTTCTGTGTCGTAGTGAACCAAGTAGCCGAGTGCGTATTCATCTCGTTAATCGGTAAAATACGAGTAATTTTTTTCGCGACATAACTTACGATAAAATTTGCGTGAATTTTTCATTTCGTTGTAGACTAATTTTTTTTCGATACGGTGTAATTTTTTTTCTTCAATTTTTTCTCAATCGCCGAATATACCGAGTACCTACCTAATAATTTCTCATGTGACAGTGTGACGTACACGGTAAGTTCGTTGACGCCAGATGCGCGATTTTTATATGCAATTTTTCCACATGTTTGGGTATCTGTACGACCTACGTCTACGACGAATACTCGTAATTTATTTGTGTTTAGTTCAGAGTTCGTAAATTGCGCTGCGGTATGAAAGTGTATTTTTTCGTCGCTTTCTCGACTCCACACCAGCAACAGCTTGTTGCTATTTGCTATTTTCGTTACATAATCGTATTTTGCGATTCTTTGAAAAATTTATTGCCCGCCAATCGTACGTCGTTGTTTTTTTCTCTCCGACTATTTCGTCGTTTATTATATAATGGTAAACGGCTAAACGCGAACGATATTAAAATAATACCTACGGTACCTAATACCTATCTACGAGTATATACGGTTCTCGTTGTGCAAATGATGAAAAATTCTCTACTCTGATCGCTCAACTGATCACCATAACATCAGGTCCATTGGCAACTGCATAATGCACTCATGGCAAGGTTTACAATACGTACTCGACACTATACAGTATACATACTCGTACTATAGTCGTAGCAGAGAGCAGTGTTACGTAACTTTGAACTTCTACGCCGCCGCGCCAGACAGGTTTACAACTTTTGAGTGAATTTTTTATTACAATTATACGAAAATTACGTATAATTATCTTTAGTACGTGCGTATATTTTACTATAGGGTACTTATATTGACAGCGAATGATTAAATTTTAGGCCTATAGGCGATACGATGCGGCTATATTTTTTGGTCAAGTGTGTTCCATGTACTATACTCGTACACTGTATACACCACTCTGTCTCAATTCCATGGGTAAAGAACACAAGATACAATTATTCGATTTGACGTCAATGAACGTATTTTCTTTTTATAGATATCTTATCAATTTTACTGGAATTTTGCCATGTGTAGATATGTACAATATTTAGGCGCCGAAGTATAAACAGTACATAATATAGAAAATTAATTCGCTTTCATCCGACATCGATCGTTATACATTTTACATATCAATGCGGCGGAGTATCAGAAAGGAATGTTTATTTTTGAAAATTATGAAATATTTTCCCGTTATACCTGTTGCAGTTTCAGGTTCGATTTGCAAAAGAACCTTTCTCTACTATTTATTTAGGTCTGGGCTCGCGGCGAGATCAAGGTCCTTAACTCTTCGGATACGATAAAAACTTGTACGAACACATTATGGGTGTATGCAGTAGCGAATATTATGGATGCAAAGTATATACCTTTACCTATATGTCCTATACCTATTCAGATCTAGGTATAAGTAACTTATGGTCCGAGATCATTTTTTTATGTACACATCACCAGATCTGATCATTTTTGCTTTTTGATGATCATAGCTCTTTCTCTTCTTAAGGTAGTCCACGTGAATCCTAAGGAGCTGAAAACTAAAAATTTAGCAAGGAGAGTAAGAATAAAATGAAATTACCAAATATTGATCACCTCGCCAAGTACATAAATCTATATTCAAGAGCGATCGACATTCAGCACGCCATGATTAAAAATCAACACTTTACCTCAATTCAGAAAAAAAGAAGGAAAAAAACTGTCTGGACAAACAAGAAGGAAAACTTGAAAATTTACGATTTGCCGACTAAAAATAAGTTATTTCTAATGTAAGAAATTTCGAAGTTGAAATTTTGTGCATTTCAAAATTTTTGAACGAGATTTCAAGCTTCTTTTAAAATTTTGTGCCGCATAGTGAAATGTTATAGTTATTGGTACTTTTCCCAATACCAACCTTTTTTTAGGTGTCACAAAAATCATTTCACAAAAAAATGATTAATTTGTGTAATGATTGCTCTCGGAATGCTCACATTAGTTATCACTATTCAAAATATAAACCGAACAAGTATTTCAATCAGGCTCTTGAAATTTCACTATAGCATTTCATTAACCTTGAATACGAAGTGAGTAGTTTTCTTACAAAGCGTTTCTGCATTTTCCACAATTCGGATGCAAAGACCTTGAATTTATTTATAGGTAAGTTTGCGAGCAATTTCTCCGAATTTTTAACAAATGATCGATTTTTTCTCAATTTTTCTCACGCATTGAAAAAACAGGGGAAAAATGAAACAAATGAGCATTTTTTTAAATGAAGGATCCTCTATTGACAAAAACCAGAAATAGGGTAACTACAATCGGACCTTTTGTTGACAATTATTTTTTGGAGCACGCTAATTCTCGAATGTTGTAAGTCCATAATTTTATGTACCCTCGTACCCTCTACACATTCCAAACATCCACAAGGAATTGATTTTTGCACATGTATCTGTTCAAAAACTCCTGTTTCTGTTCCAAAATTGTCAAACAAAAATCCTGTTTTTGACAAAACTCGATCATAGTGATCAGTTTTTTTTTTCAAATTCAACTAATATTTGGAAAAATTGTCAAAAAAAACACAATTTTTGTAAAAAAGTATAAGAAATCGTCAATTTTTGGCGGAATAATCGAGGAAGTGCACATTTTTGGCACAACTTTCAACAAGTGTCACTGTTTTTGTCAGAATTATCAAAAAGTGTTCATTTTTGGTAAAATTTTCAAAAAGGGGCAAGTTTTGTAAAAATTGTCAAATCATCCTAGTTCTTACCAAGATTGCCCAAAAAAATCCTGTTTTTGCCAGTATAGTCAAAATATGCCACATTGACAGTTTTTGGCGAGTTTACGAAAAGTTATGTTTTTTCGTCAAAATATTTTTTTGATAAAATAGTCAAATGGTCGTAATTTTTGCCTAAATTGACAAAAAATTTGTACTTTATCGGCCAAAACGTCCAAAAAGCGTTGATTTTTGCCTTGCCTGCCTAAAAAGTTCACTTTTTGTTTCAAATTTTGCCAAAAAAAGTCCTTTTTTTTTTCACAAAATTGTTTGACAGCTTCTTTTTTTGCCAAATTTCATTTCCTTCCCAAAATTTCTTAATTTTTGTGAGTTTTTGCGGCAATTTTTCAATGTTTTTGAAATTTCCCGCGTATTCTCACAAAAAAGCCTCATCACCCTTTACAATAGGGTCAGCTCTCATTTATACTACTGATTTTTTCATCGCGTTTTTCTTACTCCCCCCCCCAGTTGTTGATTTTTATGAATAGAAAAATTTTAGCCTCCAACTTGAAGTTGAGTCATGTCGTGAAGTCATCCAAATTTTAAAAAAGAAAAAAGATCCGAGAAAATGACAGTTTTACGTTTTACATGATTGTGACCATTCCAGTTAAGTACGTAATCCTGCGCGCTTCTCACGCATTCGGCAAAGCTGCAGCTTGTTGCTTCACTCTCCGAGTATGGAGACGTTAGTTCTTTTAGCTGTCCATGGAACTCTGAGCAGCCGCCTCCAGTACCACATTTCGGGGACCTCTAAATAAGAGGGTAATGCATTTTTTTGGGACACCGAGATAATTTTTTTCTTAAAAAGGTGGAGTTTTTTTAAAAGGGTTTTGACAATCTCGAATAGAGGACTATCAGAATACAGTTCTTACCAACAATGAAGAGTTTTCAAACGTTTCTCAACAGACTATTTCATTTTTTGCGGGGGTGGAGAGGAGGGGAAGCGGTTCTATACAAGGAGATCCGAGTATTTTCTGATAAAAGGGGGTATATTTGCAAGAATTCTGATCTAGAAACTCGAAAATTCCAAAAACATGTTACCAACATTTTATTGATGAGAGGGGAGGGGGGGAGGAAAGAGTCCATAAAAAGTAAACAAAATACAAGCTTGCGGAGCCTGAGAAAGTTTCATCTTGAAACAAAAATAATTTGCAAAAATTCTGATGCAGAAATGTAAAGTTATTGAATAATTTTTTTTTTCATTCCTCTTTTTTGACCATTTTGTACATGAGGAGCTCCATAGCACGGCGTTTTTGGGGCTTGGGGAAAAATCAAAAAATTGGAAAATACACCAACTTCAGGTAGCTGGAGCGTAAAAAGCCGAAACTTCAAAATAAGAGCTACCCTAATAACCTCAGAGAAAGGGGGGGGGATGTCATATCTCACATATCTGAAAACGGAGACTAAATCTGAGCTTAGCATCATCAAAAATCAACCCAACGAGCACGGAACACCCTATTGCACAAATTTGAGAATTTTTGATATCTGTCAAAATCAGTAAGTAGCCACGGAAAAGATTCCGAGGGGCGAAGGATGCGTTTCATAAAAAGCGTTACTTTCAACTTTTGGAAATTTTTCAAAAATTATCGAACCTCATTTGAATTTCTTCTCAGATAGCGTTAATGTTTGTCTCTCGTTTGAAAGGGATCGCGATTTTTTGAAGGAGCACGGTCTGAAATCTCCAAAACCAAAATTTCAGCTGCCCAGATTGAATTTTTGGAAATTCGAAATTATTACTCGGAAAAAGTACGAGTAAGTAGGTATATAAATTATATATCGAGTAAAAATGATGTAAGGTAGTCATAAACCTACATGTACATATGTAATATCCCACTCCCCCGAACTACCTATTGTATTCGTTCGCAAATCCCAACCACCTCAGATATTCGTACCTTACTGTAACCATCACCAAGTTGCATCGATCAAACCCTAAGCAAAGCTACTCGTAAGTCCCGCCATCCCATATCTTCGATCGAAAATTACATAAATCTGATTCCTTTCTTAGTTACCATACACAGTACACACTGCACAGTGCACAGCCAGCATCTACGGAGGAGGTCTCGTCAATCATTCGGAGATTATTCAATTTAAAGATAACACAACACCGTGTACTCGTACCTGCATCGTACACAAACTACATACATACTACTTCATAAGACTAACTCTAAGAGTTATTTTAAAAAATGGCAAAGCGTGACACGAGTCGTGTCTCTTAGATAATCAAACAGTAATAATACTCGTAGGTACACGAGATCAGATAGGGAAATGTGATGCTCGCTATGCTGATATACAAGTTGTATGTATCTTATATACTAATTACCTACAAATCGCCTCATTATCAAATTACCAACAACCATCAACACCGGCGAGTAGAGTAATTGAAAACACTCTAACTTTACTTTCGTTTACGTCGAAAACAATTAAAACTTGGGTGCATGAAACTTCGAAAAGTACCTAATACTTTTGAATACGATAATACGAATCCGTAACACGAACGTTAAAACGGCTATAATGGCGAGAAATTAAAAGAATTAAAAACAAGGTCGCGATGGTTGACAATGTTTTTTTTTTCACTTCTTCGCGAGCACCTACCAACCAACTACCATACCAAACGAACGCAATGCGTGTTTTTTTCAGCGTCTATATCGAGTTTTAATTAAGTACGTTAGCGTATTTATTGTCATTTCATGACGAAACGCGTATGCATGCCGCCAAGCAGATTGCAATGGCAAGGATTTTCTCAACATTTACGAGTAATTTTAATATCGTTTGGTGAACAAGGTGATTCGATGAGCATTCTTTGTACACGCAGGGCCGAATGTTAACGCGTTCGCGTTTTTCCCACTTTTCCAGAGTCGATAAAATTGTACGCACGATTCGGAAATCTGATCGGTGTTCGGTTCGTCAAATTTGTACTATCGTTCCAGGACATACCTACCAACTTTTCAGTTTTTCAGTACACGAAGGTATGTATTTGCGTGATACGGATCAACGTCGTGTATTTTCCTTTAGAAATTGTATCTACCTTTCAATTCCTTTGTTTGTCTTTCCAAATCTTAAAATAACCGCTATTTCGTTGGTAAGGCTGACTTTTTTATGGCAAGCTTGCTGTAAAATGTTCCTCGGAATGTCCCCTCTATAAGAAAAAATTTGTTCCAAAGGATGGGGGGGGGAAGGAGGAGAGTTATTCCTATAGGTAGTCATATGCCGGACTAAGAGCATTTCAGTAAGTCCACAGTCCAGGCAAACTTCCATCCAATAAATTTAAATACGCGTACGTTGATCGAAGCGAGCCCATTCGGAATTCGGAAATGGCTGAAGAGACGAAGAAAAAACACGAACCGTCGTCGACAACGAAACCGGAACTGCATCGCCCATCGCAGATGAAGGAAGTGAGTCATCAGCACGATCTGAAGCGAATTGATGCTCGATGGAACTGCAAGTTCCACCTTTACAATCGAGTAGAGACAACTCAATTACCATCTTCGTGGTACTCGTAGTACGTAGACGTACTCGTAAAATGGCAATGAAGGAGTCTGGTATAGAGTACTGCACGGGTAACGCTGTTAAACCGTAGCAAGTCGTCTTACGTTGCCGTTAATGTGCCATTAGTGCCATTCGTGATCAATTGATCATGATCCGCCGATCAAAGTAGCGTGAAAATTCGCCAATTTCAGCTACGGCCGCGAGTGCGACGCGCCGCCTTCAATTCGAACGGTAGTCGGTACGCGACTAGGTACACTAACACTACATAACATTAGTATGTATTTGTAAGTACGAGTATGAAGTATCAACGTCTCATAAGTCCCTCGTGGTAGGTATCGTTCATTTCGCAGAAACGTTTCTGTTACGCTTTTGCTCTCACTACTTGGTGTGCCCAACTGTCCAACTGTCCACTGCCCACTGCCCATCGATCTTGTATTATTCTTCGACTTGGATACAAATAGGTACCTACTACCTATTCGTATGTTAAACTAGTCATGTCATTACGATCGTGTAGGTATGTCGTTGTCGTTGTCACTGTCGTCACTGTCGCCATCTCCATCGCCGTATTTGTGGTCAAATATTACGTTCGCTGTACACAGACTGTACTTACTCGCATTTAATTGTTTACAATACTTTATCACGTACTTGTAGCATTTTGAAATCATATCGAGAGAAAATAGCAGGAATGAGCATTAGGTAGCCGCAACAAGGTAGTTGTAGTTAGAGTTACTAGTTAGATCCCATACGAACGGATTGGTACCACAGCAACAGCTCACCACAAATGAACACTCGAGCAGTATGTCTCAATCTCAAAACATCTTTTCGGTGCCAGTAAATTTGCAACTCGATCCAGACTTCAATACAGATAGAGTAAGAGAGAATCCCTTTTCATACGAACAGTTCGTTCTCCATTCTAATTAGAATGACGCGGTACCATTTAAAGCATAAGCACTCGGCAGTCACATTTAATTGAATTGCTCAAACGAGTCTTACGCGCACATTGTTGAAACTGGTTCAATGGTTTCTATTTCATATCAATACGTAGGTGAACTCCTTAGAAAAACGTATCAAACAAAAGCCATCATTGAAAAAATAGGTAGCTAGTAAAATATGTAGGTAGGTAGAGGTAGAGGTATACTCAACATCGAAATGTTCTGCTGAACAGCTATAAGTTATTCTTCTTAGGTAAGCATTCGTGGGTTAAATCGTGAGGTTCCTGTCACTTGGGGTACCCAAATTGTAAACTGCGAGGTGTGGCAATAAAAGTTACACGATAAGGAATATTTCTTTTAAAAAAATGTTCAAAATTAGAGCAAAACATGCGGAAAAAAATAACAAAAAAAACTTGGCCGAAACTCTCAGAAAAAAGCGCATTTTTTAGAAATATTTAGCAAAAAAGCGAGACTTTTCGACCATTTTTAGCAGAGAAGTGAGAATTTTTGGCGAATTTCCAGCAAAAGACAGGGCTTTTTAGCAGTTTTCGGCAACAAAAGAAAAGATTTTTTGGCAAAAAAAAAACTTGAAAACTTGAGGGAATTTTTGGCCAAAAGAAGACTTTGACAATTTGTACGAGTACATACCTAATTACCTACTAATAAAAGAAAACGAGACTTTTTGAAAATAAATTACCTAGGTACCTATTGTCGAAAAAATGAGACTATTTATTCGCAATATTTTGACAATAAAGTGAGAATTTTTGGCAATTATTGACAAAAAATTGTGACTTTTTGGAAATTTTATACCGGAGGGGAAACCTTTTAAGGACGATTTCAGCGAAAGGCAGAGCTTTTTACCTACTAATTTGTGGCAAAAAGTAAAACTTTTTAAAAATTTCAACCAAATAAGTGAAAATTAATGGAAATTTTTAGTAAAAAAAAAATTGATTTGAAAAAACAAAAAAAAACAAAAAAATTTTTAGAAAATTTTTGGAAATTTCCGACCAAAAAGTCTGTATTTTAAAAAACATAAAAAATAGACTTTTTGGAAATTTTCTGACAAAAAGCCAAAATTTTGGGCAATTTTTGGCGAAAACGACATTTTTTGGGAACTTTGACAAAATACGAAAGTTTTTGCTGCTCTCTAAATTTGAAGCAGTTAAATTTCACTGCTTAGCAGTCACGACATTTTTGCCTTTTTAAAAACAGTAGTTTTTTACTGCAAAACAGTGAAAAATCTACTGAAATTGGTCAGTAAAAAATCATTTGACTGACCAATTCAGTAGATTTTCTACTGTTTTGCAGTAAAAAACTACTGCTTTTAAAAAATCAAAATGTCGTGACTGCTAAGCAGTGAAATTTGACAGCTTCAAATTTAGAGAGTACCTACTATTGTTTGATAGCAGGACTTCGATACTTGGTTTCAGCAAAAGAACCGAGTTTTTCAGAAATTGTTGGTAAAAAAAGCGAAACTTTTCAGCAATTTTTTTTTAGAAAAGAAGTAAGGTAGAAAGCGAGTCTTTTAGAAGATTTTTGGCAATGAGATAACATTTCAATGCACTTTTGGTCGAAAAAGTGAAGCTTTTTTGTAATTTTTAGAAGAGAAACGAGAATTTTTGACCATTTTTTGACAAAAACAGCAGAACTTATTCGGCTTTTTAGACTTTTTCCTGTCCTCTTGTATGAAGTCAGCATCCAACATCCCTCAATAGTGCCAAATCACTCGAGTAGGTAAGATACATACATACGAGTGAATGCTGATCAGGTGAAATTCCATTATGGTCAAGGATCAAGGAACGCTGAGTAGTCACTAGTCAGTACTCAGCGGGCGCATTTTCCTCTACATACACGCGTTATTTCGCTTACATAATCTGCTCCGCGCTGTGCGTTTACACTTCTTCGTCAGTTCGCGGTTATACCTACTCGTATTATGTATGTGTATTTTCATACGACGCTTACGTAATTGAAACGAGCATCTGGCTGGATTGGGGTTTTCATTCTTCTTTGGTCGAAGCGAAGCCACAGCGGTGTGCATTGTTTTATCTCGAATCTGTACGACCTCTATGGCGCGCGAGTTGACCTTTGAAGAAGTATTTTAAAATCGAAAGTGTATTAATGATTTGACATGGCTCTGTATTCCTTCAATATAGGTAGGTGTATTTATGTATGTATACATATATTGTATGCAGATACTATACGAGTATAAACCTGAATTATGTACAGTACACAAGCATACCTACTATAGCATTAAATACCGCATTTCAGTGATATGTGTAGGTAAAGGTGTATGTATTTGAGCTAGTAGGTAGAGAGGTACGTTTACTACGTATGGTACTTGCACTACTATGTATCGTATCTTTACGTGAACATTGAACATGTCTACCCGCACGCACGCAGGTATTCTTTGTATGTCTGTAAACAAGTGTACGTCGGCGTTGTCGGCGTCGTCGCTGACCAGTAGGCAGTTGCAATGTCCGAAGAGGTAGTTCGTTAACCTTAGGTATGTAGTTAATGCCATGCCACAGTGCAATGATGACTGCGTGCAGCCGCAGAGCACATGCACGTCGTGCAGTCTGGTTTCATTTCAATCATGTCTATAATACTGTATATATTTCCACATTTCACACAGGTTCGTTAATGTACCAACTCTCATCTTGTCCAAACTCTAATGAATTTTAATCGATGAAACATTTTTTCTACGTGTTTCACTCTTGATGCCAAACCATTTGAGGTGCAACTGCAATTGGATTCTGGCAATGGCGGTTCTTTGAGATTTTGAAATGAATTGTTTCCAGTTGGTGGGCTTGTAATATAGATTTTTTTCCACGTGGTTCGAGTGATGATTACTGAAATTTCAAGACCATTTTAATTGATCTTGGTTTAAACACTGTCTTGAAACAGTGTCAATTGATTCTGAAGCTGAAATCATACCGTGCCTGCCTGCGTACGTAATTATACGTATACGGGGTATACGTATTACGTAATACGTACTTTATCATGCAAAGTTGGGATTTTCCACCTCGCACCCCAAAGTTGTTATCTCGAGTGAGAAAATAATTCCCTATTTTTGTATTTTCCCCCTGTCTGTAAAAAGTAGTACCGGTAACTCTTCAATTTATGAAAATTTATTGTTTCTGCGTCAGAATTTTTCAAAATAATCCCCTTTTCAAGAAGAAACTTCCCACATGCAACCCTTCAAAACCATATTGACCCCTTAGTGAGAAGCCCCTCAAAGTTGAAAAAAACACAAAAAAGGTGAATAAATCAAAATCGGGGAAATTTTTTTGAAAATATCTCATTTCCACGTTACAATTGAATCGGTGAGAACAGGAAGGGACCAAGTCACAATTTTGGAAAAAAAAATTTTCACGGATATGTGGGTTTTGAAATACGGCGGATCGACTGGTGATGTCAGATTTCCGCGAAACTGCAGCCGGGAAAGTGGTATTTGGGCACAGAAAAAGGGCGGGTCTGCATTGATGACCTTTTTTGTTAAATTTTTTGAATTCCTTGAAAAATAACAAACATTTTCGAGAAGACCATTTTTTGAAATTCAAATTCATCTATGTACTGAAAAAAGACGAAAAAATCAACAACTTGGGCAAAAAGTTTTACACCTCGAGGGCTTTTTGGCCAATTTAAACGAGATAGCAGTCCAAGTGATGTAGGGTTACTTAGATGTAGAATCAAGTCCCATTCGTGCCCGAGCAATTTCAAGAAAAATTTTGGCGATTGAATGCAGAAAGGGTCTAAGTCCCATTTTTTTAGGCAGCAACAGCGCCGGCGCACGTGAATATTTTTTTTTTCGAAACTGTGCTAAAAATTATGTCTTGGGGTTCTCTTTCAATGACCTTAAGCATGTTTACCAAAAATTTTAGATTTCCGAATAAATCAGTTTTTTGTTATTCCTGAAAACTGCGAAAATGGACTTAGTCCTTTTTCTGTTCTCACCGATTCAATTGTTCTACATAACCTCCTTTTCAAAAGATTACCTTTGTTGGACTCCAAATAACGTTAGCTCTCTCGTATGGAGCTCCCTCCGTAAATTCGGCGAAAATAAAAAAAATGAAAAATTGATGTCTGCAGAAATTTTTTGAAAACTTTTCATTTATGGGCAGAATCTTTCTGAATAAGCTTTTTTCCAAGAAAACCCTTCCCTCGGTCCCCCAAATCATGCCAGTTCCCTATACAGAGCCCCTCAAAGTCGAAAAAAATCAACAAAAAAATGAGAAATTCATAGGTATCTGTACTTTTTTGAAAATGTTTCATTTCTGAGCAGAGTACTTTTAGATAACCACTTTTTCAAGAAAAATGCCCTCTGATCCTCCAGATAACGAAACCCCCAAAAATTGAAAAAATCACGGATACGTTTTTTGCTTCAAAACTAAAAATGAAATATCATTGATAGGAATTCTAAACGATTTTTTCCAAATTCTCAAAAGTCTCGCATTAGAAAGACGTTAGAACGTTAATAAGTTTCGAGTGAAAATTCAACATAATTTTATTACAAGCTCTTGAAAGTCGGATTCAATTCAAGATTTAAATATTACGCACTCCAATGTTAGTCAAAGTCAAAATGTCAGAAATTGGTCATTTTTCTACAAGTTTTTAATTCGTACAGGTACTTTCTATCCACCCACATTCTCCTTCTTCGCCAAATTCACACCATCACCCACTTCTCAATCGAGAAAAAAACGCATAAGTACGCAGTATAAACATTTCAAGGAGAAATTAGCTCGACAATGAAAATAGGTACACCTTCATCCCGCAATTATGTCGCGCACGACAAATCGGTTATTAAAAAATTTTACCAACCGATGAATTGCAATTCACAGCCAATGAATTGCAATACATAAAACGATAATTTATTTGAATTTAGTTTTAATGATGTTCGCATAATGGCGCATTTTCACCTCGACGCCGAGTATTAAACATTAATATTATCGAATCTGCGATTGAAAAGTGGAGAGAGGAAAATAATGGATAATGTATATTAATTTACCAACCATTTTCATTGCAGAAATTCCAGACGATGAAGAGTAGGAAAAAACGAAACAAGGCCATCGTTTGAAAACAAACGACTACCAGCCGTATTGATAATTCCGCAGGTAATGTTATCGCAATTTAAATTCACTAAATGTACTCGTTTAATATTACACGAAGTAGGCATAATGGTTTCGAAAGAAGCCAAACTCACGAATCAGGCGTTATATACATATACAGGGTGCCCAGAAATATCGAGTACCCCTAAAAAAGTTTTCTACTGAAATACTTTAGTTGGTCACAGTGAATGATACGAGTAATAATGATAACACATGATTGGTTGTTGGACTGGAGAGATAACATTCCACCAGTCATATGCATCTATTTCACGTTGCCAACCTATATTTTTAATGAAAAACTTTCTTTAGGGTACTCGATATTTCTGGGCACTCTGTATACCATACCTATTCTTTTTTTGATCACGGGTGAGGTATTCAATATATACCATTAATATATAATTTTAAAACGTCACCAAAAAGTTTCTGGAGATTTTCAAAAAAATTTTGAGCGAGAAGTTCGATTGAAAAATTAGGATTTGACCTAAATTTCAAAAAGCAGACAGAAGCAAACGACTGCCGAGTTGATCCCTCCTCAATTTTTTTAGGACTCGTACGAAAAGGAAAACTTTGAACGCGGAATTTTCATTCTTTTTTTTTTTTTGCAACTTTGACACATGACCAAAATTTTAGCTGCCCACATTTTTTTTGAAAAAAAAGCATACCTAGGTACCTAAATCGCCAAAAATGGTCAAATTTGAATTTTCAAAATTTCGCAAAAACATCAAAAAATCAATTTGAACAGCTGAAATTTTGCCTATGGGAGTTTTAAACCGTTCCCGTTCAAATTGGAGACACGCAGAGGCTTTCAACTTGACAAATCAAACGTAAAACCCAAACAGTTCCACATTTTCGATAAAATTCTGATCGTGTTGGTAAATCACGTACGCCTTATTCGAATAAATTACCGAACAAATACGTCAAACAATCGATTAATTTCTTGGCTAAAAAATTAAACGCGAAATATCTGCCATGCTATACGATAAAACCTTCAAATCCATAAAACAAATCAAACCCTCGCTCGCTGACATTTCCAAGTAAAATTTGCGCTATACAGCCGCGCCGAGGGAACTTCCTTAATGCGGAAAACCTGGTTGCAATATTAAAAAAATGAAAAAATCAAGTAAGTATAGCCGTAGCCGATCTGTTGTCATTTATCGAAACAGAAAGGAGTTCCGTGTATATTCACGGATGCGAGAGATGACGGTGGTGTTGGATGGAATAAAAAATACACCGCAGCACCAACTGGAATCAATTCGCCAACTTGGAAATTTTAGTCACATTCTCGTACATCGTACTCGTACAACGCAACGCAACGGATAGAAATTTCAGCCATTATCGCGCGACCAGTTTTACGCCATGCCGCACACAACGTGCTAATTAAAATCTAAATGCTTCGATTAAACGCCGATATACCTATAGGTACCCAGGTAGCATACCTACTGTAGCCTGTAGCAGGCATTGTTGAAAAATAATTACGTATTCATCGCGTCTTCGAATACGGTTTTCGAAAAATTGTTTCAATTGTGAAACGCGCACGCGACTTCGAGTCAACGAAAGTTCGACGAATTGAAGAAAAAAATATGGACAAAAAATAGCTCGTGTCCCCTGCCTCGCAAAATTGAAAGATGTTCAGTTCAGTTCGAATGAACAAATTCGATGCTACACGTAAAATATAATTACTCTTAGACTTACCTAATAGCTATACAAATCTACTTCACATTAATTTAAGCCGGTTTAAGGCCGAATAGTAGAAAAAAAATTGAATAAATTTCTTTTCGCAGGATTCACGTATATCTGAATGCATAATATAGAAGAAACACTGCCAATTTCCTCCACATTTTGGAAGGTAAATGAATATACGAGTATACTGGTATTTCGCATTAGCAAAGTTACAAATGTGCTCTTAGCAGTATACCTACATATTTATTAGCGTTAGAACATTTTCTAAATACTCGATATGGTTTTTGCAGGAGATATGTTGAATGTTGGTTCATGGGCAAAACCGACATTTGGAATAACACTATTTTTGAGTTTATGTGTGGTTAAATGGAGTTCGGCCGGAATACTAGATTGGGGACGAGCAGCGAATAAAATCGAAGTGAACATACCTTGGCTGCCATGTAAGTAGTACCCTAACCCTACGATTACATAGCTTACTTATTGTTAAATAGCTACAAATAAAATGCTTAAATACTTATTATGTGGTATAGACTAACATATACTTACTCGTATGCGTCACAGTCACAACAATCTGCATGACCACCCAGTCTAACCTTTTCATCCCTAATTTTTTACAAGCTCAGTATAATCGAACACCCATCTACTAACTACTTGTATACCTTATAGTTCGATAGATATCATTTTCATTTTATGACGTACACGTATTTCGACTTTCCGAGTATCCATTTTAGCAGAATTATACCTTTACCTATACAGGAGTTAGATACGCATCATGTAGATTATAATATTCGCCAGACTTGCCTAGAATACTAACACTTTTATACCTACAAGTAGATGCAGACAGAGAAGCATTACTCGTTTTTTAGTTCGGAACTGGCAGTTGGTGACTTATAAAAATGCCGTCGCATGACGTCAATGGTTTTTTTTTTTTTTTTGCTAATATGTAGGTACTCGTAGGTAGAGGTATAGAGGTATACTTATAACGAGCATTAAAATCGTACACCCTGGGTTACTCGCATAAATAGACATCTAGTCAAGTACTACAATGTAGTGACATACTTCCATTAGTATTCCAATATTACTTCGTCTTATACTGTAGTTATCTAATCGATTCGAGTCTGTTTTATGTATACTTTCGTAGTACCTACCTGTAGATGCAACACACGATTTATCTTTCTTCAACTACCTATAACTCGTACTTGCGTTAAAGAAAGGTAGGAAAGGAAAATTACGAGAAACAAAATTTTTGAAAAGAGATACACAAAAAAGGAGAAATATTGGGGCAGTTGGAGTTGCGGACTCAAAAATTTAGTTCACTCGTATGCTAAT
The DNA here is from genome assembly GCF_950023065.1 of Planococcus citri. Taxonomy (NCBI): domain Eukaryota; kingdom Metazoa; phylum Arthropoda; class Insecta; order Hemiptera; family Pseudococcidae; genus Planococcus; species Planococcus citri. Next base: position 82,781,780 of record NC_088679.1, on the reverse strand, counting down.
TTAATCAGGGACTAAACAAAATCAACCAACTTGAAACACGAAATAATAATTTCGTACCTTTATTCTCCTGAATTCTTCTCCCTCCTCGAATGTTCTTTCCACACGCTAAAATGGTTAGCTAAAAGAATAAAACGTAGAAAAAAATTCATTATAAAATTCAAATACCTAACAGGTATTTCATTTTTTTAAAAAAAGCTCCAACCCTTCGAAAAAGTTTACGAAATTATAAAAACTTCGAGTCTTCTTCAAGAATTACTTGACGGAATGTAGAGCAACTTCCGGAAAAAAAAGCGACTCTACAGCACAATTTTTTAAAAAGACAAGGACTTTTTAGAATTTTTGGTAAGAAAAAAAACAATTTTTAGCAATTTTTGGCATAATTGGCAGAAAACGAGAAAACATCACTAAGAGGTTGTTTTTGAAACCAATAACTATAGCAAAATGCAAGACTTGGGACAATTTTTGGACAAAAAGCGAAAAGTGACACTTAATAACAGAAACGAGAATTTTTGTTCTTAAAAAAAAAAAAAAAAAAAAAAAAAAAACTTGACAATAATTTTAGCAAAAAACAAGACTGTTGGGTAATTAATGGAAGAAAAGTGATACCTTTTCACAATTTTTTCAAAAAAATTGAACTATTTTGCAAGCTTTTGATGAGAAGCGAAATCTTAACGTCATTTTTGGCAAAAAAAAAGAAACATTTTTGGATATTCTTGGGGGGAAAATGAGTTTTACACAATTTTTAGCAAACAGCGAAACTTTTACAATTTTAATTTAAAAAAGGTCTTTTTTGTAATCTACTTATAAATTGGCCATTTTTGACAAATATCAGGAAAAGAAGCGAGATTTTGAGAAAAAAAGGAACTTTTTTGGAATTTTTTGCAAGAAACCACAATTTTTACCAAGAAACGACGAGGCTTTTTGGCAACTTTGAAAAAAGCAAGTTGACGTTTTACAGTGGTGTGAAAATTATTAGACTAGCGCAATTTTTTGCTACTACATAAACAGATTTCTGGGGTAATACGTACTATTTAATGAAATAAACTGATTTTGAATTTTTTATATCATATCATTGACCACAAGGAACACTTTTTTTTGGTTCGGAAGCATTCGTTTACTTTATGAAAAATTTTTCGAGTTGTAAAATGAAATTTCACCAATTAGGAAAAAAATCAGTTTTTCAGTAATAAATAGGTGATTACAAAGGAGGAGTTGCGATAAGGCCATTTTTTGGCACCAGCTAGTTATCGACTCAACCATTCTTAAAATGTTGTAATAAATGTCCCAAATACGAATCCGTGGTTGGTTAACCCAAAATGACCATTTTTTTGGGCTTCAGGGGTTCCCAAAGTTCTGAATAAAAAAATAATTTTAGGAACCACGAGTATTATTTTCAAAAACTTTTTTACCATGAAACATCTGTTTGAACCCGATAAACGTTATGCGAGGAGATTTTTCTATTTTCGACCCCTGGGGGCAAAAATTTTGGAACCACAATTTTGGACCTATCCCTGCAGACCCCGCTAAAAAGCTTTTTACAGTTCATTAGTATCTGAAAGACCTCCATCCTACCAAATTTTGAGCTCAATAAAAATTTTCGCTGGTACTCAAAAATTCAGTTTTCCAATTTTTCGTAATTTCGATATTTTGGGAACCCCTGGAAAACAAGAAACCTACAATTTGCGCCAAACGTGACGTATGAAAAAGTTGAATTAAGCTCCCTGTATATTCGTAATTTTGAACCCTTTTTTCAGAGCCCCCCATTTTAGGCACCCCAAAAAATGGCGTTTGTGCATATTTTTTCAAATAAATTGAAGAATTTACGTTTGAAACACACTAGCAAGTGCTCGATAATTTTTCATATGATTTTTCCAGTAACTTTCAAAATTGAGCTACTATGGATCAAATTCTGAGATTTAACTCTTCGAAAAGGCGTTAAAATAACGTTTTCATGATTTCAACGAAGTAAAAATGCCAGAATTTGACCTGAAATAGCTTAATTTTGAAAGTTACAGGAAAAATCAAATGAAAAATTATCGAGCACTTGCTAGTGTGTTTCAAACGTAAATTCTTCAATTTATTTGAAAAAATATGCATAAACGCTTTTTTTAGGGGTGCCTAAAATGGGGGGCTCTGAAAAAAGGGTTCAAAATTACAAATATACAGGGCGCTCAATTCAACTTTTTCATCTTGATTATTGAATATACGCCTCAAAACGTTACGTTTGGCGCAAATCGCAGGTTTCTAGCTTTCCAGGGGTTCCCAAAATATTGAAATTACGAAAAAATTGAAAAACTAAATTTTTGAGTACCAGCGAAAATTTTTATTGAGCTCAAAATTTGGTATAGGATGGAGGTCTTTCAGATACTAATGAACTGTAAAAAGCTTTTTAGCGGGGTCTGCAGGGATAGGTCCAAAATTGTGGTTCCAAAATTTTTGCCCCCAGGGGTCGAAAATAGAAAAATCTCCTCGCATAACGTTTATCGGGTTCAAACAGATGTTTCATGGTAAAAAAGTTTTTGAAAATAATACTCGTGGTTCCTAAAATTATTTTTTTATTCAGAACTTTGGGAACCCCTGAAGCCCAAAAAAATGGTCATTTTGGGTTAACCAACCACGGATTCGTATTTGGGACATTTATTACAACATTTTAAGAGTGGTTGAGTCGATAACTAGCTGGTGCCAAAAAATGGCCTTATCGCAACTTCTCCTTTGTAAATTTGGAAGTAATTAAACATGGATTCCGATTAAATGGACATTTATGGACCTTAGCCGATGCTGATTAGCCATTGGTTTTCAAAATGAAGCTGTTATTTTCAAAATGCGCCATCATTCATACTGGAATTTGGAGTTACAAAAAAATGAAAAAACACGTTTTTTTTATTGCTAATTTCTTAATTTCAACCAAAATTCAATAAATGGGACACCAAAATGACCGGAATTTAGTTGCGGATCTCCTACCATTGATAGAATTTACTATCTCATTTTGCTCTCGCGAAATTCGCAAAAGAATCTTGAAAAATGAGATGGAAAAAATGCACAAAAAACAACGTTTTTCAAGCTACTTCTGCTCGTGGTCCCCCTACCCCTACCAAAAAAGTAACTCCAGATTCGAACTCTGCGATCTCGAAAACATATAAATCGATATATATTACACGATAATGAAAGCAACATTTTGAAATTTTCTCGCTCCCCACGCCTCACCCCCACCCCTACAAAAAAAAGTACAGATTCGAATTCTACGACCTCGAAAACATATTAATCGACACATTGTACATACATCGATGAGGGTTGAATCCGAATTATCGTCGTTTGGGGGGGGGGGGTCTGTGGCCCACTGAGACGTCTGAAACTGAATTTTCAACAAATTACGAAACAAATATCTCATCTCTCCTTCGGTTTTCCATATGTGTCCTAGCAAGGCTTCCGTAATAACTACGTGAATAATCTTACATATTTTACCATTAAATTATTAAGTATTATTATCGAAAAACGTGCCGAAAGTTTTCTCATATTTAGACTTTTTAGACACGTCTTTCCACTTTAATTAATATCTATTACTTTTCGACTGCGTTTAAGTACGCACAAAAAGTGCTTTTTAGAAATCGATAACTTATAGCTTATTGAATTTTGAAGTCACGTCTCGAGTCTGCAATTTGAAAGTTTTCAACTTGTCATAATTGTTTTTAGTTGGCCTAAAATACAAATAGTTGGCGAAAAAGTTGCGAGAAGTGGAAAAGTAGGTTTTTCGAAAATGAAAAAAAAAGACGGAAGATTGGGCGAGAAAGTGTTGCGATGCGGAAAACAATTAGTTTGGAATTCCAACGGGGAAATTTTGCAGTCAGGGAGGCAAAAAATTGAGAAAAATTACAATCCATAACGACGAAATGACTAATAATGAAGACTTGTTAAATTCGTAACTTGAATGGCCGCGCCATCCCCATTCGACTAAATTAACCGCAGCTCGATGCTTTTTAATTTTCAGTTGAAAATGAGACTCGCTGCTACGATGAAATAGGTTGCATCAACATAACTCGCGAATGGTACCATTTGATCTATCGACCTCTGAATGTTTTTCCGCTACCTCGCCAAGTAATCGACACCAGATTCATGCTGCACACCAGGAAACAACCGAAGGTAAGTACGAGTACTAAGTAGACCAGAATTTATATAATGTCAAATTTCCGCCGACGTATAAAACGCAACAAATTCGTCACTTTAATACGTAACACCTGCTAAGTTTTCATCGTCGCGTCGCGTCGTCGCAACGAAAAAATAAGGGCTTTCTTCCCCGAAAACTTCAATTTACTTCCATAAAAATAACCTAGATGTGTAATAGCATCCGACAAATACCTACCTACATACATATTTCATAAACCAATGAAAAAGTAGAAATAAACAAACAAACCGTATACGTAGTATTAGACCCTATAGGTTGTAGGTAGAGGTGCAAAACGCGGGTTCAACAGACTGTTACAAAAGTGTATACAGCGTGCACGTCTCGTATGTCTCGAATAGAATAAAATTACCAAAAAAAAAAAATCTTCACGGCCAGCAAATGAACGCGGTGCGCCGCGCCGCACCGCACCGCACCGCACCGGCCGTTTAATTTGTACATACAATTTTGTTATGTATCTTGTTAAAATTATTACGAAATCTCGACGTAAATTATTATGTAAATTAAAATAAATACGTAATGCTCGTTATTAGTACTCTTACGAGAACGTAAGTCTAAAGTACGTATTGGAGATGGTTTTCTGTAAGACGAGCTTTTATAATAAGATATGTACCATTCCCATTCGCGTGATTATTTTTCATCTTTCGATACAAAATACATTGTACATATGTCGCGTACTTTATAAGGAAATGACCAACTATACGTATAGCTGACAGGATTTGAATCGCGAGAAATTTGAATACGAAAATGAAAATTGACACGTGCGTAATTGAATCCATTGGGTGACAATGAGCATTGAGCATACTGCACGAGTCCTAAGCACCCGAGCATTGGGGCTCGGGGCAGGTCTAGGAAGCAATCTAAAAAATCCATCTGGGATTCGTCGTTCAAAACCTCACTATTATTAGGTATCGAAACACGTTAAGGAAAAAACTGTACAGAAAAAACTTTGTTTTGTTCCCACAAAAACTCACCGCTTATGCTTCTTTGAAAACGAATGAGTGATCCAAAAAAGTTAAGGGGTTCTATTGAAAAAGTAAGCAAAAATCAAAATCAAACGCATCTGATCTTTCTATAAATAGGTAAGTACCTATTTTGTTTAATTATCAAGAACTTGAAAAAAATGTGACGAATTCTTAACATTAGATACGCCATGCCCAGACTTAGAACTTCGGGACAAAAACAGATCATAATCAGCTCTACAGCAAAAAATACATCCACGATGTAAAATTTTAGGTGTCATTTTTTTCAAAATTCAATTCTCGAATAATTTTGACAAAAAAAAAACCATCGTGGAAAATGACCCTTGCAGAGGAGGGAGGGGGGAGAGTTTCTGAGGCACACTGGAATGCACATTCGAGTTTATTACCGTAAGCTATAGATTTATACATAGGTGCTAGAGAATCGATATACCTATACGTTGAAAAGTGAGGAGCTTGTCGACTAAGAATTAACCGCTCATTACGTAATACGAGTACAACGATGTGGCTTTTACATAATGTCACTAACAAGCTGAGAAGAGCAATAAGAAACGTGAACGACGAGACGTTGGCAGCGCGATGTGATGCGATCTACCCAACTCGTACACGACACATGACCGCTTTAACGTTACTTATTCATTTAAAATAAGAAAGCTAATGCGAAGAACGAACAATGAAAACAAGCGAGTGACTAAAAGTTGAGAATCTCGACCAGAGCTTTCTATACACATGTAGATATTGGAAACTTACAACATAACGTAGGGCGTTGGGCCCTCAACGTACCTACGGTTTCAAAATACATAAATGTATGTATGTAGTATGTAGGTACATAGTGCTACTTTTACTAGATGAAATCTGTACTCATTCCATGAAATTAGCTTCTCTCTACAGTCTACACTAATGAGTAATGACAATGAGGAAAATATCTCAACGAACAAAAGTTTTTTTAAACTGGACGAAGCTAAATCGAAAGAGCTCGGAACAATGAATCATCAGCTAAAATTTCAGATGCCGAAGTGTATTTTTAAGGTACATTCAAAATTCAGCTTCTCTGATGAAATTGGAAACATTTGGATTTTTTTCATTTTAAGGCCAAATTTGCTGTTGCCTAATATTACCTATATATTGGCAAAGAAGTAATATTTTAAAAAAAACGAAATCTTCAAGTACCATAATTATTGCTAAAGTAAAAAAGCAAAATTTTTTTGGGGGGTAGTAAAATTTTTAAGCAAGTTTGCTAAAAACCGATTTTTTTGAAATTTTTTGTGAACAGCGGGACTTTTACAATTTTATCGAAAAATAGGTCTTTAGGGCAATCTACCTCTGAATTTGTCATTTTTGACAAAATGATTAAGCCATAAAAACCGTTCAAATTAAGTTTTGCATGAATAAATGCGATTGGTACTTGTTGGTTTGTTCTAATTTGGAAACGTATATGGTTCTGAACTGGCAGAAACCAATTTTTGAAAACCTAGAACGTAGTTGTTCAAGTGGGTAACTAACGTATTAGTTCGGCATATGACAATAGGAGTAATTGTACCCCCCCCCCCCGCCGATCATCCGGGACAACTTCTTTCTTAAAGGGAGCATCCTAAGGAACATTTTAAAGCAAACTTGCCCAAAAAAAATGTGGCCTTACTTACAAAATGGCGGCCATTTTGATTGACAGGTCAGCCGAAATCGCAGATTTTGCGTTTCAACATAGGACTATCTAGCACAAAATTTTTCAAACCTCACAAAGGTAGGTCGAAAGATCATGCAAAAATTTATCACCTGTCAAAATTTCAAGTGCTAAAATGCGTTTTTCGATTTTTGGTGAATTTTTGAAAATCCAATTTATAGGCCAAAAATGAGGGAAAAAATCTAAATTTTACCAAATTGACCAAGAAAGCTGAAAATTGGGATATACCCTATTTTCGACATACCAAATCGATTGGAAACGGTTTCAACCCGTTTTGAGCAGTTCTGGAGCCTCCAGCAGATTTTTGAAACTCGGAATTTCCACAAAATTCCGTCAAATTGGAGTTGTAAAGCTGAAATTTATTCTAAAAACTAATTTCAATACGCTACGAAGTACTGCAGGTGAATTTCAAGTCGTTTTGGAGCCTCCAGCGACTTTTTGAAAATTCCTGAAGCCTCCAGTAGATTTTTGAAACTTTAAATTTTCACAACATTTCATCAAAATGGAGATGGAAAGCTGAAATTTACTCTACACTGCAATTTTAACACCTTCTGAAGACGACTTCAGGTGGGTTCAAGTCATTTTAGAGCCTCCAGTAGATTTTTTTGAAACTTGAAATTCCCGGAACATTAATTTATCAAATGGAATTGGCAAGCTGAAATTCACATCGCCAGACTACATGGTGGTTTCAAATGGTTTTGAAGCTTCCAGGTACTTTTAGGAAATTTCAATTTTCCAAAAAAAACGCCATACATATAACCTTTTAAAAAGTCGCTGGAGGCTTAAAAACGACCAGAAATCCACCAGCGGTCAACTTCGTAGCGTATTGAAATTAGTTTGCAGAATGGATTTCGACTCTACATCTCAATTTGATGAAATTTTGGGGAAATTTCAAGTCTCAAAATTCTACTGGAGGCTCCAGTAATTTTCAAAAAAATCGCGGGTGGCTCTAAAATGAAAACCTGAAGTCGTCTTCAGAGGGTGTTAAAATTGCAGTGTAGAGTAAATTTCAGCTTTCCATCTCCATTTTGATGAAATGTTGTGAAAATTTAAAGTTTCAAAAATCTACTGGAGGCTTCAGGAATTTTCAAAAAGTCGCTGGAGGCTCCAAAACGACTTGAAACTCACCTGCAGTACTTCGTAGCGTATTGAAATTAGTTTTTAGAATAAATTTCAGCTTTACAATTCCAATTTGATGGAATTTTGTGGAAATTCCGAGTTTCAAAAATCTGCTGGAAGCTCCAGAACTGCTCAAAACGGGTTGAAACCGTTTCCAATCGATTTGGCATCTCGAAAATAGGGTATATCCCAAATTTCAGCTTTCTTGGTCAATTTGGTAAAATTTAGATTTTTTCCCTCATTTTTGGCCTAAATTGGATTTTCAAAAATTCACCAAAAATCGAAAAACGCATTTCGATCTACCTTTGTGAGGTTTGAAAAATTTCGTGCAAGTACTATGTTGAAACGCAAAATCTGCGATTTCGGCTGACCTGTCAATCAAAATGACTGCCATTTTGTAAGTAAGGCCAAATTTTTTTGGGCAAGTTTCCTTTAAAATGTTCCTTAGGATGTTCCCTTCAAGAAAAAAGTTGTCCCGGATGATCAGCGGGGAGGGGGGGTGCATTCGGTGCAATCACTCCTATTGTCATATGCCGGACTATATCCTGTCCTGAACGCGTGTATATGAGAGCTGTCCTTTTCAACACAGACACAATCTTACCCGCGAAGAAGTCAGAAAGCTAAATTTCACTTTATGCTCCAATTTAAAAGTACCAAGCAATAGAGATGAATTCAAGCCGTTCTGGAGCTTCCATGATCTCCCAAATCAGTGATTTACTTCTCCATTCACGATTTTATTTCAAAATTCATTCGTTTGAGAAGGGCTTTCATTGATATTAAGGATACTCCTTTTTGTATGGGCTCGCTTATCAACAATAAGTGCCACAGCATTGTACTACATATAATCTAATTTACATGTTTTGATGTTACGCAGGGTTACCAGCTGAAAATCCAAGCCGAACGAAACATACAGAAATCGACTTTTGACGCGAAAAAATTGACCAAAATCATAATTCACGGTTTCATCGACACACCGCACGCCAGCTGGGTCAAGGTAATTACGCGCGTATTTCAAACGCGAAAACAGTATTTCGTCTAAATTTTTTCACATCTGCGTTGAAATTTTTATTATATTTACTACATAAATACATAATATAAATACGAGAGAGCACGTAACGCGCAAGTGGTTACACCGAGTTCAGACAACAATTAGGTAGATCCAGGTACCTATATCTAAGTACGAGTATAATCAAATGCAAGACACCAACTATCTACATAAATGTAGTAACTGGCCGTAAAAATTAGTTATACGCGAGTTAAATACGCGCGCGTATTTCGAATTATAATTTAATTAAAGAGTACGATGCCGCCACCGCGTCAAGTACCTACCCACCGCAATAATATGCGAATGCGAATAAATTCTGGAAGCTATTAAAAAACTATACCGATTCTTAATTTTATAATAATTTACTTACACTGGCCCAATTTTTATACAATCATTATTCAAATTCTCGAATATAAATATTCACCAATAACCGTGGATCAAGGCTGAATGATATGGAAAAATACAAAAATTATTCTTTGTCTATCGATAATTCGATAATGGTATTTATCAATATGCCATGGCATGATGAATGCGCCTATTGGTAGTTACCCTATTAATTAAGAAATACAGGGCTACGCGATACGCGTATTTGAATAAAAGTAATTTTGGTTTCATCGATAATCTTCGAATACTCGAGTTCAAGACCCAAAGGAAAAAAGCAGCGTTATTCAAGATAGTTACCTACCTACTTGTACTTATTCAAATTAGAGGATTTCAATGACCGCGGTCATACACCGGAGGGAATGTCAAAAAAAAACCGCATAATGATTAATTTTTATTCATCTCACGCGTCTCCGAGAGGGCTATAAGTAAAATTATTAACCTGTGTGCCAAGGCCCACTTCTCAAAACAAAACAAAACAAAACAAAACAAAAAAATCAATCAGAGACAAATCATTTATAAGTCAGCATCCTCAATAGACTTTACAAGGGTTCTTTTCAACTTCAGATTGCATACGAGGAAAAAAATCAAATTATTATTTCTTAGAAGATCGACATGCGCAATTTTGAATTTCAAAAAAAAAAAAATAGGTAACCTTACTTTTTATACGCCCCATGTATATCTATTAATCACCTTAAAAAGTGGTACTTGAGGTAATTTTTTCGACATTTTTTATATCACCGACGGAGAAATTTTATCATACATTTTCATTTATTCTAGCTAATTTTAGGTGCTTAAAAAAATGGCAGCACTGATTTCCATCACACTGGCAGAAGTAAAGATTCCATACAAATTCCATAATTTGTATGTATGTATCATCAGTAATTTTCAAAAGTTGACCCTGCTGCTGCTTGAAATTTATAATATCCATATTTTTCAATACACTCTGAGCACCTCTAGCCCCCACCCCTGCGAATGCACTAGGAGAACTGGGGGTTTTCCTACGTCTACGCCATTCGTCATCTCTTAAAATAGCCCACCCAAAAGGCGAAATGCTATTACCTATTGTCTGTTGCCCTCCCTCCTGAAAAATGACCAAATTCCTTTTTTTTTCAATGCTACTCTGAAAAGTTTTTCAGAATTTTCAATTCTAAAATGAATTTTTACGACCATCCAACGCATCAAAAATCAGGGACTCGATCAAGGGAGAGGAGAGCGGAGGGGGTTCAAATGAGCGAAAATTCAACGTGAAACGCATTAAAAATGGGAGTTGTTTTTGTTTCGAGGACCTACATCAAAAAATCTTGTTACGTCTCCTCGTGGAAAACTGCTGGCTCGACCATCACTATCAAAGCTGACAATGAGTCAACTTTGAGGATCCCTGGTTCAGCCTTTTGTACGGCAAGTAGGCTTTAAAGTTTTCTCGGTAGCCTTTCGTTCGAGGGAACCAATATTTGTCAAAATCCAGGATACGCTTCATTTTACCTAGCTCATTTCAGCCATTTTCCATACCCTGAGCTAGCGAGTATCCTGGTTCCTGGACCACCAATGACACTCCTCCATACATCTCTGTGCTGAGCTATAGGATGATGATAAAGCGTTTTTCCCCCTTCAATATTAATAAACTTAGGTATTGCATTGCTTTTTACCTTGATCTTCAATGCTCTGGATTGGCTGGATTTCCCACGAACTGTGCTTCTAGGTATTCGAGTCTGAATAGCGAAACCAAAGTCCAATAACCTAGAATCAGAAATAAAGTTATTTAACACTCGTCATTGGTTTCACATAAGTAAAGTATACCTAATGGAGTGGAGATGCTACTAACATCTCCGCAGCAAAAGGAAGAAAATCCTTCCCATTTACTAAATTGAACTCGCATCGTTACACCCCCACCACGTGCTGAAATGGCACCAGTGTTTCGTTGAACGCCTACACTTACTTATGTAAATCTACTCGTAGATTCTAGAAACATTTTCACGGCGCAGAATTTTTAAAAGTATCCGCGTATATTTTTGCACGCAGGAAATGAGGCGAGAATTGTTAATGCACGCGGACTGGAACGTTATCGTGGTCGATTGGGCAGGAGGATCTTTACCACTATACACACAAGCAACCGCTAATACCAGACTAGTCGGTCTCGAGGTGGCCTATTTAATTAATCACCTTAAGGTAGGTACTCGTCGATACCGTTGTTAATTTTTCTGTACATTAAACGAGTACATTCGTCAACATTGTAATTTTATTGTACTGATTTGCGGTTATTTATATGTACTTATGTACAACGGTGCGATTTTTATGCGCAGGATAATCATGGCTTGAATCCTAAAGACGTGCATATAATAGGACACAGTCTCGGAGCTCATACGGCCGGCTATGCTGGCGAACGTATCGATAAACTGGGTAGAATAACAGGATTAGATCCGGCCGAACCCTATTTCCAAGGTATGCCCGAACAAGTGCGCTTAGATCCTAGTGATGCTGATCTCGTCGATGTCATCCACACTGATGGCTCCTCCATATTCTTACTAGGTAGGTTTGTTTCTTCTTTTGATAAACTAAATCCTTGAGTATGTATACGAGTATGCTTATGCACTTCGCACGCAGGGTATGGTATGAGCGAACCTGCCGGGCACGTTGATTTTTATCCAAATAATGGCAAAGAGCAGCCTGGATGTGATTTGACGGAAACTCCGTTACCGTTGACTTTGATCAAAGAAGGCATAGAAGAAGCCAGCCGTGTGCTGGTTGCATGCAATCATGTACGTGCCATTAAACTATTTACAGAATCCATCAATTCCAAATGTCCGTACGTAGCCCACCGATGCCCTAGTTATCAACATTTTATGCAAGTAAATATCTCGATCCGTCTTCGGTTGTTCGCACATCTTTCTTCAAATTTATCAAATAATGAGCTACTACCATCGATGGTTGTACATATTTACAGGGAAAATGCTTCTCCTGCGAAGAAAACAATTCCAGTTGCGCCATTATGGGACTGCAATCGGATCTAAATCGTGGTTTAGTTCCTGGCTCGAAATATTTTGTAGCTACAGGAAAAGAGCCGCCATTTTGTAGTAAGTATTATCGAGATGAACATCTACGAGTAATAGTATAGGGTGTTTCGTAGGTGACCTACCTCCTTCCACCAGGTCAGTAGGCAACATATGCTGAGCACAACTACGTATGTTTGCCGACCTTTTGAATTGAAGGGACAAACTTATGCTCGATTGAAAACTTTTTTTTTTCAATGTTGGTTGGAAACTGCAACCTTCTGTGAGTCGAGAACCATGATAGGTAGAGACTTGCACTTTGCGCCATTAAATAGCAAATTTTATGTAGAATTTTTCCATGTGGATGACCATCATCGTAGTTGATCAGGGAGGGTCATACAAAACAAAATATCCGTAAAAACGTGTTCAAAAATTGATGATTTTTACCATTTTTCTAGAATTTCTCAAAAACTCTTCCTCTTCACATAACATTTTTATTATTGTTTCTCGAAGAAAAAAGTTTGATCTTTTTAATGGCGCTACGCGCATCTCCCTATCTTGATTGGTTAAAAAGTGACAAGAGCTTGAATTATGGAAAACGAGAGCAGAAAAAATACAAAAAAATTTGTTTTCAATATTTGTTGCAAACTTTAAGCTTTTGTAAATGGAGAACCATTACAGGTACAGACTTGCACTTTGTGCCATTGAATAGCTTGTCAAGAATTTTTCCATGTGGCTGATCACTATGGTAGTTGATCAGGAAGGGTCATGCAAAACAAAATATCTGAAAAAACATTTTCATCTAAAATTTCTCAAAAACTTTTCGTTCTTATACCTAATTATTATTATTTATTCCCCGAGAGAAAATCCCAATCTTTTCAATGAAGGTTAAAGTTTCCATCCAACATTGGAAAAAAATTTTTTTCAATCGAGCATAAGTTTGCCCCTTCAATTCAAAAGGTCGGCAAACACACGTAGTTGTGCTCAGCATATGTTGCCTACTTACCTGGTGGAAGGAGGTATGTCACCTACAAAACACCCATGTACTCGTGGATATTTATGGAAAATTCCAAATCTAAACGACTCGATGAAACCGAGTAACTTTTGTGTTTTTATTGCAGGAAGACACTACAAAGTAACATTAGACTTGGCACGCCCTCCTCGTGCTGAAACTTGGGTCCAAGGCTTTATGAAAGTCACGCTGCATAGCGACAATGGCGTTATAAGAAATCTAGATCTCACTCCAAAGTAAGTTTCTACGTATATGGTTTGGAGCAGATAAGTAAACCTTAATCAATGGCGAAAGTGATAGACGTTAAAAATATCTTGGCCAGAAAGATTGCTCTGATAGGTCAATCTGATTAAAATTCTGATTAAATTACTTACATACAATTAGATCTGCTTGGATCAAATTAGGTACCAATTTTTCGAGAAAAAAAACGGCGAGTTTCTACGTACAATTAGTAAGGGATAAAAAAAACAATTTTGTCATTTTGATAGGTAGATATAAATTATAATTTTTAGTTTTCATTCAAGTTTGGAATTTTTTAATGACGGAAAAGAAAACAAACTGGCCCTGGCGAAGCGAGGGCAAAAGCTCTCGAAAATCAGTATTTCAAGAGGTATAAAAAATGATGTTTTTCTGTGTGAGGAGTTATTCGAAAGAAGTTTATTATTTTGCTTCAAAATTTTAAAACTCGAATGACGATTTTTTTTGAAAAATTCAAAAAACGAAAAAGGAAGAGCAAACGCGCTCTCAAAAAATGTGTAATTCTAAGAAAGTCGACAAATGAGCCCCGTTTCTACCAACTTTTTTCAAAATTCCAGAAAAAGGAGAAATGAATTTGATAATTTGAAGTCTGATTGAAAAAGGCAGGACTTTTTGATGAAAAGTGAAAAAAGTAGGACAACAGCAAGACTTGCAAGACTTGCAGGATTCCTCGGCAAAAAGCAGGACTTTTGCAGCAATTTTGATAGGTCGCACGACACCTTTTTCAACCCCTTCAAAAATCATGATTAATTTTGAGCTTGAAATTCGTTAAGTGATCAAAAATGGTTTTGATAGAAATTTTTGATTTTCTGTTCAACTGAATCATAACTCAATTTTGGGTTCAAAATTCTTCGAAAAATGCTCATTGCTCAAAATACATTTTTTTTGTTGGAATATTTTGATTTCTTGTCAAGTTTTAACCTATATTGACACGCTGCGTCGCATGACTTTTTTTAAAAACCGCCAAAATTCTTAATTTATAACCCAACTTTGGGCTCAAAATTCTTCAAAAATGCTCAAAAATATATGGAGCGTAGGAGAGCCAATGATGGCAATTTTCCAAACTTTTCAGCAAAACCAGGGTACCTATACCCAAATCCAAAGCCGAGCTAATTTGACATACAATGACAGAATGACACGTGAATATTTGTTGGTTGAAATAAATTACAATTAATAAAAGAACCAAATTCCAACTAAAAAATATTTTTTGTACGAGCTAACTTCCACTCTGGTATTTTTCAGCGGATATGAAAAACTAGAACATGGTACATCTCGAAGTTTCGTAGTCACACATCCAGACGACATAGGTCGTATTAGACGAATCGAATTTTACTGGGAATACGACATGGATGTGTTACAACCTCGATCCATATGCTTCCTATGGTGTAACGATCACCTTTACGTAGCCAGTATTCGTGTGACTGAAACTAAAGATATTACAGCGCGAGAGTAAGTTACCCACGGCCATTAAATAAAATTCTCGACTTGACCGAAATTCACTCATCCTTTATCAATATTTTTTAGCAAAAGACAAATCGAAACGAAAAGCAAGCTATGCAGTACCGGACTCAAAGAATATGCGGATATAGCATCCAGAACTTCGGCTGTATTTGTTGACGACTGTGATGATGATTTAGTATAGAACGTTCTTCAGTAGCCTTTTCCGCTACCTACCTACCTACCTACCTACCTACCTACCTAAATAGGTACCTATTACCTAATGTATGTAATCTCACAATTAAAAGAGAAAAGCATTTACATTTTGATTAGCTCTAAGGCTTTTAACATATCAAAATATTTACCTTTTACTTTTCCTCCCTTTCTCTCTGTTCTTGTCCTTATCCTTGCGTATTTATATTTATAAGATTTACCAAGACTGCCAATTGTATAAATTGAAAAAAAAAATGAGAAGAGTTACACATTTAAGACGAAAATTTTCATTATCATTATTTTTTTAGTTTAATTTAGATACTTACTTACTGATACAGGGATGTAAATTCAAAGTATATGTAAGGAATATACTCGTGGAATAAAATTTCAACTCCGGCGTTTATGTGTAAATGCCGTTTTCCACTTTCAAAGTAAGTATTTGTATTTCTTAACAAAATGTCGAATGAGCTACAATTTTCTAGGCTTTTTGATCGAGACAAAATAATTTACATCTCTGTACATAGGTACTGCAGTATTTAGTTGTACTTTTAAAATAATGCTGATATTATTGCCAATGACGTAATTGAAATGCTCGTATTGTAAGAAAGGTGTTTAATTACATACGTAAATAGTGGTAATAAGAACCTAACTAGATTTTTATCCAATTCGTCACAATTCTCATTCAAGAGTTGATGAAGAATGGTGATGAAAAGTAATTGTTTTCTAAGCTTGGTTTCTTAGTTACGTCATTGTCATTTGATTTCACTGTATAAATGATAAGTGAGAAAAGCGTTGTTAAAAGCACCACTAGGCAAATAAGAATAGATAAGACATTCGCAATTGAATGTAATTGAGTAATGACTGAGTAGTAAGTGGAAAAGTATCTTCGCTTACAATTACATGTAGTACCAATACCAACTGAAAAAATTTAAATGTAAAAAAATGAAAAGAAAATTCTGATTGGTTCTTTAACATCACTTGTCATAAAATCAACATCTAACGGTATTTTCCCGCATCCTGACTATATTTCTGTAATTCGTGTATTCGTAATTTTATAATTTTTCTGTAAAAAAATAATAAATTCATCTTTTTGTTTTTTGTTTAAATTTTACATAAGATTCTGATCAATACTCTTCTCGTTTACCTTTTCATCTCGAAATTATAAAGCTTTTTGAAGCGTAATATTTTCAGATGCATTTAGTTACCTTTTATAATACCCGTTACCATTTTCCATTTGAAAAAATCAATATTTGATTATTTAGGGTACAGAGTTATTTAAAGATTTTCCTGTACCTATTTGAAAAAAATTTCTAACTGTGAGCTTAATTGACTCGACTATGCTATGTTTAGTACCAATTTTTTTATATTTTAGGGTGAACTTGTAAAAGAAGACTGTATACTTCATGATTGTTTTATGAGTAATATACAATTTTAAGAATTCAATCATAGTTTTAAATTATTTTATTGGTTGTATTTTGAAAAAGAAAAATGTTAATAAATCAAAATAATTTAATACACGAGTCTCATTTTATATTGATACATAAAGGACACTTTTCACCATCACCTGTGGCGGATCTTTAACGAAAAAAAGCATACTCGTAAAGTTGGCAAGACGTTTCCGAGGAGGCTATTTCGGAAATAGTGTTTCTACTTTGGTTTATTTCACAGAGTTATTTGTCAGAAATACGTTAAATCAACAGAACATTACGCAATTTCGCTAATTTTACGCGAATTTGTTAACAATACATACATGAAAAACTTTCAAACACGTGTTAAAATCATACCAAAAAACGCTGAAAAAACATTAAAATCACTGAAAATCAACAAACCATAACAGAACTTCTGTAAAAATTGTCAAAAATGTGTAAAGAAGTAAAAATCAACAAAAATCATAAAATTTAGGAAAAATTGCCAAAATTTAGCAAAATTTGCAAAAAAAAAATCTTTGGATGAAACTTCTTTAATGATACACGATATTTCAGGAACACTTAATTAGTGTTGGGTAATTTTCGGTGATCTTGATAAATTGTTCACAGTTTTTTCTAGCACATTGACATAGTTGAATTAAAATTTCATCACTGTTTGGTGATTTTCGAGGATTCAATTATTTTTTTGTGCGTGCATGTAATTTTACATCATTTTAACGCATTTTTCAACTTTTTATCACGCATTTTGAGCAAAAATCGTTGATATAAGCATATATTTTTTTTGAGGGGGGAGGGGGAGGGTGTGTGTGTGTTTTTGAAGTCATATCAATGCAAATTTTAAAACTTTCTGGTGCATTTTAGAAAAAATTTATTAAAATTTTGTAATTCCTTGAAAGTTTTTAGTGATTTTATAGCTTTTTAGCTTGTTTATACAGTATTTTGAAAAGTACTTTTTTTCTCATGCTTCTATGGTAAATACTGAAATTTCTGCTTTTTTGGTAATAACGGATTTTTTTTTGTTGGAAAAATCACTACTTTTTTCAACCTTTTTAAAACCAAATTTTCAGAAAGCTCTCCATTCAACCCCTCCCCCCTACACACATAAAAAATTAACTACGTCAAATTTCAATTAAAGTTACCCTATACAAAAAAACAATATAATGAACGCATTAATGAATTTTTTCATTTTTTCACTACCTTTTTGACTAAATTCACTACTTCTTCACTACTTTCACTAATTACCTGTTATAGATACCCTGACACTTCTTTTTTGTGTATTTTTGGAAAATTTTAATGAAATTCCATCTTTGGGGTGATCTGTGGTGCGAGTAAATTAAATGCATTTTTGAAAATTTTTACACCTATTTTTTTACACAGTTTCAACACTTTCCATGCATTTTATACAAGTTTTTTTTTTAAATTTTGAATTACGTCAATTTTTAGTGATTTAAACGTACTTATTTTCAACTACTTTTTCACACTTTTAATGTGTAAAGTATGGAACACTTGTTAATTTTTAATCACATTTTATTGAGATTTCAAAAACTTTGCGTAATCCTCAGTTACGAACACTTTCTAATTTTTTTTATTGATAAATTTTACTGGAATTTCATCATCTAAGGCAATTTCCAGTGATTTTCTGACTTCTTTGAGTGTTGTAAAATCATTTTATATAGGTTTTCGCAACCGTTGCATGCATTTTTATGGCCAATTTTTCTAAAAATTCAAATCATTAATTTAATCGCTTCAAAATAATTTCCACAGATTTTAATGCCTTTTTTGAGTGTTTTTGAATCATTTTAACAAGTTTTGCTTTTTAGCGTCCTCTTTATAATTATTTCAACATGTTTTTTTTTTTTATAGCAATTTTTCATTCCTTTTTTCCAATTTTCACTAAAATTCATCACTTTTGAGCTAACTCGCGTAGCACAATTGATGCAAAAGTTGATGAAAAAGACGAGTTCCCGAAATAATTCGTCACTTGTCGACACCGCGATGTCTGTACAAGTCGAGTGAAAAATTGAAATAAAAAATGATTATGCTAACCCAAGAACAGCACAAACCATCGATGACCAATGTATGCGAAAAATATACCAATGTAGGTACCTGCCTGTTAAAAAGAGACCTATCAGGTATATCGAACAATAAAGCATTCAACTTATTTTCAAGGGTATTTCTATCGACTGATGTCCAACACAACGAACAACTTTTTAACGATTATCATTTTCCGGTTACAATTTTTTTTTCGTCTTACAGCCATAATAGTAAAGTTTTTATGTACGTCACTTCAGTTAAGATATGGAAAATTCAGTCAATTTTCAAATGAAATTCACAACAACAATTGGTTCTCGTAAAGTTAAGGCTACATGCGCACAGTGAGTTGAATTGCTGGATGAATTTATCTAGAAAAAAAATGTTATTGTCGATGAAAAATGATAACCAAGTGAAACCAGCACTTTTAGTACTATTTTTTTTCGTTTTCGCCCTAAATGATGAAGCTGCAGGGGGAATCATAGAATGGAACCAATTGGCAAACAAAGTCGCGGATCTGCTTCCTTTTTTAGTACTACGTGAGTAATTGGAGAATTTTCTTTTAGTACAACATAATAATATCACGATATTGAAATAGGTAAACGTCTAGCAAGGTCCTTTCTTCAAATTAATGTGTTTTCGTCAATTTACGAATGTGTAGATAATAATGAAACTAGATGCTACGGAGAAGTAGGCTGTCTAAATATCACTCGAGATTGGTACGGATTTACAAGATGGGCAAATACTTTTCCAATCCCACCTCAATTAATGAATACACAATTCATACTGTTTACAAGAAAAAATCCCAGCAAAGTTGGTTCTGATTCAACGAACATTACAATAACGCCGGAGTCTAATACTCGTAGATTATTTCCATTGACTAAAAAGGCATTACAACTTGCAGGGTGCAATATTGAATTTGAGTTCTGGCACATCCCTCGACTCGTCCAATTTCGATGCAAATAATCCAACAAAAATAATCATCTATGGGTTATTTGGTTCAACAAAATCTGCATGGATCACGGTAACTAAATAATCATAGCTCTTGATAGCAGAAGAAAACTCTGAAGAAGTGAAGAAGTACGTATAGGTACATCTTCATCAAACTAAAATGAATAATGGAAACCATTTGCAGGATATGATATCGGAGCTGCTGAAACACGGTGATTATAACGTCATAGTTGTAGATTACGATTTGGCAGCACTGATTCCAGATTTTTTCAAACAAGTCGCAAATGCTCGCTTATTAGGATTGCAAATCGGATACTTCGTCAACTATCTCGTAGTTAGTAACCTTTTTGAAAAAATTTCAATACGCTACAACTTGTATTACATACTAAACTCATTCGTTCTAGGATAACTACGGAGTTGACCCTAAAAGCGTTCACATAATTGGCCACAGCGTCGGAGCTCAGGTGGCAGCTTACGCCGGAAATGTGATTAAAAATCTCGGACGAATCAGCGGACTCGATCCTGCTGTATTCTTTTACCATGGTATGGATCCGTTGGTACGTTTAGATTCTAGCGATGCTGATTTTGTCGATGCCATACACACCAATGGTATAGATCATATATTCCTCGGTGAAGGGATCTCAGATCTCAGCGGGCACGTTGATTTCTACGTCAACGGAGGTAAAAATCAGCCAGGATGTCAAGCCCACGAACAAGGAGATGAATTACTATCAGAGTTCAAAAAACATGGTTTGAGAGAAGCAATTTCAGCTTTGACAGGATGCGAACACTTGCGATCTGCTAAACTGTTTGTAGATTCGATCAACAATAACTGTACTTTCACCGGATATCGTTGCAGTAGTTACGAACGATTCGAAGAAGTAACTCGAACAAAAATAATTTTGGATTTTTGAAACATTCGAGTGAAATTAATTGGCTTACATCTTAGGGAGGATGTTTTTCATGCGAAGGAAATTCTAGCTGCGCAGTAATGGGTTTCAACGCTGATCAAAACACCAATCTAGTACCCGGTGGAAGATACTTCATCGATACTGGTAGTAGTTTGCCATACTGCAGTAAGATCATTGTTTTTATGACATAAAATGTTCATTTGAATACCTGCGATGTTGTTGGCGTTGAACTACCATAATCTCAATCTTTCAGGACAACATTACAAGGTTACTCTGAATCTAGCTTTACCACCTGAAGCTGAATCTTGGGTAATGGGTTTGGTTAAAGTTCTCCTACATACTACGAACGATACGATTGAGTTTAATCTTACCCCAGAGTAAGTTTGAATCTGATACTTACACAATAATAATACAGCAACAAACGATGAAATCACCAAACTAACGTATCGTTGACCATGGTACCGAACTGATCGAACAACGCGAAGTTGGTTCACACATCACACTCACGAGTTGGCATTAAATAATCATTAATTAGACCAAATATTCCACTTAATACACAAAATTAACGAACAATTAACGCGAAACCGAATAATAATTCAAAGGAACATAACATGGATGTTTACTGGAGGAGTAATGCTGGGACAAGCAGAGCTTTTATGAAATCAGTGCAGCCAGATGTTGACAATTTTTTTTCAAAAGCTTTTAAATTTCTATTAAATTTTCTGTGTAGCCACTAGCCACTAGCCAAGTAGCCACCAGTCAAATTTTGACAATAATTTTTCTCAAAATCAAAAGTCAAACATCAAAAAACAGTGGACAAGAGGGCCAATTTCACAGCAATCATGCGTTGTTGGTTGCCTACTCAGAAGTTTTATCATGTCAGAAATTTTAGAAATTATAATACTGTAGGTATAAACTTCAGAAATCGTCTAAATAAAGATCTTCAAATTAAAAATGGTTTTAAAAATAGAATTTAAAAACATAATAAAACAGAAAAGAAACTCGAAAGTGAATAAACGTAACAGAATGATACAAAAACAAAACCAAAACTCGAGAACAATTTTGAACTCAGAACTCATCAATTTTAAACAGTTCGAGACACGAATGCAATAATAAAAACGAATATAACAGCAAAAAATAATATTCAAAAGTAAATTACAACATGCTGGTATTATTGAAAATATTATTAAATTTCACAAACAACAAATAATATACCTATATTTATTATTCACAATAGTTGACACAAGTTCAACAACGATTTGAATTCTGAAAGCGTAATTTATCGATAAAAAAAAATCGCTCTCGTGTTTCAGAGGTAGCTTAAAATTTGGTCACGGAACTTCTCCGAGTTTTATCGTCACTCATCCGCAACAGATAAGTAACGTATCTCAAATAGTTCTGCAATGGAACAAAGCTATAGATATCTTGCACCCCGAGAACACTTGCGTATTCTGGTGCAATGATCATCTTTACGTTAAAAGTATCACCGTAGAAACGAGTGATCTATCGAATACACTCGAGTAAGTATTTCGCAAATTAAGTATATTCGACTACAAAAAAGTGGTTCGCGATCTATTTAAATATAACGACGCTATTAAATATTTTTTTTTCTTTTTAGAAAAATTGAAGGATCCAACATGGCTAAATTATGCAGTAACGGAGCTACAAACTACGCAGATATACCATCCGGAAGTAAAGCAATATTTAATAATACTTGTGCCGATAACACCGATCAAGATATTTGATTTTCACAGAAAAATTGATATAAAACCGAACTTATTTACTTACTGGAGTAGTGAATTAATTAATAAACCACGTATAATTAAAACGTTATCGCGTCGTAGATTATTTATAACATTCTTAGAGAACAGAAAAGAAAAACAATTTGAAAATAAAACAAATGAGATCCTAAACTTGAATCAAGAATTAAATAGATTTGAATAGGTACCGTTACGAATAAATTGTATATACTTCCCAGCTACCCCATCAAGTCCAACGGAAACTTTCGCCAATGAAAATCAACAATAATATAACAAAATACCACCTATGTAAGAACTGCAGACTCGACGGGAATACTAAGCTCATTTGATACATCTAGATACAATAGAAACACTTATACGCAGACACACATAAAAATACGCATTTACATCGAATAGATACAGCACAAAAACAATCTACGAATGTACAAAATGTTTCTTCTCAAGTATATTTAACGATATGTACACAGCGACTCGATTTCCACCGCTGGCATCTTGGACGTCGGTACCATTAGACTAGAAGATTCAACGTGGAAATTATTATAGGTACCTAATAATCGTCTATAAATGATCTACCTGTAATTCAACCAGCAAAAAATGCTCTCGAAATCGAAATTTACAGGTTAGCTTGAGCGCTCTCTCTTCGCTTCGAGTTTAAGAACTTGTATATGTTCACTTTAGTTCAGCTGGTCAGTTGCTCAATGAGTCGATAGTGCCCTCTGAGTGTGATTTTTGGGCAAATCTAGCCAAACCAAAGTTTGCGAAACACGGCTTGCACCATGGGGAGAAGTCGAATTTTGAAGTTGGGCCCTCTCAAATTTCAGCGACCTTACGACCGATCAAAATGAGTTGAAATTTTGAAAGAAATTCAAATATTTCCACGAAAATGTTTTTAGAACATTATTAAAGAATTTAGGGTCCTACCATACGATCTAATGAGACGAGTTAACATTTTACAAAAAATTCGAATATTTCGACAAAAATATTTTTTGAACAGAGCCATGATTTTTCGGGATTTTTGAAAAAAGTATCATGTGACCCATCAAAGTGGGTTAAATTTTCAAAAGAAAATCAATAATTTCCATCAAATTTTGTAAGAATTTAAAATATTTCAACGAAAATGATTTTTGGCCATTTTTAAGAATTTTTAGCTCAAAATGGTGACATAATTTTTCGTTGTAGTTGCATACGGTGTCTTGCAATTAATTAAAATGGGTTGAAATTTCCACAGTAAAATAAAAAATTACTGTGAAAACTTTTTTCGACAGTTTTGTAGATTTGAGCTCAAACTTAGGTCAGTTAGGTCATGATTTTCGGGATTATTGATAAAAGTGACTCGCATGCGAACTATCATAATTAATTAAAAGTTACCGATAGTTCCAAATACGAGTATCTCGACGAAAATATTAGTTGAGAATGCGTTTTGAGCAGTTTTGAAGAATTTCAAGTCTAAAACTGGTCACGATTTTCAAAAATGTTCATAAAGGTAAAGGTGTCGTGCAATGTGCAAACTACTATTAAAAGTTATTAAAATCTCGCAAGAATTCCAATTTCCAATGTACCTATTTTAAATGATTATAATTTAATTTTTTCAGAATTTCAACCAACTTAATTATGATACCTACGCGGCCGCAGCGCACATCCCCCTTTCGATAATTCAAAATTTGTTATTGTTTTAGAAAATCAAATCAATATTTTCATAAGTCTCGTGGCAATTTTTCAAAAATCATGTATCGAGTTGGGTCTAAAAATTCTTCAAAATAAGTTTTGACAGATGCAAGGAACGTCAGCCCATTAAAACACCTTTTTTCGAAAATTGTACCAAAAATCAAGACTCAATTTTGGACTCGAAACACTTCAGAAGTTGGTTCAAATAACATCTTTGTCGAAATATTCGAATTTCTCACAAAACTTCAAATGATTACGATAGGTCACATGGCACAGTTTCGAAAGTACCAAAAAGCTCGACTTAATTTTGAACTCAAAACTCTTCAGAAATGTTCAAAATATAACATCTTCGTCGAAATATTTAAATTTCTCGCCAACTTCACTCGTTTTCGATTATACTTATTGTTACATGGCACTTTTTCAAAAATAACAAAAACTTGACCCAATATTGAATCCGAAAAATTCTTTAAAAACGCTCTAAAAACATATTCGTGAAAATACTCGAATTCCTGTCGAAGTTTCAACTCATTTTGATAAGTCGCGAGTTCACTTTTGAATCAAATTCTACGACACTAGTTCATTTTTACTCGAAATATGGAGGGCTCTACTCTAAAATTTGTCTGGCTTCCTAAATGAGCGTGGCATGAACTGCTTCATGCTACGTATAATATGAATTAATTTTTGGCGATGACGCTTGCGTAACAATTTTTCTGCTAAATATGCTCAAAAATCTCAAAAATCACACTCAAAGGACACTACAACGATTCGGAAAGAGGGAAGTGCCCAGTTCTAACCCGTAAATGTTTTGAAAATTGTAAGTTTTTAGGCTCCATCCTCCTATTGTGCAACTGAGAAAATCAACTTCTAGAGCGTTTTTTGCTGGTTGGACTGGTGACTGGCAGATATGTACATATTTTCTTTCCCGACGCGTAACTTACCTACCCATTAGGCTATAACTGGTTCAGAAAGTATCGATGGTGACGGATCTGGTTCAATTGATTTGGCGGAATCAGACGAAGGACCAGACCACGCTCCAGATGAATTCAAATTCCGCGATGAGATTAAGTCGATGCAAGGGAACGGTCTCTCATAAGGAGAAACACGTTTAGCTTTTCTTTTCTCTTTACGTTCCTCCATTATGGACTTGAGTTGTTTCATTTTATTACGAGTGGTTTGATTTTCGTTTCTTTTGCTAACAGCGTCAACTGCGAATAAAAATAAGACAAAAGTAAGCGTGACGAATACGTGCCCACTGTCCAGTTCAAAATTAGGTACGATAAGGTAACTTATCGACGAACTTACCAATTTCATTACGCGCTGGTGTAGCTGAGGCGGTTGTGCTTGGGGCAGGAACTTGGGCAGTAGAGTTGGTCTGCTCGTCATTGGCAGTGTTGGATGAGGAAGTGGATGGCGCATTGATCACCATACTTGAAGATGAATTGGATCCGTTCGAAGAAGAATCGCCAGCGTTGTTACAAGCGCACGATGATTTACGACATTGCGGTCTGGGGTTGGCGCAAAGTAAATCGTTCAATATGTGTATAATCGTACTGACATCTTTTTTAGGCCTACCGTGACGATCTTGTAAAGCTGGATTCAGGGTACCTGTAAGCAAACCCGCGTTCGAATCAGTAAATTAGGTATAGGTAATTTGGTACGCTGTTGACGAATTACGACAAACGGATACCTAAAAGTCTTTTATTTCGTATTTCGGTTATTTTTAGCCCCGAAAATGCCTATAAGACGCACATACTCGTATTGAGATGAATTATTCGCACCGTCGAGCGTCCAGAGTAATAAGTAATTTACCTGAGAATGTGCCCGAGTAAATTCCTCTTCCATGATGATTCATATTTTCTATAATAGCGTTCGGTTTTCTTTTATAATGCATCACGTTACTTCTCAAGCTTTTGAATTTCTGCGAACAATAAAAAAGAAAATTAAAAAACTGACCATAAAAATGAAACAAATACTGAAATTTTCCCTACAACCATGACTACGGCCAATTTGGTCAATAATCCGGCTATTGAGAATCAATCTATGCCAAAAATTTATTAAAACTATCATGTAGGTATGTATTTTGTAGGCATGTGTAATGAAGGGCAAGATCGCCGATCGGGTATAACAAATGGATTTTTAAAAAAAATTAGGTGAAAAGCTGCTCAATTGGACGTCATCGTGCCACGCCAGCATCATTACAGTTCAGTACCTACTGTAAAATGGGTAACGATAACATCGTGAAGGCAATCGACTCGTGACCCACATTTTGTTTTCGTCGTTCTTCCACAACCGCGTTTACTGTTTCGTTTATCTTGGTCAGAAAGTGGGTCGGGTTTTTTTAGATTATGGACGGGACGTAATCGTACTCGTACTCGTACAAAACTTACACGGCGTAACCGCGAATTTTCCAGCTTTTTAGAGTTTTCTCCATGACGCGCCTCGCATGATGGAAAATGTAGGCGGTATAAATGGGGCAGGGGGATGCTGAATTTTAAAAACAGGCGTAATACGTAATTCTTTCGTCGATGCTTTAGCCAAACGTTTACATAACTTCTTTTTTTTTGTGTGTGTGTGTTTTTGTAACGAAATAGGCGCGATACCTTATTGTAGCACGCTGAATATTTATGTAGATATAAAAATATCCAGTGCACGAATTTCCATGCGGATACCTATCTCGAACGAACCTACGAGTGTCGAGTACTTATGACGTGTTTGAAAATTACCATGTACCGACTACCGACTACCGACTCGTAGACCATAATAATAACTCGAGGGAAATCAAATTGCGGCGTGGGTATAGCAGGAAATACATCAATTTGAAAATGAATAGTACCAAAAATTGCTGCAAACCCCGGATGTAGCTTATAGTTTGATACCTACAAGAGCAACATTTTACAAAACTCAAAACTCAACCTACACTAATAAGTGGAAATGTTTTTAAAAAATCCTAAAACTGTGTACGACTACGAAGTTTAAAATCCGCAAAATACGAGTACATAATTAGGCTTCATTCGAGAAATTCGATACACTTACGAAAAGAGAAATAACTATCGCAACTATCAGAAAATTTCCAACCGGACAAAGCTAAATTGAAAGAGCGGCCAAAAATGTATTATTCTAGCCAGAATTTCACACGCTAAGGTTCGTGCCTTTTTCGAATTTGACAGAATTTTTGACGACCAAAAATGGGGAGAAATCCAAAGCGTGTAATCGAAGAAGGGATGAAATCGGCCCCCATTTCGATTTTCTCTATAATGGGCTCTCACATAATGTTTCTTGGTGAGAAAAAAAAAATCCCTAAAAATTGTCGCCTCCCTACCCCACCTCTTCCGCTGTTTTTAGCCATTTATTCGCCTTATATTAGCAAAAAAAATCCCGGTAAAAATGAAGGAAAAGTTTCGCTCTTTAACATAAAGTTACATCTTCTAAAGGAGTATTCACAATATTTTCTCTTCATTTTTGGTTCATATTTTCATGTTTTTTTCACCATTTGAAGTTTTAGAACATGAAAACCTGGGTGAAGCGAAGAGCGACACTTTATGAAAATTATCAAAAAAACTAATTTTTTACTTAGAATCCACCAACTACATATCTGGTTGTTTCGATTTCGTTGACCTAAGAGCCAGAAATTGCGGAAAACAGTCATGAAACGCAGTTATTTACGAAAGTACATGTTTTTTCTCAGTGAAAATGGTAATATTCAATCAACTCAAAAAAGTGGCGGAAACTGTTTCTGCATCATCAATACCGCCCCCCCCCCATTTCTTTTAGATTTGTGATACTAACAAGAGAATCCCACGAATGTGCAGTGTATAACTAAATAGTCGAAAAATGCAATTAGGCAGTCGTAATTTTTGGAATTGTTTGAAACTCGACTTTTGATTAGAAAATAGGCCTAATACAATTTCCATAGTTTAGTGTAGTTGCCCGATCGCATTTTTCGACTTTTTATGGGGAATTAAATACCGCATTTTGAGCTCAAAAAAATACCTTTTCGAATGCGCAAACTCGAAATTGCCCCCAAACGCCACGAAATATTACTTCTGACTAGAAAAGATGATTCACAATGTTGTAGCTGCCCAATCGCGTTTTCCGACCATTTTTTGAAAATTTTTCGAAATTTTTGGACCTCAAAAAATCGTTTTTGGAACCTCAAGCCATATTTTGGAAGTTGCAGTTTTCGAAATACGCCATAAAAACTGTACAAATCAAGAAATTTTATTTTATAAAAATTTACTGGAGGCTCCGAAGTCTGCAGAACGGCTTGAAACTACTCTCAATCAGCTCAGCAACTTCACCTACGTAAACCTAAAGTAAATTTTAGCTCTTCAACTTTATCGAGTAAAATGTTGCGGAAACAGCTTTCTAGGTAGATTCGTTAAAATTTTGATACTAAGTATTTTACTTACTATTTTTGGACAAAATTTGATTTTTTGAAATTGATCAAACATATTTTTGCATGATTTAACTTTGTTCGGTTCAAAATCGAGCATCCTACTCGTATAAGAAACTTTAATTTGGCAACGTTGAGCATGAACATTTTTCAAATACGTAATTTCACGACTTCACGACGAATGAACGCATTTGCAATTCCAATTCGAGTGATTGAGTACTCGAGTAGGTAGGTATCCAACTATCCACCCAGTAATGTGCGGATTAGGCTGAACCAAAATATATGATTCGAATACTGCGATTTACAGAATCGCTTCAAGGGTGATTGAATTTAAAGTACGCGCGATCAGAAACGAGGCACGACGAATCAGCTTAAACGCCTGGCCGCAGACTTGGCGATCAATAGGCGCGACCACCGACACAGGCCAGGTTTTGGGCTCGGCCCTGCTTACGTAAGCAGCTAATACGAACGAACGAACGAACGAACGAATGAATGAACAACAGCGTGCTGCTTGAGCCGTTGTGCGCATTTGTATTTTGTACATGGTACAGTGGTACTGGTGGTACACGGTAGACTTACTTGAGGCACAGAAACGGTTCTCTTCGAGGTTAACACTTCGGAGGATAGCTTTTTCAACGTTTGCGTTAGATTTCTCGTAGCTTCGGATAACGCCACCGAATCTAACGTACAAGAGGCGGCGGTCGTCGATGCATCAAAGATGGTGGACGTTGTCGGCAGCGACGATACGCGAGGACACGACGTACACGTACACGACGACGACGACGACGACGACGCAGACGCATCCGCGTTATCGGAGCCATTGCGGGCAGCGGCTCTGGCTCTTTTGCATTCGTCGTACGTTCTAAATTCGCTGGTTCGCTTTTCGGCGAGACGAGAGACCGACGAAGTTGCCGCAAGAGCTTCATTTTCGATAGAAGGAGTAGCAGCGACTCCAGCAGCCGCGGCCGTACCGAGTCGTGTACCATGTTGACTATCATCACGGTCTATTTCCTTCTGCCGCACGTTGGTCGACTTACTGGTACAGTTGGCTGAGGTACCGCTAGACGAAGACGAAGACGACGATAAAATCTTCTCCAGACGGGTACTGGTACTGGTAGTGGTAGTGGTAGTGGTACTGGTGCTAGCACTGGCTGTGTACAAAAACGACTCCGCAGATTTCTCATTTTCCAACGTTGTTGGTTCTTCGGTGGCTACTGATGTAGCGGCTGCGGCTGCCGCAGCCACTGCCGCCGCCGCCGCCGCTGGTGGTATTGATTTTGAAACTTCTTCGGTGGATTTACTGCGGCTAGATGAAGCGCTGCTGCTGCTGCTGCTGCTGCTGCTACCGTGACTTTGATTTGAAATTGTAGATAACATTAATTGTATGAGCATCATGTGATCTCCTAATCGCATCGTCAGATTTAGTGGCTGCTTCCCCGATAGGAAATCGTTCACCTGTTCAACACAAAATCACAAATAAGATATACGTTTTCGCTCGGAACAATACTTGAAGTATAGGTACGGCTAGATTAGACACATTTATGTAGAAAAAATCTTGGAAAATTTTCACCCAATCCAAAAAAAGACCTTCATTTCAAGTTGAAAGTCACCCAGAGGAATTTTTAGCTCTAAAAAAGCCTTAGGAGGGAAAATATGAGTCTTCAAAAGGGGTAATTTTCGAAAAAAAAAGTCGGCGGCGTTTTTTTCGCTCTAGCTCATACTCGACCTCTTTTAGGAAAAATAGTCCAATTTCAAAAGATAGCACTTGACATTCCGCTTCGACCTAGGCCATTGCTATAAAAATCCAAGACCGCTTCAAGGGTTCGATCGAGTAGCAGAAAATTTGCAAACTGCTTATTTCAGGGCAAATAGATAGCAATTTTCTTTTTTTCCCAAAGTAAGAAATCTAGAAAAAATTGAGCGGAATTGGAAGACCCAAATCCAAAACCGACCAGATTTACGTAATACTCGCCAAAGTCCTCGACTTTTTTAAAGCTAATGCCCAAAAACTTCAACTTCTGCCAGAGTTCTTTTTGAACACGCAATATTTTGTTTTACTTCACTGGTAAGTGAGGGAGGGGGTGGTGGGGTGAAGATACGTTTACATGGCTGTTAACTGTTTGCGCTTTTCGTAAATCGTTTGCGCTTTTGAAAAGCAGGGGTTCCCAAACTTGTTAGTAACATCTAGGCACCTACTGGAAGGTGTTAGTACACAATACACATACAGAAGCATTTCTTCACTTCAACAGAGTCCCATAAATAGGTACCTACTCACATTTCTCTTCCCTTATAAATAACTAGAATGGGTAAATGATTGATGTAAGTTGTACTCAGCGCATATGTAATGGATATGAGAGTTTACAGGTAGGTACATTGTACATATATATGCGCCTTACATTGGTAGGATACATTCCTAACTACCTACATGCCGTTGACTTTATTAAATAAAATGTTATCGATAAAAGTTGGTTATTGATACTTTTATGTAAATTCAAAAAACAACGTTTTTTTCCAAAATGACCCTAATTTGGAGGGTCACCGTTCCACCGTAGGGGCACGTGGGGGGCTGAAAATTTTTTTGGGGTCATTTCAACTCAAAATCTCCAACATACTTCAATTTCAGCGAAATCGAAGACTATAAATTTTTTCCGCTCCACTCTAGTGCAATAGGTACTTATTTTCATGTTCCTTTTTAACTAATTTTCTATTTGTTGTACGTTTATTGAAGATTCGTGTTTTTTATATCGAATTTTAATTCGCTTTTTTTATCTTCTCGCTTTTTTAATTGGTTATTTTTACTCGTTGTGTTGTTGCACTTGTTTAATTGATAATAAGTAAAATACAGAACTGTTTTTATGAACTTAACTATACATATTATCATTTTTTCCTTCAAAAAGCACCAACTACGAAAAAATGCTGAAACTTTCAGAAAATAATTCTCAAAAAATTAATATTTAAATGCTGTTTTGGGAACCACTGCTACTCTGACGAAATTTTAGTAAAAAGCGCAAACGATTGAAAAAAATACATCGTTTGCGCTTCCGTTGATAACAATTAGAAGCGCAAACGATGATTTGCCGTTTACATCAGTGCTGAGAATTCAGCTATTTTTTTCACATTCCGAGTTCTCGGTCTAAAGTGTGAAATTCCTACATTGAGGCTCAGGTTCTGCAACTTGCTTAGCTTGGTCTCAAAGTTTAGGGTTCTAGTCTCTTGAAAAATGATCAAAGCTACGGGTTCCTATGCTAAGCATGCTATTTTTTAAAAATAACTAAGGCTTTGTGTTCAGGTCGCGGGCCTCGACTTCAGTTGCACAATTTCTTCTCGTGACCTGCGCTACATCCCAACTTTTTTGATGACTATCAGGGCTCGTACTCGATTCTTTCCAAAAAAAAGTACATAGGAGTAACCAAAAAAGCTTGAAAAAGTAATCAAAAAGCAACCAAAACATTGACAAAACGCGAGTAAACCATTTTAATGAAATGAAGAAGAAATCTCAAAAAAAAAACACACAAATTGATCAATGATTACAGATTCGATTAATTTTCGTATAATATTCTGGGTTTCAACTTTGAAAAATTGAACTACAGTACAATATATTTTGAAACTTTTTGACAATGTTCAGCAGTAAAGTGAGAATTTTTGCAATTTCTGGCAACAATCTAATTTTTAGCAAAATGAAGCGAGACTTTGGCAATTTTAACAAAAGGAAGGGTTTCTAGCAAATTTCTGACTAAAAAGAAAAATATTTGGAATTTTTTTTAAAAAAACTGACTTTGTGGAATTTTTTGAAAAAAGCGACAATTTCTGCCAATTTTTGAAAAAGTGAAACATTTTTGACAATTTTTGGCAAAAATTAAGATTTGACAATTGAAGGGCCCAGTTCCAAGTCGGCCTAAGTCCATTTTTTCCATTTCGAGAAAAACGCAAATAACTGTTTTTCTCGCCCTTCCGCTTCAATAATAAATGATGTGATTATATGGTTGTGAAGCTTGATCTTTCTGCTTTAAAGTACCGTATTGGTATTTTTTTAATTTTGCGTATTTTCAGCTCCAGAGCACGTCAAAGAGTCAGAAAAAGTGGACTTAGGCCACTTTGGAATTATCTGACGTTAAAAATCTCGAAAAAGAGCTGAAAAAATGCGTTTTTTTCAAAAAAAAATTCACGAATTATTAATTTAATACATTTCTGAAAAAATTTCATTCAAAGCACCTTCAAATTTCGTCTATTCTGAAGAAAAAAAAATGAAAAAAATAATCGTTTTTTTTTCGAGCCGGCAAAACAGCACTCCTGAGCGAAAAAAGTAACGCCAGGTGTTGGGACAAGGTGGTAAAGGTGTTAACCGACCTGTACCACCAGATGGCGCTGCTAACTCAAAAATGATAAAAATGGACTTAGGCCGACTTGGAACTGGGCCCTTCAATTTCTTGAAAATTATTGGCGAGAAAATAATCCTATTCGCAAATAAATTCCAGTCGAAAAAGCGAGACTTTTTGACAATTTCTGGCAAAAGCGATACTTTTAAATACCTTATTTACAGTAAAAATTTGAGAAAAAAAATCTATTTACCGAGTTTTAAAATGCGATTGAGATCAGTTTCAAAAATATTTACCAAAAAATTCAAAAGTTCAAAGTTGAGCTTTTTTCGAACGCTCAATTTTTCGAAAGCTAGCCAAATTTTGGAGCAGTAATTTAAAAATTTGAAAAAATCCGGCAATCGTGTATAAAGATGTTTACATCTATCAACTTTTTGTGATAGGATTAAAAAAACTTTCATCACTATTTCACCCACGAAAAACTTGTTCAATGTTCATATTGGCCAAAGATGACAAACTGGATTTTCTTTTGTAAATGATACGTATTCTTTTATCAATATTTACCCATAGGGGTTCTCAATTTTACCAGAAAAATCTTACTTTTTTCAGATGAGAAATGGAAAATTTTGTTTGTAAATGTAGGTATCGATGGTTTTGGACTATGCAGTCTTGACAATCTTATTTTCTATTTAAAGAATTTTCAGGAAAATACAGGACTTTTTGGCAATTATTGTCCAAATTATTGGCAAAAAAGTAATATTCTTTTGACAGTAAATTCTGACCAAAAAAACGAGATTTCCGAAAAATCAGCAGATTTTCGGAATTAATAAATGACACTTTTTTGTAATTTTTGACTAAGTATGTAAAAAACAATTGCTGAAAAGCCAGCATTTTTGGCAAAAAGTAAGACAATATTGTACAATTTTAAGAAAAAAGTAAGGCTTATTGGATTTTTTTTGCAAGAAACGGATAACTTTTGGCCAAAAGCAATACTGACTATTGAAAAAATGGTACATTTTCGCAATCTTTGTTGGATCGGTCACCAGAGGGATCGTTATAACCAAGTTTTACAGCGTATAGCTGGAATTACGATTGAGAAAAGACCTATCGCAGGTGACGATCCGAAACCGCGGCTAATTTTCGTTGATTATGCTACATCGTCGTCGGCCCAAGTCTTTTTTTCCTTCACTGACGGCCGCCAATATACCTCGCATATATATTGCGAAACTTGGTACACGTATTACGCCCATCGTATTGTACTGTTGCGCGGCGGCGCTTCGACCAAGCATACAACACCAGCACCAGCACCAGCACACAATACCTATACCTAACCAGTAACCACGCCATCGCCATCATAATACACAAGTACAAGCTACAAATCAACTACAGCTTATATAACTTGACCGTGGTACACGGTGCGCCATATATTCGTACCATACCATCGTACCTAGACCTATACGCCACACCATCGTCGTCGTCGTCGTCGTCGTCGTTGTCGAAGAGTTAAAATAAAACAATACCTACTCGATCACAGCTGTATAGCCTTCGTTTTGAAAATTACCAATTATCTTTACCTATTACCTATATAACAATCGAATCGATTCACAACGTGTAACAAAGTCGAAATAAACGCTAGATCATGGCGATGGCGGATAGGATGGCGCACGTCACCATTGCTTCACACGCTTCTTTCACTCACGCCGAAACCAAATCCTCCCCAGAACGGCTGTTGGGTGTTGATTATTGATTGATCAAATTTGTGAAATCAACGAGAGATCTCTGAGAACCTATCTTTGTATTGGAATTGGGAAATGTTACGAACTCCTGTACTTTGAAGGATCTTTTTCTTTCCACTCAACCTAGCACACTATTCTCGGCTCTTTTCCCATTTGATGCACATCTACCTCGCCTACCTCGCCTATACCTATCTCTACAGAGCGCGAGAGTAAGTAAGTTACGTTATTTTTAACGCTACGTAACGTCGTCATGGGCAAATCTTCCACATCCACATCCACCAAGAAAGAAGATCATGAACTTCATCGTAGCAGACCAGACGTTGCAAAATAAGCACACGGCGGCCGCGCCAAACGAGTTTTTCCAGAATAACGCTACCTATAACATTGTCCCACATATTGGCCATACACGGCGTCATGAAGGTCTTAAAGGTACCACGACTTATTTTCACGCCACGCCGCGCCGCGCCGCATCGCGTCGTCGTTAATTAATCTAGACATCGCCAAGTTCGCGCTCTAAAATCCATTCTCCTACCTATGTACGGTACATACGAGTACGAGTACATCGAACATACAACAAAGTAGGTATAAGGTACATATATCTCTAACCTGCAGTCAGCCACCAAATCAAAAGTTAGAATAAAATCAATAATATAATATCAAAAACATTGAAATGGGTCATTGTAGGTACATACTCGTGCGTATTAGGGTGGATCGTGAAAAAAAAATCAAAATTTTGACTAAATTTAGTAAAAACCTTCATTTTGAGTTTAAAATTAGGTAATCTGAAGGATTGCTAGCTCCAAAGGTGCTCCTGGATAAGGATGTTTGAGTCCTCAAAGAGAGGGCATTTTTGAAAAAATCGTGTTTTCTTGCCCAACCTGTTTTGAGAGAAATGGCCGCGTCCCAAAAGATATGTAGTATTTGAAAATCTAAGACCACTTTCAGGGTTCTACGGAGCGGTTGAGAATCAAAAAAATCGGAGTAATTTCGTGTTTTGAAAGTTTCTTTTATTGAGAAGAAAAAAATTCTCAAAACAGAAATAATTTATCTAAAAATGAGCGATGACGGGAATGGTTTTTTACCAGTTGGAATTTTCTAGATCATAATGCCCAATTTGGAGCTTCATAGCTCGAGACTGTTAAAAATTGGGGAAAACTTGTTTGCAAATTTTTTTAAAGATAATCAAGAGTATGTAGGTCCTTAGTTTCAAAAATATACTTATTCGGCAAAAATTTTTAAATTCGGAAGTTGACTTTTTTGAAAACTCAATTTTTAAAAGTTCATCAAGTTTCGGAGCTGCTATATTTAAAAATTTAAAAAAATCCAGGATTGTTGTCCAACGAATCGGAAAAACAAAATTTCGTACTTTTCTCGTAGACACAAGTACATCATTATTTTGAATGGTATCAATTCAATTTACCCCCCCCCCCTCTCATCGAGTATATGGAAAAATACGTTCTTTTATTTCAAAATTTGTGAATTTTGTATGTTTTATTGCATTTTGGTGGTTATTTCAAACTTTTCAAGTCCATTTTCGATTTTTGTACTTTTTCCCTTGATTTTGTACATTTTTTGGCCAAAAGACAGCACGAAGAAGCATGCAATTTTATGATATTTACAATAACGAATTTTTCGTGAGAGGATTCACAAAACCATGATGGAAGGGGGGGGGGACAAAGCCCCAAAATTTTGGTTTTGGTCGAAATGTAAAAAAAAAAGTCAAATAAGTATCACGTGACTTATCGTTTCACACGTTTTCGAGTACGTTGAATACGAATATCAACTCACTTTTTCGATTCGATCCCTCATAGTCCCTTTTCCATTCCTGAAAATTCAAAAAACCGTGTGACAGATGGTTTATTAGGTTTTTTTGGGAGCACCAACCCAATCTTCGAGCGTTTGGTAAAGGGCTAAAAGTGTTGTTAAATTTTGAACTCGAAGGGCCAGGGAGGTTGACAAACTCGACAGGTTATGTTACCTAAAAGTGGCAAAAAAACCACGATATTTTCAAAAATGACCCCAGTGACTCGACTTTTAGGCTCCCTGACTCAGCTTCTTGAAGGACCGGAAGGTTCAACATTTTTTTTGGCTAGTTTCCCACTAGAAGCAAACTTCTCCGCCAATTTTCGTCAGAATCCGAGATATGTTTCCTTTTTTCACGCCACCCTCGTTCGGCAGATACAAAAGCTGCTTGAAAATTTGTCATCTGAGAAACAGTTTTCTGTTTAAATCTCACGTTTTCGTTGAAAAACTGCAATTTCAAATGAACATGGATGATTTTGACTCGATCTCTCAATCTCCGAATCATCGATAACACGCAAAAATGAAGCAGCACCGCACATTCGACCGTCGAACGAACTAGGCCGACGACGACGAAGGCGTCTGCAGGCGAATTCGAAAAAATCAATTCGTTAACGCGCCGCCATCGCCATCGCCATACTACGAAACGTAAAACGGTACCTACATAGCTTATACGAGTACCTTTACCATTACCTACATCGACTATAGTGTACGAGTATATCCGAGTGAGTATGTACACAGCAGCCAGGGCCAGCGAGGTCCGAACGCTTATTCTCGCTTAGTCAGTTCAGGTCTCAAATCTACCGTTAAAAATTTCCACAAAATTCAACCTAAACCGTCTAAAACGTCCAGTCGTTCGCTTTTAAATTCAAATGCGAACGAGCACCGTTGTTAAATTCTCAATTCCATTCGCATTCGCGTTTTTAAGCATGTCCGACCCGAACCGTCATCGGACACGAGCATTACGGAGGCGTTTTTATTTTTTATTTTTATTTTTTTTTAATTGGCGTATTTCACGTTAAACAAATGTTTGATTATTGATTTAGTAGACCGTGCTATCGAACCCGTATTTTCAACAGTCAGACTTTCGGTGACTCTTCAAAACGGCGAAAATAAAGAGAATCAACAATTCGAGAAGGCGTTACGTGTATACAAGATGACGTTTCGCGTTTCATTCTTTATCGATATTATTAGCTCTTTTTACCGGTGGATACGAGAAAATTAGCAACGTAGGCGATACGACGACGCTTTATATAAGTATACATATTTTTTTTTTTTTTTTACAAATATCGCCTCGTCGTTGTTGGTTGTTGGTTGTGGTGCCCTATAATGTTTTTCAAACAACTTGAAAATTAATATCTACACTCAGAAAGTTTCTTTACCTGAGCTTCGTTTAGGCTTTCCAACGCATTCATCACGCTTAATTCGGGTTTTTGAGCCTGAAATGAAAAAACAAAAACGAATGAATAAATTACTTAGGTAATTTTTCAGGATGAGCGATGAGAAAACACAAATGTAAGTATATGATTTAAATTGGGCACGATACGGTTGTCTCGATAATAGGGAAAGAGAAGTTAGCGACCACTTCTGGAAATTTCAACTTGCAGAAATCTGGTGGAGGCATTGCTTAAAACTACTCGAAACCGCTTCCAATCGATTGAGAACGTCGAAAACGGGCCCTATAGAAAAGTTCAGCATCTAGCTCAAATAAGCAAAATCTTGATGTTTAGTTTTCTTTGCACCGTTTGATTTTTAAAAATTCGCCACAAATCAAAAAAAAATAGTAGGTAGGTACCTCAAGTTTTGACTTGATTTTTGACAAATTTGTGAATTCCAAACCACTTTTTCGAAGGTATTTTTTCAGTAAAACTGTTGGAAATTAGTTCTGAAGCTAAAATCGACTCCACAAACCGAATTGCATCAATTGCAGCCATTCTGGGGCCTCTACAATACATATACGATTTCCTATTTCTTGATAATTTTCGATTTCCTGGCAACTACCCATTAGAATTTGGAAAAAACTGCGTAAAAATGATTAAAAACGTGTAAAATGATATCGAAACACGCG
Source organism: Planococcus citri (assembly GCF_950023065.1). Lineage (NCBI taxonomy): Eukaryota > Metazoa > Arthropoda > Insecta > Hemiptera > Pseudococcidae > Planococcus > Planococcus citri. Next base: position 82,743,429 of record NC_088679.1, on the reverse strand, counting down.
AAAAAAACCACCAGAATCGAAGAAAACCACTAAAAACTGAACATATTCCGACTAAATTAGGCAAAATTCAGAGAAATAACTGAATAATCATTTGAAAACACGTAAGATCATTGAAAATATGATGAAATCTCGGTAAACATTGACAAAATCCAACAAAAGTTGCATGAAAAAGACAGTGTTAAAAAAAAATTAAAATGATCAGAAAATACACAAAAAAGCAATAAATGATGAAAAGTTGTACTTTTTGAAAAGATCTTTGCAATAAAAGCTTTAAAAATAAGGAGAGAGTTTTTCTTTTCAAACATTATATGGACTCCTTACAAAGGGAACCTCTTGAGGTGTCCGCCTCCGATTTGAACGGGACCGCGATTTTTGGAAAGAGCATGTTCTAAAACCCCCAAATCCAAATTTTCAGCTGCCCAAGTTCTTTTTTTAATTTTTGGCGAATTTTTGAAAATCCAAAATTGACTATTTTGGTGATTTATGCTTTTTTTTAATAAAAAGTACGTACTTGATCAGTAAAAATGTTCAAAACACGTCCTAAAACTGACATTAACCCCCCAAATCCAAATTTCGCCATTTCCAGCCATTCTGGAGCCTCCAGCGTGATTTTTCAATTTCTCCAGAATTTTGCATTTGCTCCAGAAGGTGCGAATATGAAGTTGGGCAGCTAAAAATCGAGTTGTGTGTTATACTCGTTCTGTTTAACGAGTTTATCCACATTTGAGTCGATTTTGGGAGGGACATCTCAAGAGTGGGTTTTTGACCAGCTTTTTTCATAATAAGAAATCCAAAAAAATCAAAATGTTACCGTTTGCGTGGAAATTTTTGAAATTTGCGCGAATCGCTGTATTTCGAACACAACAAACCCCCTGCGGCCGAGTTCCGCCATTTCTAACCATTCTGGAGCCTCCAGCGCGATTTTTCAATTTGCTCCAGAAGGCGTGAATATGAAGTTGGGCAGCTAAAAATCGATTTGTATGTTATACTCGATCTGTTTAACGAGTTTATCCACATTTGAGTCGATTTTGGGAGGGACACCTCAAGAGTGGTTTTTTGACCAGCTTTTTTTCAAAATAAAAATATCCAAAAATTGAAGGGAGGCCCAAGAAAGGCTAGGAATGGCAAAATTCGCCCTCGTGTGGTTAATCAATGACGAAATACAGCGATTCGCACAAATTTCAAAAATTTTCTCACAAACGAGGAATTTTTGGTTTTTGGATATTTTTATTTTGAAAAAAAGCTGGTGAAAAAACCACTCTTGAGGTGTCCCTCCCAAAATCGACTCAAATGTGGATAAACTTGTTAAACAGAACGAGTATAACACACAACTCGATTTTTAGCTGCCCAACTTCATATTCGCACCTTCTGGAGCAAATGCAAAATTCTGGAGAAATTGAAAAATCACGCCGCGCTGGAGGCTCCAGAATGGCTGGAAATGGCGAAATTTGGATTTGGGGGGTTAATATCAGTTTTAGGACGTATTTTGAACATTTTTACTGATCAAGTACGTACTTTTTATAAAAAAAAGCATAAATCACCAAAATAGTCAATTTTGGATTTTCAAAAATTCGCCAAAAATTGAAAAATGAACTTGGGCAGCTGAAAATTTGGATTTGGAGGTTTTAGAACACGATCTTTCCAAAAATCGCGGTCCCGTTCAAATCGGAGGCGGACACCTCAAGAGGTTTCCTCGTTAGTTTTGGTCCATCCTTGACCTACACTTCTGGAAAAAATTTACTGAAATTTCGTCATTTTATCGTAGATTTGCAAAGACTACGTATACTGTCGCAAGTCACTTTAACGATATTTTACGCACTTATCCATCATTTTGCCGAAATTTTTTCGGATTTCGTCGATTTCCATTGATTTTAAAGCGTTTTCCCATGTTTTCAAATCACATCAACGTATTTAGGTATGGCACTTTTTAGAGCAATTTTTACCTCATTTACAGTCATTTATGAAATTTCATCTACTGGTTTTACGCGTTTCCGCCTGTATTTCAAAAAGGTTTCGACCACATTTTGTCCAATCCTTGGTAAAAAAAAATCACTCAAAGTGTGCACGACGTCTTTTCTCTTTTTCAAAAATCCGCCAAATATCAAAAAATCAATTAGCGTTGCTGAAACTTTGCTAGTGATGGTTTAAGACCATGTTTTTTCCAAAATCTCAATTTCGTTCAAATTAGGGGAAAAGGCTCTTCTCATAAACGAGCTCAATAATGAAATTAAACCTTTAGTTCAGTCGGTTATCGATTTCGTTTATTTCTTTCTACATGGGAACACGTAGGAAAGCTCATAAAAAAAACTGCAGCCACCCAACCGAAACACTGAAAGTTCAACATATGTTTGTATGTAGTTTAGAAATTATACAAATGGATGGAAAAATCAAATATGCGGGGCGGCGTCTGTTCTCTGGAAACCTGGTATAAAAGTCGGAAAACTCGAGCCTTCCGGAATAATCAGAGAAATATGGGGAAATTTTGAAATTTTTCACTTTAAATTCGAGAATTTTCAAAAATGTAACTTTCTATTCGTTGAATTATAAAGTTGAAGCCAATCGAGGGCCAATAAAATAGTTCACTTGTTTACTCGCACACCCTACTGCAGAAGGTTACATAATGCACCGAAATTACGATGACTATAGTAAAAAGTTAGCGCATCATCTTCTACCTATGTAAATTGTAATGTATGTATTAGTAGTGTAGGAAATTCCTTAACTTACCGTAAGACCAGTCTCGACGATGGGCAACAGCGTCAAACGGCTTCCATCAATTACTTCGTTCTCTTCCAGGGTGCCTTCTTTCAATTGTCTGAAACAAATAGCGGTGTATTTTAGCGATTATTACATACATATAAAACATCGAGACGTAGGTACTCGTACTCGTACTCGTACATAAGCTTACGGGTACGACCAAGACGGCTGTGAGACGTGCGATGGGTGAGCGGTGCGGCGCGGCGGCGCGACGCCAGTAGTATTAAATAAGCGCGTACCTGGGCTCATACAGACACAGACACAGACACAGACCAGTCGACCAGGTAGAGAAAGTTTTTTTCCCTCGTACGCGTTATTCGTATTCGAATGTACACGCAGATATGCATTAGCCACAGGTGCACGATACCGTTGCGTACTTTTTCTCGCCGCGCCGTTCGCCTGTTTCGACAACAGCTCTATCGGTATACATAAAATACAGACTTGTATAGTAAGCAGGCACTAAGCAGTACGCAGCCCAGGTAACCAGGTAGGTAAGGTATACGAGAAAAGTGTATACTACGAATAAAAATACATGTACGCTTCGCCTCTGCTGCCTGCGTTGCGTCGCGTCGTCGCTCGCCGCGCCGTTCTGGTTACTATCAGCGACTAAGAGACTGCCTAGTGCCTAGCAGGGCACATACGACTACATACGTATAGATAGACATAGGTTGAGGTACCAAGACCCGTTAATTTCTATTAACGTAAGTATCATTTCCATAAACCATTTGCAATCACAATGTACGAGTAGCTCCTACGCTACGTATACATTTACCCACACTAGTCTACACTGTCTACATTGATTGGCTTTGCAATCAAGTTATGTAGGTATAGGTATTTACTATCTACACGTCTATTTCATCAGAAAGTGACTACTGACTATACGGACGGAGGTCCTAAAGCTTCAATTTTTATGCTTTATAAGCACTATTTTGAGGGAGTTTTCATAGATACGTTCTGATTGAGCTTCATGTGCGGATGCAGGCTACACAAAAAAGACTCCACAAAAGGACTTCCGGACAAAAACCCAAAAATGATTGTACGTAGGTAAATATACTCCATCATCCATCAATCATTGGAAATGCAGCTATTGAAATGCAGTAAAAAAAGATCGAGACCACCTTATGTAGCCTTTAAAATCCAAGGTAATGCATACATTTTAGCAAATGTGCTGACTCAGCTATCAGACATCATTTGGTAGATTTTCAAATCAGATAATTCGAAAAAACTGAAGAATGTTCGCAAATGTACATATTATTTAAATTCTGCGTGGAAATGAAAGGATACTGAAAATAGGCTTTCAAATTATAAGTTTTCAAGTCGACTGTTAGTTGAAATTGCAAAAGGGGATGTACATTATAAATGGGAGTTCATAACACATTCTCACTGTGTGTCCGCAGTGCCTTCAGATCACATTGGCTATAAACACAAACTGGTGCCCCAACGAACCACTTTGAGAATACAAATTGGACCCTCGTCATTGGCCCGTTTTTAAAATACAAACTGCTCTCAAAACGGAGCTAAGAGGACGAGGAACAACTTTGAAAACACAAACTGACACTTCAATGGACCACTTCGAAAACGCAATGTGGTCCATCGAGGGACCAATTTGAAAATGCAAACTGGTTCCTCGATAGACCACTTTGAAAACACAATCTGGTCCTTCAAACCAATGGACCGTGAGAAACAACTTTAAAAACACAAACTGGTCCGGTGGTCCCTCAATGAACCACCTTGAAAAATATGCAAACTGATACGTCAATAGACCGCTTTGAAAACACAATATGGTCTTCTAAGGGACCAATTTGAAAATGCAAACTGGTTCCCCGATAGATCACTTTGAAAAAACAATCTGGTCCTTTTAAAGGACCAATTTGAAAATGCGAACAGGTTCCTCAACGGGTCACTTTGAAAATGCAAACTGATCCTTCGATGGACCACTTTGCAAATGTGAACTGGTCTTGTGACGGGCCACGAGAAACAACTTTTAAAAACATGAACTGGTCCCTTTGTGGACCACTTTTAAAATGCAAATCGATTCTTTAGCAAACAACTTTGAAATTTAAATACAGTAGTCCCCGCTTAATGGAATCAGTTTGGGCCAAGGTACTTTTAATTCCATTAACTGGGATATTCTAATAAGCGGTCTAAGATAAAAACGCAGAAAAAATTTCGAAATATCGCACCTCGGGAGTTATAAGGTCACATCTCAAAAAAAATTGATTTTGATGTTTTTGCATTTTTGGGGTTTGCATGACCCCCTGCAACCAAAAATAACACTTTGAGTCGGGTATGCTGCTTAGATCATGTAAAAAATGCAAAGGGCCTAACTCAAAATTTCTACAACATTGCAAGTTGTTTGGAGTTATAAGGTCACATCTCAAAAAACTCCTCTTTCTTTGAGTAAAATTTGCACATACAAAGTGTCAGAAACCAGTTTCGATAGTGTTGAACGTTTTTAAGATGTAAAATAATCACAAGGAGTGTATTTTTTGTAGGTTTGTTCCAAAACAAAAAATTTTTAAAATAGAACATTTTTCAGAAAAATTAATTTGCATATATATTAAAATTTTAGTTTTTTGGGAAAAACTCAAAAACTAAGCACTCTAGAAAAAAACTAACGACATTATGTCGATTGGAAATTTAATTCTCTACAATTTTGTTATCATGAAAATTTTTTTGGACGCTTTTTTTTGCCTCCAGATCGCTTTTTATGAAAGGTTATAACTCAAAATGTTTTCCAAACATTGAAATATTTCCTCTTTAAGATTTTATTTTTCAAAATATTCTTATGCTAAATGAAGGTAGGATACCCAATCTTCAAAATGACATGCTATTCATTCCTCACAATTGATTATAAGTTGATGAAAATAATGAATCAAGTTTTAAAAAAAAAGAAAATCACTCTCCTGTAAAATTTCACTTTTTTGAGATGTGACCTTATAACTCCCGAGGTGCGATATGTAGCCGGTATCTTTGCTTATAGCATTATAATTTATAACCCTGTACTGCAAAAATCCTACTCGTATTTGGGCTTTCCCCTGGTCATAAATAAGCTTGGACTTCCTTTTTTAATTTCCATTTTTACGTGTTCATTAGAATCAAGTTTGGACCAGGTATGTTTCATTCTATAAACCACAGAAAGCTGAAGATAAACACACAATATTCCAGATTCTTTTGAAATTTCATCACTTTTCGATGTTTTTCAGAGTCGATTTTAGTACTTTTTTGGTTGTTTAGTTAGGTACATTTAGTCTTTTAATATGGGAACCGTTTGTTTCGCCGCGGACGATTCGCCGCGGACGTTTCGCCGCAGATCGTTTCGCCGCCGCCGAAAAAACAGGAAAAAGGTCATTTTTAAAAAAGCGTTCGTTTCGCCGCCACGGTGAAATATTACATAATGATGAAAAATGAATTTATGTTTGATAAAATTATAAGTACGTAGGAGGAGCATTCAAAAACAACTGAGACTAAAGCCATAAAACATTCTAAAAAATGCATAGGTATATTTCAAAAAAATTTTAATAACTTGAATAGCACTTCCCCCTGACTCTGTGCCCAAATTTTGGTGAGTCTACAACTTTGCGAACGTGTTTGAGGAGCTTTTAAAGTTGACCAGTATGAAAATCGCGTATCACATTTTTGCAGCGGAACTAAGAATCATTACGGTATTCGGATCCAAGACCATTATTTGAGACATGTTTTTGAATATTTTGGGTCAGAGTCAGATGAAATAAGCAGCCATTACTCAGTTCATTTCATGTACGTACATATGAACATTAGGTATCTACTTCCCATTCACTTGCATTTTATGTATGAACAGATGTGTATTACGTAATATATCACTGTGGCGGCGAAATGAACGTTTTTCCAAAAATTACCTTTTTTCAGCGGCGGCGAAACGATCTGCGGCGAAACGTCCGCGGCGAATCGTCCGCGGCGAAACAATAGGTACCCTTTTAATATGTTTTGAACAATTTTTTGTAAAATTTTTATAAAATTTTACAAAAATTTAATCATCTTTTTTGCTAATTTTCACTCATTACAAAATAATCTTTATTTTGTGTTTTTATGCCATTTTAACATGTTTAAAACATGTCTTTTCCATCCTTTTTTTGGTTAAATTTTGTTGAATTTCCATGATTTTCTCCAACTTTTGAAGATTAATCAATTCCATTAACCAAACTCAATGATCTTGTTCACTACAATAAGCGATGAAATTTACATGTAAGAAGATGCAAGTGTTCCGTCCCAACCCATTTCGATTCCATTATCCGAATTATTCTATTAACCGTGACTACATTAAGCGGGGACTACTGTATAAACTGGTCCCTCGATGGATCATTTTGGATACACCAGCTGGAAATTCAATGGACCACATTGAAAACCTAAAGGGGAGTAATTTTTTGCACGACAAGCATTTTGGGGGACTGAATTCTCAAAAATGAATTTCTTTCAGAAAAATAAAAGCTTGTAAGATTACGAATAGGTACAAGAATAAGTAATTGAAAATGAAAATCACCGAAAGTTTGTCAAATATCACTCGAATCAAATTGCATTAAATTTTAGCCATAAATTTGATGGGAAAACAATAGATTTAATTGCGAGTGAAAATTTCAAGAAAACGCTCCGAGAAGTTTGTTGAAACGCGATAAAAACCATTAAAAATGACAAACAGTCGACGAAACAGAATATCATTTTGGGAAATTGCTCAAAAATCCTCGATAAGCGTGAACAAACTGCAGACATAATGAAAAATTGAACGAATATCATCGACCACTTTCTCAAAAAATTCAAAATAGTCCCTCAATTGGTCACTTCGACAAGAAAATACAAACGTATTTTTCAATGAAGCACTTTCACAGCAGAAAATGCAAATTGACCCCCCCCTCCCCTGAACGAACCATTTTGTACGTGCCACTTTGAAACACAAACATGGTCCTGAAATGGGCTTCTTTGATTGAAAAAAAAACCAGAATGGTCCTTCAATGAACCATTTTGCCACATTTTTTCAGGCTCAGCTGCAACTACTGCCACTTTAATGACTTTAAGCTACGTGTATGTAGTACAAATTCACTCGAGTTGTTCATCACCTCAGTGAACCATTCTGCAAGCTACAACTTTGGTGCCACTTTGAAACAAACTGACCACTCGTCGTTGTTTTGTTGTGACACTTCAAATGCATTTTTTTTTTTGTTGCTTAAAGCCGATCTTTATTACCACAATCTCTGAAGGGAGATAGCCAGCAACCAAGTTCCCTTCACCACACGCCCTTGTTTAATTTACGCCACGTAAAAGCATACAACGATCGCTTCCGATGTTGAATATAATGAATGTCGCGTAACGTAAAAATGGTGAAAGTAGAAAATACGGATTTTTTTTTCCAGTAACGTATAAAACAAAGAGATATCGTTACGAATACAACGGCAATGCGGCGCGGCGCGGCGTCGTCATCGTTGTGTCGCAAAAATCCTCCGTTAATGTTTAGCCCGCATGCGATTTCCATTAGCTTTTTTGTGCCGTTCCCGTTCCCGTTCCAAAAAATTAAACTCGTTACTTTTTATTTCATCTTTTGAATTGAAACCCTTCCCTGATTGAAATTACGTATCTACTTTTTTTCTGGTGCTCTTATTCAACCCTCGCGTCGTCGCCGTCAAAGCCAAATCAGATACCTATTAGGCTATTACCTACCCAAGCAGCCACATGAAAAATCTTACTTGACACGTGTTTGATGAAATTCAAATGTTTTGTTTTGCAAAACGAGGGCGAAATGTGGTTTGGTTACGTGTAGGTTCAAGTCGGCTTGGTTATCGTTGTCGTTGTCGATCGTAGGATGCTATAGTTTTCGACGAATGAAGCATCGAAGCGTTGGGAAAAAAATATACCAACACGAGTATTACGTAGGTAGGTAATATAGCCGGTACATCTACTTCTACGCATACATACCTACATAAGTATACGTTTGCCTTTTAAAAAGCTGTAATCGATCTGCGTGAACCACACAAAATGAAAGACCCTTTTGTAAGAAGCAATATAAATCTAACGTAGGTAGGTTGAGATATGAAATGCCTGTGGTGTGAACGCTCAACGAAGAGTCCCTACGTAAAACAAACTTAAAGCGAATGAAATTTCAGAATACCTCACGAAAGTCTGCTCGTGTCCTTGGCAAATAGTTGCCTATTATACCGACTCGTATTTTGAAAACAAAAACAAGAATTTAAATCTCCAACGTAATAGCAATGCGAACGGAAAGACTGAAAAATATGAAAATAGCATTTTTATAGGGTGGCTGTAAGTTGGTAATTTGAAAAAAGACAAAATGAAGCACCGCAAAAAATGAAAATCAAATCAATTTTTTCTCTTTCTTTCTCGCCATACACGAGTTACCTATCTGAGACTTTTTTCACCACATTTTGTCAATAATATATGTATAGGTAGCTTGTATGGTTTTGGGATTGAATTTACTAGATGATAAATTAATCGTATACTCGTACGTACTGCGATGTTTTCAGAAAAAGTTGAACATCATTTTTCAACGGATCGATTTTTAGTTTGAAATATTTGTAACTTATCGAAAAAATGAATGGATAGGAGCAGCAAGAACATTAAAATAGGATCATCGGGTCCCCAAAACAAAAAGAACCGCTTTGAAGAAAGAGAAAATGATTTTAAACCTCTCAATCGGGAACCACTTTCACGTAGCTCTTCTTCCTCATCGAAAATAATTTATGAAAAAAAAAACGCATTGGTAATACTGGAAGGTATCAAATTTTAGGGGCACTAAATCGAGAACAATAATGCGACGGAATTGCAATAATTTCTATTAAATAATACTTACTCCAATAATGAATAGAAAACACTTCATCACGTCTCAATTTCCCACAACGTCCGGAACAAGTTCAACGGATGAACTTCAAAAATTTTTATGCAAGTAGTGGTGAAAAATTAGATAGTGATATTGGAATAAAGAATTGAATTCCGAGTAGTCTATCACTTATTTTGGTAAATGAGGATTGATCAGAACGAGTAGATTTGTGGATTTCCAAAACCAAATTCGAAAATGTACATACTTAGATAGAACCGAAAAATGAAATTAATGATTTTGAACTGACACACTTGGAATTTCATGGTAATGAACACCTAAAATAGTCAATCGAATTACCAATAAGCACCGGGCACTAACTAAAATTATAGGTATGGCATCTCTACTGAAGTTCGTTTTGATTTTTCCTAAGCATAAGCGATTTGGAACTCTTGTAAGAGATTAAAAACTCGCTGCAAGCTATGAAATCACCCGATTTTTTTTTTGAATCAAGTCGTTGATGTACAAACTAAATTCAATAGACAGCATTTAAATAAATGAGCCATTGTGATATGTCATTTTGAAAAATTCGACTTCTTGTATTTTTAGGTACATACTGGAATTAATCTACTAGTCAAAAATTAGCTTCTGAACTGGAATTTTTTAGTAACAGCCTATTGCAATAGAAGACTGGCTGAAGGCTCCAGAATGACTGAAAAGTGCTTGTTTACCTACTCGTGCAGGTTGAGTGAGTCAAAAATGGGGAAAATCCTAATTTTACCAAATCGACCGAGAAAACTGTTTCCCCTCCCAGGACCGCGATTATGAATTTTCGTTACAGTTAACGAATTCGTTAACTATTCGTTAACTTAACTGACGTAAACTTTAACATGGCTTAACGAAAAGTTAACGAAAAGTCACAGACAAAAAATACGAGTCAACGAATTCGTTAACATTAACGAATGTTCATAATCGCGGTCCAGAATCCATTAAAAACGGTTTCACATCGTTTAACGTACTTAGTTCTGGAGCCTCCAGCAGATTGTTGAAAGCTGAAATGTGTACAAAATTTTATCCAATAAAGTCCAAGTTTTAATATTTTACTTCGTGATGCCCTAATTTCAACACTCTGATCGAGTCTACTGCCATATTGTAAAAATTTCGATTTTCCCACAAATGTCGAAAAATTTGTCGAATGCATGGTATGTAGATGTACTATGTAATCAGTCAAGTCACAAGTGGGGTCACTCAAATTAGCATTTATACGAGCTAATGTTAATTTTCACAGTTTTCAAGACACATTTTGAAAATCTGAAATCTCCAAAATACGGCAGAAGACCCAGAACGTCTTGAAATCACCTTCAATTGATTCGGTAGGTTAAAATTGGGGTTTAAAGTACAATAAATGTTAGCTATTTAAATTTTGTTGGGTAAAATTTTGAAAATTTCAACTTACAAAATTTTGATGGAAGTTTCAGAACTGTCCAAAACGGTTTGAAACCATTTCTAATCGATTAAAAGGACAGTAAAAAATAGAATATGTACATACTTATCAAATTTGAACCATCTAGGTCAATTTGACAAAATTTCGATTGTTCCCCATTTTTAGCCAAATCCAAATTTGATTTTCAAAAATTCTTTAACAATTAGGAAATGCACTTCGGCACCGGCAATTTTGGCTAATTACGTACCAGTACCTATTCGTATTCTTGCAAGTTCTTTAGATTCAGCTTTGTTCGGTTCAAAAAATTTTCTGCTAATAGGGAATCTTCCCTTGATATTTGTTAGAGAAAATTGAAAATTAACCGCTGGATGTTCTGGAACGACCTAAAACTGGTTATTTTTGAGACGAGCATCAGTCCAGGCAAGACAGACAACATTTCAACGAATACGTCGCTTTTAGTGGGTCGTTTTAAAACATCGAATATTCCAAGGATTGTTTACTAAATCAAAAAAAATAAATAAATAAAAATGAAAATAAAAATGGACAACCTTTTTTTGAAATTACGTATACGTACGTTTCAAATTCAACTTCGATGGGTGATTTTTATAAAACTTTTCGCGCTGATCACTGAAAAAAGTATAATGAAAAAATTCCACCACATCGAGATTATCAGAGTTAATGGCATGGCATTGTTATTATTGAAAAAAGTTGACCTTACTAACAAACTTCGGACTCGCACGAAAAGTTTTGAACTCGACAAAGCTAGATCGAAAGAGCATGCAAAAATTAGTCGCCAGCCAAAATTTCAAGTTCTAAAGTTTATTTTCCGATTATTGGTGAATTTTTGAAAATCAAATTTGGGCCGAAAATGAGAAAAAAATCCTTTGGACGCAGGAAGCTGAAATTTAGGGTATACCCCATTTTTGACCAGTCAAATTACAGTTTCAACCCGTTTTGGGTAGTTCTGGAGCCTCCAGCAGATTTTTGAAACTTGAAATTTTCACAAAATCTCATCAAAATGGAGTTGAAAAGCCGAAATTTACTCTGAGAATTAATTTCAATACACTACGAAGTCGACTGCAGGTGGTTTCAAGTCGTTTTGAAGCTTCCAGCAATTTTTCGGACCTTCCTGGCTAATAAGGTTACCATACCCGTAATTTTTTTTTTCAAAATCTGCGTACATTCCAGTGCGAAACATATTAGGTTTGTTTTTTTTACACGGATTCTCGGAAATATGGTTTTTGAACGTTTTTTGAATCTCTTTTTTAAACACCTTTTAGATCCCCACCACAAACTTTCAAAACATCCAAAATCCATTTTCAAAAGCTACTATCCTAGCAGATTCTCGTGGATTTTAAATCTGCCAAAATCCAGATTTTCGAAAATCTGCCAAAATCCGTGTAAAAAAAACAAACCGATTTTGTCCATCGATTTCATACTTCTTCGAAAATTTGAAAAATTACCCTTTCGCCTCAGCTTGAGGCAGAAAGATGAAATTCTGGTTAGACCCTATTTTAGACTTTTGACGTTAATTCCGAAACGGATTGCAGACAGTTTTAATCCGTTTTCGAGCCTCCAGCAGTTTTTTAAAAAACTTCTTTCCGCTTTCAAACTCCATTTTTGATGAAACTTAGTAGAAATTTCAATTTTCAAAAATCTACTAGAGGATCCAGAAATTTCCACAAGACAGCTGAAGACTCCAAAACGACTTGAAATCTGCCTGCAGTCGATTTCATATGCGTATTGAAATTAGTTTACAGAATAAAATTTTCAGCTTTCCAACTGCATTTGATGAAAATGTTTGGAAATTTCTAGTTTTAAAAATCTGGTGGAGGTTCTAGAATTGCTCAAAACGGGTTGAAATCGTTTCCATGCGTTTTTTGGCAGGTCGAAAATAGGGTATACCTCAAATCTCAGCTTTCTGGGTCAAACTGGCACAATTTTAATTTTTTTCCTGAATTTTGGCCCAAAGTTTAATTTTCAAAAGTTCACCAAAAATCAAAAAATACACTTCTGCTTTTAAAATTTTGTCTGGTGATAAATTTTTGCACGGTCTTTCGATCTAGCTTGGAAATTTGCGGTTTTGGCTGACTTGTCAATCAAAATGGCTGCCATTTTGTTAGTAAGGTCAACTTTTTTTTTGGTTGGCAAGTTTGCTGTAAAATGTTCCTTAGGATGTCCCACTTAAGAAAAAAAGAAGTTGCCCCGCAGGATCGGCGAGGAAGGGGGGGAGGTGGTGCAATTATTACAATTGGGATAATACTCGTATATGTTGAACTATTAATACAATATAAAGTACACCGAGAAAACTGCATTTTCAATTCCGCATCCTACATGGGATCTCTTAGATACTCTCAAAAACTATAATATTCCTGTACTTACTGGGCATTGCCAGCATGTATTAAATTCTTTCAAGTATCTACGTATATTGTATACACCCATGTACATATATCGCACCTACAAAAAAGTTGGGTAAACTTTGTCTGATATGGCGGAACTTGACCACAGACCACAGCCTACTAATTGAAAAACTCACTAACTGCCTAACTGGCCATCTACGAAGTACGAGTAACACTAACAAAAGGAAATAGATTTCACAAATCTCCACCTAGGTATAATGTGTATTTGCTGCCTACATCGGCCGCATTCGAATGTAATTTTATGCAAATGATATATACGTAAATGTACTCGCAGTCGCAGTCGCAGTTATTTGCCTATCGTCTGACGCCTACCGCACATGCACAGAAGCTGTTAACCCAGTAATTGCATTACTCGAGCTATTAGGTGTAATAGGTATTACTTTTTAGCCTGTGTGAGAAGTTGAGAACCTATTCTGAAGTCTGAAATATCAAATATGTACATACTACGCTAATCATAATACGAGTATAGGTAAGTGTGTATGTGTACTCGTAGGCAAATCAACAGAATACTCAAATACCCGGCTCTGTTTCGCCTTATTATCAATTTTGAATACGAATGAAAAAAAAGTGAAAGTATATTTTAACTTTCCGTCCATGAATAATAGGTCTATGCAGAGTGAGAGATTCGGTATCGTATCGGTACATTACAGATACGAAGTAGGTCATTTGATGAACTGAAGCTGGCTGGGCTGGGGAATGGGGATGGCTGGCGCTCCACTCGATACGAGTAAATCCAAGTTTTTTATATACGTAATCATGGGTCCCTTCGAATGAAAAATTTCAATTTATTATCCACGGATTAGCCGAATGTAAGATTAGGCAATAGAACTCGAGTGCTGTTAAACTGACTGATACCTATCGACTTGGTTACGCCAAGTGAACTGGATAAACAGCGCACAGTATTGTGAAGTGTGCAAGGTAATGGTCATTTTTCTGACATGTCTTTCGACTATTTTTGTACTGATCCTGATCGAGTCATTTGATAGTTTTGCGGTTAATTTCATCGTGTAGAAAAACATTCGTTTCATGGCTTCGTCCATCAGTAAATACGCGTATATAAGAGTACAGAATCTACATCGAACTTGTACCGTTTTAGTTCCGTTATGTAAACCTACTAAATAGAGGCAGTGCAATGGCAGTGTTACCGTACTCTTTAGTGCAGGCCTAAAGCATGCAAGTTGAGCTTTCACTCGTAGACAACTTTTGCAAAGGATAAAAGACCAATTGGATGGATGAAATGCCTTTGTACGGAATTAGGGATGGTGAATGGAGTTGAAGTAGTCTCAGCACGGATTGCCAGTTTTCCCATTCTATCGACATTTTGTGCTATGACGTATCTTTAGAGATACAGATCTAGACTACAGGTCGACCCTTCGTCCTCAAATACGTATCTAATAATATGTATATTAGCGATGATTTACCTTTCTCTATACAGCAAGCAAATCCTATCTCTGGATACTTTGAGTTTCTTCGAAATGATTCGTTTCAAGTTCTCGATAGTATCGTTTTTGCCCATATCCAAATTGAACTGGCCACCGGTGGTTGGATTAACAGTGATTGTAATCGTAGGCGAGTAACCACACCCATTTTGAAACAACGATTGCCGATGATCATCGCATCGCTCGCGATTAATTGAATTATCCATCATTGACCGATTTCCAATCTGCACGAATCGATAACTTATTTACACTTACGCAAAACCTCGAATAACCTGCGCGTTGTTTACGTTTTTTTGAAAAACACCAAACTTCTCGAAACTAATACAGAAGAACGATCACCTTTTACGAAACACAATCGGCGACAATAACTCGGATATATTTGTAATATCAATTTCAGCAATCAATACAGGAGTTTATCGTTGATCGATGAGCTACATATTAATAACGCGCATTGTATCGATAATTCTTACGATTGTGGACTAAAGACTGGTAAATCTGCTTCGCAACGAACTGTTTAAGATGAAGTTAACGTTTCGGATTAATTGAAAAAAGAAATTTATATTTTTTTTACACGGATATTAGAAACACTTTCAACTGTATTGGAAACGTCACTGAGATGATTTTAATACTTGATAATTTACAACGAAACACAATTAACAGATTGAACTTTAACTACTTTAAACACTATAAAAACGATGATACAAAGTTTAGGTAAAAATTTATAAAACTTTACAGCTAAAATTAATGAGAAATACGAGGAAAAAGTAAAAATTTCACACAAATAGGTCACACAGAGAAGATCTACTCGTTAGTTGCGTATGCATATTCACCAGCGACTACTTACTTTTCGGATTCGGAGTGAGTTTCGTTTCATGACTTTCTTTCTTCGGCAGTGGAGAGGGAATTTTGAATTTATAATAGTGGTAGAATTTATCCAACGATGTAATAACAGTCTCAAATTGTGGATGGAGGAGATAGAAATATTGTGGAAACAGAATGCTTTTTCGTTATTTTTCGTTTCTTGTATCTTCATCTTGTACAAATTGTAACGTTGTAACGTTATCCGATTCATTCTACTTTAGTCTTCTACTGACAAGTGACAATGAGTCTATTGGTCTATCATGAGCGCTCAAAACCTCTAATTTTTTACGTTTTCTGTAAATTCTGCAGCGTTCTGTAGATAACCATAAATCAGAGTTTTCGTCTTTTTGAGCTACAAAGATGATAAACAATAAAAATATCTTGAAGTTCGGCATTTAATTTATGCATTCTATTACTGCAAAAAAGAGTCCATCAGGTACAGGTACCGGGTGACTTAAAAGTTCTGCAACCGAAAAATTGGTTCCTTGAAAAAATATCAACAGCCAAAAAGAAATGAAATGGCAGTCGTTGCATAGCAGAGACTCCAAGTGATTCACAGCTAATAAACTTGTTCCCTTGTAATGATTCTTCCACCACATTTTTAGTATTAAGTAAAAATTTTCGATTTTTCACGAAAAAATGTTTAAAGTTTTTTTTCCTGAAAAATTAAATAACGATCGGCGAATGGCGGGGGGTGCATCATCTGGTGAAGACCATCGTGTAGCGTTGCATAAGCCACCTTAAAATAATCCGACGTAGGCAACCTTTCGTACACCTATGATAATTGTCTGCTTGGTAATATAATTCAAGTATGCCTGGTCTGCCCCTGCAAAATGTGCGCTATGCAATTCGAATGGGGGGTGAAACTTTAATTACTTGGGGGAGTACCCTCCTACTATTAATAACAACGCAATTGAAAAAGCCTGCTCATAAACGTATTTTTTATTTAAAAAAAAATTTTGGGTTGCGTAACTTTTGGGTCACCCAGTACCTACTACCTACATTACATTTTTGAAAATGATTTGATTATGAGGAAAGAATTCAACTGATAATTCATTTTTTTTTTAAAATAGACAATATTTTTTGAAATTTTGCAGAACTCTGATTTAATAACTAGTAACAAAACTTTTAGTTTTTTCCTTATTGTGCAAAACTGCAATTTCAAAATCTCCGAAATTTGAAACTAAAAATTCACAAAACGTTTTCAAAAACACTAGAACATTTCAAATACAGCTTTATTAACCTAATTAGGTATGTTCATAAGTACATGAAAAAAAAAAGAAAAGAAAAAAAACAAAAAAAAAATACATAGGTATTATAAACGTTAAAAACAAAAATACATAACCATACTCCAAACAAGAAAAATATCAGAATAACATCACACTTGCAGAACCAATGAAAACATTTGAATCGTATCTAGTGACGATACAATAACACTAACGAAGGAGTATATATGTACTTAGAAAACTAAGAACTTCTGTTCATGAAATGGAAAAACTTCGTAAGTAAACCATTAAATAGGGCGATCTACACACCTAAGCAAGAATCAAACATTCAAACTACACAAAAGAATATTATAACGAAAAAAAAAAAAAAAAAAATAGAAAATAAACCGAGTATACAATGAGATATTTAACGATATAAACTTGGGCATAGGTACGTAAAATACTCGTATAAAAATAACGTCCACAAAATCAACCCTCCGTAAAAGATTGTTGTTTTGTCAAGATGGGCATAAATAATGGTAACTAACGCGTCTTTGCTAACCACAGAATTTATCACATTCCGAACCCTGTATGGATAGTAAAAACGCCTACGATCCAAACTCTTGAGTATCGGGTTCAATTTTTTTGAACTCGTAACTTCCTCGGCCGTCCATTTGTAGGTAATACTGCGCATTAAAAAAAAAGCCAATATTATAGTCGATTGCAATTTGCGAATGAAAATTGTTGGCGAACGTGAAATGATGTTTACCTCGTGATGTTTCCACAGAGATTTCCTATGACTGACCGTAAACAAGGTGATGTTACTATTTTTACAGTATTGATACATGGTATCTTCGACATCTACACTGACAGCGCTGGTGCATTCGTCCAATATGGCAAATTGAGGTTTATGGTAGAATAATCTAGCCATCTGCGAATCAAATTAAGCCTCATTAGTGAAAAGATAAGATGATGGAAGCATCTGCGGCGCGGTGACGTTACGTAGGCGAATGCTTACAGCGATTCGTTGTTTTTCGCCTCCAGAAAGCACATCTATCCAATCAGCGACCGTATCCCAACCGTCATCTCGATTCAGGATGTAAGATAATTGAACTATATCCAAGAAGTTCTTAAGGTCATTGTCTGTTTTACCTCTCTTCAACATTTCTTCTTTCGTGTGCGGATAAATAACCTGCGAGTGAAATTTCGATTCAAAATTAGATCGCGAGAAGTGTGAAAACAAATAAAGGGCAACCGTTGAATGTTGATTTACATACTTGATCTCTCAATGTTCCTAATGTCATGTACGGACGTTGAGGGATATAAAATAATTTTCCACGAGGTGGTTTACGCAGCATTCCTCCGAATAACGGCCATAACTACGAAGCAAACGAAAAATTAGATTTGCTTCGTCTTTTGCGCACACTGTTCAAATACAGTACAAAGATTTGAATTACTTCGCCCAGAATCCTGAACAGTGACGATTTTCCGCAACCGTTTGGCCCACAGACCAACACATTGGTACCGGATTTCACTTCAAATGTAAGACTTTCGATGAGAACGTCTCCATTAGGAGTGACCAATGGGACATTATCGAAACGGATGATATTATCTTGGAATTTAATAATGCCCGAGCCAGGTATCAGTGTTTTGGTAGGCAAACCTTCATCGTGAGAGGAAAAAAATAGGTAGTCATAGTCAATTTAGGCAATTCTACAGATTAGAAGATACATATAGACAGGTTTCGAGTTTTACGTACATATTTCACCATTCGCGATACCATTTTCGGGATTATTCTGTACCATGTTCCTAACGTAATGGCCTTTATTCAGATCATCCAGTACGACCATGATTTCTGTGACTCTGGCAGTAAATCCGGCCAATCTGGTCATCTCTCTACCAGCCAATACCAGTCTTCCAATAGCTTCGGCAAGTTTAACAAGCATACGGCCCATCGTATAATAAAACTGCAATAGTAGAATTACAATTATGAATAGGTCGATTTCAGGGTGCTGATTTTATTCACTAAAAATACCCACTCTGAATCGTTCATCTTTACCGAGCCCGGTAAAGCTGTGACGTGAATCCATGAATGGTATGCTTACGGCGAAAAATCCCACTACGGTAGCAATATCTGCAACACACAATCGAATTCCATCGTTGTAATAATTTACCTATTACATACACTATTTGAATGTATTTTCAATTCTGCTGACTGAATTTTCAATTTTTACTTACATTTGGCAACAATGTTGTCTGCTATTCCCATTAGCACACGAAATTCTAAGAATTTACGTAAATGGTCCGTCTGCACAGAAACACAAAATATTGATAAAAACACGTAGGTAATCATTCCTGATATTCGTTGAATTTATCTTATTGTAATGACACGAACCGTAACAAATTAGATGCCAGATAATAGGTAACATCAAAGGGCGTTCGTTAAATGTGTTTCGATAAAAATGTTCCAAATTTTTAATGAAATATATACTGCATACATATGTATATCAAGGGCATTCTGGGAGTCTTTGCTAACCCTTCCAAATTTTTCATGCAATGCATAGGCACGTTTGGTTGGTTCATGTTCATAACGATTACAAAAATTCAACTCATTCTTCCTAGAGTCCACTGGTCTGGCCTTCCTTTCCAAAGAAACCAAAAGTTGTGCATGGAAACCTTGCGAATGTTTTTAATCATTAGGATAACTTCGATTTCTTCAATTTTTAAAAAATTTTGGGCATTACTTGTGGCGTTGGAGGGACAGAATCAAAAAAATACACCGATATTCAAATTCAACGCTCCCAACAACCTAACAAACCATTCGTCACACAAATTTTTCAATTTTCAGAAAATTTGAGGAGCCACGAGGGTTTTGGAGGGGGGCAAATCAAAAATAAGTTTATATTCGTATTCAGCGACCTCGAGAATATATTATACAAAACGATGTGTTACACGATATTTGACATTTTTTTTTTTTTTACATTTTGACCAACAATTTGAGGCTCCGTAACCCCTATCCCACCCCGCCATAGTTTTACGGATCCCGCACAAAAAGTTCGTAGTTGTGAACATCATAAAAATGCATGCTTTTTGGGTTTTTAAAAAATTTCTTATACAGCTTCAAAATTTGATGAGGTTTGAAAATCGAGCTTTCAAAAAAAATCAACTTTGAACTTTTTTTCTCAATTACCTTTAGACGCAACAAGCAGGTAAGAAATTTAAACTTCAGAAAAAACCATCGCACGTTCCCAAAGAAAGGTTGAGGGGCCAATGATGGCTGAAAATCAGCCAGAACCAAGCCGATTTATGACCAAGACTGACCCAGAAAATATTATCATCTTTTACAGAAATTTCGATCTAACCTCTTTCTCGCTGACGATTTTACAAAAAGTTTACGTCTCAAATTCTTAATGACATTTAAACTTTCAAGTTTTAGCCAAACAAGGTGTCTTGACAGTTGACAAAATTTCAATCAAAATGCACAAGCAGAACTTGAGTAAAAGTTTTGGTATGATATTTTTCAACCACTAGGTGGAAGAAGGAGGAGGAAGGTCAACACTTCATATTTTAATTCAGTCTGCGGACATTCCAACATTTTTTCGGAAGGAGGGAAGTAGGGAGGGATGAGTCAGAAACCTACACTATTTTTCAATTACCAATAATTGATAATTGAAAAATGGTGTAATGAATTATTCATTGGAGAAGCATTCCGTAAACTAAACACTTCAAGATTTTTTTGTGGAGAGAGGAGGAGCGAGGCTAAAATTTGCCTACTCTTATCATGTTAAATTTCATTACTTTTCATGGGCTTTTGAACTTTCAAAAATCGAAAAAAGACATTACGCCCTTCAAATTTTGCACAATAGAGCATTTTTGAATGTCTTTTTCCTACATTTTTTCCCCATTTTGATCCAAAAATTGATGATTTTATCAATTTTATTACATACCTACATTGCTTTTCAAACGAAATTCTATTTCGAACGATTTTGAAAATTTGACAATTCGCGAACTTTGCAGGCCTCCTTTTTTACGAGGTAAGTTCAAAAAACCCGAGTCCCGTTTTAAAATTCTTTCATTCAGAGTTCAAATCGACCATCAATCCACAATACCTGTATTTTCTTGAATGTGCCACATGCCTTGATTGTATGTAGCTTTAATGAAAATTACACGTCTTTCAAGTTACTAATTTTTAAAAGGTACGACTTTAGTTGGCAAAATTTTATTCAATCATTAAATTGATTCCAACCTCTTGATTGAGCTAAAGTATCCCATCGGATTGTATTAATTAAGAATTGAGGAGCTGAGAATCAAAACTCACATTTGCCACCATAAACGATTTTGAGAAAAACGCGAAAAACTGAGTTAGTAGTGTTGCCAGTTGAAAAAACTTATAATACCAAAATGAATCATTAGATAGCGCTACTAGAACACGATTCCCTGTGTTGACTGATTTTCACCTAGCTCCCTTCTGCTTCAATATCCAGACAAAGAATGGCAAATGTGAGTTTTGACTCCAAGATTTGCAATCAAATTGTTTTTCACTGTTTCAATTACGACGATAGGGAAAAGTTTGATAACAAGCTGAATTTTGGTACACGGGGGTTTTTTGATACTCTGAACACGAATTTGGGGTTTCCAGGTGAATCCGGTGTACGCTTTCCCCTTTTTTGTGGACCTTAAGCCCCCAAATTTGTTTTTTTGCGTTTAAGTCCGAAAATATGCAATTTTATGCAAGATTTATGTTTTTTGGGTCGCAGAATACGAATTTGACAATATTTTTTTTGTAGGGGTGGGGGATGAGGGGGTTAGGGGGGCGAGAAATTCAAAATTTGACTATAATGATGTGTGATATGTCGAAATGTATGTTTTTGAGGGTGTAGATCACGAATTTGACAATATTTTTTTCGTAGGGGTCAATGGTGGGGGCTGAGGGGTGAAAATGGTTAAAAATTCAAAATTTGACTATAATGATGTGTGACATGTCGAAATGTATGTTTTCGTGGTTGTAGATCACGAATTTGACAATATTTTTTTCGTAAGGGTTGATGGTGGGGGATGAAGGGGGTGAAAAATTCAAAATTTGACCATAATGATGTGTGATATGTCGAAATGTATGTTTTTGAGGGTGTAGATCACGAATTTGACAATATTTTTTTTGTAGGGGTGAATTGTGGGGGATGAAGGGGGTGAAAACGGTGAAAAATTCAAAATTTGACCATAATGATGTGTGATATGTCAAAATGTATGTTTTTGAAGGTGTAGAAAAGGTGAAGGGTGGGGGATGGAGAATTTTCTATTGGAGAGCCGTCAAAGTCCCTGGAAGAAAAAATTTGTAACATTTAAACAAAATTCACCATAATTTTTCACTATAATTGACTGTTGTCGTCGCCGGGGCATTCGGGGGCAAAAATGGCAAATGACATCTTGAAATACACTATCTGAAGTACTAGCCCCTGGGATTTCCCGTGCATCTACGTGCAAAAATTTGTTCTATTCCTATTTATGTAGCAGAATAGGCAAAACACGGAGTTTTAACGTAAATTAAACCTCTATAATGACTTTATAACAACTAAAATCGAGTAAATTGATGAAAATTACTCACTTTCAGTTGAATTATTCATACTTGGTACATTTCGACATATTACACATCATTATAGTCAAATTTTGAATTGTTCACCGTTTTCACCCCCTTCATCCCCCACAATTCACCCCTACGAAAAAAATATTGTCAAATTCGTGATCTACACCCTCAAAAACATACATTTCGACATATCACACATCATTATGGTCAAATTTTGAATTTTTCACCCCCTTCATCCCCCACCATCAACCCTTACGAAAAAAATATTGTCAAATTCGTGATCTACAACCACGAAAACATACATTTCGACATGTCACACATCATTATAGTCAAATTTTGAATTTTTAACCATTTTCACCCCTCAGCCCCCACCATTGACCCCTACGAAAAAAATATTGTCAAATTCGTGATCTACACCCTCAAAAACATACATTTCGACATATCACACATCATTATAGTCAAATTTTGAATTTCTCGCCCCCCTAACCCCCTCATCCCCCACCCCTACAAAAAAAATATTGTCAAATTCGTATTCTGCGACCCAAAAAACATAAATCTTGCATAAAATTGCATATTTTCGGACTTAAACGCAAAAAAACAAATTTGGGGGCTTAAGGTCCACAAAAAAGGGGGAAGCGTACACCGGATTCACCTGGACACCCCAAATTCGTGTTCAGCGTATCAAAAAACCCCCGTGTACCAAAATTCAGCTTGTTATCAAACTTTTCCCTATGGAATTTTGCAAACAAAACTAAGTTTTCATCAAAACTCACATTTGCCAATGGCAAATGTGAGTTTTGATTCTAACCCTTGGTTTTGAAGGTGAATTTCACACCAAAATGACTTTGATCCAAAAAAACCGAATATGTCACATTATAGAGTGTAAAACGGTATATCCAAATCCGCCATAAAACGGTATTTTTTTTTTTTGGCAAATGTGAGTTTTGATTCTCAGCTCCTCAATTTTTCCAACGCAGATTACCAAAATTGAAGTTCTTCCTTCCTTTTTTAAGCTTTACAAGTTACGCTGATAAAATGTTTCCATACAATGATTTTTACGGAATTAACACAAGACCGGTTGCGAACCATTAAACCGGTTTCAAAAGCGTTTTAACGTTTTAATCGTTCAAATCACTTCAGACTCTAGACTGTATAATTACTTTATCGAAATACAAATATTGATTGGTTCAATCAATCAAGTTGGTAAGTAATTTCAAGTGAAATGCCAACAAGATTTCAAAAGAAGACGAAACAGAAAAAAAACCTCGCAATAAAAATGAAAAGAAAAAAAAATCACTTATACGATGTTTTTTTTTTGAGTTGTGAATAAAGGAAATTTTTGAGCAAAAGCTATCAAAAATTCAAAATTCCTTTGAAGGGGGGGGGGGGAAGGATTCAAAAGTACAGAGGAGTTCTGCCTTGAAAAATATGGAAGTGATTTAGATTTCCACGAAGAACAATGTTTCTTTCATCAAAAAATTCAAAAAAAAGTTTGCGAATAAAATGGACTCAATTTTCAACAGTCTGCAACCGTCGTATCAATTGAAGTACCTATAATGAGCATTTCAATATTATACTGACCAGTTTTTCAAACGAAGCGAGGAGCGTTAATTTCTCTCTATAATTGCCATTGTAAAAGGCGACTTCTTCGGCATTGGTTATAAGTCTGGAATTAATGTAGCGGAATTCGCCTTCTAATTTTTGTTCAGTCACTGTCATTCTACCCACCGGTCTTCGTAAATATGTTAAAAACATACCAGACACTACTAGGTATCCTAGTAAAAGAGAAGGAGTCTGAAACACGTCAAAATGAAAGAAAATTAGTAAGCGAAATACCTACCCACTTACAAGTTACAACGAACACGAAATTAAAATTATTAAAAGCAAATAAACACACTTATTCGCAGGATGATGATTTTGTAATCTGTGAAGGTCGGTAATGGTGCACTTTGTCACCTTTATGTTACATTATAACATAAGGTACCTGAGAAGATTACTCGAAATAGGTATTCATTACCTGAAAACCTAACGTAGCTGTCAATCTGTACACGTAAATGAATATATCCAAAACTGGTTTACTAATGTTCGAGTATAAGTCTGTGAACATGTCGCAAAATTTATCTACATCGGTGGTCAACAGTTGATCAGCGTTTGCTATACGATTATCGAGATTTGACATTTTGTAAAACGTAAAACCCCTGAAAAAAATTGCCAATGTAGTCGAATATGAAAAAAATTTACGTCGAGACTCGAAATACTCGTAATAAGTACAATGAGTCGTAACGTAAATAAAAATGGATTAACGAAATTATCGATTTCAATTTACTTCAAGTATTGATCGTATAAATGCTGCGTTAATCTCGTTCGCAATCTTAATTTCAATTCACCCAAACTCCACTGTGAAACAGAAGAAATAGCTTTAGATTAATGTAAGGTCGTAGATTACCTTGAATGAATACTCGTACTTTTCCTTTTTGTACACATATACAACATGTGAATAGTACGTTTGTATGTATTTTGTTTCCAAATGTAATAATTCTGCTATGTAATTTAGAGTCTAGCAGATGGTAATTACCAACTGTGATGTGAAATTATTACATGTGTAGAACAACATAAGATACACGTACGACATGGACACGCCGTAAGTATGTATCCATGTAAAAGAGCATCGAACTTACTTTCAGAATGTTATTCACAACTGCAATCTGAAACAATTTATTTAAATAGTTTTATTTTATTTGGCAACAAATATATGTAGGTAGGTACTATACAGGTAGGTACTTATATTTTTGATAGGCATCGAGCCCATCCGATTTAATTAATTTAGTACGATGAAACCCAACTTTCAACTTACACAAGGCATTCCAGAAAAGAAATATAACAGTCTTTTAATGAACAATTGCTTGTCCATATTGACAATGGCCCTGAAACAGAGGAGAAAATAATCATCGTTATCTGGTTAGACATTCAACAAGGGGGAAAAGAAGAAAAATCAAAAATCGACACGAACGTTTCAACCATAGTGCCATTTTGAATCATCCATATATCACACAACGATCGGGCCACCAAAGATCCGGCGATCAAGAGTAAATATCCGAATTCCGGGCTGAATACGCCGGGAATGGAAATTTTTAAAATCACGCATAATTGTCGAACGAATTCCTTATTCACGTGAGCTTTCTGACTCTTGTTTGAAGGTTTCTATAAAACAATAAAACTTAAGTATATAGTAATGCTCGTTTAAAAATTATTTAAACCGGTTTCATTGAGAACTCGTTTTATTCGAACGTTATTACTTTACACGCTCGAAAAATCGATCCCAATTTTAAGCACTAACTTTAAGTAATACGTAAATAAATAACGATGGTACATTGTAATGTAGAATATTTGACCAATTGTAAAAATTTAATCAATTTTTGCGATTTTTCTTCTCGGCGCATTGATCTTACGGAAATATGCATTCAACTTTGTGACAATGTTTACGATCGAGGATCGATTTATTTATTTTTTGCATTGTCGGAGTATCTAGTGAGGTTCATACTAACAAGTATTACAATAATTGTGAGATTATGCCTACCTCTCCTATCATGTATTGGATTTCATTCTTGGCCAATTTTTTTCTGAAATCAAGCAAACAAAAATGATTAGATATTCTAGCAATTGGACTATAGCAATGTACAGTCGATGGTTATTTCCTTCAGACAGAACAACTAAAACGGTAAAATTTTGATGAATATTCATGATAGCTTTTGAAACTGTATCAAATCCGTTGAACGTATTCAAATTTATTCGTCGATGACAATTCATGCACGAATAAATTCTCAACGACGATGAGAATAATAATTAAAGACGTTCGAACTGCCCATGTTACAGGTAATTGTATTCAAATCGTCGATCAAATTGCAGAATTATTTTAAAAATCGATAGAATTGTAGCAGTCAAGTGTGGTGAAAATCGGATACAGAGACTTGGACACCTGGACTACTCTGTACTGTTACACAATAGAATGATGCTAAAGACTTCCTGAATTCGAACAAGAATAAAGAGAATTTATCACACAATGAATAGCTCCGTACATGTGTATCGTATGCGCAACAAAAGAATTGTTATACTCATCCAGCACATCATATATTTTGTTGAATGGTAAAATTTGTATTCTGATATGTACAAAGATACGGACCTATGGAATTGGCAAGGCGTTAAATGATCAATTAAAATATAATTTGAAATTCTTTACCTTTTCTTAGCATCGTTTTTGAATTTATTCAACAATTTCAACGCCAAGATCAACGTGGTGAAAGAAGCGGCTCCGGCTAGTGATTTGTTAATTATGTTTTTGCTTAACACTGCCATTTTTTGGTGATTATTTCGCGACCGAGTACTTCGAGTACAAAATAATTAAAAAGTGAGCATTATAGGAAAAAAAACTTCCGATTACCGAACTTGACTCGTACTGATAAAAAATTTGAGTATTAGATGAAGCAATTTTCCAATACGACGGAACGTACAATTCGCGAGTATTACATCGAATAATATGGAATTAGAGTTTACTTATTACATTCGCAGCAATTATTTACAAATTAATCAAAGTTTAAAGTATAAAAATTTCCATAGTGCGAGTGATCGGATTGACCAAGAAAACTAAACAAGTTGAGGAATCAAAACTGAGAAAAAAACAGACAAGAACGAAAACAGTGTTGACTTTATTTACAACCTTTCAAATTGTTCCCCTTTTTTCGAAGAAAAAATTATGATCCAATGATCTCTTTCGTTTGTATGGATGAATTTTTTTAGCAATGAGCGAATTAAATGATTCACAAACGAACGAAATTAAAGAATGAAGAACCGTTTCGTATTCGTTATCGTTATCAACATCGATTCACGATTCGACAAACGACATCAAATTTATTTAAAAATCACGATTACGACTGTACATAAAATAAAAACTAGAAGAATTGTATGATCTTTTCTTTGTGTGTCTTTCAAGGATGGACAAAATTACTCATACTTAAGGGTTATAAATACACTTTATAAGTAATTTGAAGAACATGATGTCTTCCGAGACGTAAACTAATGACGCTGGCCTCTTGTTTTTTTAACAACAACCCAACCATCTGGATCTGGTTGATTCGAAGGAACATTAGAACTACTCCCTGCATCTTCAACCACATCCTAGTAATGAAACAAAGAGATCATCAATTAGAAAATCTTGATTCAAAAATACAACACGTATGATAAAGAACTCGGCAAATCAATGAAAATTAACCATTTCCTCGGTGACTTCTGGATTTACTTCGCTTTTCACGTGATTTTTAAGGACGTCTTTCTTTAAACTAGCAATATAGCTATTAACTCCGTCTTTATCGCCTGATAACCATTGTCTAGATAAATCCCATAATAACTGTCCAACTTCGTCGGCTGATCCATCTTCTAAAAGGGTATCAAAATTATCATCCATCAGATCTTCTAGTTCTGACGCTATATCTACTCCATCGGTAACATCTACGAAACAATATTATTATCAATAAGTATCGATAGAGAATTTAATCATTGACATGACAAAGAGCATGTAACACTAACTTTTGGAAAAACACAACGTTGCGATACTGTTAGCCATGTCGGAAACCTTCTTGTGAGTTTCTTGAGGAGAACCTCCCATGCCATGATCAACTGCCAGCTGAATAAGATGATTAATCATTATGGAATTCATATTGTATGAACTATGAAGTAACAGATACACAGACCGGATTACTCACTTGTAAAGCAGACCAGTTACCGAACACGGAAATCACACAATCGCAGAATTCATTACTTGCCATGATGATGTACGAGTGATAACAGTAAATCGGTATAAATATCCACGAACCATAAACACCGCTTAGCTTGAGACCAATAGTTTCGAAAGCTGGATTTCAACTTTATGTAATAAATAAGCAGATTAAATATTTGAGAAGATTATTTAGATTTTTTTGAAAATTTCTCATCGTACAAGACCACTGAACGGTTCAAAAATTTAGCTTTTGAAGTTTTGAACCACACAAACCACACGAAGTTTGACGGTGGTGATAAGGTGATAAGAAATACAAACTGAACGAGATTGCACAGATTCTCATTTCTCGATTTTATTGGTTTCCGATTCGGTTCCTGAAGTTGTTGGTAACACTGATTCGCAAAATGCAAAATTTAAAATTTTTTCATTATTTTTTGAATTTTTTGAATTTTTGATTTTTGTTTATTTTTTTGGAATCATTTTTATTTTTTTTAGAGTTTTAATTATTGTTTTAATTTTAAAATTAAAAGTGTTTGATTTGAATTGAACTTTCGTGAGTTTCGTGCAATGATTGAATTTGAATCAGATCAGACTCATGATTTTTTTATAACCAATCATTCAATCAATGAATTGTTCTGTATATATTAAAAGATCTTCCAATCGCCCAGCGGGCCAGCCTCTCCCAATGAATCTTTTTTCGTGATTTTTTTTATCGATTCCTTTTATGTCAAAGAATATTTTGGAACAAAAATTTTCAAATTCAATTCAAGGTCCAAAAAATCAAAAAAAAGTTATAAAAATAGTGTTCCAATCCAACTGAACGAGGTAGAGGGATTTTTCGCTCCGCAGAAATCGTTTGGAGTTTTTTTTAGGGACTTTGAATTTTGGAATTTTCAGGAGAAATATTTTCATTTGTTTGCGGGGTACAAGGCGAGCAGCCCAGGGAGCGGAGCTCTCTAGTTAATTATATTTCGCAGAACGAGGCTTCCGGTGAGTACATCACTTAATCAAGCTTTGGTGGGTTACCTACTGCCTACATAAGAGATTAGGAATGGAATAATAAATATTAAATTTCCAAAAATTTATGCACATTTCAATTATTCCGGAAACTTGCGGAAGCTTTTCAGAAAGTTACTGGAAGTGGAATGGAAATAAATTTACATTTTTTCAAAATATGAGCCATGAGGTTTTTGATGGTCTATGGAATTTTCCGAAATCAAAAAAACAAACTCTGTGCTGAAAATTTTGCACAGTGGAGTATTTTTGAATGTACATAGGCTATTGTATTGATT
Organism: Planococcus citri; assembly: GCF_950023065.1. NCBI lineage: Eukaryota > Metazoa > Arthropoda > Insecta > Hemiptera > Pseudococcidae > Planococcus > Planococcus citri. Next base: position 82,713,864 of record NC_088679.1, on the reverse strand, counting down.
TTTTTTTCTGCCGTGTTCCAAACCTTTTGAGTAAAATCTTCGGGTCTATTCTACTGGATTTCGATCATTTTCAAAATAATGCCCACACAAACAGCTTCCAAACTTCTTACGTAAGGTTCTTCCTAAGTGAACATTTTTTTGAAATTCATTCGTTCATTTTTCCATCAATCCCGAGGGAGTTATTTTTAGAACAAACGCTTTCGAGTGTTTTTAATTTATCAAGTTTAATTTTTAGTATTTTTTCAGTTTATATCAACTCGATGTTGGTCGACGCCTTTTGTTTCGCCTTTTTATAGCTTAAGGATACTTTACCAACTCGGTATTCTTTGTTTATTTTTCTTAAAAATGTGATATTTATAATTCTCTTTGTCCAAATTTTTCCTTCGCAAGACTCTCTCGTCTGTTTTGATTCGAGTACGAAACGTCTATCACCGGCAGCAACAGTCCCGCCCTTTTTTTTGGCGAGCTTAAGCATTTGTTAAAATGGTGTAATACGTTTTATTCGGGTTACATTGATGACTGACGACTGACGCCATGGATGATATTTTCTCACGAAACCGGTATCCTCTTGATTCATATTAAAAATTCTCAACAACATATTTCCGCAATCGTACCATTTTGTGTAACGATACACTTAATTGTCCGGTGCCCGATTACAAAGCGTTGTTTTACGGCTCGCTTAACTCGTCCGACTGAATACATACAGTATACCTTACTTACCTACGCCAAGATGAGGCGACAAATTCAATCATTTTGCAATGCTCGACCTTTTTTCTCATTTTGCTGGTTTTTTGAAATTTTTTACGCCGTTTTTTAAATGCATATTGCATACCTATTACGCTGCAGCTGTAAGAATTGCACGCTGAAAATTCCTACTCGGTACGATTAAATCACATTTACCAGGCCATCGTTACCGCAGTGTTATCTTCAAGTGTGTTTAATGTGCATAAATGGCAATTATTAGTGGTCTATAATTAGGCTACTAATTAGCGTGTTTACGTATGTAAGTTGTTCGTACGTTTGCAATATCGAGATAATAAAAGCAAGTACGTGCCATGTGTTTGATCTGTATGTTAGAATACCGAATTTCTGCCTGTGAAATCGTACCTTTGTGTAAGTAGGTAGATTTCCAATCAATATTTTACGCTCAATTTTTTAGGTTCATACGGCCATGTAGGGCCATGTAGGTACCTAAATATTTTAATTCATCTTCTTTTTACTTATTATTGAATGTTTTTTTTTTTTCAAATGTATAGTTTAAATTAAATCGAACAAATAGTTTTTAAAGAAATAGGTAACGTAAATTGAGACGAGTATTACGTAATAAAATATTTATTTTTCTAAAAAGCTGTACATTTATTAATGTTTTTTTTTCTCTCCAACTTAAGCTACATTATTATGCAAATAAGAAATAATTAGATTACTTCTATAATACACATCGAGAAAAATATATAGGTTATTATAGTAGGTAGGTATTTACAAATCGATCACTTTTTTCCATTCTGCTCTGTTAAGAAAAAAAAAAAAAGAAGAAAAAAACCACACACTGCAAAACACAGCGACGAACAAGTACACGTATACGAATTTATTTTACGATTTTGACTCCATTTTAGCTCTGAGTTTGGCGTGAACTTGTAAAAATTCCGGTTTATTGAGATCTTCCTCGACTGTTTTTTTCATCTGTGAGAGAATACAAATAACAGAAAGGTAAAATGTTGAAAAAAAAATATAGGTAGGTATACATAAAACTTACATATAGAGAGGTACTCGTACTCTGTGTGTATCTCGAATAATAACGAGTTATTTTAGGTTTTATGACACGGCGATTTTATTAGCTGGCGTGAAAATATATGGCATTTTAATCGCTATAGAAAGCTAATAAGGCGCGAAATCGGCGATAGAATATTACGCCGCGGCGTATTGTTTATAGATGCGTACTTTTTATAAACCATGCGAGCGGTTTTGTTTACTTTTTTATATTTGTGTATGCCGAGGCAAAATGGAATTCGACGGGTTAAATTTATGTGAAGATAAGCCGAATTCTCGAGTACACGGGTATAAACGCCGGTATAATGGAATGTTGAAATTAATGAATCGAACGGCAAACCGAAGGAGGTTCTCATTTCGAGAATGATAATCTAGAAATTTTTAGAGTTCATTGGGAATTTTGGTTCATTTTCCAAGGTAGTTGGATTTTCAATTTTTTTCAACGTCCAACAACGTCGCGTTGCGTTGAGTCCCCGAGAGGAGTTATATTTTAGCCCTCGAATGTCACGAAAATAACTATAGGTATAGGTGTGGTTTTGAATCAATTAGAAGTTCGATTTTTTTAAAAAAAGTTCAGGTTGAGCATTTTTGTATTCTGATTTCTGAATGAAATCGATAAAAATTCATTTTCTAATAAACATTTACATTGACCACTAAAGAAAAAAAAGAAAACCGTTCATTTTTATAAGGCTTTTGTAGTATCTTTTTAAATTTTCTGTAGGGCTAGGCATACGTGAGTACTTTACCTGCTCAATTTTCTCAGCACGATCTTCGACAGCTTTCTCGAGTAAACTTTTCGACTCATTTTTCTTCTGTTCGAGTTCTTTTTTGAGCTGGGCATCTTTATGCTTTTCCAATGCTTTACGCAATTCGGATTTTTGATTCAATACATTTTTGCCTCTGTAACAGAAATAAATTACATAAATTTAGACGTGTAAGTACGTAGCATGCGCAAAACAAATTCGCGACGAATTTTTGACGGGTAAGCTCGAGCAAAGCGTCCTCAAAGTCTACATACAACACTGACCAACGCAGTTCAGTTTACTTCACACGAAGACGTAGGTACCGATATCAGAATCGCGAATTACAAAGTATTTTTTTTTTTTTTTTTTTGTTCATCAAGACGCTAATGCATGTATCTACACGTACAACAATAAACACAGCTCATATACGTAGAAATATACAAAGAGAAGGCGTGGAAGGCGACCAAGCGAGACCTGAATCGTAATATATTTGTAAATACTACAAATTAGCCAGACACGATTACAACAATTAGCAACGTGTACTCGTATTATATAAACGAAATACTTATAATAATTCTTCTCGTCGAAAATTTCAACTCGTTTGTATTCTGGTTGTCAGCACTTCGTTAATGTTAGTAAATTGTTCGATTAAATGGTATTTAATTTTCATAATGCGTCGCTGACGTAATCGCGAGTCTTTCTGTTAGGTGGGTGTTGATAATTCGAGTAATTTTTTTCTGCTTTTATGACACGATACGGAGCTATGAACTTTCCGTCAGGTCCGGGAAATCACCATAGTTGAGTTATGGAAGTGCGGATATGATATGGTCAAGTATAAGGGGATTTCAGATGGGAAGGAGAGGAGGTAATAATCACGAGTGTGAAAAATTTCCCAGTTACCTATATTTCATTTTTTAATACTATCGGTGATAAATTCCAATGACTAGTGGACAGCTTCTATGTTTAAATCGAAGTAGGTATAGAAGAAACGTGAAGTCTTAAAAATAAGTCAATGAAACGTCATATTTTTGATTTTGACAATTAAAAGAAGTCACTTTTTTACTGAAAAATTTCAATTTTTTCCAAAATGAAATCGGTTCTTCAATAAAAGTAACTTGGGAATAAGAAAAACTCGAATAAGTATAACCAAAAAAGTGACAAAATCTCAACAAAACACTGTAGGTATTTCTAAAATTACAAAAAAAAAAAAAAAAAAAAAAAAAAAACATTTGAAATTGAAATGTTTAGTTTTTTAATTTTAAAACTTACATTATTTTGCAAATTTTTGGTGAAAAAATGACTTTTTTTTTAGCAATTTTTGGCACCAAAATGAAAATCTTTGCAATTTTTGAGACTTTTTGGAATTTTTTTACGAAAGGGAAAATTTTGTCAGCAATTTTTTTAAAAAGCCAAATTTTTGAGGAATTTTTGGGGAAAAGCGAAACTTTGACAATTTTAGCGAAAAGCAGAACTTTTTGGAAATTATTGACAAAAAAGTGATACCTCGTGACAATTTTAGAAAAAAAAAAGAAAAAAAGAGAAAGTTTTTGACAATTATTGAAAAAAAAGAAAAGATTTTCAGTAATTTACAGTTTTGCTGAAAAGCAAGAATTGTCGGCAAAAAGCAAAACATTGATAAGGTATAGGTACTTAATTTTAGCACAAATCAGTTTTTTTTTTTTTTGGAAATTAAGTACATATGTACTATTGTGTGTATATGGGTAAAAAAGTCTTTGTCGAGAAAGCAAACCTTTTGGACTATTTTTTAGAAAATCGTGAGACGTTTTGATATTTTTTTTGCGAAAATACTACAATTTTGTCAATTTTTGAAAAAGCGACAATTTTTGGCAAAAAGCAAGACTTTTGACAATTTTAACAAAAATCCGGATTTCCAGGCAATAAATGGAAAAAAATTATACTTTCTCGAAATTTTTGCCAAAATAGAACCATTGGACAATTTGTGAAGAAAAGTGGATTTTGTGGAATTATTTGATTGCATTTAAACGTATATTCTTGGAAAAAATACCACTGGTTTTTCACAAAAATGTGTTGGAAAAACTTGTCCAAAATGCGGTATTTTTATCCAGTCGAGGATACAAAACGAACATAACGCATTAACGCGTAGTGGCACAAAACATCTGACGAAATGATGTTGAATACAGTCTCATCAACAACAGCCAACAGCTCACCGGATGCTGCTGATTATTAATTTATCGTAAATTTTGAAAAGGACAACGAATACGATAACGACGGAACGTTATTCAATGGTCGCACGCGATTACGAGCAATGAACATACTGAGGATGAGAGAGGCCTCCAAGTGTACCTATCTGTAAGTGTAGTTATGCATATACGTATTAAGTATTAGACTACGAGTAGTACGCTACATATACGAGTAACTACTACAGTTCAAAAAGCCACATCAAAGCGAACGATTTCAATTTATAATACGGGTTACGATGACTTACGTATGTACGAGCTTAATACTACGTTGGGGCATTTACTTCTTTTTTATTATTCTTTTCACTCGTCAGAACAAAGAGATTCTCGAGATGTATGATGTACCTACTCTACTCGTATATAGGTAAGTATACGTGGCCTGCGTGGTATACTCGTTTGAAAATGCCGTTTACCTCTACTTCCTACTGTTGCTTTGCTTAGGTATATACCTATTACCTACTCGTATCTAGAGATAGACTAGACCATTACACGTAATTACGGATGTTGTAAATCGCTTCGAATAATACTAGTACTTTTACCGTTGCTCTTATAGGTAGGTACGATTATAGTAGATGATGATGATGACGACGACGACGACGACGACGACGAGGACGAGATGCAAAACCGGAGAGAAAGAGTACTTCATAGGTACTCGGATGTTACGTTGCGTTGCAAAAAGAGTCATAGAGGAAGCTGGAAGAAGGAGCAATAGCTGATTGACTAATACAAGCAACAAACATCGAACACCAGAGGTAGAGGAGGATAGATGGATAGACCATCTTATAGAGACTTGGAGATAATACGAAAGGTAAGTCTAGCTACCAATAGTAGTTGCAGCCAACTAAAGGTATAAGCAGGCCCGTAGCCAGCGTAGGGGCAGCCGGGGCAATGCCCCGGCTAGAAAGGCTGTTTGCCCCTACCAGCAAAATCAGAAAAAAAAATTAGGAAGTGCAAAAAACCAAAAACTCAACAATGTAAAATTATGGTTATGTTCATGAAATGGCTACACTAGCATGAATTGCATTTGATAGCTCGATGGCTCGCTCGATGCGTTCACTAAATTTTAAATCAAAAATTTGATAATTTGAGTAAAAATTAGTAATTTGTAAGGATTAGAAATCCAGTACATCTTTTTGCAATTTTTTTCGAAAAGTGAGACTTTCACTTTGTGCAATTTATGGCAATTTTACATAAAAAATTGAGACTTTTACACTTCGAAAAAGCTAAAATTTTCAGTAATAGGGAAGACTTATGGACAATTTTTAAGAAAGAATGAAAATTTTTATAATTTTTTGCGAAAAACCGAGAATTTTGACAATCTTAGCAAAAAGCAAGATTGACTATTTTTGAGGAAAACCACAAATTTTTGGCAATCATAGGCCAAAAAAATGATTATTTTTTTCGCAACCTTCGGTTAAAAATGGGAGACATTTTGGTCATTGACATTTTTTTCAAGCAAAAAAGGGGAATTATTAGGTAATTTTTAGAAAGGGAAATGGATATTATTCTTGAATTTTTTTTACCAAAAAGTAACAATTTTTGGCAAGAAACGAGGATATTTTTGAAAATGTTGACAAAAGCTGAAATTTTGAGCTATTTTTGGCGATAAAAGTGTATGTAATAAGTAGGTCAACTTTCTCAAATTATTCACTTATGGATATTACTAGCATTTTTTTCTCATCAAGATAAATGCAAAAATTGAATTTTTGAAATTAAAAAAAAAATAATAATTTGGAAAACCAAAGCTACTTATCGAAGAAGTAACCCAATTTAGTAACTTAGTTTCTTGAAAAGTGACCAAGTACGAGCCCTGAGTGAGGGCAAAAGTTTGTTTCGAGAAGTAAAGTTTTTTCAGGTGAAAAGTGCGTTTTTTGGCTTATCATTTCTCTAAAAATTTGAATGATATATTTTTTTAATGTTGTTTGGACGCGAGTCAAATTTGACTATTTTACCTCCTGACAAAATTTAAACAGAAACAGTCACAGCCAAAGAATTATTACAAGAGTTTCACAGTAAATCGCGCAGATTACAGCTGTATTTAGACTCAACCCCAGCATTACACATTATGTATAATCTTTTTCTGCAATATACACACTCATTCTGTTCATTTTTTTAAAAAATTGGTTTGAAATAACGGTTGGTTGAGGGGGGTTAAAGGGGGGGGGTATGTTTCACAGATGTTCGAGCCTCAAAAAGTGCTGCCCCAGCTGATATTTCCTTCGCCCCAGCTACAGCTAGATTCTGGCTACGGGCCTGGGTATAAGTATACATATACAGTGCCAAGACCTACGTGCGAGAAGAAATTAATTAAAGCTCGTGGCCTTTTACCACGGTGGCATCGTATACGCAGGTAGGAGGCTATAATACGAGTATGTACGAGTATAACCTAACGGAGTATAGCTGCGAGGCTAATCATTCATCGTACTCGCAGGAATCAGAATATACGAGTATACGTATACGTATTAAGTATGCTCATGTGATATCGAAATTCGCGCATCCAGCTCCAGCATCGATACTCAACGATGCGAATCTATCATCGTTGGTCAGAGAAAGTTGTTGTAGGTACATATTTGATGGAACAAGTTACGGTACATCAATTTAGCATCGTCTCCGAGCTCCGACTCCGACTCCAGCAACTCCGATTCCGCAGACGCAACTGCCACAGCCACGCCGTCGCGTCGTGTCGTTTTTATGGTACTTTTAGAATTAATTTACTCGTGTAGTTACTCCAACAATCGAGCATTTTTCAATACACGCCGCTGCGTTGCGAATTTTCTCGACCTTTTACTCGTAGTACCTACTGTTCTAGGCAAATTTACTATACTCGTACAGCTTACGGTAACACGTTTCATCGATGGACCAGAAAATGAATAGTAGGTAGAGGTACCTTACTCGTAGTAGGTACGAGCATACAGCAGCCTACCTACCTACATACGAATACGATATAGGCCTAATTTTTGTATAATACTACGAGTCTACGACGACATATCGGTCATCGCGGTGCATCCATAAGATGAAGACGAAGACGAAGACGGCGACGCGACGTACGTACCAACAAAGCAAATCATTCGAGTAGATTTTGCATAAATTATACGCTTGATAGTTGATATGGCTGAATAGCGCCATCCAGGTTGCCAATTATTACAATGGCGAGAAAAATTGGGTACGAGTAAGTACATGTGTAATCTACGAGTACCTAGTACCTCTACCTATCTACGACGTAGACCGGTAGACGTTCGACGTTCTACGTATTCTAGTATAAATGGGATCACGTATTGAAAAAATTATCACAATATACACAAGTTAATCAGACCTAGATTCATATGTAAGGTAGGTACAGGTATACTGTGCCACGAGATTATATGCATGCATTACGTGGATATTTAGGTACCTACATAATATTATCGCATTTACGAAGACGTAGATTCGACTATAGGTATTAGGTACTCGCAGAAACGTGACGAAGTGATGTGTTGGGGGGGGAGAGGTGGGGACTGAAATTTACTCAACTTTTCACCCCAGACCCCCTCCCCCCCGGTCTACATATTAGCCAAATAAGGTTCGAAGAAATTTTGGAAGGGGGAGTTGGAAACAAAAAATTTGATTTGTTCTATTGCAAGGTTAGTACTGAAAAACGAAATCGAAAATTCGCAATTTTTTTCGCGTTCTTTTTCTTGTTTTCTTTCTTTATTTCTTTCTTTTTTTTAGCTTATTGGCCTTGCAAATCAAATTTAAAAAGAGAACAGAATTTACAATTTGTGAGGTAAAAAAAAATCATATTGAGCGTTTAGGTATTTTTGAATGAAATTTCGCAACTTTTTTTCGTTATTTTGCACTTTTTCGCCCCGGTACCAACTCTGTAGGTATTGATTTGATTATGTTTGTTGAATTTCTAAAATAAATTTTTCATTCTTGAAATTTTTTGAAAAATTGCACAGTATACCTAATTCAAATCTGCCCGAACGAAGTGAGAGCAAAAGCTTTGAAAAATTGATTATTCGAAAAGTAAAATAACTGATGCAAAAACCAAAATGTTAATTTTTATATGTAGCTTCAACATTTAAAATTTTCAAAAATAGGAATAAGGCCCGAGCGAAGCGATGGCAAAAGCGTTCGAAAATTAATAATTTTTCAAATGTAAAACAACATTATTGTCGATGTGAGGTTCAGTTTTCTAATATTCCAACGTTGGTCGGAGAAAATAAAATAAAAATGATCTAGGCTGTGAAAAATTGATGATTCGAAATGAAACAACGTCATTCTTCAACTTTTGATGATGCAAAAAGTTGATTTCCACGGCTTTAGCATTTTTAGTTTCGGGGAAATTATAATAGCCTATTTTTAATAATACGAATGGGGGCCGAGCGAGGCGAGGGCAAAAACTCTCGAAAACTCGCAATTCTTTATTTTTTTCGGAACACAATTTTTATACGTATTTTCAAAAGCGACCAAATTTGGAGAAAATTATAAATGATTGTTTCTGAAAAAACGACAAATTTTAAACATTTTTTTCCGAAAAAGTTACACTTTTGTTCCAAAAATGTTTCATTTTTGAGTTTGAGTTTTTTTTGGGGGTGAAGGGGGAGGGGAATGGTGGGTTATTGTTCTATTTTTGGACAGTTTTTCATATACTTATGTATTTTAATTTTTTGAAAAACTACTCTACATTTTTGAATGTTTTTTTTTTTCAGAACTATAGTCCAGTAGATAAAGCGTTGAATAGGAGAACTCGAGCTGGCAAGCTGAATTTTGGTTTATAGGGGTATTTTGATGTGCTGAATACGAATCCGGCGCGTCCGGTCCTCTCCGGGCTGTGCGTTTTCCCCTATTGTGGATCTTAGCCCCCCAAAACCAGTTTTTCGTCATTTTCTCCCCCGCATTGCATGTTAGCGAAAAATATGCGATAAAAAACGAATCTACGTCAAATTTCCGATCTAATGACATATCAACTGTCTTTCTACCCCTAAGGGGGGTGGAGCTAGAACCATTCAAATGTAAGGGGTTTTCTAAATAACACAAAAAAGCTGTAGGGGCATAAGAGGGGTAAAATGACCGCCGAGAGCGTTCGGGTTGATACTAGCATGAAAGGTGGGTACCATTGTGAAACTTCCGCGTGGAAAGTTTCAGATCCACAGCCCCTCCCCTTTTTGAGGAACCCCCTCAATCAGAAATTACAATAACATTTTTCTCAGCCCCATATGAACCGATTTCGAAAATTTTTTTTGATGTTGTAGATATCCATAGGAGGTAACCCCACAAAAATTTTCAACCACTTCCCTTCATATTTACCCCTCAAAATGGCGTTTTCAACTCATTTTATGCTTTTTAACAATAGTAAAAAATGAGGGGGCTAAGTGCTCTGGAGAGGGTTATGTGAGTGTAGCAAAAAATCTGACGTCATATTCGTGCTCAGTGGTATCAAATCATAAGAAAACGACACCCTACTCATTAATACTTAGTTATTTTCCCCAAAATTCCCATTTTACCCCTAACCCTCCCTACGAAAATATTTTTACACCATTTTGAGGGGTAAATGTGAGGGGAGAGGGCTGAAAATTTCTGTGAGAGTACGTCCTATGGATATCTAAAACATCCTAAAAAGTTTTAAAAATCGGTTCATATGGGGTTGAGAAAAATGTTATTGAAATTTCAGAAAGGGGGGGTTCACCAAAAAGGGGAGGGGCTGTGGATCTGAAACTTTCCACGCGGAAGTTTCACAATGGTACCCACCTTTCATGCTAGTATCAACCCGAACGCTCTCGGCGGTCATTTTACCCCTCTTATGCCCCTACAGCTTTTTTGTGTTATTTAGAAAACCCCTTACATTTGAATGGTTCTAGCTCCACCCCCCTTAGGGGTAGAAAGACAGTTGATATGTCATTAGATCGGAAATTTGACGTAGATTCGTTTTTTATCGCATATTTTTCGCTAACATGCAATGCGGGGGAGAAAATGACGAAAAACTGGTTTTGGGGGGCTAAGATCCACAATAGGGGAAAACGCACAGCCCGGAGAGGACCGGACGCGCCGGATTCGTATTCAGCACATCAAAATACCCCTATAAACCAAAATTCAGCTTGCCAGCTCAAGTTCCCCTAGAGTCCGCTTTTTTTTGCTTTATCTACTGGACTAACTAGTTAAATTTTGAAATCTTTTTGAGAAAATGTATCATTTTTGGTTCTTTTTTTTTTGAAAAACTGACTCATAATTTTTTCGGAAAATATTGCTTCATTTTTGATAACTTGACGGAAAAATTGTTTCAGTTTTGAGTTTTTGTTCTGTTAAGAGGGAAATGGCCTGATTTTTTGAAAAATTTTGAAAAAAAAAAGCCATACCTAAGCATATTTTTTGTATATGTATTTATTTCAGAAAAAGTTACACTTTTGTTCAAGAATTGTTTCAGTTTTGAAAGCATGTTGAGAAAATGTCTCATTTTCGGAAACTTTTTGACAACTTCACAGAAAAACTGCCTCATTTTTTTTTTTTTTTTTGGGAAAGCTACTTAATTTATAATTTTTTCCCGAATTTTCGACGAAAAATTTGACACTTTTCAGTACATATTTTAGCAGAAGTTGAGACTTTCTGGCAGTTTTGACTGGAATGCTTTTCAGAGACCTTTTTTTTTTTTTTTTGGAAAATTTTAAGTGAAGCATAATGTACTTTCGATCTGAGAAGTCAATTTTACTACTTTCCAACTTTGGTCGCAGTAAAGGAAAAGGAAAATGATGTGACTCCTGCGAAACGAAGGCGAACAGTTTTGCAAATTTGTACGTAATTCAAGGAGTATAAAGACCCGTGGTCTTTGGTAATTCTTTATTTTCCCTACTTACACAATTTCCTCCCAAATTTCCCAAATTTTTCCCAAAAAATTCCCAACTCGCCTAAATTTTTCTGGTGAGACACCGTCGCGTCTCCTCGTTCGGCACGCCTTGGGCTATAGAAAAAGAGAATTCAAGTTCTAGGTAGAGGGCTGCAAAATTGAAAAATTGGAGGTAAATCAACGAATTGTCGATTACCCAAATATTGAATTTGCAAAATTCATCGATGGTCAAATTTTCCACAAAACGAACCTTCAGTGAATGGGAGAGATGGAGATTGAAATTTCATTCACTCTGCTGGGTCCCGAGACCGCCATCGCCATGAGCTTGCCATACTACGAGTATAATAACACACTTTCGAGACGAGTAACGATAATTTTTTTGGTAAACTTCTTACTCGTATATTCGGGCAGGATGCGCCTCAAAACGTAGCGATAATAACGGGAAAAACACAGTGCAGCGTGGCATGGCGATAAATCGACTCGCATTTATTATTGTCAATTTTCCAAAACTACATAAAAGCACACGAATGATGAAATACTACGTAAGACAATCAGTCGACCGTCGGTCGTGTGAATAATATCCATATAGCCATACCGACACCGACAGCGACACTTCGATATAGTGTAGCTGTAGCAGCAGTCGCCTTGGACGTGCCCGCATTAATTATAGCGGTCTTGGTTGACGCTGACGCTGACGTTGACGCTTAGGTAATTGAAATACCCATTTATTCGGCAGCTTTGACGTTTATGTGTGTCGTCGAATTTACGATTTTAAAACAATTTATACCCGTTAAGACGTATCTCGTCGTTTATTTCGTGTATTTTACGAGTATACGAGTACGACGCACGAGGAGTTACCTACAGCTGGGCCGGGCGCGATTGTGTTGAATCCAATGTCACATATAGCGCAATAATAATTCACACCTTCGTGTAATGTAATCAGTAATGTAATCCTTGTTTAATTAGAGTTTAGAGATAGGAATACCGTGGCGTATACTTGATCGTCTTTAGCAGATACTATCTGGCACTTCAACACTATTACTTGTATCCTGTAGATATGTACTTACTCTGAATCACTGTGCGTACTGCGTAGGTACCTACGTAAATTGTCAATAGAAATAAGTAAGTAGGTACTCGTATATCGGCGACATCGACAAGGCCTGTGCTAGAATACCACCTCTAATCGTAATCGAGTGCTCGTTACATATTTGCTGCGGTATAAAATTTATCATTTGTAATTTCGACACCATGTTTGGAAATTTCCGAAACACGATGATACCTTAAACCTACGCGGAAAATGTGATGTACTTATCAGTTTGATGAATCAACATCGAATCGGGGACGTACAGTATTTGATGAGACCGAGGAACAGATGATGCTGTTTCCGTTCGGAAAGTTTATCATCTAAAGACACGTGTTTTTCAACTTTTTTTTTTTTTTTTTTTTCTTCTAAATTTACAGGATGATTTAAACGACTTTAAATTGTCTGAACTCGCGATTAGATTTTTTTTATTTATTTTTGCGATACGTACATGGTATTTCTCTTCTTTGAAAGTACCCACCATGAATAACTCCATCTAAATGCGTAAAGAATCACTCGAGCCGTGTGTTGTGGTGGCAACAAAACTTGTATTTTTTTTTTTGGTTGTTGAAAAGACTGCATTTCAAAACTTTTGTAACCAAAATTTCAGCTGCGTGGTAAATTTGAAAAATGTTGGTTCGGTTGAGAAAAAATAAGGGGAAACTTCATCTAATAAAGGATGTATGTACTGTAGGTACCGCAATTGGCATAAACATTTTCAAAACGAGCAAAGCCAATTTGAAAAAGCGTGCCAAACCATAATATCACCAGCCAGAATTGCACGTGTAGAGGAGCATTTTTCGATCTTTGGCGAAATTTTGAAAGTGAGATCTCAGTCAAAAATGGAGGAAAAAACTCAAAAGTTACCAAATTGACCTACTCGTGAAGTTCAAAAACTAAAATTTACTCCACCCTTTTCTAATTTTATATGTTGAGTCAACAGGAGGTGGTTTCATGTCGTTCTAGAGTAGAGTTCCCTTGGAAATTCTAGATTTTGAAAAAATTCTTAAAATGTTACGAATAATAAGGTACCTATGGTTGGAAATGAGAAATTACTGAAATTTGATGAAATACGATAAATCTCGAGGTAGGAGTAGAATATGTAGGTACCACAAAAATACCCAAATAAAAAAATTGTAGAAGATCAAAAATTGATCAAATTTTATCACAATTGAATCAATTTGCAGTTATTACCGATGCAAAATATCATAAAAAACAGTGAAGTTTGCAAAAATTGCACAAAACAACGTTAAAACCGACATAAAAAAAATAAAAATAAACAAAAGTTGATAAAATATTTCAAAATTTGAGTAAGATTTCGTGAAAATTACGCAGATTTTAAAACATTACCCATTACCCACCAATAAAATGGAATTGATTGAATAGGTATTATCAAAGTGGACAGGGACGTAGCGAAGTAGTTTTTCTGGGGGGGGGCGAAGATCCTAAGAATTCCCAACTAATTTGACTGAAAATTCCCAACTTATTCGACTGAAAATTCCAAAGTTGGATGAAAAAAGAGGATATTTAAGTTACAATGTTGTATCACGACATTTTGTAGCCAAAAAATTGTAACTTTGCTGACTAAGTATAATCAAAATTTTAACGTGCTGAACACTCTGGTACTAAAAAATTTTGAAAAGCTAGAGGTTCTGTTCCGAAAGAAATGAAAAATTTGCATTTTTAATAAGCTTTTAATATGTACATATTATGAGTATTTCTGGAATTTTTCTGTTTAATTTTCATGTTCTTAAAATTTTTTAACGTAGTATTTTGAATGGCACGAGCGAAGCAACGGCAAAAGTTTTGGAAAATTTATGATTTGAAAAGTAGAATAACATCAATTTTAATGAAAGAATTCGGTTTTTCTGATCTCAACATTTTTCAAATTCAATCATAGATTTTTAAAAATATTGCAACCTTGCAGATGAGAATCAATTTGGGCCGAGCGAAGCGAGGCCGAAAGCATCGACAAGTTTGTAGTTCGCAAAGTAGAACAACGCATCAATTTTAATGTAAGAATTCAGTTTTTCTGATCTCAACTTTCTTTTAATTTTATCAGTGGTTTTGTGAAATTCTTAGAGTGAAAAAAAAACTCTAAATTGGCCCGAGTGAAGCAATGGCAAAAGTTTTGGAAAATATGTGACTTGAAATGGAAAAGTAGAACATCAATAATTTCAATAAAAGAATCCAGTTTTTCTGGTCTCAATATTTTTCAAATTCAATCATACGTTTCTTGAAATTGTAACTTAGTAGAAGAGAATCAAATTGGCCCGAGCGAATCGATGCTAAAAGCTTTGGAAAAATTGTAATTCAAAAAGTAGAACAATATCAAATTTAACTAAAAAAATTCGGTTTTTCTGATCTCAACATTTTTAGAAATTTATCAATAGTTTCTTGAAATTTTCAAGCGTGAAAAAAAAAACAAATTGGCCCGAGCGAAGCTAGGGTAAAACATTTTTAAAATTTGTAACTTCAAGAAGCAAAACAGTTGTAATGTTAACGTGAAAATGCACAACAATTTTGCCCGAGCAAAGCGAGGCAAAAATTTTTGAAAAAAATGTGAATTTTAGTTCGGAAAATCATAGATTTAGAAACTGGTTTGGCTTCAAAAGTTGGGAAAGTTTTCAACTTTGATGATTGTAAAAAATTTTAATATTTTAAAATTCCAAAACTAAAATACTTATTGTCGGAATTTTTGTATTTTCCTAACTTTCTTGTATTTCTCACAATTTCCCAACTTTTCCCCTGCCAAAATATGTAGCTCGATGAGAAATTTTTGATGATGTCTGCTTTTAAAAATGGATAATTTCTGACGCCATCGATTCATACGATTTATTTTACTCTCGTTCATAATTCTTCCCAGAATTTTCTCGTTGGATTTGTTCGAAAAATATCCTGTGTTTTTTTTAAACACCAATTTCCTTTTTACCATGCATCAGTTTATTATACAGTATTCATCTTTGTTGGAAATGAATAAACATTCTAGGAAATGACATCGCTTTGGAAAATTTAGTTCAAAGGTCGTCATTCTCGATTTGACCAGATCTGAACAGATCTACATAATCCAATGCGATCGAAACTTTGATCTGACCAGATCCGCGCGCGATCATGGGGATCCAGGAAATGTCCGATCATTTTCCGCTGGGAGATTTTCTACTTATTTCTATCAAGATGCTGATTCGACTTTTTTGACATGAAAATTTGTTCATATTGTTTCAAAATCGATGCGTATACCTACGTAATATAAACACTAAACAGTAGGTAAATGCATAGAACGATGTGCTGTTGCCGCACTTGGTGAGATAAGCGCGCAATACCGCTTTCCAGATGGAATGCTGTTTAAGTATTTCTCGTTTCCAAGTTATACGTTCGATTGCGCATTAAATTCCTTCATTAATACGTTCTTTTTCCGGTCTATACACTATACAGTGTGGTGTGATACGAATACGATGCGATTACCAACTTCAACTATACCTACTGGTAGTTTGAAGTATAGGTATGCTAACGTCTCGTCGAGCAACTCAATAGTGTACGAGTATTTCAATAGGGCATGCCTTTTTTGGGTGTTGGAAAGTTCTTTTCAATATTTCCAAAAGTTAACCTAGTGAAAGTGGCCTGCTAGATTCCTATTTTCAATTTCGCCAATTTTCCTAATCACTTTACGTTTCCAAATGAGGGGGTTGGAGGTGGGACATGAAAAAAATTGCGAATTTTCAATTTCGGATAATCAGTACCAACCTACGAGTATGAACCTTTAAAATTAGGTAAGTTTTCGATATTTTTGTTTTCAATTATTTCTTCGAACCTGCACATCTGGCTAATTAGCACGAAAAATACTCGTACTTACTGAAGAGGAGGAGGATCTGAGGTAAAAAGTTGGGAAAGTCTGGCGAAAAAAGACGGAAAATTTTCAGTTACAGCCCCTCCTTTCCTCCCCTCACGACACATCACTTCGTCACGCTACTACCTACAGCTCTCCGAACATTGAAAAAATATTCTCAAGCTACGTATACAAGCAGCTACGATACCTACTAATTAAGATGTTATACTAGACTAGGTATAGGTACACATTTTGTACTCACATTTTATTATTGAAGATTAACTCTTTACGTAAGTGCTGGTGTTCCGGCGACTCGAGACACGGATTGAGAAGTTTTTTCGGTAATATCAAACCACGTTCCGATATATCATTCGAAGATACGACTTCATCTTGTATGAGCTCCTGAGAAGCGGCGTTACCGTTCTGTACCAATTGTCGATTCACCATATCGGTTCTTTTGTGGCAAGTGCTGTGAGGTAATACTACTGTGTGTACATCGAACTGAGTAGCAGGCGGTATCATGCTATTTTCTAATCGACCGCAACTGTAACATCAATTGAAACAATATCGTATCAAATACTGGCAGATTTTTTCTTTTGTTTTTTTCTTTTACTTTACTTCAGTACCCATAGTGTTGGTCTTGGTACCGAGAGCGAACCGTAGGTACGAGTAGTTGGTGAAAAATCAGAAATCGTAGCGAACAAATTACCACATTCTTAACTTAAATAGGTAGGTACGTGAAAAACAATTCGTCTCGAATGATTTATAAAGCGCACGCGGTGAAAGATAATAATAAAAATTTCCATCCTCTTCAGTCTTCACTCAATACCTACTCATAGATGTACTGCACAGAAGATCATTTCAGAGGTCCTGACCCCTTTAGGAAGGTATGTATCTAACTCTTCAACTACCTCAAATTTGAACACGTGCCTTGAATTTAATATAAACAATAGAAATATGATTGAATAGAATTTTTTCCTTCGGATTCAGCATCATTTGCATTTATTTATTATATGTAAAACGCGACACGCGTGATTGTGCGCTGCCATCGCAGTTGCGAGTTTGCCACCATACAAATCGTGCAAACAAGGCATGAATTGTTTGAAACAATGACGTGAAATCCGTTTAAAAACACAAGAAATTCATTCTGTAGAACATGAAATCCAGCTTTACTTTTTTTTTTTTTTTTTTTTTTTTTTTTGTAAGCTACACATAGTTTTGAAATAGGATTTCAAAACCCGAGGGTGCAAGGACTTCTCAATTTTGATCAAAATCACCCTTAAAGTCAACTTTTAAAAATCAGAAAAAAATCAAAATTTTACCAAATCGACATAGAAAGCTAAAATGTGGGTTATGCCTTATTTTTGATCTGCCAAATCGATTGGAAACGGTTTCAAACAGTTTTGTGCAGTTCTGGAGCCTCAAGCAGATTTTTAAAACTTGAAAGTTTTGGAGCCTCCAGTAGATTTCTGAAACTTGAAATTTCTATATTTAAGAGTAGTGTCAAAAATAGCTCCGAAAATTTCAAAAGTTCAAAGTTGAGCTTTACGTGGAAGCTTTATTTACAGAAGTCTGTAACTTTTCGGAGCTATAATAATTAAAAAATTTGAAAAAAAAACTCATTAGGCATAAATTTCGACGGTATTTACAGTCACAAACTTTTACGATAGGATTTGCAAAACCGTGAAGAGGGGGGGTAAGGGGGGTGTAACAGAGCCAAAAAAATTGCTCAAAACGTGAAAAAAAAAACGAATATCGTCAGACATATCGTCCCATACGTTTTCGAGAGGTCTGAATATTGAATTCATTTTTTGATTCGACCTCTCCAACGCCCCTTCCCCTACCCACTCCAAAAGTTGTCTGAAAAATTAAAGAAATCATACGATATGTGTGTTCTTAGGATTTTAGGAGCCCCGAAAAGGGCGTCGAAGGGATCATATCAAAAGACGCTATCAAATTGAGCAAAATCAGAGGACCTAAACCGGAGTTCTGGCTGATTTGATTGGAAATCATCCAACTGCCTAATCGCTCATTCCGAGATTTGAGGATAATTTTAAAAAATAAGTTGGACTCAAAAAGCATAGGTACCTAATTAATTTTTTTCATTCGTGTAGAACGAGCGAACGGGCCCTGAAAATGCGTAGGAAGTTGGGTGGGATATGGACGAAACAAAACATCCCCTGTTGCCCAATCGCAAATCTTAAGGTTTCAAGACTTTTTTTTAGAAATAATTTGTGCCTAAAAAATACTTTTAACGGGTCAATTTCTCTCAGCTTTTGGGACAAAACATTGACTCCTCTACTCGTCCATTACAGTATGATGAAAAATTTCCACTATTAAAAAAGTTCAACATGAACCTCATTTCAAACAGCTCAGAAATATTCCATTCGCAAATTTAGTTTTTGCACGTTCAATTCCATCAGTCGATATGGCATTCAATGGTCAACCATCTCACCATCTGCAGCTGCACTCTGCAGGTTTTCTCACTCTCCCAATCCCAATTGACCGCCACCATCATAGCCAACGGCCAACGGGTATCTATCCGCTATAATATTTCTGCATAATAATGTACCCTACCTACCTACTCGTACCTACTCGTCCATACGTATAACAATCGCTTTGAAAAAATCGAATCCAGTCTTACGTTGGATGTTGATTTGTACGAGTATTTCTATTTTCTTTTTTTGGTCATAGGTATTACTCGTAGGTACGTACTACGTACAAATACGAGTATATACAACGGAAAACTTGCAAGTACGATTACATAACGAATATGGACAAGTTAAGAGAAAGAGAGTTCTAACTGCAGGTCTTCGAGCAAATTAGAAAACGTTCGGTTAGCGGTTGGTTATGCCTAGTTGTCGATACAATCGTGTTTGAACGGCTTTAAAAGGCATAAGGCAAAATGAATATTAATTTATGAATTATGAGCATCTTTAGGGAAGGAAAAGAGGAATGAATAATAATGCACAATAGTAAACAGAAGTAAGATGTGTTCGCGAGTAAAACTTGACAACAAAATTATCCAACAAATGTCCAACATTTACATCTACTACATAGTTTGTGCATTTCTCTATCAAAATGATATAGACGTTTTGCGCATTAAATCCTTGTTTATACGTATAGGCATATTAAAATACTATACGTACCTACAGCTAGTATGAGGGATGAAATTAGGAATTTCGTACCTAATATTTGCGATTTAACGTATCTTGATTTTTAAGAACCTGATATCGAGTGGGACTCAGATTTTTAAGACGATGATTTTCGAGGTGTTAAGTTTTAAGAAGGAGCTTTGAGTTTTAGGATTTACGTTTTCGGGACTTGATTTTCAAAACCTCGCTTTTCACAACCCTAATTTTTATACCCTCATTTTCCAGACCTCGTTTTTTAGAATATTTTCAAGACCTCGATTTTCACAAATGTGATTTTTCAGTCTCCGATTTTCAAACTCCCCCTTTTCGAAATCTTGTTTTTCAAAATACCTAATATTGATTTTTAAGATCCTTGATTTTAATAACTTTTCGAGACCCTAATTTTTAAAGTCCTCGAATTTTCGAGAACTTTGATTTTTAAGACAGATTTCGAATTTCAGAACCCTGATTTTCAAAATCTCGCGTTTCAAGATACCAATTTTTAAGATCCTCGGTTTTTCAGTGCCTGATTTTCAAAATTCCACTTTTCGAGATTTTGCTTTTCAAAATAGGTAAGTAGGTATACTACTTAGGTACTGATTTTAAAGACCTTTGATTTTGAAAACCTGATTTTGAGACGCTCATTTTCTGAACCTTAATTTTTAAGATCCTCATTTTGGAGAATTTTGCTTTTTAAGACTCCTATCTTCAAATCCCGAATTTCAAAACCATCGATTTTCGAGATACCAATTTTTAAGAACTTTGGGTTTTCGGCCCCTGATTTTCAAACTCCCCTTTTCAAGATATTGGTTTTCAAAATACGTAGATAGGTAGGCTATCGATTTCCAAGACCCTTCGATTTTAAAAACTAGATTTTGAGACCCTCAATTTTCAAGATCCTCATTTTTAGAAACTTTGATTTTTAGCACTCCTGTTTTCATATCTTCATTTTCAATTGAAAACCCTGATTTTTGCGAATCCTTATTTTCACGATGCCAATCTTCAAAATCATGCTCTTCTAGATTTCGATTTTCAGGACCCTGATTTTTGAGACTCCGATTTTTAATAACCTTAATTTTTTATGTCTTGATTTTCAAACCATCGTTTTTCAAAATTCTGATTTTCAAGTGCCTCAATTTTAAGGCTCCCATACCTGAGGAAATTGGCGTGTTTTTTTCTTTTTGAAAGAAAATTTTTAGAAAACTTGAGATGCAAAAGTTAAAAACTTTCGGATAAATTGAAATTATTTTTCATTTTCTTCGACGTAATTTCATCGGAGCCTTCTCGCGCACTTTTTCGGTAGGATAAGAGAAGATCAAAAAATAGAAGCAAAACTTCAAAATAAAAGCCATCCTAACCTTGCAGTTTACGTCACAGGTGAAGAACCAGGATGAAATTGCTTCCAATCCCAAATGTCCTCTAATTCATCTTTTACTCTAGCTATTGGGCTGATTATCGTACAAAAGCTCTCTTTTTTGTCACACTTCCCTCGGATGAAAATGTTTAAAATAACCGGAACACGAAGAAGATTTTTACCAAGTACCAACGACAACGAGTACGAAACGAATCACGAATCGTGCATACTGCAAGACCTGTGACCCGCGACACCGATGACCCACGTCCATGGAGTCAGGAGTGGAGGACACTGGCAGTGCCACCAGCACCAGATCAGACTGCATTTCGTCGACCGTCGACGGTTGTCACTTGCCACTGCCAGCTGTAACAGCTTGATACTTTCCGAGAAGCACCGTTTCGAATTCTCGTTAAATGTATGTAAATACAAAAATACATAAAATCCTTCATTAGGATTTTGGGTCGAACTGGTTCTACACTTTGCAGGTTATTTATTGGTTACCTTACCTAATGATCAATACATATACGCAGAGAAACAAAACCTCATCTGTAGGTATTGACATCAAACAATATATGTATGTACGACGATAAAATTACAATAATCTCGCAGCAAGCAGAAAAACATAACGGACACAGTGGTGTGGACAGGGACACACAAAATTGCCATGCCATATAAACCGCGTGATCGATCGCTGGATTACATGCCAAATGACCATTTATTACATCTAATATTTCACGTTTAGAATGTTCTAGCTGTTGAGGTGTAAGAATGAGTCACACTCACACACGATGATTTATACAGCGCAGTAGAGCCCGCCTTGAAATTACTATCCAAAATAGACAACTGAATATCGCAAATTAAATTTCGCCGAATTCAGCTACCCAATAATTCCGCATGATTAATTGACTAGTGAGAGACTGAGTAAAAATAGCTCAATTTTACAGCGATAAAATCTCTCTTCGATATCCGATATAAGAGGTATACTGGTATAGGTATAGGTAAATCGCCAACGCGAATACAATCGCAGTGCGCAATTCAATTTTGTCTAAGACCTTGAAAATTGACTGCAAATAAGGAAAATGTTTTCACATGCAATAGAGAGAAAAAAATCGTTAAACTTACTCGCAAAATATTGTCGTTTTTTGCGCGGTCAAGGTTCAAATAATTGATTTACTAATGGGAGGGAAAAAAACTTATTCACTCGACCGAGTCGTACGCCGAATTGAGAAAAAATAAAACTCGAAACACTCGAACACTCGACAAACTTTTGAGCTTTATCGCATCCAACAGTTAGATAAACGCACGACAATCCGAATCCGACACAAGATAGTGCACTGAAGAGTGAGTTTCGAGTGGAAAAAATAGCACTGTTCACGATGGAATAGATTTTCCCAACACGATAATCGTATAATTACGAATCCGAAAAAATATATGTAATATTTTGTTATCACACGATTATATCACCCGCTTAGAATTGAAAAAAAAAATACACGTCAATTCGTACAGCAACGATACAAACATAGTAAACAACCCAACGAATGAAAGTAGGGCTATGAAAGTAAACAAAAACTGCTGTTTCGATTGCACGAGACTCGAGTCGATGTTTCAATGTTCGCTATCGATTTACAGTCGATTGTTTGGTCGCGGTTCGCGGTTTAGTCGCGCCTGGCGCAGTGGCGCTTCAGGTTTCGCATCAGCTGGTCAGCGGCTCATTTTCGATTTAAATTTATTCGTAGCCGAAAATTTATTGCACCAAGCCCCTTTTCCTCACGTATTAGGGCTATGGTGACCACTGATGAGAAAATTTCAACAATAATGGTTCTCATCAGTCTAATTTTTCTTTCGAATTCGAGAAGAACCAGGCCCATTATGTTGCATCATCAAAATGGGATGAAGGGACTCGCATAAAATAGCTTTTGGGGTCCTAAAGTTCATTTTTATCGTTTTTAAGCATGTTTGCTGATACACAATGGGCTACATTTTATTAGATAGGTAGGTATAACCATTGATTTTTTGCGTATTCGTAAAAATCAATGGTATAACCTAGCATACCTATTTTCCCCCAGGACTTCGAGAGCATCTCACTCAGAACCATTTCAACGAAATTCGCTCAAAGTCAAATCTGATATTTGAACCTGGATTGGCATTGGTTTGCGTAAAGGTGTGAGTGGGAATAACCTTGACTCAAAAGTCGTCTGTGCCTAAATTTTCAAAAAGGAGTCGAGGGTGTGAAAATGACCAAAAAAAAAAATCAAAATAGCAATAAGAAAAAGATAAAAAGTAATGAGCTTTCGATTTTTCGATTCCTCCTCACCCATTATCCCAGCAATAATAAAAAAATAATAATAATAAGGGTAAGTGCACCAATTATGGACCAGTCCGCAATATGGACCAGCGCCCGTTCTCATTGGTAATTAGCGCAATCTGTCAGGAAAAAATGTATTCTGATGTATTTTTCATCAAAAAAACGAATGAGACAAAAATTACAACTGTAAAGTCAAAACTCGCTGAGAAATTTACAAAAAACTGTTTTGAGACACTGAAAAATTTTTTCAGTGTGTTTTTCAACTTTTATTAAAATATATATGTGGTGTAATTTTCTAAATGGCATTGATGTTTATAATATCAAAAAAGGATGTAGTTTCTGCTGGAGTGATCAGTTTTTGCTAAAAATGAGGGTATGTACAGAAATTTTTGGTGCAAAGTTTTTTTTTATGGGGTGCGCTAATATGGACCACCTGTGATATTGAATTTTTTACTCATTTTTTACAGCCGCTGAAAAGGGGAATGCTTGAAATACTTTTTTTTGTTCATTTCTACTAATAAATATGATGTTTTGAAATGTAAAAATATGTTTATTTTGAAATTATTCTTTAGGTGGTCCATATTAGACTTCAAAAATTTTGAACTGTCATTTTGACACTCGTCATTCAACAATTTGAAAAAAATATTCAAAATTAACCTGAACTGCTTAGAATAAGTTTTTTTGTTCATTTCTACAAATAAATATGACCTTTTGAAAAATGTGAAAGTATGTTTATTTTGAAATTTTATAGGTGGTCCATATTAGGCGTCCAAAATTTCGAACTGTCATTTTGACACTCATCACTCAACAATAAAAAAAACATACTTAAAGTTGACCTTCACCCCTGAAGTTTTGTACAGTGTTGGTGGAAGGATGGAACTTCATTTTAAGCCTTTGTGGAGGTTTCTACCTCCTATATTTTTCAAGTGGCAATCCTCAAAAAAAAAGTGGTCCATATTTGGTGCCTCTACCCTTAATAAAAAAAAAATAGATTTTTGCCGATTTTGCTCAGTGCTAGTGATGTTGCAAATGAGTTTTTAATTGGATAGGTGGGAGGGAGAAGCATACAAATTGAACGACTTGAATATTGAAAATATACGAATTTTAAATAAACATTTGTCCATTAAAATTTTAATAGGTATTGTCTCACTACAATTTCCTTTAAAGTAAAATGTTCAGTTTTCAATATAAAGGCAATAGGTACCTACCTAATTGTCACAAGGAAAATCAGAGGTCAATTTGTTGCTCTGAAATGTAAAATAACCGCCACTAATCTATCTGTTTGTCATTAATGCAGAAACATAGCCCGGGTATTTCAAATTTCATTAAAATGCATTACGATATTACGAAACTATTTCTTCAGAGTTTCGAACAATTTAAACATATCTTTATAAATGTGTGAACATTTCTGATCGAACGAACAGAAATAGACATTGAACAGATGCAACTCATCAATTCCACTCGCATTCTTCTTTCAGCCCCAAAACACTGAAATTTTTCAGCTTTAATTCTCGTTATTGGGCATATATATAAAAATGAAAACTAGGAAGAAATCATAGAGCATTATTTAATTAATACCTACGTAATATAAATTCATTCGCGATACAACATAAAAATGATCTAAAAAGTTTAGTTTGCATAAAAATACGAAACCGCTACCTACGTCACGCTAAGTATCTCTATATAAAATATACGTACAATTATGGGAGTTTTAAAAAATAGCTAATCCAAAGGAGATAAAACGGATTACACATTTTATAATAGTAACTATGGTTAAAAATATTACACTTGAACGAATGAGTATTAAGATTAAAATTTATGGAAGTATTAAAGAAGGAATGATAAATAATAAAAAATATCAATCAGTCTTTGGTAACCCACAGACCAGTCTGCATTAATGCCACATAGGTATATCACAACAACACAAAAATATTTTACAAATAATACGGATTAACGTAGGTACACGCGAGTGTCTTACATAATAAGTCTATTCGTTGCATTCGGTGTCCGATTGATTGGAAGTTATTTTTCAGATGGATGAAATTTCGTCACAACACATATTCGTATTTTTATAGGCTCGAGACGAACGACAGGACAGAACCTAGTCTGCTTTCATTTACAGGGAAATAAAAAATGAAAAAAATGCTACAAAAAATTGCTTCGATAATGCTGTAATAATATTACACATAGTTAGGTATGTTGATGATTAAAACGATCAAATTGACTAATTGACTATATTATAATATTATAAAAGAAATGGAAAGAAAAGAAGGAAGCGCTTATTTACAACCCATAAGGCTAATAGGTAATACCTATAGGAATGGGAAAACATGAAAAAAAAAACACGTAAAAATAGGCAAAAGGTTAACGTAAATCTATCACGTCGGTATTCTGTAACTTTGGTATAGAGTAATTTTCTACTGAAAGATTTCTCTTCTGCTCTTTGGAACCTGCGAATTAAAAATTCGAACATTTTAGAAGTGAAAATACGTACTGTACCTAATAATATACAGCTATGGGTATCTAACAGTGCTATAATATGTGAAAAAAATTACTTTCGTCTTCGTTATCCAGCAAATTTAAAACTTTAGGAGGAAGAGGAGGTGGTAAAGAACTACCGGTCGATGTACGGGGTGATAATAAGGGAATTGGCGGAGGGGACGGAGTATTGCCCGACGTCGTGTACGCTGAAGATGAACGAACAACTAGAAATTCTTCGTACGAGGAAGACAATACTACATTTGTAACTGATTCTGAGAATCCAGAATCGCGTAATTTCGTACGAGGTAACGTGTTTTCTATGCTAACAGAGGTTTCAGAATCCTAAAATCATACGGGAATTTTGTAAGTGTGAGGTGCACGAATACCTATATATATTAAGCTAAATGCTACTGAAAATCGTCACAATAATACGAACCTTTCGAAGAGATATTCGTTTCGGAGGAGTTGGCGGCACTTCGGAGATACTACGTCGATCAACGGCTACGAAAATTAAACAAATACACGGTAATTAATTAGGTAATCGGAATACGGAACTTCTCAACAATTCAAAATTATGCCAATTTTATACATACCTAATCGAGGAGGTAAAGGTGGAGCTTCTTCGTGTGTACAATTGCCACATACTGAACCACTTTCGAGCGAATGCCTCTGTTGCGAGTTCTTGACGCTGGCTATTTTACTTTTTTGGGACTCTTTTTTTCTTTCAGCCGTTCTGCGAATTAGATTCGAGTTAGTTTTGCACAATAATTATCTATGATGGATTCGAGATTCGAGTAAATACCCGATTTTTGATGAAATTCCGTCGATACTCGCTGATCCGCAGGATTTTGTACGACCAAAAACACGTTTAGCGGCTACAGGTAGTTCTACATTATGGCTTGAGCTACTTTCGTGCAAACTCATACTTTCCAACAGTTCCTATTTTGAAGAAAATAAAAGGGAAAAAAACATTAAAAAGGAAAAATACTCGAGACTATCGAATAGATACATAGGTAATCGGTAATAAATCAGTACAATTGGTTTGCTGTAAATATCATCGTCATCGTCCGCTTCGGAAAGATACTGATAACTAACAGTATTTGTGTACTGGTCAGGTCCTTTTTCATCGCTAGGAGGCAAAGGCAAAGGAGAACTGAAAAAAATCACGTTGCATGATTTTACGTAAGTACGAAATGAATCAAAATAGGCTACAAGTCACCTTTGAATAGGAATTGGTGGCTTTTTCAAGTTTTGCTTCAACTGAGAGATCCTTTCGACTAATCTTTGGTGAAGAGGTTGTACTCCAGGAGGAGCGAGTTGTCCGTGTACCACCAATCCTCTTTCTAGAATATCCACCTTTGAAAACAGACATAAGATGGTTTGAGGAAATGTTTTCTTTCGCTCTAACGTTCACAAGACGATGGAAATATTTTGTTTTTATTACCTGATCTAAGATTAAAGCGTTCAATTGATGAACGTATGGCACTAAATGAGGTTCACTTTGAACGAATTCCGGAGTAAAAAAGGCTTGTTGGTATTTCGAAATACCTCCCATAACATTCGCATCGATGGTACCCTGGCAAAAAGAAAAAAAGCACGCGTGTAATTTTCTTTTTCGACGACTCTGGTTCATCTTGCACACAGAGCTTACTACTCACTTGCAATCTCATACTCAAAGGATTAATATTCTGTTTAGGATCAGCACTATGAACGGCGATCAACTGCCTTAATTCGGCATTCACAGTTTCCATAGTCTCGCAAGCGAATCTAACGGGAGGTACTTCTTCGGTAACACTATGAATCACCTCGAACCATCTCAATATACCAGGCAGGCTGCTGCTAATAGTCATAATCGTCCGTTCCAGCCATAAGGTCTGTAATAGAATAAATTTCATTATATGTAATATATTACCAACGCAAGAGGCAACTTCAATTTGGTACTTCGTTCTTCAGAAGGAGATCTCAGTACCTACATACCTTAAATTCGTTTTCTTTATCGATAGTTCCTTTATGTAGAGGTCGATCAAGTAGAAACTTGGATACATCGTTGACTTGATAAAATCTGGCTATTTGAGATGGAACTGAGGCGAGCGGGACTCCTTCCGATGGAGGCCCGTTTTCCGAAATTGGTTTCACGTTACAAATTTGAATAACTGGAAAATACAGCGAACTCGTCAAATCGCACAACAAATGAGTTAAGTAGGCAAGTCTTGCAGAAATTACTCACATTGTGATTCTGATTGAAGAATTGCGTGCGAAGGAGGACTGTTTTTGGTAAGAATCTGAGCTTGAGGGAATTCTGTTTGTAAACGTTGAGTGAATGCTTCGATTCGTTCGTATTCCAGTCCACGATATACGAAAACTTTGTTCTTAAAAATGCAAAAAGTCACAAATAGGCAGGTAAGTAATTGTAAAATTTTACGAGTAGGTACAAAAAAAAAAAAAAATTAAAAAAATTGTTCAAAATTTTAATTAAAAAAGTATATACCTATACTTAATATTATAATAGGAATTTATTTTTAGAAAAAAAATATGTTAGCATGTTAGCGTTAAAATTTTTTTTTTATTATTGAATTTGATTTTTTTTTGAATTGTAAATATGATTCTAACTATTTTAAAAATTATTATTATTGGTTATTATTATTATTAGATTAAATCCTACAGAAACTACTTACTCGAACGAACAATGGAAAACTCAAACCATAAAAACCGACTCGAAAATATTCCGGCTCGAGTCTCAGTTTATTGCTCACGATGTTATCAGTGAAACGAGCCTGAGTACGAAGTATTGAACTGAGTTTAACGTAATCGTACAACTGTTTTTCGTACAAATTAGCTAGTTCTTTGCACAAGGGTATTCCTTTTTCCCAACACTGTAAACGATTTTCCAATCGAGACCAAGTTATCAGATTTAGAGACACAATTATACACAGTTAGGTACTCCAGATTGCAAAACTTACTTTGCCTTTATCGAAATAATTAACAATTTGATGATACAGTTCTTCCTTTCGTTTCCATTCGGGTGCCTCTTTGGCTCGGCTATCGTTCGGTAGAGAATTGGTTGAACTCCAACTCAAAGAATCGGCGTACAATTTCAAGGTAAATCCAGCTTCGGTGAAATTATCGGCTGAGAAGTGTAGATCGTGTAACTTATAAATGTACCTCAGGTACATCTCCTTGCGACCGATTTCATTTTTGTAGAAATTCTGCGCATAGAATTAAAAAAAATTTTTGAAAATTTTGGTTTGCAAACGCGAGAGCCTTTACAACTGATTAACACTGATTGAGCAGAAATTTAGTTCACTTAACCATAATCTTTTGTACGAACCAGTAAATTAACTGTGCAGGACATTCGTTTGTCGCGATTTTCGTCTCCTTGGATAACGCTTCTGTAATCCAGCAATCGTTCTAGTAATCTGGTAACCGAATTAATAAACGCTGATCCGGTCTCACTCCAGTTCGGATCTTCGTTTTGAATTCTCTCCAAAAGCCTGAAAATTTTCAACAAAAATTATTTCTAATTTTATAGGTAGTTCATTTATTTGATTAATACCAAGTACTTACACTGCGCTAAGTTGTTCCCTTGATAGCGTTTTATAATAATATTAAATATAATTAAATTATTGTAATCGCTTCTAAAATACTAAAATACTAGAATGGTCCCTACCGGCCACAAATCTCTAATAGACGAAATATTTATGACTTGTAACAGATTTTCAGCTATTCAGTTATTCATTATCCATATTTAAGATATCTACATAGAAAAGTTATTCAAAAATCTATTTAAAAATTGTTGTATAGAATCTGAAGCAACGTTTATTGGTTATATGTATTATGTAACTATCAGCCAAAATTATCAATCCATTAGAAATACTCTTACGATAGCTAAAATATATCAAAATCAGACATTGAGTAATTTTTTAACACATCTACATCCAATAGATACCTATCTAATGAATATTCAGTTGTGTCATAAACGTTGTAGATAGATATCTATTGGTCATGCATATGCCCCGTAATCGAACATAAAAGGTACTTTCTAGCTTTGTATACGAGACGTATTCGCCCTTCTGATATCTATTAGCTATATTTTGTGGCTGAAAAAGATATCTAATAGATGTCTATTAGACATTTGTGGCTGGTAGGGGTAACAACTATGAAGATAGTTCTACTTCTACAATAACTACAAAGGGTGATTCATTTTCTTTTTTTTATTCTTGAGATAGGTAGGTAAGGTACTCACATTGTATTGAATAACTGTCTATACTCGTCATCGCCTTTATTTTCATTTATCAAATAATCCAGTTTATCGATAAGTTCTGACTCGACCTACGAATACGTCGTTTATGCATTATTACTCGCGTATATTCGTTGATTTGGCAATAAAAGGACACTGGTCCTATTCACGAGTAAATGACTCACATACCTGTTTGAAATTTCCCCTGACTTTTTCTTCCGTTTGCATCATATCAAAAAATATATTCAACGTTGCTTTTCTCAAATCTGACTCCGGTACCAGAGTCACTTCTAAAAATGGACCCACCATCGCTGGTATGAAATTCACTTTATGTTCGCCTGTCAGATGAAATTACTCGATAAGTCTCAGCATTAAACAAAACAGTCTTCAAAAAGCTCATAAAAGTATGTACTAGGTACATACGTGAACTAATTCAGTTTGAATAAAGTGAAAAAAATTATTTCAAAATCTTACCCAGCTTAGACCAAACTTTCAACATTTGGTATCCCATCAATACTCTCATATCGCCATACTTTTCGATAATTTTTTCACGTTTCACATCGCTGAATTTTTCCAATTGCAGAGCTGGCTGGGTTAAATACTCGACAGCTAAGTTGAAATAATTATTCCAAACCTGCGAAATAAGTTCTCAAGTATTAGGTCTCACTATTCGAAATTAGAGAGTAAGTACGTTTCAAAAAGAAGAATAGAAAAGACTCACCTGACTATCGAAATTGTACCGCGAATCCAAAAAATACCTAATCAGAGGTTTTGTGATCTCGTGCAATGAATTTAACAAGACGTTATTCATGACCATCTTCATGACTAACCAATCAGTCGAGAATACTTCCTGTTTGACTAGATTTCGATACACGAGGAAAATTCTTAATATGAAATCCTTCAACGATTTTCTATCGCCTAATTGATCCCATAAGCTTTGGTAATGGCATTCGTCCATTAATTGTAGAAGACCGACTAGATTGGCTACCAAACAACCCTGCGATTTGAAACGAAAATTATTATTGACTTTATTGTTTTTATAAATGCTCGACAAAGATTTTTTCAAAAAAAAAAAAAAAAAAAAACTGTAATCATCGCAAAAAATTTCTAATAAACTTACCAGAATAGGAGGCGATCGATCCATACTGATTAATACAGTTTGAATTAGCATGTCTAGAGCACTCAAGCAAACGATATCAATTTCATGATGTAAAGTTGTGCTCGCCTGCAAAATATTTCCATAAACAATTTTTTCGAAAATACTTCATTAGGTAGGTACTGGTCTGGCATATTATATACAATATGAATAATTCCCTCCCCCCTCCCCTCTACAAACGATAATCTGAGACGACTTTTTTCTTGAAAGGGACGTCTTGAGGGACATTTTACAGTCAATTTTTTTGCATGCTCTTTCGATCTAGCATTGTGCAGTTCAAAAAATGTCGCGAGAGTCCTATGCTGGAAAGCAAAATCTGTGATTTTGGCTGACCTTTCAATCAAAATGGCCGTCATTTTATTAGTATGTATGTAATGCCAATTTTTGACAAGTTGGCTTAAGATCTTCCTAAGGATGTTCCCTTTATGAAAAAAGTAGTCCATCAGGGGGGGGGGGTGCAATTATTCATATTGTCATAAGCCGGACTATACACGTTGTTAACTCGATTTATATGTAGGTATACCTTCTCTCCTTGAGTTTCGGGTGATCTCGATCGGTGATACAAAAAGGATAATATCTCGGTCAAAATATCCATGCATAACCTCAGTTCATCGCGACGATTCAAATGATACCGCAAGTGACGACAACTGTTCGTTAACAGCAAACTTCTGCATTCTATAAAATAATTCAAGTCGGTTTACGAATAAATTGAATTCATCGACTCGTAGACAGAATTTTCAACTACCTAATTACTAGTTTTTTCATTTTCAAGCACCATACTCTCAATTACTCACCATTACACTTGAATAACTGACTCGAAACAATATTCCTGATGAGAACAAGTTTGGCTTGTATAAGCTGCGGTGTAGGATCTCTCGTAGGTAAACTTTCGATCATCTTTATGGCCAATTTAGCTACATCGATAGGCGATAAAACTTGCAATAATAAATCAAAAACCGCGCTAATACTGTGTAGTAAGGCCACCTACGCAACGCACAAAATTTCGAATTAACAAATTGCCATTTTTTGCGACAGGCAAACAGCTAGACGAACGATGAAGGCGTACTTGCGTGGGCAATATCGTATCGTACGAATGCGTCAACATCTTGTTGAATACGGCGAATACTCCCAAAACATCCATTTTAAAATTATCTTCGAATTGGCCGCCGGTAGCTCGAGCGAATAACAGTCTCGATTCGATAATGAATTTAAAGATGTACTCCAGCGATCGAAAACATTTCTTGATAGGTTCTTGTTTCTCGGTAGCTGTCACTCGATCGGCGCAATGTTGAATGCTCGTTAATAAACCTCTGCGGGGCAAAATTACTCCGTTAATTTTCATTTCAAATTTAGGCGAGAAAAAATGATGAGAATGAGTGGGGGGGGGAGCGGAGCTCAAGAACTAACTTGTAAACGAGAGCAGCAGCGAAATGGTTCTTGATATAGGCGTCCATTACGGGTCGGAAATGTTCAAATTTCGAGTCGTACAAAAGATGGAATATGCTCGCCTGTAAAAATAAGAGTAGGTATAGATACATTTCACAAAACCGAAACTACGAGTATTTCGTTTCAAAAAATAAAATCTGAAACTAACCAAGACGTGGAATACTAATCCAGAATGGGTCGTCGAATTGCCATCCTCGGTCGAAAACATGGAAAATAACGCGTCTAAAATATCTTGTAAAAATTTCACCAATTCTTCGCCATTCAACCGAAGAGCTCTGGTCAACGCTTCTTGTATTCGATCCGGATGATCTCGCCATTGAAGCAAATACAACAAATCGGCTAAAACCGAGAACGTTAGTTAATTAAATTAGCACGTCGACTGGCGTAGAAATAATACCATTCGTCTAGTATAGATAGGTAGGTAATTGAAAAAAAAAGTACCATTTTGGGTTAATTTTGTGGAACATAATAAAGTATGAACGAAAACTGTTTCCTTATGACTACACGTAAACAGAGGATTATAATCGCACTTGTAACCATTTTCTAAATCGTTGTAGTTCGACGGTAACATCAGGTACAAGCTTGGATCCAATTTGATTTTTTCATCGAATCGGTAAACGTACAATTCGTGAACTCCGTCCTGAAAAATTAATACTCGATAACTAAACTCTACTTGTCGAGCTCTCTAAAATAATTCACGAAGGGTACGTGTCCGGACTTTTAGAAAAATTATTTTCTCCGACTTTTCGAGGTTAGTTTATTTTATTTCCAAAAATTGGAAAATTTCTCGGCTTTTTTCAGTTTTCTAGAAAATTGGACGTCCTGAAAAATTTGTAGATATTCTACAAGAGCCTACTTACGGGTAAAATAGCTCCTTCGGGTTCCATCAGTCTGGCGAAAGAAAATCCAAACAACTTCTTGTTGTCTGCTTTATCTCTCGCTAAAGAAGAACAAAAACTCAAATCAATACAACTTGTATGACGAAGGAAAAAAAAGGATACACTTTTCAATTATGTAGTTTTGTAGGTAAATTATGGAAACTTACTCGAGCAATGTCTGAATTCGAATCTTATATGAGCAACGTTATATTTATCCAATGGAATGCGCAATCTTATGGTTTCATACCAGCAGGGAGAATTATGATGATAGATGATGGTGGAATGATATTCATCCGTGCCCTCAGTACCAGAAGCTCCGTACAGGCAATTCTGCAAAATAAAACCAATCGCATTTGAAAATTATTACTCTCGTAGACGAACAAATAAAATCGAAATTCGAAATATGACTCAAAAGTCAGAATGGGGCAAAACTCACGTCGATAATTTCACCATCAATGTCCACCACTAACACGGTAACTTCGATATTTTTTCCGGTGGATTTTCCACCTCTTTCGAACTCGCCCCGTTCCAACGTTATGTATAAATCATTTCTGTCAAATGAAGGCAAATCGTTTAAAATTAATACCTACCTATCGCATTACTCGTATGCATAGGTCAATTCAATTCACAAATATATGGGGGGCAATTTCTACCTGACATCTCCGGGCATAATGACATCGGGGTAACCCATTTTTCTGGTTAGAGAGACGTTCTTGAATAATAGAGGGTTCTCTTCTTCGACTTTGGTGAATGATCCGTCGAGAAGTTTCAATGATATATCGATACCGGTAGCTCCTATCGAATGAAATTAAGCAGAAATTAAATTATTATTACTGGCGTAAAAAGAGCCATCGCATGCAAAACTGAATAGGAAAGTTAAGACCCCTGCATAGTGTAAGTATAGCCTACCGTAATGTTGTTGAGCCGAAAGTGGACTATATTTCGAGGTTTGTTTACGTATAATGTATTCGTGCAATTGATAAAACTCTTTGTCTTCGCATTGGTAAACTTTGAAGGAATATTCTTTCTCTTCGCAACTGGTTGCGTTATTGGCTGATGGTAACAGTTCGGCTCCGATGTTTAAAATGCCGACGCCGAAGGGTCTTTTGAAAATACAGCCGTTATACTGACTAGAACTGGTTAACGTTGCGGATAGCTTTTTACTAGATTCCGAATGTAGCATTTTACCGATTCGCATTACATGAGCTACCATGAATAGTTCTCGGTTCAGATCGCCGTTGCCCAAATCCTGCGCAAAAAAGAGTCCATGGGTAATCGGAGGGGAGGAGGGAGATCAATTAGTTTCAAAATTACGTTTACTTACTGTAAAAATGGTACAATTATTGTGTAACTTAAGAAGATAATTGGAAAATCCTTCCTTTGAAATTTTGACTAGAAAACGTTCACTGAAATAAAAAAAAAAAAAAACGTATTGTTGATTATACATTGTACAAAAGTTGAATTTTCAAATAAATTCTTTCGCAGGAAGCAATCTTCTAACCTGATATACTTCGCCCTTTTAGCATCGTAAAGAGAAAAATAAATTTCCACATCTTCGCCGACAAAGTACCCAAAATCTCGCATGCACATGTACAAATGATGAGTTAGAACTTTAGCAGGTGCGTTACGTTTTAACCCCGTTTTACTTAGTGTTGTCACGCAGTGGATCTGCTGTGAAAAAAATAATAATATTAAGCGTATCTACCAATTAGAAACACGAATGCCGAATAATACAGATAACGTCTACTTTCGTCGAAAAGTTTTCAAAAAGTAAAAAAACTTACGTTATTATGCACATTGTTAGTAGACTCCGAATTCTGAACATGCTGAAACAATAAAAAGTGAAAGAAAAAATTATAGTTTAAATGGACGAGAAAATGTCAAATTTTTTGTAAAAAAAAATTCACGAAAGATTTATCACGATTTATTTTTTAAATATTTTCTCCAAGTCCCAGTTTTAAGCTATTTTGGTACCCTTTTATAAAGTTCCTCAAAATTTGAACAAAACAAGAACATAAAAAATATTAAATTACTCAGTGAACATATTTTGAAAATTTACTACTTCTGTGCCAGAATTCTCTTAAGAACCCCCTCCCCCTTCTCCTACAAAATTGGAAGAAATAAAAAATTGAAAAATGAAAAATGGAAGTTGATAAATTTTTCATTTCTTTTTGTAATGTATTCTACTTGTATGATGATTTCTATTTCAAGCTCGCGACAGATTTACTTATATAATTCAGGATGTTTTCAAGGTAGATCTAGGTAATCCTTTTATCAAGAAATGATCTCTTTTGGTTCCCAAAATAATATTGGTTCTCTTGTTTGTATAGAGCATCCCAACGTTGGAAAAATGAAGTTTTTTCTTCATAAGGGGGAGGCGGAGGGTTATTTAGAACCAGTTGGATTTGATCAGAAAAATAATATTCTAAAAGATCTTAATTTTTCATAATTATCTTCTAAACATTTTATGCCAACTTTGAGGCGCTTTATGGGAAGGGACCAAACGCAGTGTTTGAGGGACTGAACAACTGAGAAAAGTTTTTCTTGAAAAGGGTGTTGGAATTCTGACACAGTGATGTGAAATTTTCCAAACAATTTTTACTCAATTTACCTGTCCAAATTTTTTTTTTTTTTTTTTTTTTTTTTTTTGAAAAGAGTAATAAGTTATTTAGAAGAATTTCGACGCAAAAATGGAAAATTAAGGACAAATTGAATTCTTAGGGAGGTAGGAAGGAGCTTCTGAGACGTTATTTTTTTGGACTTGAGGAAAAATTCAAAGAGGGAATTAAATATGCTAGATTCTTAATGACTATCGACTTGCGTAAACTTTTCAGCAGTCTCATCCTTTCATCTTTCCTTGAGTCATATTTATGACTAATACGTTGGTTTACATATCGAATAAGAAATACATACCTACATATTACCTATCTATCGAAAACGTGGTTTTAAGATCGTGATTTTATGAACCTTGGATTTACACAAGTGATAAACTCGACGCTCTATTGTTTACGCTAAAACTTACATATTATATGCAGGTAAAACTTTGTAAAAAAAAAAGCGATCACAAGAGTGACAATGACCTACTACACGAGTATTTAAAGAAAAAAGAACTCGTGGACTTCCGGAAAAAAGATAACATATCGTCACAATAATTAATGATGTCACACAACGACGTAACTTCTTTGTAAGCGAATTACACTAAATAGTGATCTCACGATGACGTAACGCGAATTTCATCAAATGATGTTGGAAAGAGGAAATTTACGCTGCAATCCAACTTAAACACGCTATCAAGTCGACTGCTGGTGGGTTTGAGTCATGTTGTGGCCATCAGCAAGTTTTTGAAAATTCTTGGAGCCTCCAGTAGATTTTTGAAACTTGAAATTTCATCAAATGGAGTTCAAAAGCCGAAATTTATTCTGTGAACTAATTTTAATACACTATGAAGTCGATTGTAAGTAGATTTCAAGTCGTTTTGTAGCTTTCAGCGAGTTTTTGGAAATTACTGGAGCCTCCTTTACATTTTATTTTTGAAACTTGCAATTTCTACAAAATTTCATCAAATGGAGTTGAAAAGCCGAAAGTTAGTTCGGATAGATTTCGTAGCATTTACAGAAAAACAGAAGTTTCTAAAAATCTTCTGGAGGCTCAAAAACGGATTGAAACTGCCTGCGATCCACCTCAGAATAATGTAAAATATGGAGTGTCTCTGTTTTGTAAAATTTTACGGAAATTTCAAGCATTGAAATATCTGCTGGAGGCTCCAGTAATTTCCAAAAAGTCGCTGGAGGCTCCAGAACGACTTGAAATCTACTTGCAGTCGACTCCATAGCGTATTGAAATTAGTTTACAGAATGAATTTTAGCTTTCCAACTGCTTTTGATGAAATTTTGTGGAAATTTCAAGTTTCAAAAATCTGCTGGAGGCTCCAGAATTGCTCAAAATGGCTTGAAATAAGTTAGTTTCTAATCGATTTGACAGATCGAAATTTTTTTTAGAAATTTCGGTGTCGTATAATCGTGTAGAAATAAGATGATTAAAGCGAAAAATGACCAGTTGGATTGAGGTAAACTCGCTATTATCTCTGTCTCTGCTTCTAACTACTGTTTGAATTAATAATATACGGAAATCGCGCTATATACACTATACAGTATGCTCGTGACGTAACGGAATCACGTTTACGACATCTCATTCAACGACAATGAATTGTAACGAATTGTAATTCTAGTTTCCACGCCAAGCCGCCATAATGTACACATCTAAAAAAATTGAACGAATTGAGAAAAAAAACCCATCGAAATCGAACTCTCGCGTAATAATCGAATTTAGAAAGTGTAACGTACACAGAAAATCCACACAGACCAGATTCAGGTTTTTTCAACTCAGTATGGAAAGCAGAAAAATCTTGTCGATTATGGGACAATTTTCATTACAGCTGAGGCACCAAGCCCAAGCATCATGCAGCATGCCGAACGGCAGATTCTTCAATCTCCACCCTCTCAACCTTGCCAATTACGAATGATTCTAATTAAACACATTCAACAAATTGCGACCATATCACACGCAGGCACCGAGGAAAAACAATACATTCTACTCGAGTACCTACTGGTATTATCCTTCGAAAAGGACCCACAGATTTCGTACACACAAATGTACGAATTACACAGGACAGATTTGGCCTTCGTAGACTCATTTCGTTCAACGCACGCAACTACGAGTAAAATACACTTCTAATGATATGGTATATAGTAGATCCGTGGGCAGTAAAGCATTTTAATTTGATGCACTTGTTATAACGGTGTCACGGTTCGCTTACTGTATCGATAGTTTGTAAAATTATACTGTAATACCTCGTTGGCCAATTTTTCGCACTTG
Organism: Planococcus citri; assembly: GCF_950023065.1. Classification (NCBI taxonomy): domain Eukaryota; kingdom Metazoa; phylum Arthropoda; class Insecta; order Hemiptera; family Pseudococcidae; genus Planococcus; species Planococcus citri. Next base: position 82,675,545 of record NC_088679.1, on the reverse strand, counting down.
TTTTATCATTTTTTTTTATCGCTTGATAACTTTGCATTCTTATTGTTCTTCTCAAGCCTAAAAAACTTTTCTTTTTCTCGAATTCAAAAAATCGGAAAGATCTAGTTTTAATTAGCTCACTTTTTGCTTATAGTTCTACAGGATGGTCCGCAATTAAGCTAATTGTTCGATTTAATGAAGAATTCACGCTCATTGTACTAAGTGTAAGTACAACTACGTACGTGCCGAGTAGGTACATGAAATTTAAATATTAGTGAGCCAGGGTATGGGTATTTTTCCGAGCCTTGTTAACTTTTTGAATATTAAGACAGAAACAGGTAAACAACCAAGTAATGTAATTAGCAGCAGATGGTAGCTGGTTGATTGTCTATTTGTCATTCTTTAATGTACAGAAGTCTTTATGAAAACTTTTGAAAGAATATTTTAGCATATCCACATCCACGTACAAGTTCTATTTTATTGTCAGATAGTAAGTACGAAATTTCACTTCAAATTCAACGATCATTGTTTCTATGTATTTTCAGAGCTGTCCTCTCCAAGCCAAGGATAGAATTTTTAATTAATAAAAATTCGACTCTAAACACGAGTACGTATGTACCTACTACCTAGTTGGAAATTTTTCAAAAGAAATGAAATATTTTAAAAATGAAACTAAAATCGAATTTTCAATCAGAAACATTCAACAGCGAGTTGAAAGACTAGTGTAAAATGTATTTTACGTGGAAAACTGAGGTTTGAATTACCTACTTAAAGTAACATTTTCACTTTTTTGCACCTTCGAGTTCCCATCTAGGTAGGTACTTAGTTTTCCTTCTATCAAGATCCTACTCCAGTCTGAAGTAGGAAATCGGTCAAAAAACTCAAATTTAATTTCCAGAAAGATTTCAATCCACTTCACAAATGCTTTCGAAATTCTGCTAAACAAATGAGAATTGACTTGAGCAAGCGAAGATTTGATTTTTTCCTATTAGAAATGGCTGCTGAAATTTCGCTAACAGAAGTTTTGTAATCTTCTTTCTTCAATGAGAAGGGCTGTTGGTGAAGGGGCAAAGGGGGGGTGAACCTTTGCCACATGCTAATCCAGAGACAAACGACAGCGTGTCAAGTTTTCCACAGAAATGACGTTCTCCAACTTTACCGATTTTCTATACCAATTGTTCCTATGTATTTTTGATCTCCTTCAAACATCAACTATACTACAAACATCAGAAGGGGGAGGGGGTGAATTTTTTTCAACGTCATCATCGACCAATTTCATCAATTACTTCGGAGACTTTTTGGTGAGTGGTTAAGAAAGCTAACAATAAGATCAAATGTAAGGGGGCAAACGGGTTGAAAGTGCCTTGAAAACTTTTTAAATTACAACGAACACTTCAATAATGAAAAAAACAACATGAGAAATAAATCTCGGAATGTGATTTAAACCTAATTGAGGGAATTAACGGGAGCCAAAATTTTTAAATACAGTAAAAATTCTCCATTTTCATCAAAAAATTTAAAATGAATTATTTGACGACAAATTGGAATATTTGGAACTCACGATGAGTTGAGAAAGAGGCAAAAGGGGTTTAAAATATCTCACAATTTCAAAAATTTAACGAACGAGTGAACGACTAATCGGAAGTTGAAATAGCAATAACCAACAATCACGAAGGCGCAATTTTCACCAAATTGCGCCTTTCAATTTAAACATATGCAAATTTAAAAGCATCTCCAATATTTGCACTCGAGGCAGACGATTCGAACGGTATTTTTGTCCTCCTTTGCCGCACCCTTAGTACCAGGAATTTCTCGCCGAAACACCCTATATAAATATAAAGAAATCTCGGCGCGGCGGTAGACCGCAGACCGCACCACAAAACAGATACCTCTACATGTACCATCAACATCAACATCTCTGCACTCTCAAGAACTGAATGCTGAAGAACATCTTTCCAGCATCCAGCTACGACTTACGTTTACGAGATGAGAATGAGATACGTAAACGTGAAGTCTCTGAACATGACTCACTATCATAAAGAATGAGAAGAACTTCATGGTAAGAAGAACTGGTTTAATGAAGTGCGAGTACGTCTCCGTCTATCGCCGGCCCAGTAACGTGCGACTGCCAGCGACTGCTCTGCTACAAATAAAGCTTTACCCGGAGCCGGAATGTAAATGGTAAAGAATAAAGGACGATTATTTCCACGGATAGCTGGTGGGTTCGATTCTCATTTCTCAGTTGACTCGGTACAGTACAGAGTACAGGTAAAACATTATATGTAGGTACTTAGGTAGTTGTGTCAAGAATGGTACAATCACAAAATCACAATTGTCGTCGATGTTGCCATTCTGCACTTTACAGTACTCGTAATAATACCTCGAAACGAGTATTCCAAAACGTAGGTACCGTAAGGATTGATGTACGAGTACCACGATTTTCTTTTAAATGTGCTTATATTCGCGAGTCTGGTAGGTAATTTTTTCAGACGAATGGGTTTCAGTTCCGGGTGTGATTAATGATTGTGGAAGAATAAAGATGTATTCTTTCTTCACTTACCACGTGATATAATTCCACTACGCTCATGGTACTCGGATCTACCATTTCTGCTCCACATCTTGGCACCAGATCCAATCCCAGTTTTCTGTAAACAGAAGAAACCAGAATTCGATTAAAATGAATAAATATCAATTATCATTCTGAATCCGAGTGTTTTAGTACAAATTTGATCTATGATATTGGATACCATATTATGTAGATTTTGGATCTGCAATCAGAATCTAGGTATTATATAATTTATACCTAGATTAAAGTAGCCAATTTTACGTGATCGCATTACGCCGAATCTACAGGACTAATTTTTTGGAAATTTTGCGACACAAAACAGTTCACCGAGGATAAGGTTTATCAAAAAAAAAAAAAAAAAATCGAAAAGTTCTATCCAAATTAGAAAAAAATTTAGAACAAACACGGAAAATTCAAAAAGTGGGCCAAAAAAGAAAAAAATCGAAATTAAGGACAAAAATTAGATTATAAATAAGTAAAATAAGAAAAAATAATGAAATGAAAAAAATGAATAGGTAGGTATCAAAGATGAAAAAAGAATGAAAAAATCAAGTATTTTTTTATAGAAGTTAATGTAACCAGAATGAAAAGGGAAACTGAAAACTAAGCAAAGACCTCAAAATGAAAATGAAAAATCATCCTCACAACTTGGAATCTGGAAATGAAATTGATCGTGAAAAAAACTGACTAACAAATCCTGGAACCACCGTTGTAATAAATCTACGATGACCACAAGCTTGTAAGTATGAATCGAAAAACAAATGGAAAACTTGCTGGAAAACAATCACCCGAATTGGAATCAATTCTTACACCAATATCGCATAAATCATTCATTGGCTTCAAATTCCAAAGTGCGATTGCTTGAGAGATTAGAATTAGTCGACAGAACACTTTTGGGACAATCTGAGCCGCCAAAGACCACATCGTGTGAACTGTAAACCTCCGCAGCCTATGCTTCCAACAGAATGCCATTTTTTTTTGTTTCGAGGTACCACTTAATGAAATGAAAAGAATTAGGCTCTCTAAAATACACGGTCTTTGTTTATTTTGTAAAAATGCTGTCTGCTCCACAGATATTAATGTCTTTACTCCTATTTTCCCCAACGTCTTCGCGACGAAGAAGATATCGTCAATACAATAAATAAAACCAGTTATACCTACCTATGTATGTATGTATATGCTCGGACAAATTCTAAAAATGGCCAACACTTTAGACCTGCGATGTCTATTCTCGTACTCGTGCATCGTTTAAAGTGAATTAATTTCCATTCAAATAATAATAAATATTTTTCTTTTCGCATACTCGGAGTCGGAGGTACCTTACCTATACCTACCTATATCAATTGCTCGATACGATAAACGGTCATACCGTCAATACTCGAAGACTCTATTTTACCATTTTCTTTTATATACGTATACGTATGTTCGCGCGGCCGCGGCGGCCTATTTCAATTAAACTTTCATATTCGAAGGTTAAATTAATCAAAGCTGCCATTTTTTCCGACTTTCTTAACGCCGTTATAATTACTTAATACGTAGTTTATTGTACAAGTACACCAAGTTGATTTATATGACCCATCGAGTACACTACACAAGAGTAAGCCTAAGCAGTTGGTAGTTGGTATTTTTCAAAACTCCGTCGATCGGTTCGAGCCCGAGCCCGACCCCTATTATGCATATTTTGATACCTACTTTTCTGAACACCGTGGTGCGACCATCCGTCCATCCGTGGCTATGGCTAACAAATTGGACGAATATTTTACTCCGATTTAAAATTTAATTAGCGAATCGTAGCGTAGTACAAACAAAAAGAACTTGACCAGGTACATGAACATGCACATGAGCTACGTACGAGTAGGTACATTGTGAATGTGAATATTAACCTGAGATAGTAGAATATTTAGGGGTCATGTACAATCAAGGACAGCTTCTCTATATACCACATCACATAATACATAAAGCATCGTTGAATCGAACTAGCTACATGTATTATTATCCGGCATTTTTGTTTTCGCGTTAATTTATCAATGCACGATGCACTCGCTACACTACACAATACCAGGCTAGACTATGCGAATATATCGCGTTTATCAAGTAGTGATACTTTGCACCGACAGTGAAAAATTCAATGAGGTTGCAACTTGCAAGAGACAGAATTGAAAAGAAAAGACAGGAAAACAAAGTAGGCTACTTTATGGGGGTTGAAAACCCATACTTGGAATTCCAAAAATAGATAATAATTAGTATAGGTAGTATAACAAATGCTCAAATCTACATTAAACTGAAAAGGGATGGAGAGGAGTTGGAAAAGTCAAAACATCTGAAAGACTCGTCTAGGATATCCCTCGAATTGATGTAGACTTCCAAATTTCAGCCTATGATATAGCAATCAAAATGGGCTTTAATTTTTAATAATAACGTGAAATTCAAAAAGTGTAAAAGCTATTGATGGGATTGGGCCCTACAAAATCTGCATTAGGTACGCATTCGGAGTGAATTTATGAAAGCAGGGATTTACGGAAAGGAGACTAAGTTGCTCCCAGCTTAAGATCACCAGTTTTTACCCTCCATCTCCAGGTTCCACCTTTTTCTTTTTTTTTTGGCTTGTTTTGAAGAATCTCTGCCTGACTCTGATGGTACAGCACTTCAACTGCTTCAAGGGGCTCCTAAAGTTTGCTTCGAAAAGAATCATCCCTACTTCGAATCCTCAATTGTCTGCAGGAGAGATTACCAGAAGTCTCCAGCTCAATTTCAACCAAAATGCTTCCACCTTCGAGAAAACTTTGCACGGAGGGATGGAAAACCTCCGGTCTCTATATAAAAGAGTAGATACATACGTGGGCAGGAAATTTGAGAAATTTTCAAAAAACCCATGCAGGTTCACTTCACAAACTCACATATCAAAGTTCAAATTTCTTCGGTAAAATTAGAGGTCTGTAAGCGCGGCCAAAGGCAGTTCGGACAATTTTTTCAAGAAGGGTGAAGGGGGGGGGGTCGGAAGAAAATATTTGGGATGGTTATAAATTTTTTTAAAAACGTCGGTATTGGGCAAAAATTAAAATTTTTCAACCAATTTTATCACATTTCTGGAATTTTTGAATCATTTTCTTCTACGAGTATCAATAAATATTTTCCAGAATAATAATGCGATAGGATTATTATTACCTAAACCTGTCCAAGCGAAGCAAGCGAGTGCAAAAGTTTCGGAATGAAAAAAAAATTGAACATCGAGCCCGAGTGAAGCAAATGCAAAAGCTCTTGTGAATTAAAATCCAAGAAGTAAGTAGCGAAAATTATTATAAAAATCCCACTGAATTTCCCTCAATTTATGTAAATTGTTCAATTCGCCGAGGGGGGGAGGAGGATGTCAAAATTTATTCAAGTCAGAAATGTCAGAATTGTTTCGGGTTAGTTGTATTTTCAAAAAAAAAAAAAAAAAAACGAAAACAATAATGAAAATTGAAAAAAAAAAGAAAATAACCTCGTACTATTTGAAAATTGTAGAAACAAAATTTAAAAAAAGATTCTTTTGCATTTTTGGTAAAAAATCTTGGTTTTTTTTTGCAATTTTGATAAAAAGTAACTCCTTGGTAATTTTGGCGAAAAAAACAAGACTTCGAAATTCTGGGAAAGAACTAAAACTTTTTGGTAATTTTCACAAAAATGAAAGACTTTTCAGGAATTTTGGCAAAAAGACAAAAACTGGATCTTTGGCAATTTTAGTAGATATAAAAAACAACACTTTTTGGCAATTTTGGCGAAAATGTAGAAAAAAAATATGACTTTTGGATAGTTTTGAAAAAAAGTAGCACCTTTGCAATTTATACAAAATAGGACTTTTTGGAAATTTAGGAAAAAAGCAAAACTTTTGGACAATTGAAACAAAAAACAAGGAGTTTTTGGCAATTTTGACAAAAAAGCAAAACTTTTCAGCAATACAGACAAAAAAACAGGACTTGTGGGCAATTTTTAAAAAATAAAACATTAGAATAAACAGGGCTTTTTAAAAATTTTGGCAACAAAAAGAACTTTTTTGACAAAAGCAGAATAAGCAAATCTGCTGAACACCTTCACTTTCGATCCTGACCCCTGAACGACCGATTCGTGTCACTAATCATAAATTATTTTTGCAATCAAATGATTCAAATCAAATTATTCACGAAGATTTCATCGGAAGTAGGGGAATGTCCGAATCAGGTCTGCCCTATTGGATTTGATCAAGTCTAAAATCACCAAAAAAAACAAAAAAAAAACATGGATTTGTCACCTCCGAATTGCTCTAGGAGGCTGATTTTTTCATTTACATATTATGCAACTTTTTGTTCTGTTTTCGACTTTTTTGACTATTTTCATTCACTTCAATCTGCATACTTCCTCATAATTTGGACACACACAAATTTTTAATCAAAATTATCGAAGTAATCAAATTTGAACAGTTGTAACTTTTTTTTTGGAGAGGTGGGAAAGTGGGAGGGGGGGGGGGGGGTGGATGAGCGATTTTTGACATTTTCAGACATTTTTACACACTAATCCGAAAAAAAGTGAAAACCGAAATCTCGATCACTGAGACCCAAACCTTATTCTAGAACACATATAAAGAGACAGCGAGGGTGGGAATTTTTCAAGATACTCGTATTTGCGCAGCTTCAAATTTTCTTTAGAATAAGTATGGCTCGGGGCCCGCTTTCCCATTTTCTTTCAATGTGTCATTCCATTAGATTGGGAGATGAATATTCAAACTTTAAAACGAAGGCCTTCCTTAAGATAAAAACGATCCTTTCCTCTATTTAAGTACCTACCTATATAGCTCAATTTCAGTCCTAAGTTCATTAAACTCCACTCTCGAGCACATAATCTGATTCTCAAAACATAGTCATCTTCCTTCTAATCCTTCCCCTGTTCCCCAGCTCATTACCAATGCATCCTCCTATCCTCAGCCTCACCACCAGGCGTCACAACTCACATGAACCCAAACCGTAAAACGAAGCTACAGCTAATATGTAGATGTACCATATACTATCTGGTAGGTATAGGTACGTTGGAGTTGCACAAATGCACATCGCGGTGCATCGTTTCAGGGTAGGGGCTAGCGGCGGCGGCGCGGCGCGGTGTCAGTAAACAGTAAACACAATGCATAAACAGGCAAACACTGAACACTGCACACTGCACAGCGCACACCTGAGAAAATGGAGAAAAAAATCTCATTTTCAGGTATACAATACGGCACGTTCAAGCTGGCAACGTGGATATGCGCGTACATACGTACGAGTATTTTACTGTAGAAATCGAGCATCGAGCAACCAAGTGACTACAGTGACTAGTGAGAAGACTAACCTCCACAACAAGTTGATTTTGTAGGTGCGCAAGATATACAGGCGCATTCGGTCGTTCGTGGATCGTGGTTCCCAGCAATTTAAAATTAAAAGAATTTATACGCGTGTGGTTGCATGGTATTTGTCGAGTGCTCCGGACTCCGGTTCAGTTTCATCATCACTGGCCATCGTTTAAATAGTACGCTAATTTAAACTGGTACGTTGTTAATAAATTTCGAATCTTTACGCGATATTTTTTCGTCAATTTTTGTCACACCTTCAGATCTGCTGTATGCGATTTAGCCTAATTTCAGCCTATTTTCGGCGCAAAAATCGTCGGTCGTGTACAAAGTGTTTTTCAAAGTGCATGTGTTGTTGTATGTAGTACTCGTACCACGAATGTGATGCTGAGTGCTGAGTGCTGAGAATAGTACTCTACTCGTATACGTATACTTATATTATCGCAGCGATGTGTTTCAAGTGTTTTTAGATTAAATAGTGCTTCGACTTTTCCACGCAGGTGTTGCTGGAAACCAGTTCGTGATTGGCGTGTTTACTGTTTTTGTAAAATCCAAATCATACACAGTTCACCGGAGGGTAACTCCGAAATCCGTCCAGTACTCCAGTAGGTGGATGATACGATAGTACGATACTCGCTTTGTTTTCGATATACTCGTACCATACGTCTTGTACCTACCTACTTACAATTCAACCCAACCAATTAGACGCCGTTCCCACGAGCCATTCTGCATTCGTAAAACTATTCTGATGAATTTATAAAAAAATTCCTTAGGTGAGTTGTTTAGGTACCAAATACCAATACCATAACGTTAGTGTTTATACGTCTTTAGGTATAGGTAATCTCGATTACGTTATAAGGTATTTCCACTTTTCACCATCATCAAAACATGGTTCGACTAATCGACTTTCTTTATAAACAATCAGGCTACAAATTACGATTTCCATACCGAGTGTAAAGTCTGAAATTCCGAAATACCTATACTTATTATGAAAATATCGAAATACCTACGGTATGATTTTGTTATTAGGTGACATCATATAAAATGCACGAAGGTGAAGGTGTGTAGACTGGTTCCAGTCAAATACGAGTACACCAGTACACAGCCCTGGCTGCTGGCTCCGTAATTATCCTAATTCTAATAAATCAATCGAAACGTTAAAATGCGGAGGTAGTTTTAAATTCCATCTAGTGTGTAGGTTAATAAACAGAGTTAAATGGCAAAGAAGCGAAAGATAGTCATCTCAATGAATATGTCGATTACTATGATTCATTCTTTCTAAATGTATTCGTACTTGTATGTAGTTATCACCGAATCTCTTCGCTTACTTGGCAAATTTTACACCCAGCCATATACGTAATAGGTTTAGGTATCTATTTATTGCAATTTTACAACCATTTAAAAAATTTTAATGCTTATTATTGCCCCGTAATCGTCTCCTCCTCTTAGAGTATCTATCGATCTATCTACCATCTTCCAACTTCAATCCGATGCAATTGCATAAAAATGTATACAAAAGATGCGAAATTCCGACAAAATACGTCTATTTTGTACATGTAACATGCAGTACCGTACAATAAACGAGACGTCTCTATTCATTGGGCTTCTCTTTGTTCGTCAGAGTCTCGAATCAAAAAATCGATAGAAGCCATTAATTAGACAAAAACATTAATGCAAGACGTCCGCATAACGCGGGTATTATGTATCAGAGTCTCAGAGAAGAAAAATGAGAAGGCAGAAATGCACAATACAGGGTGTTCCATAAAAAAGTCAATAGTCTAGAGAGTCGAAAGGTTTGGAAAAACCAACTCAACGAAGCTATTGAGAAAAAATTGATAGAAATTGTTCAGGAACAGAATAAGTGTACAGGATACACTTTGGCCAGCTTTCCTGGTCGAATACCACAAACCGCGTTTTGGCCGGAGACAACAGATTGGAAAGTATAGGTTTGCTATTAAGATCTAGTCGAGGATATTATGGAAAATGGCATAATCAACTACCGTTAAACAGTTTCTTTCTATGAGACTTTTATCAGTAGCGAGGTGACAACTGACATTTTACAAAATAACTCGATAAAAAAACTCGCGATACTGAGCCAAATTATCGTACACGAAACGCTCAATACTTTGGAGGTGTGGTGAAGGGGGGGGGGCGACACAGAATGACTTAACGAGACATTATTATTTTTCAAATGTTTCAATCTGAGGACGATAGTCTCGAGTCACCATTTTTCATTTTTGAGTAGAACTAGAAAAAAAGATCCGAGAAATTTACAACACGAAAGAAAATGTGTGGATGGAAAATTTGAATTTCTGACACAAGAACGAGACTTTTTGCTAATTTTAGCATAAAGCTGGATTTTCATGGTAATCATTTTGGGTAAAAAAAAACGTTTTTTTTTTTTTGGAAAATTTTAGTAAAATGGCAGGATTTTGTGGCAGGTTTGTCGAAATGGCAGGATTTTGTGGCAGGTTTGTCGAAATGGCAGAATTTTTGGGTAAGTTCAAGGAAACTGCAGGGTTTTTTAGATAATTTTGGTTAAAAGCAGAAGTTTTGTAACTTTGTTAAAAATCAACACTGTTTTGCCAATTTTAGATAAAAAGCACGATTTTGTGGCAGTTTGGCAAAACAGTGGAATTAATTTTTACAAAAAGCAAGCTTTATTGGCAATTTTAGTCAAATAGCAGGATTTTTGAGTAATTTTAAGAAAGGATTTTTTGAACAATTTGGCAAAAAGTAGAGTATTTTAAAAGTTGTCCAAAATTCACGACTGTTTCGGCAATTTTTACAAACAATCTGGGTCTTTCCGCATTTCTGGCACAAAAGTGAGACTTTTTGTCAAATTTTGATGAAGAGGTAGGATTTTTTGAAAAATCATCGGTGAAAAAGCAAGATTTTCAGACAGTTCAGTTCGCGTCGTAACAGCGAGAATTATTTCTGCAAATAATTTTTAGTAACTTTAGCCAAACAGAAAGATTTTTGAACAATTGTCGGAAAATTGCAGGTTTTTTTTAAAAACAATTTCATCAAAAACCAAAACATTTTACAAGTTTGTCATCGAGCAAGACTGTTTTGGAAATTTTGGCCAAAAAACAGTATGTAATTTTTTGCATTTCTGACACAAGAGTAAGACCGTTTGCCAATTAGACGAAAAACAAGATTTTTTTGGAAAATTTTGACATAGGAGTAAAATTTTGTGGTAATTTTTGTTAAAAAAGGAAGGTCTTTGGCAATAATTTTAGCAAACTTGTAGGATTTTTGAGCAATTTTATGAGTGGGGTTTTTTTCGACAATTTTGAAAAAAAATCTGGAATGCTTTGCTCTTCTGCCACAAGAGTATGACTTTTAAACAGAAGGGGTATTGGAAAATTTTGGTAGAAGAGCAGGAGCAGGATTATGTATTAATTTATGCAAAAAAAAAGCACGATTAATTAACAGAATTTTTGGACAATTTTGAGAAAACGGCTGAATTTTTTTCAACAATTTTGGCAAAGAAAGCAATTTTAACAAAAAATTTGCATTTTTTTGCACTTCTGTCTCTCTCAAGGAGTAAGAATTTTGGCCGATTTTGGCAAAAAGCAAGTTTTTTTTAGGCAAAAAAAGGAACCAAAAAGCAAGATAGAGGGACACACGAGCGAAAATCAGAACAGAGAAAGGAAAAAAGCACGATTAACAAGACTGTCAAGTATCTATAAAACGGGGCAAAAAAACAAAAAAATTGCTAATATTTCTTGATGAAACTGTAGTGGGATATATGTAGAAACATGAAAGCTAAATCTCTCGAGAAAAGTGATCTGTGAAATGAAAGAAAATCGTAATTTTTCAGGTTTCTAAGTCAGACACGATGTGATTGGATTTCAAGTTTTATACTTACACAAGGTTTTTGAAAAAGAAAGAAGGAAAGAAAAGGGCTCTCTGGGACTCATTGCCTCAAGTTTTATACAAATTTATGAGGGTTTCTCAGGTTCCAAGTTCATATTTGATGGTTCAGTTCAACGTCTTTCCAATATTCTTCACCTTTTCTTCCAATTGCGGCATGTTTTGATTTTGATAGGGAGGGGGGGGGGGTATAATTTTCGACCATAAGCTACTCTCGGAGAACAGCTTTTATATCCTGGTCTCAACATTTCCATCTCATCTTCCTCAGTTCAAGTATCGAAGAGATTGACGCATTCCAATCCCAAACCATGATTTCGTTTCAATTTACAATTGGCACCTGTATCTGGTATCAGATGTATCGTACTTTGAACATACGTAGAATATTCAATCAACCTATAGAGACACCGAGGTGGATCAGATAGACAAGGAATCGCGGCGATGTGGCGAATCTTTGATCGTGTGTCCCATACCACGTATTCAAAAGCTAGTTCTCGGTATTTCTAGCTACCTACACTTTTATACACTGTGCTGTGCCTAACTGCCTACTGTATCCAGAGAAAGACAGCCACACACCAGTCACCAGCTCACCACATATGTACTACCCGTAGATATTACTTCACCAAGTCATTAGAATGCAGTGAAGCGGTGTATCTGCTACCTAGGCCTAGAGAACGAGCTGGTTGACTTGTATTATCAATCTAACGAGCATGACTAGATTACTAAGATGACATTACGGTATCTTATCGCCAGCCAAATGTTTACAAGGAGACGACAAGTTTCTCTATTTGTGCACTCCGATCCAAGTTAGTCGGCATTCGTTCAAAAAGTTGCTCAAGATATTATTTTTTTTCCTCAATGTTGCCTGGAAATTGAAGAAAAAACTCGTATTTTCTATCATACAGACATAGGTATACATAATAACTCGTTGATGGAATTCATTCGGCGAGAGAATGTGTTCCTATTGTGTTTGAGTCTAGAGGTACTCGGATAGTTCATTTGCATAAAATTCCAGCTCAGATGTCCATATTTCGTTAAAAATTGGGTTAATTTTTCCATCTTCTTTGCTTGATTTCAAGTAAGTTGCAATCTTTTTGCAAAAAAACATCTACTTTTCAATTTCATTGTTATTAATCTGCTCCACTCGGTGAATGAAATTGCACGAACGCAAAATTACTTATTACCGAGTTATCAAATTTACATTGGTTTCTCGTTATCGCAAAAAGTATACCACTGTAATAATCTGCTAAAGCGATAATAAAGTTCATACATTTGTAAATCTGCCTCGTTCTACGATATGTACCACAGCCTAATATGCATATTGTATACATATCTACACTATTTACTCGTATTTGTGTTACACGTTAGGCGCATAATGCGTTATTTTCCATATTAGTGAACTGAACGGTGATAATTGGAGCATTTTTTTTTTGTTTATCAACTTTCATTAGTCAACAACAAAAAATCAAAATTCAAGTACGTACAACTTCCATTTCGTATTTTGACCCCGCCTAATTCGTAATTTCGATACCTACGTATATTTTTCTTAGGAAGCTTATCACTTTATCTTATTGTTCGTTCGATTCTTTGTACGTAATAAGTCTACATAATACATATTTTTCCATCGTAAAAAATCCGCCGAGAAGGAAATAAAACATGCAAATTTAAATTCTCTTATTGGACTAGCTATGCTATAGGTAACTAGTAACTACCTATCTTGGTCAACGATCTCTCAAGTTGTAAGCCGCAAATATTATCAAGATTGTATGATAATTTGCCTCGTGAAATCGTTGCTGCGATGAACGTTTCGAATAAAGCGAACCTTCTTAATCAATTTCAATTTCGCTGCGAAAATTTAAGCTTTTTTGACGATTTCAGTTGAAAATAGGTAGGTAGGTTAGGCATCTACGTCAAATGATGATATTTCAATGGGGGATGAGGAGGTGGGGGGGATTTCGACAGAATTAAGTGAAGGTGGCCACTTTTACAACGATCGAGGGTGAAATTAGTAAAACAAAGATGTATGCATCGTCTCTACGTAAGTCTAAGTATTGTATAGGATCATACCTGAAAATATCCATCAAAATATACGACATTTTCCTTCATCCTGCGATTACTTCTGTCACTAGTCTAAGTACATATTAAGGTTCAATGTTTTCAAAATAACCGTATTTCCTACGACTGTCGAAGCGAGTAATCGTCAAACTCGACACGCAGATGTCACCATTCAATATTTTTACAGCGTGAAAACCGCGATGCAATAAAATCGCGTATCGTATTTGGGTCTCGAAGTCGAAACATCGTAAACGTACGATAATTAGAGCTCGAATCTAAGCCACACAGTGCAAATTACCAAAACTGCACACATAGCATTCGATTGTACGAGTACTATAGTACATATAAGTAGGTAGAGGTATACTCGCAAATGGCAATACGATTGATGCGGATCCATTCATGCGACTCGATGGAGATTATTCTGAACTCAATTAATAACCTTGCACCAATTATTTACACAATAAGTTGTAAAATTCGCGTCTCAGTGCCAAGTTGTTTAATTTATTGTAGATGCAAAGTTTAACCAAAGTTTCTCTTGTTTGCTTGTCAACAGGACGGTGTAAAAGTAGAAAAAAACAGTCAAGATGTCGGTGTTGGCGATGGTGTCCGCGGTTGCGGGCTTCGTAAAGGTGCGATATTTACTCGACAAGGCGGTTATAGATAATTTAGTCTTCAGGACCCATTACAGAGTGACAACGGCTATATTTTTCGTATCGTGTATTCTCGTCACTGGTAATAATCTGATAGGTACGTAGTACATACACAATTACCTACACAGATTTGCGCCGCACTCGATGATGGAAACAGCAGTGATTTTAACTTTACTACTCGTATTTTCTCAGGTGATCCTATCAACTGTATTAATGACGGCAGTATACCGGAACACGTGATAAATACTTTTTGTTGGATAACCTATACTTTCAGTATACCTGGTCGAGTTGGTAGTCCTGTTGGAAGTCACGTTGCACATCCAGGATTAGGTCCATACGTTAAAGATGACGAAATTATCTATCATTCGTATTATCAATGGGTTCCATTCATGTTATTCTTTCAGGCGAGTACATTTTTATTTTTATTTTATCTAAATTAGGTACCTCTACCGAGGAATTGATAATCTCTTTTTAGTCAAAACGTCGCGTTAATGTAAAGTTTTAATTTCACAGGGTATATTATTCTACGTACCACACTGGATCTGGAAAAATTGGGAAGAAGGTAAAATTAGAATGGTCACCGATGGAGTCAGAGGCTCTGTCATTGGAATGAAAGACGAACGAAAAGCTCGCCAGAAAAGATTAGTCCAATACATCGTCGATACTTTGCATATGCACAATGCATACGCTTTGGGGTACTTCTTCTGCGAATTCCTCAACTTCATCAACGTGGTATGTACATAACCTTATAGCTTTTATAGCTACTCTGACTCAGTACTCGAATCAAATCCTCATTCGGTAGAATATCTACCCTTCGAGTTCACGATATGTCTTAAGACTCAATAATTTTACGTTCTGTCGCTAGATTTTGAACATGTTCATTATCGACACATTCCTCGGAGGCACATTCATGACCTATGGTTTAGACGTACTGGAATTCGCTAACATGAATCAGGAAAACAGAACCGATCCGATGATTGAAATTTTCCCTCGAGTCACTAAATGCACATTCCATAAATACGGTCCCACCGGAACGATCCAAAAACACGATTCACTCTGTGTTCTTGCCTTGAATATTCTCAACGAAAAAATATACATATTTTTATGGTAAGCCGAGCCGAGCCGAGCCCTTCGTGAAGATCCACATGACCGGACATTATCGAACGAACCAACTTGAATTGTTTTTCTTCTCGCAGGTTCTGGCTGATCTTCTTAGCTTTCTTGTCAGCCATCGCAATCGTCTACTCTTTAGCTGTGTTAATGCTGCCCTCAATTCGAGAAGTAATATTGAAGAGAAGATTCCGTTTTGGGCCACCTACCGGAGTATCTGCTCTCATAAGCAAAACTCAAGTGAGTCATTTTTATCTGCTATTACATACTCGAACGTGCGTGTAAACAATTTTATTTATGTTTGTACATCGCTAGCGTACAATCTTCTTTCTTCCGTCGCGTCGCTCGTTGTTATCTTAAAAGGGAAATGTTGTACCTAAATTATCACCGTTTTTTTTTCAACTTTATAGATCGGAGATTTCTTCTTGTTACATTTACTTGGTCAAAATATGAGCATGATGTGTTTCGGAGAACTTCTCGACGAGCTCAGTCACAAGCTACATATCGAAAATAACATTCCAACTGCTCCTTCAACAATGGAACTTTCTCCTATGTACACGTCGGATAAGTTAAAATTACATAAAGAGACAGAGGCATGATGAAGTCATCCTTCGGATGCGTCTGTGAATGTCTTCCTTTCGACTTACGATTGCCATTTTTTTAATTATAAGTAAAATTATACTTGAAAAAATATGACAATAATTTTAGTGTTTTTTTTTCATCTTTTTTTTTACGCGAATCTCATTTTTATAATTTATTTATTATCGTGTTCAAACTAGCTTAAATGTAGTTCTTTTTGTATTTATTTTTGAAAAATTGTTCTATTAGTTTGAATTTTAATATTTTTGTGAAATGTTTATAAGAGGATCGGGCAGCGAAACTGGAGGTAAGAGATCGTGATGTAATTGGTAAGAAGTTTTCCAGCATTGATCAAATATGTGCGAACAAAATGCTTAATTTTAATTGTAAAAAAAATAAAAATTCAATGTTTAATAAATAAAACGTTTTATAAGAGTTTTTTTTTGTTTTTTTAAAAATTAATTACCTACTTGTAATCATCAAGCGTTATTATTAAGTATATATACCTACCACAGTAAATTATTAAAAATATGATTTTCAATAATTTCTAAACTGAGATTGCATATGAATTTATAAATCAGCGAAGTATTTTTGGATTGTAGGTACAAAATTCAGGATTTATTACTCGTATTTGCATTATAAACAAGGAATTTAAATCTGAAGAGTATTCAACTTTCTAGTTAAAAATAAGCAGCGTGGACAAATTTTTGATTGGTGCGATTACGACATTGAGAAAGAATATTTAAATAAAAATTACCTCCCAAGAAACAGAAAAAAATAATATTAAAAATTCGCCGAGAAGATCTATTTGAACGTTATCATAAAGTAATAAAATGTAATCGTTATGGTCGATATTAATTATTGCCAATTTAATTTAATCGTTTGAGGAATAAGTACATGCAATTAGTAATGGTTTATTTCATATACGAGGCAAGTATAATGCATTAGAAACAAGGTGTCCAGTTTCTAGAAAACCGAGAAAAGTCAGAGAATTTGACCTTTGAGGAGAGGACTTTGCAATTTCTTATCCAATATCGGGGAATAAGATTACTAAATTCTGATTTTTTAAATTCCAAAGCTTGAAAATTCATATGGGCGAAAATTGCGAATAATTTTGTCTCCATACGAAGAGGAGGTTTTGTGCTTTGAAATTTTTTAAAATAGCAAACATTCCTTGAAATGAAAAATATGTTGATTAAAAAATTGAAGCGAATCTTTCAATGACGTTCAGGTATGATGGTTTTGAAAATGGCAAAGAAGAAGGAGGCGGAGGTCTCAAAATTGTGAAAATAATTTACCTACTTGTAGATTTATCAATTTTCAGAATAAATTGAGCTCGCATTTACATTATCGATTATCGAAAGTTAATAGCCTCCTAATTTTTGAAAGCTGCTAACTTATGAAAATTTTCTCAAATCAAGAATTATGAACTGAAATAAATGCCCTAATATGAGACATGAGAGATCTGGAATTAGGAGGGTAACAAGGTTCAAATGCTCCCTAATTTTTACGAATTATTTTTGGGCTGCCTTACAATCTTTTTTTGAGCTGAAAAAGTCAACAAGACGACCAACAGTTTTAAAATAAATGAAGTGTCGATTTCTCAAATTTTGATAATTTTCTACCCTCGCACCCCTTCTTTCCAATCCATCGTAAGCCTCAAATGTTCCCTTCAGATAATCCATTTCAAATTTTTAGCAAGAAAATTGTCAAATCAGGTTAATTTTAGCAGTTTTAAAATTTTGTTGCAAAAAAATCGCTTCAATTGGACTCAGAAGTCAACACTATTCTGTGAACTTTGCATTTCAAACTGTATTTTTCCATTTTTTTGAGTTGAAGAAATCAGTGTGATAGCAAAATGTAGCTATAAAAATTACTCGTAGTTTCTGAAACACTAATTTTCAAAATTTTCATGGCGTACGACCCTCCTCCTCCTCCTTCTCCCACTCGCTCGTCTCAAGATTCTAGTATGTCTTCTGGTGAAGATGAAAAAGTTCACCCAAGTTTGACTCGGCCCCTATTACAGCTAGAAAGCTAAAATCTTTTACAAAATCAATAGTTCTTGACGAGTACTTGTTCATAAAGCTATAGTAGAAGAGCAATTCTGATTTTTATGGCTCTAAATTTGGGAGGATAGGGTCCCAAAATCTACATACCTAACAAGGAAACCTCACGAGTATGTAGCAACCGATTCGACTAGATTTTTTTTAAAGTAAGAAGTCTACGAGGGTGGTCCACCACAAAACTTATAAGTACCTGTACGATCACAAAACCATGGTCCCCACAGAGATCCAAAGGTCTAAAAAAAAAAAAAAAAAAAGGAAGAATACGCCAAAAAAGCAAAATTGTATGACATATCAAGCCTCAAAAAGTCGCAGGGTCCATAAAATATTTTTTGGGGGTGCAAAAATTTCCTAAAAGTTATCTGAGAAAACGACTGGGCAGCTACAACTTTTGGGATTGATTGAAACTCGGCTTTTGATGAAAAGAAACGATTCCCAGAGTTGTAGCTGCACAAAAGCATTTTTCGACTTTTCTCCGGAAATTTTTGACTACAAAAAGTACCCTTTCAAATGCGCAAACTTGAATAATCGCTCCCAAACTTCGGGCAACTCGTCTTGTGACTTGGCATTTTTCGACCATTTTTGGGAAATTCTTTGAAAATTTTGAACACAAAAATATTCTTTTGAATGCGCAGACTCGAAATCGCGCCCAAGCACTACGAACCCCTGCTTGTGACTAAAAAACGCGATTTCCGAAAAGTTGTAGTAGCTCAATCTAATTTTTTAAATAGGTATTTATGAGATTTTTTTGAGAATGTTGTGCCCAAAAAATCTTTGCAAGTGGTTTTTTTTTGGAAAAGTATGTTTTTCATAAATTGCATTTCAGTGTCAAATCAAATTCAAGATTATAATAAATTTGAGCCCATAGCGAAGGAGATATGTCTCAAAACTAGGTTTTCGGAATTTTTGGACCTCTCCACGTAATCAGCGAAATGAAAGTATTTACAGCATATATAGCGCAGAATAGGTGGCATGTTCATGAAATTAAAGCTGCTGATTCCCAGAAAACAAGCAATTAATCGTTTTTCACCGATTTTTAGCCACTTTGAATAGGTACGTTAATTTTGAAATGAACAGATTGACGAGAATTTTTGAAAATGACCTACGAATACTTTCGGTTAGTTGTTTTCATCGTTTCACGATTTTAAATCAAGTAGGTATATCAAAAAGATAATCCAAGAATGCAATTTTTTATCGTTTTAAAACAATGATTACAATAAAACTGTGGTTATTTCCGTTTAAAAGTGAATTATTCATGTTTTTATCGATTCATTACACGGATATAAGTTTTTATCTAGCTATATAGCTGGATTCAACAAATATTTGGGTTATGAGTCAATTTTCTCGATAATTAAAACATTTTTAAACATAATTTTCGAGTGAGCTTTTTTTTTTAAAAAAAAAGTAGGTACAATTAAATGCCAGCTTAAAACAGTCTAACGGAGACGGGAGATGTAGTATTCCAGGATACTAATAACACTTGGAATAAAAATCACAAATGCATGGTCAATTAAAAAATTCGAAACATTTTTTTTTTCTAATTCAACTTTTTTCAAATGTCACGTTTTTTTTATCTGATCAAAAAATTTTCCCATTTTCATCAATAATGTCGGCGATAAAAATAATTAATTCACTTTATACTTATATGAGGTGAAACAACGATATCCTAAACAGAAATCACCGATAAATACCACCATAATAAACCTCTTCATTATAAAATATGTACCTAATCCTCACCGAAGGTACAACTAATGATCAGAAGAATGCAATTATTAAAGAAAAATTCAAAGTACCTGTTTCCATAGTCGATTTGCGAAGTGATTCGCAGTTTCAATTCTCTAGTTTGATCCTGAGTCAATGTACCAGTTAATAATTGTCTACGCCAATCCAGCAATTCTCTCATAACCTTTCGTAAAGTGACAAATTTGTACGTCTTCCTTTCCTGTTGAATAATTATAACATTACAATTAGAAATAAAATCATTCGAAGGTACCTATAGAAAAATCATAAATTCTTCGGTAGGTAATTAAATTCCTACCACGTATAAATTCTTCCATATACAGTTCCATTCTCTCAACACCAAGGTAACCTCTCGAACAACCGGGTCTTCTACGGGGACAGCCGTCTCGAATAATCTATAAACAGTACAACATTTAATATGGGAAATTACAATTAGGAGTAAAAAAAAAAGAAAATATTACAATATCCTCCCTTTTCAAATACATTCAATTTTTATAAGGGATCTACTGTGTATCAATACATACCCTTCGTTCTCAAGTTTGGAAGGTTTCAAGTGAACGTAGTTACAAGGAAAAATACCCTGAAAAATAAACGTAACGTTAAATCGAAGTTCTACACTTGGTTTTCACGTGAAATATTATTTTCTATTTGTAATTTGCACCTTGATCGATCTATTCTTCGTCACAAATCCTCGATACCATCCTAAACAATGAAAAACAAAACACATTTTAAAACACACTGGTCGAATATACAACAGCAAAATAGTGCAAAGGTCGTATCTTAGGGTACCTAAACATTCTTCAAAAATCTGAACAGTATCTCCAATTTCCAAAGGTAATCCATATTTAATCTCGCCAGGCCAGTTATAAATTGCTGCAATTTTAAAATTATTTACTTATCAGCATTTGAAATTAAAGGTTTGTTTTGGTTTAGTTTTTTTTAATCAAAATATCGTAAGTAAATTTAGGAAATTATTCCATCGAATCCTTACCTACACCGAATTTCTTTTCCTTTGTAGGAGTCCACATTTTATTTGATACATGAGAATGAACCGAGTTCGGTTGAGTTCATTGTTAGCGAAACCAACATTGATAAATTGAAGATGCGATTCGCAAATTAATAGACAGAAAACGAAAACATTAGACTGTGTAACGTAATTAATTCTTCCTGTTGTTTTATTTTACACCAATTACAACGCAGACGAAACGTAAAAATGCAAAAAATTCTTCAAAAACTTGGATATTTGTCTGGGAATTTCACTCGCACGGAGATTTATTTGAAAACAGTAATCTTTTAATCACTAACATATAAACATTGATTGCATCGAGCACTAACAAAAAATGGAAAAAATTGAAAATTTTGTCCAGGGAACCTCCCTTGAAATTTGAGCAGTGTTGTATAATGTTGACATCCGTTGTATTTTTTTCCTCGACAATTTTCGTCAAAGTGACTAATTGAGGGAATAAAAAATTTGAAATTATTAAAAATGTTAATCGAGTTGAAATTGTAATTTATTCATTCTTCGAAGTATTAAATTACATCGAATGAAAGTAATTTGAACCGAAATTCAATTTATTGAAAATTGCTTACAAATAAATAGATCATTTTCAAACATTGAATTGTGGTAACACTGCGAAACAGTGATGCTAGCTTGGAGACGATTAAGAACATTATCGAGAAAAATTGAAAAACACCCCGGTTCGGCCTTTTTTTGCGATAAAAATGGTATCTAAAATCACGAAACTAGTAAATGCGAGGAAAATACACGTAACGAGTCTCGCAAATGCCATTTCTTTGCGCCAAAATCACGAAAATCGTAAAACCAGGAAACCGAGCAGCTGTTTGTCTGCACGTTTCACCCCCTCCTGTCCAAATTATTGATAAAGTTGGAACGAGAATAATACGACGAGTATGAAGTACATTTTTTTCACCAGAGGCGACACCAGGCATGTAATTCTTTTCGTGCTTTACATTCCAAATCCAAATATCCGCTGAATACTTTACGCATTAGCATGTATAGTTTTGTAATTTGTATCATCCTAAAAATCGCGTAATAATCGATAAATATTTCACGCGAGTACTTTCTGTTTGACGCTATCGTCTTACGACAGCCATAATCGCAGTTGAAATAGCTCCGCATCGTTCAGTCGTACTCGCATTCGGTGTAAAAATCGATTTTTCGTCTCGCTCAACGTTTTCTCAAAGAGTAAGTATTTACCTCACGTGGTATTCGATGTAAATAATTGTAAATGTTTACGTACGGTATATCGCTAGCTGTATCTTTATCAGAAGCAGAATCTGCAACTCTTCTGTAACTGTAAAGATGTAAGTATTTCAGCTACGATATCGATTTCTTTATCCGTTCAGCTGCCGCTGCAGCGTTTTGGAGGGTGAAACTTTCTAATGCACGTTCACATTGTCAATTCTATGCAATCAAGTTACTAAATACTTACATATGTGTCAATAGGAATTTATTCGACGAGAAATTCATTTCGTTGTTCGGTTTACAGGATCTTCGTGAACTCAAGTATGCTGTCAAATCGGACGAATTCCTCAGAACTGATCGTTTGAAAACCAACACTTTGTAAGTTACTCTCTAGATCATTCGTTGTATTTACGTATTAGTTATTCCGTCTTCATCACTTTGTAATATCTAATACATCTTTGTTATCTCGATAGTAAAAATGGAGGCCGCCGAGTCTCCTCTTGAGGTGCTGTCCAGAGCTGCGGTTATGCTTCAGCGGAATGTCTTACCTCCTCCATCTTACGGTATGATTTATCTAGATTAAATTTTGGCAATGGCAATGAAAATTTCTCGAAGACGACAGCGACAGGCTGAAAATCCGAGCACGCCGCATGTCTTCGAGGAATTTTTATTTTATATTTTATAAATTATAAAACTATTTAACATTATTACGTACAATAAGCCTCTAAAAAGATGTACTGTGCTTCAGCCAAACCACATACCAGCGTTTGGGTGTTCGTATAGGAAAAGATAACTGAAATGTTTTTTGCTATTTGTAATCATCTTTTAATGGGCGCCCTGCCAGCTAATTCAAATTAATAGTAGTTAATGTTCCATTGAAGAATTTTCCCACCTTTTACATTGTACGTCGAAGCGTCGTTGTGAAAAATGATGAAAATTGTTTTAGCACGTTTAGCGAATTTGTTGCGCTTAATCTGGCCAAATCACCTTAAGGTTACCTGGATGTTTTGCTGGTATCGTGGTTTATTTTGTTCACTGTGTTTGGTTGTTGTTTTTTTTCTCGTCGTAGACGAATTCGTTTGAATTGAATATTTTCTTGTTATTATTGTGCCGAGATCATCGTAGTTGTGTACCAGTCGAATCAGATTTATAGAATAATTACGTTATACTACACAGTACACACACTAGTGCATGCTGTAATTATGCTCAACTTATTAGCATGGCCAGCCAGCGTTAAAATTGAACTTCGTTCTGGAGTTTTATCGCCCATATCTATGTACTTCCTTCGCAATCATTACAATTCGACTTACCTGCATTATTAAGAAGATGGGCGATTTAGCTGATGCTTTGGTATTTAGTTACTGTTTGAAAATATTGCAATTTTATTTCATTTCATTCGAGAGTACAATATTCGACGTAAAAAGTCGTGGAGCTCTGCAGTTTTTGAGAATTCTGAGTAATTTTCTTTGAAATCTCGAGTGAAATTTAACGAAGTGAATTATACTTTCAATCTATTTCAACGGATAGACATTACTTTAGGATAGACGGACTTTTAATTTTGCGATGTTTATTCAGATTATTTTTCTTCTTCTTATTTTTTTTTTTTTTTCATTTAAATTAGTTTTAAAAATTTAAATTATTGACATTCGCCGTTGTCGTTAAGTGTATTAAAACTACACTCGATCTCTACTATGTAAGTATGTACTTTGCCCAAGATTCGCGTTTTGCTCTAGTTAATTTATGAACAGAAAAAAAAGTAACGAACCGAACCACCGCGCGGTAATGAAAAGTAGTTGATGGGTATGAACGATGGTGATTCGCAGTCAACGAAATATTAAACGATTTCCTTCTACAGTGTTGTTGAATATATTTCAGCGGCATGGCACAGGAATTGATTTGATAATCGAAGCGAGAAAAAGATTCGATTGTTATGTAAAATTATGGAACCTTTTGAGCATTTAGAGCGTAACGGATAAGTTTTTATGCCACAGATAAACCGTCTTAACAACGAATAGCTGCGATGTTTATTAAAACGGTGCTCATCTTGGCTACACAGGGTGATTTGTGGCGTATGCTTCTATGTTGTTGAATGAACATTTTAAAAATGGTGAAAAAGTTATCAGAGTTGGTATTGTGACATTTTTATGAACATTTTATTCAGTTTGCTGATGTAAAATTACGATGGTCTGTGTGTTCAATTATTTTTGCTTGGATTTGGGTGGACGAGTTGGGTACTCTAGGAGGGGTTTGATGTGTTTTGGGCGTTTCTTTTATTGATTTGTGAACTGTGACATTTCAGTTCATTATGCAGGATGTCTAAAAAAAATGTAAAAAATGGTTTTCTGAAGAAAATCGAACCGTCGAGGAAGGTATCTCGATCCGAAAGAAATTTGTTGATCATACGAATCAAGATCAAACGAGTATTCAAAAATACAAATACCGATACTCTTTCAATGAAAATTTCAGATACAAGTTCATTTTTGTAGCTTCGAAGTATTTTTTAAAATCAAAGGGGCTCGGAAAAAATGAAGAAAAAAAAAACAATATCTTACCTCGTTGCACCAAAAAGCTGAAATGTAGTGTGCACTCTGTTTTTAAGCCCCCTTCGCTCTTAGAGCCATTTTGAGCAGTTCTGCCGCCTCCAGCAGATTTTTGGAAGCAGAAATGATGTTGGAAATTTTGCCATTTTCATTTCAATACAAAGGAATTTTGTAATTAAAACCGATTAATTCGATAAGTGATAATTTCGTAGTAACTTCGTGTAAATTATACTGAGTGTTCTTCTAAAAATGTGGTCCTTTCAAGTCATAAAGAACTTACCACGTTTCAAAACGCTCATTGATGGTAAATTGTTTGGAATTTTATTGCTTCTAATCACTTGACCGATTCATTTTTGCTGAAAAACGAGGTGATTTGATCCTGATTACTTGAAATTTCGTGGGCAGGGACATCAAGCAATAGCTTTGACCCCATAGAGATCCATTTGGAGAAGTCATGTGCTCCAATATCCACGAAGCCAGCGAACGTTTTCCCAATTGATAAATTTTTCGACTAAGAAGAGAGGTATTCAAAATCTAAAGTGCATTTTTTGATTTTTTTTGGTGAAGTTTTCAAAAATCAAATTAGGGCCAAAAATAGGAGGGAAAATCAAAATTTTTCTATATAAATTGCTTTAGAAAGCTGAAACGTATGTAGGTGATCTATTTGAGACCCCTGAATCGATTGGAAACCATTTCGAACAGTTTTGAGCAGTTCTAGAGCCTCCGGAATATTTTTGTAAAATTAAAATTTTCACAAGATTCTATCAAAGCTAAAATTTATTTTTAAATCTTTGTTTTGTAAATATAGAATTTCTGAAATATGGGCGGAGGCTTCAGGACGTCTTGAAATCAACTCTAATCGACTCGGCATATTGAAATTATGGCGTTGATTTAATTTCAGCTTCCCGCTTTATTGTGTAAAATTTTGTAGAAATTCAAATTTTAAAAAAATTGCTGGAGGTTCCAGAATTGCCCAAAATGGTTCGAAACCATTTCCAATCGATTTAGGAAGATCAAATCTCGGCTTTCTGGGAAAATTTGGCCAAATTTTAACTTCATTTTCTCATTTTTGGCCCGTTTAATTTTTTAAAATTCACCTAAAATCAAAAAATGCACTTTAATCCTTGAAATTTTGGCTGGCGAAGTGAAAATTTTTGCTTTGTTCTTGCTTCATAAATTTTTCTGCTAATTGAGATGCCTCCCTTGTAAGAGATTAAAATTATTGATACTTCAATCATGTTTGTAGTATAACGATCTTGGAACAGAGGGTGGGTGAGGCTGAATGTCCCAAAAATTCTGAAAATCAGTAGGTATTCCCTTCATTTTTGAACATTTTGTTTCCGAGTTTGATACTTTTTCATAGTTCTAAAATTGGATGGTGGGTGGTTGTATGCCCTGAGAAATGAAGAATCTTCGATGTACGAGTATTAAATTGAAATAAACACACTGATTTGGAATAATTATGAGATATTTATAGTAGAATGACCTGGGAAACGAGGAAGAGGAGGGGGGGGGGGGGCGTTCAATGCTTTCAAAATTTTCAAACACTTTTGGGAAGGCTGCGCAATGCTTTCACAGCTGACGAAGATCAGCACAACAAAAACATTATTTCAAAAATGTATAAAGCAGGCTTTGATTTTCAAAATTTTTGAGGCATTTTAAAGCCCTTCTCCTCTTTTTGAACTCATCCTGAGCTCTAAATGTTTCAATTTTCGTCAGATTATGAATTTTTGATTTTTTTAGGCGAAAAAGTTTCCGAATCAGTCAAATTTTTGTTGTGTGTGAAAATTGAAGAAAATTTCACCGAATTGACCTAAAAAGATGAAGATTTTAAACCTCCCTGCAAATCAGTTGAAAATGTTTTTAAGCCTTCAGCCTTCGGCAGATTTTTGGAAACCAAAATCTCTACAAAATTTCATCCAGTCGAGTTGGAAAGCCGAAATTTACTTTGTACTAAATAAAGAAAGAAAAATCACTGTCACAAAGCTTTGTAACAGTGATTTTTCCTTATTTAATATGACGAAGACTGAAAGTGATAAACTACTTTTCTCATTTACTTTATACCCTATTCCATTATTTTCGACATGCTTATAAAGTGGACTCAAAGTACATATTATTAACAAATTCCAGTTTTTCAAAAAATGCTCTAAAATATATCTAAATGAAGTTTGGTGCTTGTTGGTATAGGTTAAAAATGAAGTACCTACATATGAAGTACTTTCCAGCTTTCTAGTTTAATTGGGTAAAATTTTGTGGAAATAAGTTCCGATCGATTCTGGAAGTAGAAAATATAACACATGCCAAATTTAAGCTTTCTATAGCTCAATTAGGTAAAGTTTTGATTATTCTGTAGTTTTTTTTTTGGCTCAAATTTGATTTTCAAAAATTTCTCAAAGTTATAAAAATGAACGTATGCTGCTCACTCGGTGGTGCATTTCTGCATGTTCTTTCGATCCAGCTCTGTCTGGGATACCTACGGTAGGTACCTCTCTTGGAAGCACAAAATTGGTACTTTTTTATTATTAGGTTATTGTAATAAGTACAAACATTTTCGCATTTATTTCCAACTTTCTAAAAAAAAAAAATTGATAATTTTGTTTTTTTTTGGAAATTTTATCGAGAAACCCGCTATTGGAAGATTATACAAGACTGGAGGAAACTGCTGCTATGCGAAAAAAAACCTCTGATAAATTCCTATCAAAGACTAAAATTTGCGCAGGCAAGTGTTACTTGAAAAAATGACCGTTTTACTGGTATTTTTACTCGATAACAAGGTGAATATTGAAACGCTGTTGATAACACTCAGAGTCAGTTGCTCGGACATGTTTTATGCATCGGACATATGTCGATGTAAAAAATAACATTAAAAAAAGCTCGCAACATTCATAGGTTTTTATCAGATAGGTGTATTGTTGGGCGCTTGGTTAAGCTTTTAAGGCGACTACCGTTTATGTAACTGACACAAAAGGAATTTATAGTGGGTTGGGATTTTAGCGTGTTAAAACGATTTTATACTCAGAAAAGCTTTCACGTTTCTCGTCTTCGTTGTTCGTTGCCTGCCTCGATGGCGTGAATTTTTATGTGTTACACCCTCCTCCTATGTACCTCCACTATGCTATTGCTACTATCCTGTACCTCGGGGTTCCGTTTTCAAGCTCCTCAAAAGCTTAAGTAGTAAAGGGGTAGACGGTAGACAATATTACTTGAATTATCGAAGGTGTGGTTTTTGCTTTATTTTTCCATCCGTATTGTTCGCAAAATGTAATTACGATAAAGGGATTTATTATTATTTTTTCTATGCTATAGGTACCTACTACCTACTACCTACTCTTTGTGCAACCTTCAATTGTAAATTTGTAGTATGTCTATAAATGATGTGCGGATGAGAGTTATACGCTATGTGCCACTGCAAATACGAGTATCTACAATGGATCGTAAAATTCTGGAAAAAAATGAAAATTTATATTTTATGCAATACACAACGTCGCATGTAACCCATTTTTTTTTTAAAGAAAAAAAGAAAATGTTTTTTATTAATTGAAAAAAAAAAACGTTTCGAACGAATCAAGCTAAACCTCGTAGTATCAGCTCATGGATGGTTAGCGTGGTACTTTTTGGTATGTAAATGGAAAATCGTCGCCGGAATTAGATTACTATAATTTTTAAGCCTCGGATTCGTACGATACGAGATTATTTGTATGTATTTGTAACCTATAGCGATTACAAAAATACCTAAGCTTATACTCGTGCTACGAGCTATATGATACTCGATGAAGTCGACACACACACACACACACACACACGAGCAGATTGCTAGGGCAAAAAAATCCCTATACCTATATACTTTTAAGCGCGGAAAGCCCACCATTGCTGAGTGGTGCGGATTTGCATGTAAATGGAGCAGGAGCTTGTGTACGTCGCGTATGTATTTAGAGATACGCGTTTAAGTCGGTATTTTCGATTATGAAAAAGAACCACTTGCGACAGCTCGTATCCGTTTATAAATTTCGCACTAAGCTGAAGAATATATATCGAAATCGAACAGAGTATAAGTAAACTCGTGTAATGGGAAATATTAATCGAACGCACGTTCGAATGATTACATTATTTCGTTAAAATACGACGTATATTTTTCTATGCTTTTGTTTGAAATGCCAATGTAAGGGGGGGGGGGGGGAGTGGCGTGCGTGGTTTTGGTTAGGTTACGTACGTAAACGACTAAACGTATATTCGTTCGATCGACGAAATAAGATAATTAATTCTGTCGATTGGGTCGTTTATTCAAACAAATAATTTTCATTTGTGAGATTTTTCGCTTTATTTCGTCGATTTAGTGGTTAATTACGCGTGTATAGGTATTGAATTCTTCAAATATGACATTGTTGATGAAGGTAGAAGGAAAAGGGTACAGCTTAGGGTGTACCTAGTACCTACCTTATCTTGCAAAATTGGAATTTTCCACCTACCATCCCGAAAAGTTGTTACCTCGAGGGAGAAATTCCTTTTTTTCCGTATCTGTAAAAAAGTGGTGTTAGTGCCCCCTCCTACGTTTAAAAAAATCCAAAAAGTTGAAAAAAATTCTATTCGTGAGAATTTGTTTGTTTCTGCGTCATAATTTTTCTAAATAATCCCCTTTTCAAGAAAAAACTTTCTCAGACCTTTCAAGCCATATTGGCCCACAGTAAGGAGCCCCTCAAAAAGTTTTCAAAAATCACAAAAACTGAGAATAAATCGAAATCGGAGAAATTTTTTTGAAAATATCTCATTTCCACTCTAGAATTGTTCTACATAAATCTCTTTTCAAGAACAATTTCTTGATGGACCCCCAATGATGTTGCGTTGGCTCTGTTGTACGAAGCCCATCAAAATTTGGGAAAAATGAAAAAAATTGATGTCCGTAGAAATTTTTTGAAAATTTTTCTTTATCGGCAGAATCTTTCTGAATAAGCGCGTTTCAAGAAAAACCCCTTCTCCGGTCATGAAACCGGACAACTTCAAGGTCAATTCCGAATGAGCTGAAATTCAACTCATTGAAAAAGCATGCCCCCTTCCCCCTTAGAACAAAACTTTGGCAGCCGCGAAGTTAATGCTTTGATTTTCCTTAAATTTTTGAAAATGATGAAAGTATCCCTCCAATATTCTAATTTTCTATAGAAATAGTGAATTTCAAGATGAAAATCTGAAAATAGGTTTGTGCCCGTAAAATTGACACCCCCTCCCTCCCTCCCTCCAAATCGATTGAGGCCATTTCCGCGCTAATTTGGATCTTTCAGAAAACGTTGATTTTTCTCAGTAAGTAGGTAGGTAAATAAGTCTTAATTGCTCTCAAAGAAATTGTAATCAACCTGGGTAACTAAACATTCAAATCACAATCGTAACTCGTGATTCGTAACAATTATGACCCATGGATCACATTCGCGGATCATTTTCTCGATTTTCACGATATTTTACTGTAATTTTGTGGTACTTATCTTCGGGCCTTTTTTTGTCACTTCTTTCTTAAAAGGCTTGCCAATTCTGGAAATTTGTAAGTCAATAATTTTTTTTGTACCCATCTTCCTACCCCAAACATACAAAAGGAATTGATTTTAGCCTTAACTCTTTTTAAAATCATCTTTCTGTTCCAAAATTGCCAGACTTTCTTATAAGGCTCTGATATTTTTTTGCCAAATTTTCCCGAGTCAAAAAGTGTCAATTTTCGGCCAAAAGTGTCAACAATTTTTCAATTTTATTAAAATAAGAAAAGTGTATATTTTTGATAAAATTGTCAAAAAGGCCAATTTTTGCGAAAATTATCGAACAAGCCCGTTCTTGTCAGGGAGAGTCAACTTTTGTCTAGTTGACGAAAAGTTATATGTTTTTGAGTGAAAATTCTCAGAAAGTAGTTTTTGATAAAGTAGTCAACCGTCAAATGATGATAGTTTTTGCCATAATTGCTGAGACTTGAACTTGCGCTTATTTTTACCAAAACGTCCAAAAAGCATTGATTTTTACCTTTCCTGCCTGAAAAGTCCTCTTTTTGTTTCAAGATTTCCCAAACAGAAGCGCTGTCTTCGTGATTTTCTACGCAGTTGGTGTAATATTTTATACCGAATTAATTTTTAATAATCTAGGTGACTATCGCAAAATTTTACATCAATTTCGACACATATTTCATCAATTTTTGGTACTTAACTTTCAAGTAGAGTTCACGTCATTACAGTTTTTATGACGCTTTGCGTGATTTTTTCAAAATTTTATTCCATTAGGTATTCGATGACATTTTAAAATATTTTTCGTACATAAATATGTAGGTATCGAGTATTTTTGAGATATTTTGCTTAATTTTTGCGATGTTCCTTCAATTTTCATCCAATTTTAACTACTCGTGTGAGCTCAAAATTTACTTCTATGTACATCTTCAATAGCAGTTAGAAAATTTGCTAATAAAATTGAAACCTCGTTGCGGGTTCTAAATCATCTAAACAATACCAAATTTTCAATCATTAGGCCAATATCGTCATTGTGTGAGAAGAATGATTTTCGTCAGGGCCTAGATTAATCTTTTATTTCAAGGGTGTTGAGAAGGTTCACCGTTGAATTTATCTGTAATTTCTCATAGTCAGTCGTTGAAACACCCTCAAATTACACGGCCGGAAACGTATCAATTGAGAACTTCGTATATGCAAGTACGAGTATGAGGGCGACTAAAATGTAAATTATTGTCCATCTCGAGCACAGGTGGACAAGTTACGAGTAGAAACTCTCAATTGACAATGACAACATGAATTGAGCAGTTTCTCACACCATTGCCAAACAACGCAGTACGCATGTACATTGCATACAAGTTGTGAAAGAATAGTAGGTAATCATAATATCCCATTCAGAAATCGTAGTACGTATGTGTGCTGCATTAACGCGAGATGATACGAGTACCTACGTATTCATTGAGAAAAAAACCTCGAGACAGGAAAAAAAACAGAATGAACGGATACGCCAAGACGGCCAAGATCAAGAAGAGAAGAACGAATGCGGGGAAAAGAGTGTATTGGAGTAAAAAAGAACTAAAAAGATGTGAATAAGTAGATAAAAAGTACCATTATGTAGGATGAAAAGAAGAAGAAAAAAAAACTGAAGAAGTGAATAAGAAGAAGCAGAATGAGATGAAGGAGGAGATG
The DNA here is from genome assembly GCF_950023065.1 of Planococcus citri. Lineage (NCBI taxonomy): Eukaryota > Metazoa > Arthropoda > Insecta > Hemiptera > Pseudococcidae > Planococcus > Planococcus citri. The sequence continues at coordinate 82,643,692 of NC_088679.1, read as the reverse complement.
AAAAAAAAACAACCCAAACAACGAGCATGAGCATAATGTAACCCGGAATAAGATGTAAAGAAGAGCGACTGAGCGAGTGAGAGCGGAGAATAAGAGTGGTTTTGTGTGTATAGATGAATGACTGCGCGACTAGAGTGGCGGCAGGAGGCAGCCGCAGTTGGTTAGCTGGTTACATAGGTTCGACTCCTATGGTGATAAAACCATCGAGAGAGGAAGCACGAGAAACGATTGACTCTAGGTGCCGGCGCTATTCAGCTCGCAATTACAAATTAAATGCTAGTGCGGTCGAGATGAGGAGGCAGGACGGATAAAGATGTTCGAGGATTGAATAAATATACGATGGGCTCTTCTCCCCTCACTTGGATGAGATGGACTGTCCCCAGTGGTCCAAAGAAAGATGGCAGAACGACGCGGAGTGAAGATGAGTAATATTTTTCCAGAGTAGTGGATGCACCGTGTGTTCGTCAAGTCTTTTCGTATCGATGCCAATTAGTTTATTTCGATAGTTGGTACCAGTATTTTATTGTTGTAGTACCTAAGTATGTACTTACATACAATCAATTATTGGAGTTTCGATTTTACATATTTTTACAGTCATCGTGTTTAGAGCGCCATTTAAAATGGGATTGCGTTTGTCCGGTGTTGAAGGCTCCAGAATAGCTCGAAATTACGCATCACCAACTTATTTTGGTTTTGAGGTTTAAGGTCAAGTCGTTTTCAAAAATAAATTCAGCACATTTTGATACAAACGCCGTATTTTTTTTTTTAATTACAAATTTTTCACTTTTCCTTCGGGCCCATTTTGGGTTTTGGGGTCAAATGGTCATCAAAAATGAATTCTGCGCCCTTTAAATTAAAAATCCAAATTTCACTATTATAACAGGAAAATAACGTAAAAAAGCGAGGGCGAAAAGGAAAAAATTGGAACATAAATTTTTTCTTCGGGAATGTGTTCGGATGAACCCCCTGAACTACCAAAAAAAAAACCGCGCCTTCTACCCCTGGAGCTAATTTTTTTAGGGGGCTGAAACCGGTTCCGATGCACGTTTTTTGCGATTTACTCCGAAAATATTAGGTTTACGATAAGAAATACCATGACAAAAAATGTTCCCCTTCAAATTCTCGACAATTTGATGCTATTCTCGATACCCATATCTCAAAAGGGGTGTCTGAAAAAAGGGGTGGAAAGAGAAGGTGTTTCATAAAAGGTCAGTTCAATAAATTGATCAAAGTTACCACTTTATATCATTCGTTTTCGATCAAATTTTTTTTACAAAGTCTACTCACTCAACTATTAAGTAATTACACCACTATTGATTGGTCTTCAATCCTCCCCGGGGTTGGTGGGGGGGGGGAGGGTGTGCTTGATTTTTCAAGTAACACACAACTGAATCATATATTTGAAAAACGAATTTGGACATGCGATATATCGAATAGTATGTTTTCGAGGTCGCTGAATACGAATGCCAACTTATTTCTTGGGCCCAGTTCCTCAAAGCCCCTCTGTGCCCCAAAAAGGGGGTTAAAATTTTGAAAAATCGTGAAACGTCGAGTGATATATCGAATGCTATGTTTCCGAGGTCGCTGAGTACGAATATGAACGTACTTTTTGGGTCCCACCCCCTAATGTCTATATGTTCCCCAAAAAAGGGCCAAATTTCGAAAAATCATGATTCTAAGCACAAATATTGTATATTTTTTAAAAGAACTTTTAATTCTGCGCATTTTCTTCGAGTGCTTTTTCGAGTTTTGAGATCAAATGGTCATCAAAATCCGAATCGGTGCCTTTCAGAACCCTTGTATAGTTTTATGAAACTTGCAACTGTTTTTCAGTGGAAAACTCTTAGCTAAATTTTTGATCCGGATAACTGTGTGCAGTGCACCTCTCCTCCTCCCTCTGCGTAGTACGTCTTCGTAAATACCCGGCAAAAAGTCTGGAAAATTGGAAAAACGTGAAAAAGGACTCGCTAATGGAAATCCCGAGTTCAGATGCGAACACTAGGACAATTGCCCATGTCTGGATTATTCGTCGTTCAGTAATCGGCAATCGAAATGATTTTCGAGACATGCTGTACAAGTACATGAGAATGAGCTGAATGGTGCGGTGCTGTGGTAGTGTGGCGGCTAAGGCTAATAGAGGCGAACGTAATGACTGCGGATGAAGATACTGAAGAGATGCTACTACGTATACCTATTGCCTATACCTGGTTATACTCGTAAGAGCGGCGGAGGCGGTGGTTAGGTCGTTGTAAACCTGGGTTTAGGGCTCAGCCAAAGCCGTGCCGTAGCCAGGCTCCATGATCGACGATGCATCGTTCGTTGCCTTCTTCTTTTTCCTGTCGTCGTCGTCGTCGTTCTTTTTCTTATTCTTATTCTTCTTCTTCTAGTTCCGATCGCGCCTCGGCAGCATGGCGCAGCGGTTAGTGAAGTACATCCGTTCACACAGAATTCACCAACTAAATCAGATTATCTGTTCGTTCTCGGTGTCGGTTCTACTATCAGTCTATACTCGTATTATAATCGTATGGTCGATGGTTCGAGTGTTCACTCGATCTCGATCTCGATCGTCTGACGTTCAAGTGTCGGTGTTGACTGCTGTTGTTCGTGTTCTCTCGATTTTCAATTTTCTCAATTTTGATCCGAGGGTGTTTTTCCAAGTGTACGAATCGCGTCTTTTAGATCATCGAAAGTTTTGCGGTGTCAAGTTCTCACTATACGTCACTACACATTTATATGTACTAAGATCGATCAAAAACTAAGTTTACGTAAATGATGGTGCAGCTGCGTCAAACGTTTTCTACGCATTTCACCCAAATTTGGCAGCCGTGGATTACAAACGGTACGACTGTGTGTATGTACCTATATATTTTACTCGTACCATTTATACGCGTACGCGTGCTCGCTTTGTACCGGAAAACATGCCGAGTTTTTAATTACGTTTTGTTTGACAAAATAATCATCTCACATAAGGTTACCTGGTCTACCTTCACAGCTATACACGTGTGTATGTGTATGTGTACATTTGCTGGGCCACCGATCTCCTCCTACCTTATTCTTATACCAATACCATCCCTTTTTTGTGCGTTTAATTATAATCCCCGCGTTTCGTTAAATCAAATAGGTACTGCGAGTACCTACTCTGTCGTATTACTTACTCGTACTTTCCGGGCCAAGGAATCTGAAATTTTGATTCCGGCTGGCTGTCGCATATGCGCATATTTCTGAGTACTTTTTCATCGTTTATCGCTGCGTTGTGCGTTCTTTACTAGTTTCGTGATTTCACGCGCAACTTTTCTACTCGTACGTTATTTAATGCAGTAGGTATCTGAAGACTAAATCATCAATTCAAAGCAGTTCGAGAAATCACTTGTTACATCATTAGTACTGATCGTAGAGTCGTTCCTCTAAGCTCTTTTAGCCCATGTAGCGTCGTCTATGGAGATTTGCGCGATGACTGATGAATAATCTAATATTACATATATAATCCAGCATATGATAATAGAAATAATTTCACCCCTGCCCCTCCTAATCCTCTGGATAGCTTTCTGCTTGAAGGGGACAACCTAAGGAACATTTTTAAGCAAACTTGCCTTAAAAAAAAGTTGGCCATACTAACAAAAAGGCGTCAATTTTGATTGACAGGTCAACCAAAATCACAGATTTTGCCTTCCAATGTACATACAACTCGCACAAGGTTTTTGAGCAGGACAAAGCTACATCGAAAGAGCATGCAAATCACCAGCGAAAATTTCTAGTGCTAGACTGTACTTTTCAATTTATGCTGAATTTTTAAAAATCAAATTTAGGCCAAAAATGAGAAAAAAATCAAAATTTTACCAAATTGACCTGGAAAGCTTAAATTTCTTGGGATAAACTTTATTTTTGATCTACCAAATCGATTAGAATCGGTTTCAAACCTTTTTCAGCTGTTCTGGAGTGAAGCCTCCAGCAGATTTTAGAAACTTGAAATTTCCACAAAATTTCATCAATTATTGAAGTCGGAAATCCGAAATTCTTGCCGCACTCCAACTTGAAATTCAAACCCCCCCCCCCCCCCCACCAAAAAAACCAAAAAATTTTACGATTATCCTGGAAAACTCGACGAGGCCATAAAAAATTGAAACTTCAAAATAAAACCATCATAATCCTCACTTATACTGCAATTGAGCCTCCATATAGGATTGTAATTCAATTGCGACTGGAAAATCTGTTTTTGAAAATCAAATATTGCCCAAAAATGGGAGAAAAAAATCGAAATTTCACCAAATTAACCTAGAAAGCTTGAATTTTTAGCAGTTCCGAAGTATTCGGCAGATTTTTGAAAATTGAAATTTCCGCAAAATTTCACCCAATAAAGTTGGAAAGCTAAAATTTACTTCATATCCATTTTCAATAATGCTGTCGGTTGAAGATGGTTTCAAGCCATTATGGAGCCTCTAAATAAATAAATAAATAAAAATAAAAAGCTTTATTTTACAAGTGTTACAAATCAATAGATAACACTCGTGGCCCTAAGATAGGGCAAAAGCCTCCCCCAGCCTGCACCATTCTTTCCTGTCCTGGGCGATCTTTTGAAAATGGTGATGGGTCAGTAGTTTCCTAAAGTCGTCCCTCCACCTAGCTCTCTGTTTCCCTTGCCTTCTTGTCCCCGTATTGAACCAGAAAGTGACTTTTTGTGTCCATCTGTCGTCCCTTAATCTAGCCACATGACCCCCCCCCACCCCCATTTTTTTGATTTTATCAGATTGACTGCATTTCGGTTATTTTTCAATTTCATTTTAATTGTTTTGATTTTTATCCGATCTCTTTTTTTAAAATTTAGCATGGATCTTTCCATTGCATTTTGAGTAGTTCTTATTTTTTGTTCTATTTTTTTTGATATTGTCCATGTTTCAGAGCCATACGTAAGAGTTGGGAGGACACATGTGTTGAAAGTTTCACTTTTTATTTTTGCTGGGAAGGGACCTTTGAAAATAAATTTTAGCGACCAAAATTTGTTCCAAGCCAGAGTTATTCTTCTTTCAATTTCTTCTATTTGGTTGTTTTTGCATGAAATTTTTTGTCCGAGATAGATTACACTTCCTACAGTTTCAATTTTTTCTCCCTCAATGGTTATGTTGTATCTTTCATCCACATTGTTAAGCAGTTTCGTTTTTGATAAGTTCATTGCTAAACCTGCGTTTTTCCCCTTTTCGTTCAGTTCTTCTATCATTTTTTCCAGCTCCTGTTTTGTCCCTGCTACCAGTGTTACATCATCTGCGAATCTCAGGTTGTTTAAGTAATCCCCATTGATTTTTAGACCCCTTTTTTCCCATCCCAGATCTCTGAACACCTCCTCCAGACTGCTGTTGAACATCAGGGGTGACAAGGGATCCCCCTGTCTTACTCCCCGCTGAATATCAAAAGGTTCCCCAGGTACATCTGTAATTATTCGTCCTTTCAAATTTGAATATAGTTCTCTTATGACCCCAACACAGAAGGGAGGGACCCCCTGTCTCTCCAAGGCCAACAGCAGAAATTTATGATTTAGTAAGTCAAAGGCTTTAGTGAAATCTATGAAGGCTAGGTGGAGTTCTATTTGGTACTCGTTACATTTTTCTACTAATTGATTCAGGACCTGGAGATGATCAATTGTGGAAAACCCCGAGCGAAAACCAGCCTGTTCTCTAGGTTGATATAAAAAATGTCTAAGTCTCCTCTCTAGAATTTTTGAAAAAATTTTAGAAATATTTGAACTTAACGAAATAGGTCTGTAATTATTAATTTTGTCCCTTTCTCCTTTTTTAAAGATTAAAATGATATCTGAATATTTCCAATCTTTGGGAATCCTTTGTTCTTTCAAGATTTTATTAAAGAATTTGGTGAACACTTTTGTAACTATTTCCTCTCCTATTTTAAAGCATTCATTAGTAATTTTGTCTGGGCCTGGAGATTTGTTGTTTTTTAAGTTTTTTATAGCCCACTCTACTTCTCTAGATAATATTTCAGGCTCCGAAAAGCCTATTCCTAGTGCATTTTCTGATGGATTCAAATGATTTTTCTCTTCGTATAATTTGGAATAGAATTGAGTTGCGTGTTCATTAATTTTATTTCTATCATAAATTCTGTTATTTCTTTCATCAGAGAGGTAAGGAGTGTAAATTTTTCCCAGACATCGATTTTTTTTGATCTGCTTCAAGCTTTTGGTAGATTCCAAAGTTTTGAGAATATATTTTTCGTTTTTTTCTTTGTTGAAGATCCTCAGCTCTGATTTTATCCTTTTACATAGTAGATTTAATTCTATTTTTACTTTTGTTGTTTTATGCTTTTTGAGTTTTAGTTTTTCTCTGCCCTGAATCAAGGTTTTTATACCATCTGGTAATTTGCTGAGATTTGGTGTTTCGTTTTTTATTTGTGTGTTTTCATTGGCATTTATTAAGGCTTTCACTATGAGTTCGTTTAGGTAATCTGTCTCCCCATCCCAGTCTATTTCATTGAGACTTTTGTTTAGTTCGTTTTGGTATGCTTGCTTATTTTCCTCTGAGGGTCTTCCACAATGTTTATTGGTTAGAGTTTCTTGGAGTTTTTGGGGTTTTTGGAGATATTTTGAGTTTTGAGTCTCCAGAGTACATGATATTACTCTGTGATCAGAATTGTAAGGGAAGTTATACATGACCTCGAAATTTGTGATATTTTTTGAGTTCAGAGGGGTTAGCATATAATCTATTTCACTTTTGAATTCGTGGTTTGGTGCTTCCCAGGTCCATTTTCTATTGTATCTTTTTTTGAACAGAGTATTTACTACTTTTAAATTATTTTTTTGACAAAATCTTACCAATCGCCATCCTCTATCGTTCCTCTTACCAAAGAAATATGGGCCCAAATTTGCTTTTTCCTCTTCGTTTCTCTTTCCTATTTGGCTATTAAAGTCACCCATTAAGATGATTTGATTGCTTTTATTTTTTTTAATATTGTTATAGGTTTCTTCGAGTTCCTCGTAAAATTTCTCACTCACATTTTCCTCGGAGGTGGCAGTAGGTGCATAAACTTGAATTAGTGTTAGAAAATCTTTTTTACCTGTCTTCATTACTAAAACAGCTATTCTGTCATTAATTCCTCTGAATTCTTTTAGTGACTTTTTGTATTTTTTGTGGATCCAGAACCCAACGCCTTTTTGTCCAAAACTACTACCTATGTAACAGAGAAGGTTTCCTTCTTTCGTTTCAATTAAATTTTCCCCGCTTCTCCTCACCTCTCCCATTCCCAAGATATCAATTTTGGAATTTTCTAGAGCACTTTCGAGTTCCAGCAAATTTTCTTCATTTAAAAGGGTCCGAACATTCAAACTTGCAATATTAATCAGCTTTTTTCTTGTTTTTGAGTAACTAAAAGTTGTTGGGGGAATTTGGTCTACCTGCCCTGATTGACCAGATCTGACTGGGCAGGCTATGGAGCCTCTAGTCACATTTAAAACTATATTTTCCTGAATCGGTTTTTTTAGATTCGAAACCAAATTTATTCCTCCAGCGATTTCGTAATTGGAATTTCAACTTTCAGAAATCTGCTGAAGACTGCAGAATTGCTCAAAACGGTTTGAAATCGTTCCCAATCAATTCGGAGAAGTAAAAATAATAATATGCAATTTGGTAAACATTTTTTTTTTTCATTTTTGGACCAATTTTGATTTTTAAAAATTCACCAACAATCATAAAATGAACGTTGGAACCTAAAATTTTGGCTGGTGCCGTACGTATGTAGGTATTTTTGCATGGTTTCAATTTAGCTCTGTCCGGTTCAAAAGTGTTTTTCGGCAGTTAGGATATTTTCCTTATTAGAAAAGTAATTTTATTTTTGATACAAACATTTAAAAAAAAAAAAAATGCTTTTGTAATTTTATATAAATCGCCTGCGTGAAAAAAGTTGAATAAATGAAAAAAATTAACATTTGTTTCACGCTTTGTCAATATCAGGTTTTGAAATATTCACCGATCGCCGAGCTAACATCAAATTAATGAATTAATTGAGAAATAAAACGACGCGAAAAGGGAAAAGCACGAGTACATATATCTCGAAGTCATTGACTTGGATGTGGTACTTATCATTCAAAAATCCATAAAATACGTAAACCTTGTGGAAAGATACTAAAATTACTTACGCGTTTATCCTTGCCTTGGAATCTTCCATGTAGCGTATTTCATTTAAATTGAGGTGGTTAATTTATACGTATCATGTTTACATTGTTTACTCGTATTTACGGACCTACCTACGTATTTTTTTCTGTTGCAGATGAAGCACGGTCTCTTTCGCAGCATCAACAGCAACAAAAACAAAAAATCTTGAGGAAATGTAAACCATTGGCTAATGATACGTCATCGTTCAGTGCTTCGACAACTTCGTTCAATAGTCAAACCAGCAATGGATCCGGAAAATGGAAAAGAGAAAAAAAATATCAGCATAAAACTTCACTCGCTTCAGTATGTGATTCGACGTCATCGGACTTGAAGTCAACCTCAAAGTATCTTTCAAATGTTAATAACAAATGGTGAGTGTATTTGAATATTTACGCGCGCGTAGGTAATTAAAGACATTTTTTATATCGAATGGGCGTACGAGAAATGGGTAAAAAAAAAGTAGGCGAGCTGGGGCACCCTTGCGACGCATTAGCGTGGTTTACTCGTATTTTTTACAAATGCGAAGAAAACGAAACTCGAAAACACACGGCTGGGCTGGCTAATTTCGCGAAATTTATTTCGAATATTTCCCCGCAGCATCGGTTCTCGATTTGGCTTGATTTTGAGAATTGCAGTCGTCCCCTCAGCCTCTGTCTACCTTACAAATAGCCTCATTAAGAAAAACTTTCTCGTCCTTATGTGTATTTAACTACTTTAATGCGAAAAATTTACTTCATTTGGGAAACAAAACAGGAAAACAGAGGATGAAACTACGAGTAACTATACGAGTACGTACGAGTATAAGATCAGTCTTTCTTCCTTCTACTCGTAACACTGCTACTGCTAGAATTCGAGTTGCTTTTATCCAGTCGTGACCATTGTATTGATTGTTCTTGAAAGATATTAATTAGAGAAGAACCTTTATAGCTACCGAGTCAATTCGGCGTAAAACAGCCAGCACATCGGCACTTTACTCGAATCGATAGCCCCAGATGAGAGTTTTTCTACTTCGAGTAGATTGTTCAATTTTTGAGTCGATGTATGATGTATTTACGTAGGTAGGTGCTCGAATTATGAGGAAAAAATTTGATCCGAAAAAGTCGAATGTACATACCTCGCAACAGAAGGGAGGTACGAAATAAAGTTACTAGTTTGGCATGAGCTGACAGCTTTCACAGCAAATTCGAATAACTAAAAATTATGCGATGTTATTCAAGTTGGAAATTTTTAATTGGTTCAACTGTTTCCATCATGCTGGTTTTTCCTTTGAAATCTAACGAACTTTCGAAAATACCCATCAACAAAAGTATGTAAATACTCGAAGAAAAATTGTCTAAAAATTACGCCGCGCCGTCCATTTGTTCATCAAAGAAGAAGCGGGACGAGGGTTTCAAAAGAAGAGAAATAATTCGACTAATTCAGTAGGTGCCTAAATGAATAAACGAAAAAAAAAGGCTTTAGTTCAAACGAATGAAAATACAAGTACCTATAGGTACTCGTAGAAAAAAAGTCCACAGCCAGTTGAAATTGTCGATAGCAGTTCCTTGTTGGGAAATTCATCAAGTTGTGAGGCATAAACGTTGCTCATCAACTTTTCAAGCAGAGTGAGAAAGGAAATTAGTTGTTTTTTCACCCTTAATACTCTTTTTTAGATAATTAAAGAGGGCCACGAAACCTTTTAAGAAAAAAACCTCGAAGGATAAAAATTAGGTACCTAGGTAGTTAATTTCTTCATTGCGCGATGAAATTTTTTTCTGATGTTTACTTATCGCAGTGGCGGACCTGTCTACGATGTCGAATGGCGATCGCCAGGGTCCTCGAAACACCGAGGGAAATATACTATTTGCACTCTTTCTAAAAAAATGCATTTTTGAAAACTTTTGCCCTCGCTTTGCTCGGCCATGTTTGCTTTTCTTTCTTTTATTTCATAATTTAAATTTTTAATTACCTACCCAATATTCAAATTTTAAAATTGTAGAATAAAAAAATAGGTGGGCAGACTCGTCATAAAAACAGTATTTTTTATCTCTCAAAATGCGAATTTTTGAACGCTTTTGCCCTCGCTCCATTTGGGCTCCTGTGTTTTTTTTTAAACGAATGTTTTTAAAAATATGTATATCATTCAAATTTGAAATGTCAAGCCAAAAAACGAACTTTTCACCTGAAAAAACCATACTTTTCGAAACGAGCTTTTCCCCTCACTCAGGGCTCGTACTCGGTTACTTTTTAAATAAACAAGTTACCTACTGGGTAGGTACCAGAGTCCTGCACGGTATAGTTAAAAGTTATCTGCGTTAGTCGCGTGTCGTGTGCGGTAAGCTACCAAATATAACTCATCCAAAAGCAGTTATATTAGCGTTAGCCTATGCGGATAATTTTGTAGTTAAAATGACTAAACTACCTGCGATTATACCGCGCTCTTATCGGAAATGTAATGTTCGATTCTGTCTTATCTGTTTGATGAGTCACCAAAATGTATTGTTGAGACACCAGAGAACCGAATGCGGTTAACGTATGGTTATTAACCTAACTTACCGCTGGTTGCGCGCGCCGACAAAAGTAACTGCAGTTTGTAACCTGTAGTTAAATTAGCCGATAGCTCCGGCGGTTATCCGGCTATTTTAACTTAACCGTGCAGTACTCTGGTAGGTACCTAGCACCTACTTGAAAAAAAAATACAAAACTTCAATTTTTGCATACATTTTGAAGGGAAAAAATTTTAGATAATAATATAAGTACGTGAATAATTCTAAAATTATCTCTTTTTCGCAAAAAAATTCAAGAAGTATCCATTCACCTTCCTCGAAATTACCTAAAAATCCCGCTTTTGTTCCTATAAAAATGCCAATGACCAAAAAATTTCACCTATTTTCAACGAAGATTGCGAAAAAGTGTCATTTTTTGGCCAAAAATTGTCAAAGATTCGCGCTTTTCCTTAAAACTAGTCAGCCTTACCGTTTGCTAAAAATAATCAAAATTCTCGGTTTTGTGCAAAAAATTCTAAAAAGTTTTGTTTTTTCACAAAAATTTCCCAAAAGTCTAAAAAAATAGTCGTTTTTTTTGGAAAATTTCGAATTTTTACTTTTTTAAAGAAAAATGTCCAAATGTCTCGCTTTTTTGTCAAAACCTTTCAGAAAACCATTCCTTTTGTGAAAATTGTCAGTCTCGTTTTATTTTTCTAAGAATTGCCTTTTTCGTCAGAAATTGCCGAAATTCTTACTTTGCTGCCAAAAAAATTGTCAAACATAGTTCAACTTTTTAATATCGAGTTACATTTCAATTCTTATAATATTCGGTTTTTTTCGTGATTTCTTTTTGGATTTAAATGTTTTGCTCGTAGTTTGTCACCTTTTTGGCTACTTTTCAATTACTTTTTGGTTTCTTTTTCGAGCTTTTTCGGTTACAAAATTATTTTTTTGGGAAAAATTTAGTACGAGCCCTGCCATCGCTTTACTCGTGTCTGTTCAATTATCATTTTCAGAATTTATTAAAATTTTTAAAAACTCATTATTTAACCGAAGAAATGAACAAATTTTTTCAAACATTGTTTTTACCTCTCGAAATCAGAATTTTTGAAAACTTTTACCCTTGGTTCGGTGGCGTCAATTGTTATCTCTAAACTAAAAAAAACTCAGTTTGAAGCATCCGTAAATCCAAAAATGAAAATAACACTTTGTCATTTCATCTTGAAAACTTGTCATTTTATTCGGCAAAATTGGTATTTTTTTTTCTCATACCAGTTCGGCAAATTTTCAGTCAACATCCCACTCCACTCCACCTCATCCCTCCTGCAAAAAACGCCAGTTTTTTCAGATTGACTTATTTTCGCAAAAGTAAATAGTTGTCGTTCAACTCTCATTCGAATATCCGAACCTGAAAAAAAAACCGTAGGAGAGAGATCCTGAGGGGAGGGGGGGGCTAAAATTGTGAGAGTCTCATTTGGTGCATCCGTCATCTAGGATCCTCCAATCGACCCAGTCCGTGCCTTACTTATCGAGTATTATTTGAATTTTCATGTTTAAATTTACAGCAGCAGCAACAGCAACAGCAGCAGCGGCGGCGGCGGCGGCAGTGGCAACAACGACGGAACCTCGTTAGAAAACGAAGCCGAACCTTTAGACATGTCGAAAAGAACGGTGGCAAAGGAACGAGGAGAACCTCCGTCGTATTTCCAATCAATCCTGTGCTCTAATTACAGTCGTCGTCAATCCGGTGTCTCGGCTGTTGTTTATCCTTCATCGATGGAGATAAGTGCGTCCTCGACGACGACGACGACGACGACGACCTCACCATCTATGACGACGACGACGGCGGCAACAACAACGACGACGACGACATCTTGCAATTCATCGCTGTCTCCGACTACATCGACTTCGACAGGTAAAATTTATTCTGGTTTTTCGAATGCTTCGCGTCTCGTGGCATCGTCGTTCGCCGTCGCCATCGCGATCGCCTCATCGCATCGATCGATCGATTCGATCGATGTCGGACGCGTTGCTGGTTTCGAGGAATGAATATTAATGTACCTATATTAACGAACGAAACGTGTGTTGGATATCTATGTTCAATGTATAGATGATAAAGAAGCGATGTGTGATCAAGTGATAAACGAGCATTTCCGAAGATCATTAGGTAGAGATTATTTGAACGTGTTTTCCGCCAATAAGCAACCAACCAATAAGGAACTAGAAGATGATAGACTGATCGAAACTGTCCAGTCTCCAGCTAAGGTGCATAGCGACGAAGATAGCCAGCAAAAGGTCGATTCCAGATGTATATCGCCGTCTCCTCTATCTGGTAGGTGTTTTTTCTCCTTATTTCATACGAGTTGGTAGTTGGTAGTTAGTTGATTTATAAACGCGCAAAGTACACAGCCTGAGCTTATGACTGAGTTTGGCACGATGCGATGTTAAAATGCGTACCACATTATCATAAATACGAGTACCTACCTATAGGTAAAGATTTGGTTTGAAAATTACACGCACGATTTAAGCATGGTGATTATGCCTTTCATCGATTAATTACACGATAAGAGAATAATATTTTTTAGTACTCGTATATTATAAAATCAATCAATTTCGCTTCTCGCTGCGCTTACCAATATCTACTGTACCTGCACTTACCTACCTGCCATAATTTCCAAGGATTGATATAATAATAACGCGTTTAAGGTAACTAAACTACTAACTACAGTACCTATACCTACCTATAATACGTATAATCGTATCAGTGGACTGTTTTCGCTTGACGTCATTAAGCGCCGCAACTTTAGCCGAGAATCATTTTTAATCTTCAAACTTGGAGATTTTCTTCTACCCTTTTTCTCACTCTCTCGCTGTTTCTTTTTTTGGCCAACGAATAAAAAGTTGCGATTACTCTATAGAATGGTCGTCGGTATAGGTATAGGTACTTTCGAGGTCGAAAGTCGACGTGAGAGTGGAAGGCGGCCAGAGCGAGATGCGAGAGAAGGAGAGAAAAAAAGAATGAATAAACGAAAGTAGCTTCGATTGTACTTTCTTTGATTTAAAATTCCGTACTTAGCTCCCTTACTCGCTCGCGAACGATATGGTTGCACGATAAATGCTTTAATAAAGTTTAATAATTCACGGCGAGATTTTCCTTTATCCTCGAATCCTCTCTCGCTAACCAGTAACCACCACAAACACATTATCTTTGAGATGGCAAAAAGTAGCTAACTTTTATCCTGGCTGCTCCTGCTCCTGCTATATAACTTTGCCCAAACCTTAAGCGAGAACGCGCGCCTTTCAAAGCTTGATAAGTTTATTGTGAATTATAAAGTTGTAAATTTTTATTCATCGGAACGCGCTTCTTGTTCCTGGTTGATCGCTGGTGATGGTAACACGCGATGCGAAGCTGACGCGAGTCCTACCGAGTCTTTGCTGATTCAAGTTATACTACCTAGAATAATGGGCCTACATATCTGAGTACCTATGGGATTGACCGTTGGCGGTACTTTGATAGAATAGGTATTCCTTTACCAACGAATAATTACTCGAGTTCGAAGATTTCAAAGTTTTAAACGAGAATTGAGATAGAAAAAAATAAATTGCTCAATTTCATTGCAGTAGCGACTAGCAAGAACCCAATATGGTGAAATTGAAATCGAAAACTTTGAAATGATGAAATTATATTTTCGACATCAGCTTGATTGAAAAAAATCTAGAAATGTTTGAAGATATTATAGAAGTGAAAAATTTGAATATAAAATTTCGCCTCCCCCCACCCTCTTCCTCTTTTGAAAAATCTCAGGTGTCTAAATTTCATTGCTCTGTGTTTGAGTTGATATATACTCGTATTTGGGTTGTACTTGGGTATTTCAATTTGTTCATCAATCCTCTTGCAATTTTTTTTCAGTTTATAAACACCCACCTAAGCAGTAAATTTTGTACCTACCTCTACATCTGCCTGCATAGCTTTTTACGTCAAAACTTGGACTCGAATCTTTTCAAATAAACGTACGATTTGTACTAGAAAACTTTTTACGAGTTGAAGTTGTCGTTTATTGCGAAATTTTTTGCGATTGTACAGTGTACTCGTACTGAAACGCGTGGATATGGTACGTTTATTTGATAGGCTGGCGGCCATATCCGTTTACGTATAGTAGCTCGTACGTAGCAGATATTGAAAAAGTAAAATAAGTGCGAAGGAACATAGCCTACCTAATAATTTTTTTTCACTCTCGTGTTACCATTTCGTGTCACGTGTCAAAGAAGAGATACGACGCGATGGCAACGAATGGCATATTGGGTGGCATATTATGGAAAAATTAATTTCCACTTAAGTACATATCTGGAAAGTAGAAATCGCAAAGCGGCTCGAGTTCTGATTATTATCTCGTGAAACCATCGGGATTGTGTTTTGTATGTATTTGGTTTTACATAGCAGAATTCTTTGTTAAATTACGCTCAATATTAAGGTACCTATGGATGTGGAATCGATAAAGCAATGAACTAACAAAAGTGTAGGTTGCTACTACAGGGTGCCCAGGAATATCGAGCACCCCTAAAAAAGTTTTCTACTAAAATACTTTGGTTGGTCACAGCGAATGATACGAGTAATAATGATAGCGCATGATTGGTTGTTGGACTGGAGAGATAACATTCCACCAATCATGTGCATCTATTTCACGTTGCCAACCTATATTTTTAATGAAAAACTTTCTTAGGGGTGCTCGATATTTCTGGGCACCCTGTAGCTAGGTAGCTAGGTACATGTGTACGAAATACAGATGCAGTCATTACTCGTGGCAGTTTTAATTACTCGTATTTTCTGTGTTTCGCGATGTACAAACTCTACCATACGAATATCCAGTTATCCACCTTGTATTGTTTCGTTGTATAAAGTAAAGAGCATGTCTTCTATGAAAGGTTAAAATTCGATCGCAGTTGTGAAATAAGATTGTAATTGAAGCGAAATCGAAGCATTCAGGATCGAAACGTGAAAATTGTAATTTTAAGGCAGGTCTCACCAAAGATTGGGCACAAACTGCATCAGTGATTCTTGTTTTTTTCAACAAAATTTGCGAAAAAGTATCATTTTTTTTTTGATTTTAATTACCTAACAAAAGATCATACTTTTTGCCGAAATCGTCAAATATGTATCTAACATTTTTCAGAAATCTGTCAAGAATTATTTCAATATAAAATGCTCCGCATTTTTGGGGTCATTATTTTCTACCTCGTATTTTTTTTACGTTTTGTTACTTTTTTGGTTACTCGAGTTACCTTTTTTTTTTTTTTTTGTTAGAAAAGAATCGAGTACAAGCTCCGCATTTCTGGTCCAAATCCTTTAGAATGACCTTTTTCCAATTAGCAACCTCCCTCAGTGGCCTCAGTACACTCACAATGTTGGTCCCTTTAGAAAAAAAGGTTCCCAAAACTGAAAAAAAATGATGTTAAAAATTTAAATTTCTAAAAACTTTTTGAATTTTTTTTTTTACGAAAAAATTTCTGAAATGACTCTCACTTACCGAGAAAAAACTTTCCGAATCTCCCGAACAATGTTGGTCCTCCTATGGATTCCCTCCCCGTCCGTTGTCAAAAAAGATTTTAAAAAAATTTACTCTGTGAAAAATTTTCATTTCTCGTCAGAACCCTCCTTGTTCCTTTATAAAAAAAAAAACTCCCACAGCTATACATATAAAGTATCTAAATAAAAATTCGTGTTTTTAAATTTTTTGAAAATTTTCTGTTTTTACTCGAAAACATTTCAAACCTTAATTCCCTTTTTGAATAAACCTCCTTCAGCCTCCCAAAAAAATGTCAAGTCCCCTGTATAGAGCCCTCCCCCCTAGGTTGTGGAAAATTAAAACAATGGAATGAAATAAAAGTCTTCTAAATAGAACCCTTTGTACTCCCTCATTAATGGAGAATTGGAGACCCTCGAATAGCAATGTGAAAATTTCAAAGTTTTATTATTTTTATTTTTCGAGAGGAGGAGTGGGGTGGTGAATAAGTTTCATATTTTCTTAAAGCGAAGAGAGGATGGAGTGAGGTTAAAAACTATTGAACGATAGCGCTTTTCTTATAAAAATAGACCAAATTCAAGAATTTGAATGTAAAACGTGAAAATTCAATGTTTTAGTTAAAAGTGGGTTTCGAGACAGTTTCACTTTTTTTTTTTTTATCAAGGAGGTGGTTAGAACTATCGAATGGTAGGCTTATTTTTCCGATGAAAATGGGCTGACTTCAAAAAGATGAATTTTCGGGCTATTTTGACAAAGATGGCAGACTTTTTGGTAGTTTTGACAAAACATGGGACATTTTTTGCTATCTTGACAAAAACTAAGTTGGATTTTTGATAATTTTCGTAAAAAATATATCCTTTTGGTAATTTTGGGCAAAATGGATCTTCTTCAGCAATTTTAGCAAAAATAGGGTATTTTTGAACATGTTGGAAAAAACAGGCCTTTTTTTTTTGGCAATTTTGCAGTTGTATGTGTCCATTTAAAACTGTTTCGGATATTTTCATCTTTAATTATTACTTATGAAATATTTCGTGAAAAAATTGACAAAACGCACTTAACTTGCATGAACAATACACATTACACAATGGTCGCATTTACTGTACCTATGTACAAAGTACATTATAAATAGTAATGCTGATGCTAATGCTAATGCTAGTGAATGACGCCAGTATTTTAACGCTTCGGTTGAAGAATTTGGTATTTTCATCATTGTAGTTGAATATCTGTTGATTTATATTGTGTTCCACAGTCGACGATCATTTCGCAAAAGCTTTAGGAGACACTTGGATAAAATTGCAACAGCAGCAACAACAGCAGCAGCAACAGCAACAGAAAAAAACTGATAATCAAAAACAGACTCCCTGTCCTCCAAGTATACCAGCCACGATTTCGCACAAAGATCACGAATCGTAGGCTCGTAAAAGATGAAGTCATCTGTATGACGAACGTCACTTAGGAAAGAATGAGCGATGGAGACAGAGAGACTGGGGAAGCCGGGGAAAGAAATATGTATTTTCCCTGTCCGAGTATTTTACCTATTGGTAACATATTAGAGGATACTGTGTTGCGTAATGCGTATATGTATTTATCGCAAACATTCAAATAATTCATTCCAAATGTAAATTATGTTCTATTTTTTTTTCTTTTTCTTTTTCTTTGTTTGTCGACGAATACTGCATATTATAGTAGCTATGTACATACTATGTAATGCAGGTATATGCAAAATGTACATAGGCTATACCTTGTTTAGAAGACTGAATCATAAAAATGTAGGTATTATAACGCGCAAGCATGGGTTGATTATGACGACTGCAAGTAGCTGTAGGAGTGTAGGCTCGAGTGTATACGAGTACATATGTGTATTAGGCATTTGAGAGTGAAACTGTGTGTGACGGAGAGAAAGGAGTGTATTTAGTATTACAAATTCGTTTTTGGCGCGTATTTTTTATTACGTGTATTTTAGACATATTTTCTTCCTTCGAGTATTTCTAATTTATTTAAAATTTATTACCTATAAGTGGCGGTATTGTGTGAGGCGAGCACGTCTCGATATTATTGATGAGTCTCAGTTTGAAAGTTGGTGGAATTTCCAAAGATTTACTAATACGGTGAAGATTTTTGTTGTATACTGGTCTAGTTTTTCGGATATCGGTTGTGTGT
Source organism: Planococcus citri (assembly GCF_950023065.1). Classification (NCBI taxonomy): domain Eukaryota; kingdom Metazoa; phylum Arthropoda; class Insecta; order Hemiptera; family Pseudococcidae; genus Planococcus; species Planococcus citri. The sequence goes on along the minus strand of NC_088679.1, from coordinate 82,625,395 downwards.
AAATAGTGATTAAGTTATCGCGCTTTGCGAAATGAAAGTATATATTATAATTTATAAGAGAAAAAATTATTCTCTATTTCTGTTTTATACACAAATGGGAAAACAGATTTCGTAGCTTAAGGCAAATGTTTACCAATTTTCAGAAGTGTAAGTAGTCGATTAAGTTGCACCCCTGTAATTCTCTGTTGTCGATTTGTTCCTTTATTTGTCAAGTTTTATTTATTTATTTATTTATTTATTCTTTTTACGTGTAAGTTACACACATAGAACGAGGTTGAGGTGCAATTTGACAGACTAATAATCGCTTTAAAAAACTTAAAAGTAAGTTATTTACCTAAGATGTTTTTTTTCTCTTTTATAATTTTTAAGATTCTTCAATTTTTTTTTCTTTTCTTTGCTTCGAATGTTATTAGGTTGATGATTATACTCAGAATTGAAGCGCTAGATTCCCAAGTATGCGCATACGCCACCTTGCTCGCGGAGAAAATGCTTTTTCGGGGCTGAAACGAATGAAACTTATTTTATTTACGACTTTGATTAAAAATTGTAGAATATAAAATATCGAACAATAACGAAATCCGAAGTACGTGTGGTAAACACTTGGTGAGACGTGAGAGGCTTTTTCTCCGTAAGCAAGATGGCGTATGCGTATACTTGAAAATCTAGCGCTTTACTCAGAATAATTTATAAAGGAAAATATATCGTTTTAAATTTTGTTCACAATTTTTTTCACGTGTGTATATTTTTTTTTAACATGTCGAATGTCGGTGAGATCGACAGTTTTGGTCCACGAATTATAATTATGTTTCTGACTGATAAATTTCCATAGTTTTTCAGTTTTGACGGAAATTTTTGATTAAATTGTTGCGTCGAGTACCTATTTATTATGAAAACTGTGCGATGTCAAATTTTACTTACTTACCTACTTGTGGGATAGGTACTTGAAACGGGACAGGGTTTTCATCGATCGGAGAACACCTTCGAATAACTGGATATGCAACTTTTCCGTCTCGGATTGATCATTTTTATATGGCTGTTCACTGCCCAAAGGGTCATTTCACGTCAATTGGACCAAGAAGTGGTAGGTGGGTTCGGCGATTTTTTTGAAATTTTTCCTGTGGAAAGACCTTCCGAAGGGATAACCAATGGCGCAAATCGCAGCCCTCTAGCCAATTTTTAACGGCAGCCAGGGGGTGTCAAAGTTTACGATGAACATAAAAATATCATCCATTTCAGCAGTGGATTACTCGATAACCGCGATACCTACCAAAATGGAACTTTTTCCCATAGTTGGAGGTTTTGAAAGGCTTTTTGGTGATATCATAAAAATCAGTGTTGCCACTTTTTTTCGTACAAAAAATTAGCTCAAAAAGTTTCAAAACGTAGTTTTCATATCGTTCCGACTCTGAAAAATTCTGAAAAAAATATATTATGGACAACTGTTCACGCTGAACAACATAATTGAAAAATTGGAATGGTAACTTGTCGCGAAGTCGATTTAAAAAAATTGAAAGTTAGCGAATGGCGCAAATCGCAGCCCTCTAGCTCATTTTTAACGGCAGCCAGGGGGTGTCAAAGTTTACGATGAACATAAAAATATCATCCATTTCAGCAGTGGATTACTCGATAACCGCGATACCTACCAAAATGGAACTTTTTCCCATAGTTAGAGGATTTGAAAGGCTTTTTGGTGATATCATAAAAATCAGTGTTGCCACTTTTTTTCGTACAAAAAATTAGCTCAAAAAGTTTCAAAACGTAATTTTCATATCGTTCCGACTTTCAAAAATTCTGAAAAAAATATATTATGGACAACTGTTCATGCTGATCAACATATTGAAAAATTGGGATGGTAACTTGTAACAAAGTCGATTTAAAAAAATTTAAACTTTGCGAAAAAATGCGATTTTTTGATTTAAATCATGAAAAAAAGTTTTGATTGGTAAAGTTGACCCATTTGATCCCTATTTTTACGTATCTATTGAAAAAGTTGAAAAAACCCCTTCACTCGGTGAAATTAACTCATCACAAAAAAATCAAAATTCAAAAAAATTCAAAAAAAAGCAAATTTTATTTTTTTTTGCTGTGAGTGAGATTTTTATCAACTTTTTCATGAAATACGTCAGAAAGTGGTCAAAATAAGACAACTGAATAAATTTAAACTTTTTTTGATGTTTGAAATTGAAAATTGAATTTTTTCAAATTTTGATTTTTTTGTGATGAGTTCATTTTATTGAGTGAAAGGGGTTTTTTCAACTTTTTCAACAGATACGTGAAAATAGGGATCAAATGGGTCAACTTTACCAATCAAAACTTTTTTTCATGTTTTAAATTAAAAAAATCGCATTTTTTCGCAAAGTTTACATTTTTTTAAATTGACTTTGTTACAAGTTACCATCCCAATTTTTTAATATGTTGATCAGCATGAACAGTTGTCCATAATATATTTTTTTCAGAATTTTTGAAAGTCGGAACGATATGAAAATTACGTTTTGAAACTTTTTAAGCTAATTTTTTGTACGAAAAAAAGTGGCAACACTGATTTTTATGATATCACCAAAAAGCCTTTCAAATCCTCTAACTATGGGAAAAAGTTCCATTTTGGTAAGTATCGCGGTTATCGAGCAATCCACTGCTGAAATGGATGATATTTTAGGTTCACTGAAAACTTTGACACCCCCTGGCTGCCGTTAAAAATGAGCTAAAGGGCTGCGATTTACGCCATTGGTCATCCCTTCGGAAGGTCTTTCCACAGGAGAAATTTCAAAAAAATCGCCGAACCCACCTACCACTTCTTGGTCCAATTGACGTGGGATGACCCCAAAGCTATTTCCTATTTTGCCGACTTCTTGGATGCTATTTATCATTTCGGAGGAATTCCTGATAAATATTTTTTTCAAATGTAGCTTTTTTCTATTTGATTTTTCAGATATAAGTACGTAAGATTAATCAGCATACATACATATTCTAAATACTCGTACCTATTATCACGAACGAACCTTTGAGATGTTGGGGGTTTTGTAATAGTCTGGGAGGAGAGAGAGGGAGGAAAATTGAATGCTCTCTAATTATGAGAAAGCTCCATTCACCCTTTTTTATTTTTAAAGATTCTGTTTCCGCGTTGACTTTTTTTGTTTTAAAACTGGAGCAACATGGAGCATGAGTTGGTGCACTTAAGGGTAAGGTGCCCTAATGCCGACCACTACTCTAATTCCGACCAACTGCCAATTTCATTCAAATGATGCCGGAAATTTTCTGGAAAAAATGTATTTCTATTCCTTTTTCACAGACAAAACGAATGACACCAAAATCGTAACCCTAAAACCAAAATTGAATTACATAGATAGAGCAGAAAATCGGTTTTGAAAAGTCAAAAACTTTTTGGCGCCTCTCACATTGCGTTTTATGACTTCGGGGATTCATGTGTTTTTAATTATGTGAGGTATCTTTTGAGAATAAAAAAAGATGAGGAATTCAATGAAATAAGAATTTTTCAAATTTGACAAAGGTAAGTTGAAAAATTTCTCAAAAAAATTTTTTTTTGAAAAGTGCTGTAATGTCGACTACCTCATATTTCTTCTAAATTGCAAGCAAATCACATTACCTATACCTACCTATTAGGGCGGATCTAAAAAATTTACGCAATCTTTGATTTTGCTGAAAATTGAAATATTATGTTGAAGATTTGGAGTGAAATGGCCTCAAAAAAATTTTAGTTTTCACCTGCCCCTGCTGTGGAACAGTGGTCCCTCAAAGTAGGGTCATTTTGGGAAAAAACACTTGGAATGCTCTCGAAAAATCATTATGTCTATATAGATATAGCTTAAATGAATGATAGAGTTATGAAAAGTATTTTAATTACTCGCAAATAAATTGATTTTGTACTTCTTTTTACACATTTATTTTTCAATTTCGGGGGTGGTCGGGATTAGGACCCAAAAATTTGGAATTCAATTTTTGAGTTGTTGAGGAAAAACTTTTGTAAAAACTTTAGAAATTTATTGATGTCAATGAGCTTTTTGCATGTGTTGGGGGAAGGATCAAGGTGTATTTTAAGCCATTTCCGCGATTTCTATCTCAAAACGTGTTCGTTTGGCAGCCAAAAGAAAAAATGTGGTCGACATTAGAGCACCTTACCCTTACCTCTTTGTTTTGTGAATTTAAATAAATGGAGCAACGTACTTATACGTAATTGATCCAAATATTGGAAATGGACCCACGGATTTTCTCCAAGGTGTCAAAAGTCTGGCAGAAAGCGTGATATAATTTCAGGAAATCAACAGGATACTTCCAAACCACTGGCACAAAAAATATACCTACGAGTTTTCAAGCGAAAAGCATACTGTATCCGTTTAAAACTGAAGTTGATGCTCCTTTCTGAAATGAGATGTGCAACTTTTTCATCACAGAGGTGTAATTTCTGCTTATTCGCAATCATAACCTACAAATACCACCTACACCAACTCGCTGAAAACTAATTTGGAAACGATGGTAGAATTTCTGAATTTCTGAATCGAATTTCATTCTCATTTTTTTCAATAAAAAAACTACGATTTTTGCGATTGGCAGCTTTCGTATGGGGTGAAATTGTAAAAAACTTGCGTTTTGTTGTTGTTTGGAAATCACTTTACTTTAGATACCTAAATGTAGCAACACCCCCCCCCCCTTTCACCTGTGTGGGTCTCAAATTTGTTTCTGACCGTTTTGAATTCAAAGTGAACCCCTCTTGTGAATTTGATCAAATTCCTATGGGTACGTCAATTTTGATTTTTTTTCGAGGTGGTTGTTTTTGCTCATACCTACTACTACGAGTATATGGGAGAATTTATGTATCGAACTGATTAGGTAATCAACTAGGTAAACACGTACTAGGTAACCCTACTCGACTACCAACAAAACAAAAATAAATCGCAAATATTAATGGAATAGTAAAAGCGTCATAATTGAAAGCAAACAAGAGTCACAGGACCGGTATACGAGTAGGTAGGATGAAACGTTGATGGGGGTTTGTTTGTAAAATCTGAATACATTGTGGATATACTCGTACGTAGGTAAGGTACCCACTTTTCTGGTACGAGTGGTATACATATATTCGAGTTGAAATTATTGCTTTTTGAAAGTGTTTGGAAATTGGATGATGATACGTAGACGTACCCCTTACCTACGACTACGAGTATATTACGTACGTTATATAGAAAGGATTTAAAATACTCGAAAACACGTCTGCCAAGAAATTGGCGAAAAGCAAACTATGAAATAAAATCGCAAACGTAACGGGCATTAGGAAATAAAACCATTCGAACTAGCAAAATGTAATTCTTCCAACTTACTCGTAACTCCATAAAACAGTTGCACGTTTTCGTGTGATTCGCCATTCGCCTCTGTTCGGTTCGGTTTACTCTTCTGTCTTCTCTCGTGTGTCTATAAACAGCTCGTCGTAGTCTTATTTAAAAACTTTATTCGCCCCGTCAAACTATACTTAATACGAGTAGTCGAGTACGTATAGCGTTGTCGGAACGATATGTTTTGATATTTTGTTATAAAAATCTACACCATATTTTTCTTTTCTTCATTCGCGCAAAAACACTCGTGAACGCAATTCTGTAGGTATTTATCGGGTATCCCTTTGAGATTTTTTTTTTTTTTTTCGTGGGAAGGCCTACCTAACGCCTAATTGCTAGTCCATTAAGGTACTTATCTTAGTATCGTATACTTACGGTATGGTACAATATTACGAGTACCTACGGTATCGTTTTTTTTTCTTTTTTTCTTTTTTATTTATTTTGAAATCTTCCGTTATAGCGATCTTTACGCTAGATTTTTCATTGGCAATTAGGAACTAATTTGCATATTTAAACGAAGCATTTCCTCATACAATACCTTGTTTGTGCGTTTTGAAAAATCGTTTAAACGCCAGAAAACATAGCTAGGGTAAAATTTACATCTTTATAAATGAAACAATTTACATTCAACGTGGCAGCGCGGCGGCGGCGCGGCGCGGCGGCGTGAAAAAATATTTTCCTTCTACCTAACTAAAAAGTAATTGCAATGCAATAGCTGAAACATGAAACTGCGATAATTTTCGACTAAATCTGACAATATAAAAAAATGCTAATTTTAACGCTTTCTTCGCGCCCTTCGTAATTTTTTTCTTCTAATTTATTCCAATCACAAAAATCATACGGCGCGGCGCGGCGCGTAGAATTAGCATTCGCAGCATCCGCGAGAGAAGCTTTTTGTTTTCTCATTATGTCTTTGTGGGTGAAACACGCATGTATATGAGTGTATATGTACAATTGTACATGTATACCTAAGATCTATGATACCTTCTCTATTGAACTGTAAAACATACTCGTAGTATACCTAACTTACGCTAATTGCTCGCAATTTATTTGTGCCAAGACCCATTGCTACTATTTTCGCGACAATACAAATACCGTGTAGAAGAATTGCTCTACTAGAAATCTCATAAATCATGCGGACGCAAAACAAATCTGAAAAACTCGAGATCGAGTATTTTGTTGCTAATTTGATAAATTATTGTTTATTTTTTCGATACTCGTCGAAGGTGTTGTGAGGTTCAAATGACGAGTTGTGGTACTCGGAAGATAACTACCAATGATTTTTTTCTCATTTCTAAAAATTTTTGCGGGGATAATTTCAAAAACGTGGTCCGAAAAGAGGGGTAGGTACTTTTGTGGGGTGAGGGAGGATTTAATCGAGAAACGCTTCGCGCTTGGTATTTTTTCAATTGAAAATTCGGTGTAGGTAAATTAATTTTGTAAATAATCTATTTTCCTCGTAAAATGTTTTTTCCCTCATCTAATAGGGCTGGGAATTTTTCTTCTACCTACTATTATAGTTTTTTTTTCGTGGTGCAGATTGTAAAGTGATAAGCTATTTTTTCTTACTCCGTGTTTTGTTTCAACATCACGAGGTCCTATCGAGGAATAGTGTGGTGTATTGTACTCGTATGTTCGAGGTGTAAGTTTGATTGATTCGAGTACTATTCGTGAAGGATTTACTCTAAATCGACTATCCATTTACGAACAAGCGTTCCGCACTTGGAATAAATGACTCGAAAAAGAATAATTCGATCGGTTCGACAAACAAGATGTATTGGGCGGAATTTGCCGAGATAGGTAAGGTAAGTAAGTTTATTTCACATCGAAGAGACAATAGACATGCCATGCCACACCGCTTAGGCTCAAACGACGAATTGTCTCAACATTGCCTAATGCCTACCTATATGCTGTCTTTTTATTTCAAAGTAAACCGAATCCTTGATTAATTGATGTTGATCGGTGTATCTGATTTAGTCGAGGTCTGTGTTATATGATGTGTCGTATTTGTCAAAGTATATCGAAGGCGGTTTATTTGACGAGACCACATAATTGTAACTCGTATAATGCGTATCTCTGGTTGCTTGATTGATGTAAAAATGTCGTTCATCCGCGTTAATATTTCGTTCACGTCACGTTGTTCTAGTTCTACAACGGCCGGAGTGTCAGTTTGTAAGAATTTATCTGAGCAGGCGTCATAATTGGTCATTTTTACGACGATTTTGTCCTCATTTTCAATTAGGCCCTTATAAAAGTCTTTTTCAAGTTCTAATTTTCATGATTTCCCTGAGAAAAATCACTTACATACCTACGCCTGTATGTGAAAAATAGAGAAAATTGCGAAAAAGTCGAGAAATTATGGCGATTCTTATCATTGAATTGGTTGCGTAAACCTGTCAAATAGGATGTACCTACTTTATTTTACAAAATTAAAATTCCACACCTCCCACCCCGGCCCCAACCCTTCACAAGTTAGAAAACCATTCCACGTTATTTATTTTTTCCATGTGCAGAACAAGTGGCCTCCAATAGCTTCCAAAGTTGAAAAAATGAAAAAAATAAATTTATCAACATTTTTTATTCATTTCTGCGGCAGAATTTTTCTAAAAAATTCCTTTTTCAAGGGGGAATTTTCCTCAACCCTTCAAATCTTTTTTTAAAACAATTTTCTCTGAAATCTAGTGAAGCTTGTTGGAAATTTTTGGGCAGAAAGTGAGATTTTATCACATTTTTGGTCGAATTTTGATGATGATGATGATGATGATGCTGAAGTGAGACCTCTTTCGGAATTTTTAGGCAGAAAACAGGACTTAGGCAATTTTTTACAATAATGCAAGAATTTTAGGCAGTTTTTGGCGAGAAGCGAAAACTTGACAATTTCATCGAAAGATGGCGTATTTCGGCAATTTCTGTAAAAACCAGGTCTGAAAATTTTAGGAAAAAGCCAAAGGTAGTCCTAGCTTTTTGGCAATTATTCGCAAAAAAGTAATTTTTGTCGAAGATGTGAGACCTTTTTGTAATTTTTCGGCAAAATACGAGATTTATTGGCAATTTTTAAAAAAGGAGACTGGAATTTTTTGCAAAAAGATCATTTCATGCAATTATTTCGCATAAAATGAGACTTTTGGTCAATTTTGATAAGAAGTTGCTTATTTTGGTGTTTTTGGCAGAAATTTTTAGCTCCTAGATGCAATGTTATGCCAAATGATTCACTTATTGATGTACATATTATAATCAACGTAGTTACATTTTTTTTTCTTTTTCTTCAAGAAGTGAGACCAATATTTGAATAAATTTGAATTTATAAAAAAAAATATATAAAAGTAACTTCACCAATCAGAACTAAATTTTGAGCTGCCCAAAGGGACTTTTCTTTGAGGGGGGGGGGGAATTTTTAAAAATGGCAAAAATAATTCATCAGTGTACTGTACACAGGCCTATTCATTTTCTGCTGAAAGAATAAACCTCAAAAAATTAACTTTCTGAATCGATTGCACCATTTTTGAGCCAACTTGCAGCCTCTAACGAAAATCTACTCCTCTTCGGTGATTTCAAATTTCTTCAGAAGACATTGCAATCAACTTGTTGGTATTCTTCCGGAAAAACGTATTTTTAAAAAAAATTGAAAACCTCAAAAATTTAAAAAACAGTTCCAAAAATGAGCTTTTCTTGAAAGCTCAATTTTCAAAACCTCGTCAAGTTTTAGAGCTACATATATGTATAATTTGAAAAAAAAAATCTCGAAAGTGCACATTTTTATGGAATTTACTCGCACGTTTTCGAGAGCGCTGAATACTAATACGAGTATAAACTCGTGTTTTTTATTCGGCCTTTTCAACGTGCTCATTGCTGTCTTCAAAATTTCCCAAAAACCAAAGTAATAAATCGTGAGAATTTTAATTTTTTTTTCTTAAAATCTGAGGTTTTTCATTTTTTTTTTTTTTTGTAAAAAAATATACCCTTTCCCAAAATTGATGCAGAATGTCAATGAAGTCAATTGTACAACACCTTCTGGAGCGATTCATTTGCGGAGAAAAAATCGTTTCATTCCGTTCTGAATCCTTTAAGCCTATATACACTTAACCTACACAGAAGTCAAACGTGACAATTCCCCTGCAGCGATACGGAAACACATCAGTCGACTTTCAAATACAGCGAAAAAAAATCCAATTTCAGAATTTCTCTCGTACCTCCTGTAGGGTAATAATATCTACATATACTACCGCACACTTGATCCAGTAAAAGCTAATAAATCACACGCGACAAGGTTAAAAATTAGAAAAAAACCGAGTCAACTGCGGGTATATATTTTTTCCATCGAACAAACAGCCTTATCTGAAAGAAAATTCTAGCCTAACGTTAGAGATACGTATATATATATGTTGTGTACCAAGTCCGAAATTGTACAATTCGGGGTTGGTACAGCCAATTTTGTACCATCTCCGAAGTGTCCGGACCAAGCGTGAATATTACTTTTTCATCGGACTTGGTTTGTACCATGCCCGGAGGGTCCGGACAAAGTGTTCGACTTGGTACAATTGTGTTGTGCAAAGTCCGAAATAGAGTTTTATGATGAATGAATTCGAATTTTACACCCCTTTATACCACAAATATTGAACCAAATAAAAGGAAATTTAAAGATGGCTCTAAATATAGGTACACCACCAGCAAAATTTTCAGGTGCTGAAATTCATTTGTTGATTTTTGGGGAATTTTTAAAGATTCAAATATTGCTATGCTCACTTCTCAAGAAAAAAAAAATAAAAAAAATCAAATTGAGGTACTTACTAATTAAAATGCTGAAATTTGGTTTTTACTCTTTATTTTCAACTTCTCAAGTCGTGAAATTCTCGTGCACTAAAACTTAGATTCAAAATTCATTTTTTTATGGATTTTTCAAAGTCAAAATTTTACCAAATTGTCGTGAAAGGCTGAAATTTGGTTTGTACCATTTTTCTGAGTTAATAGCTGATTTCTCCCGTAATTTTTCAAAAAATAAAAAAAAAATTGGATTTGAAGTAATACAAAATGGTTTTGGAAAAATTGATCGAAAAGGTCATAAAGATCGATGGCTAATCCGGGTTTATGCTAAATTTTAATTATACTCTAAATACTTATGTACAATTTACAAGTATAAAAAAATCGCAAAAATCGAGATGAAAACGCTTCAAAATTTGCTGCCTAAGAATTGCCTTGTTCAAAACCAGCACCAAACGACTCGAGAAGTCAAAAATAGAGAGTAAAAACCAAATTTGAGCATTTTAGTTTAGTTAGTAAGTACCTCAATTTGATCTTTTTATTTTTTTTCTTAGGAAGTGAGCGTAGCAATATTTGAATCTTTAAAAATTCCCCAAAAATCAACAAATATGAATTTCAGCACCTGAAAATTTTGCTGGTGGTGTACCTATATTTAGAGCCATCTTTAAATTTCCTTTTATTTGGTTCAATATTTGTGGTATAAAGGGGTGTAAAATTCGAATTCATTCATCATAAAACTCTATTTCGGACTTTGCACAACACAATTGTACCAAGTCGAACACTTTGTCCGGACCCTTCGGGCATGGTACAAACCAAGTCCGATGAAAAAATAATATTCACGCTTGGTCCGGACACTTCGGAGATGGTACAAAATTGGCTGTACCAACCCCGAATTGTACAATTTCGGACTTGGTACACAACATATACGTAGCTTAGTAAAGTACAAAACGCTGGTACAAAATCTGACAAAAACAAATCACCGATAATCCGCATATGTAAACGCCGCCATACAGCAAAATCTTAACGCAACTTGTGAAAAAAATTTACACGAACGAGTTGAAAGCGGAAAAAAAACGAAAAAACGAAAAAAAATCCATTTACGAGTACCAAAAACACGTCGAAACAGATTTACACCGCCGAATTAAACGTGTGTCAGAAACACATTCGCATATTTCCAGCGTGTAGTTTTATTGTTTTAATAGTTTACTCAGACATAACGTTCGCGTAACCAGCATAGGGTATGGTAGGTACATATTTTTTTGTTTCCAAAAAGGGGGAAATTATACTCGAATACTTTGCACGCTTCTTCGAAACCTTGCGACGTACATACAAAAAAATCTGTATACAAATACGTCATAAATGTAATAGGTATACCTAAGAATAGTCTTACCTACCCGTGTATACTGAGAATCGATTTGAAAAACCTGTCAACTTGTTATTCTAACCACCTTCCTCCATTAGAAAAAAAAAAGAAAGAAAAGAAGAAAAAAGTATTTAAAATATGTACTTTAGCTACATCGACACTGATCGAAGTAGATCCGTTGGACCTAAAAATACTCGTAGGTATACTTACATTTACGAAAACACACGGACACGCTATAAGTACCTACCTAACTTCAAAGTTACGAGTACTTAGCCGATGCCGCCTCCTGCGGCCATAACGGTTAATTACGCGTTTAATTTTCGCGCGAAATGAAAATTTTCATACGAACGTAAATTTTTTTGCACAAGATGAAACCACCTCGAACTTTGAAAACGTTCATATCAAAGAAGAACGTTACGCCAGCGCCAGCCTTTAGCTAAGCTGACTTCATATTTTCGATCATTTTTTTTTTCTCTCCCTCGAGAAGTTTGAAATTGATTTCCCACAAAACGGAATTGCTTATTAAAGTTGCACAAGGAAAAACTCGATCAATTTTACTTTACAAGCAAACGACATATTTCACTCGATTTTCTCCTTTTCTTTTCGTATCCTTAACGAGTTTATGCAATTTAAAAATCCATTATCATTCGCCTGCAAATTGCTTCGCGTTAAGTAAAACTGTCTAATTTCGAACGAAGCAATCGCTCGGAACCAATAAGTTATGTTAACGGCGTCGAAAATGTATGCAAATTTATCTTGCCAAAACGTGACCCGGCAGGCACCGTAGGTTAGGTAGGTACCTCTACCTACGTATTTTTTGTTCTACGAGTATCAGCCCTGTTACAGTGTTACACTTACTCGTACACAGCATCGTACGAGCCAATCATTGTTGCACTCGAAGGGGGCAATACACTTTGTATGTAACCTCTATTTCTATAGTTTAGGTTTTGAAATGGCGCGAATAAAAATCGTTTAGTTAGTAAGTACCTACGAGAGGGTGAAGGCGCAGGCATTTGTCATAAAATTCAATCGAGTATTTTGATTTCAGGGCAAGCGGTGAATTTTTAGAAAGAATTTTAGGTACCTACTTTGATTTTTCTGAAATTTTTAAATCCATTTCGGTATCGAACTGGCCTATGATATTGACATGGTGATCGCCAATTCAAATTCTAAAATTGTGCAGTCAAAAAATAAGTAGACTCGTCGTACGGGTACGTAAAAAAACATTATTTTTATCTCTCAAAATACGAAATTTCGAAAACTTTTGTCCTCGCCCCATTTGTGAGCTTCTACATATGTTTTTTTCCAAATTGGACTTTTGAAAAAGTATATTATTCAAACTTTAAGAAATGTCAAGCCAATAGCACACTTTTCACCTGATGAAACTTTACTTCTCGAAAGAAGAGGCTTTTGCCCTTACTCAGGGCTCGACCTCGGTTACTTTTTGAGTATGGGTAATTACTAAAGTTACTTTTTTTCATAGTTTTGGTTGCTAAAGTGACTTTCTTTTAATTTCAATCGTGAAGAGAAAAAACATTTGCAAACGTATCGGCCTACTTATACATGTACAGTGTACACTTTTGTATTGTTACTTAACTGGCTAAAATGCAAAATAGTGGATAAAACCGGCCTTTCTGCCAAAAATACCTAGCTAAAAATCTCACCTTTTGTCAGAATTTCCAAATACGAGTAGCCACGTTTCCGGCCGAAAATTGTCACTTTTTCGCAAAAAAATTCAACAAGTATCCATTCCCCTTCCCAAAAATTACTCGTACCTAAAAATCCTGCTTTGTTGCCAAAAAAATGCCAATCATCAAAAAATTTCTCACATTTTCAACGACTCGGTTTTTTTACAAAAAATTCTAAAAAGTTTTATTCTTCCCCAAAAATTCTTCGAAAGTCTTGCCTATTGCTGAAGATTCTTGCTTTTTCGCAGTTGAAAAGACTCGAATTTTACGGAAAATTGCCGGTTGCAAAGTGAAAATTTTCACTTTTCGAAAAAAAATTGTGAAAAAATGTACTCAATTTGTGTCTTTTGCTCAAAAATTGCTGATTTTTACTAAAATTATCAAATTTTTGCTTGAAAATTAGCCAAAAGCCCGGCATTAGGTAGGTACTTCAGGTACTTGCCAGAAATTGCCAAAGTTTCTCTTTTTGCCAAAAATTGTAAAAAAAATCCTCGTTTTTCAAAAATATTTTTTTTGGGGGGGGGGGTGTTTATAATTACAAGATTATTATCTACACCCGATGACGTCTTTTTTTGTTGAAAATTTCGAATTTTTACTTTTTATAATAAAATTGTCCAAATGTCTCGCTTTGGCAAAGATTTTGTATCAATTTGAGGACTAACCAACACACAGTGCCACAGATTGTATATATGTAGGTATGTACGCACTTACAACATTACATGTGCTATCTGCACTGCATGTATGTATGCAATTTCTCCACTCTGGCAATAAATAGGCTTACAAATTGGTGGCAGTGAAGAAGGTGCCGGTAGTATTTGTGCGGCGGGTGAGGTGAGATCGATACTTCTATACTAAAACAGTAGCGGCGGTAGGAAAATGGCAATGTAATAAACAAGCCGCGTTTCACCACCACCCTTTTCCTTTCATGTTCATCTGAAGGTGTTGCTAGTTGTTGGTAAAAAAGCATCAGCGACGCGGCCACCGCGCCGCACTTCTGCCATGTAAAACATTAGGTATACATTTATCTATATAGGTACACCTTGTAAAATGTAGATTAAGCGTGTCATTTGTGGTTAAAAATGTCATTTAGTCGCGCGTCGCTTTTGGAATATGGATTAAAATTGGACGAATATAAAGCCGCTCATTTCTTTAACACCCGCACCGGGCTCCCGGCTCCGGACTCCGGACTCCTGGAGTGAATCTACTGTCGGGGGACAAGACAGAACAAAGTCTTTTTGAATATAGCGGCGAACTCGTCGTTTTATTTTGGTCGTCACGTGAACTGAACAACGGTCAAGGGTCATACCTCGAAAGTGGCGAATGACTAATATGTTGGTATATTGTAGGCATACCGTCCGTATTTTGCGAGAAAAAGGGATTGCGGTGCAACTCGCGTTCGAAATAGTAAATTTAAAAACATAATGAAACGTAGATAGAACCAGCGAAATCGTGGAAAATTCAAGAAACGTGTCACCAGTAAACGTTCTTTAAATGGAAAAAATTAAATGACCGCCACGAAAAAAGGTCTTAATACATATAATTGGGAACATTGGACATTTCTAATAAAAAATAATCGTCAAATTGCTGAGATAATGTTTTAATAGGAAATCGTTGGTACCTATTCGAGGAGATCTTTCTTTTGCTTGTAAAACTATTTTTTAAATTTTTAATCGAAACTTAGTCCTTACTTAATACCTACCTGTAGAAATACTATAAGTAAATCACTCGGTGGAAAATTGATTAGTGTGAGAGAGATTCGATATGTTTCGAGTTGAATTCAGCTAAAAATAATTGTAATATTTTAAAATCGAGTAAATTTCTAGAAATTATTCCAACTTTCGAAACAATTTTCAATACTTTTTGAAAAATATGACTATTTGTATGTACCTACTTAAGTAGGTGTGGTTTTATTATCTACGAATTATCGTATTAGCTTCGAGGGGTCCTTATTTGTTTTTTCTCGTTCTGTCTTTCCCACGTGCCCACCTATGCGGAAATCCGATGTAAAAAGAAAAGAAGAAGAAAATATGTATTATTTTTCCAAATCAGCTAAATGTATGCGTAATAAATTAGACCACGCTAGAACGATAACGATATGTTTTTAGATACGTATTTTAAATTCACCAACAGTCTTAATTTTCCCCTTAACCAGTAGGTATTTTTTTTTTACAAATTTTTACGTCAATTCCAATCTATGTTATTGACATCCTTCGATCCTCGAATGATGACGCAAAATATCTGTGCGTAGGCTCAAACACGCTGAAAAAGACATCTAACGATTATACAATTGTATACGAGTGAAAATGGAGACACCAATGTTCCATAATTATTTATGGAACGCCGCTGCGACGTATGTATACGTACTTGCTGGCACACTGTGCGATTCGTAAATATACGTACCTCTACCTACCATTCCAGTTTCCACACGCTGCGGTGAAAATTTCATTTCATGAAATGGAAATTCTGTTTGATGGTGGTAGGCGGCTACTGCGCCAGGAGCTGCTGTGAAAAATTCAGACGATGAAATTGAAGTTCAGTTTATGATTGTAAGGGAGTGGAGCTGCTGTGCCTGATAGCGGAGAGAAAATTTCAGTTCTTGAAATTAAAGTTCAGGTTGATAACTATTAGATCCGCCGCAAAAAATTGCAGTCAATGAAATGATGGTTCAGTGTGTGTACCTACTGCATTGGATATTGCAGTCAAAATTTCAGTTTGGAAAATTAAAATTTCAGTTGAATGATGGAGGGGGGCTACTGCGCCAGGAGTCACTATGACAAGTATTTGAGTTGATGACATCGCAATAAAAATTTCAGTTCACAAAATTCAAGTTCGGGTCGAATATCAGTAAACGGCTGCTGCGCCAGGAGCTTCTGTAAAAATCACATTTGACAGAGTGCACATTCGATTTGGGGTGACCGGGGCAATTGCCCAAGAGTAAAAATCATGAAAATTTCAGTACCTAAAATTGAAATTCAGCCAGATGGTAAAAGGGGCTACTGCGCCAGAAGCTGCTGTGAAAATCTCATTGGACATAATACGCAGTTTTTGTGGCAGGAGCGGGAGGGTACTGTGCTAGGTTTCCCGGTGAAAATGTCAGTGTGAAAACTGACGTTCAGTTCAAAGGTGGGAGGGAGGCTTCTGCGCCAGGAGCTACCATGAAAATCTTATTTGACGAAGTGTACGTTTGTTTTTGTGGCGGTGGGGAATACCGCGTCAAGTCTCTTGGTGAAAATTTCAGAACACAAACAAATTTATAAAATTCAATTCAAAGGTTTAAGAAGTTACTGCGCTAGCCCTGATGAAAATACCATTTGACACGGTGTGAGTTTGTTTTGTGGTAGTGGGGGTGCTGTGTCAGGTGTCTCACTCCCAGCGAAAATTTCAGGGCACACGATTGAAAATCGTTTCAAAGTTGGAGGCGGGTACTGCGCCAGGAGCAACTGCAAAAATCTTACTTCGAAGTGTACGTTTGTTTTGTGGCAGTGAGGGATGTCATGGTCAAGTATCTCAGTGAAAATATCCTTTGACATTGTGTGAGTTTGTTGTGTGGCAGTGGGAGGAGTTGTGTCAGGCGTCCCAGTGAAAATTTCAGTGCGCACAATTGAAATTCATTTCGAAGGTGGAGGCGGGTACTGCGCCAGGAGCTACTGAAAAAATCTTATTTTGAACTGTACGTTTGTTTCGTGGCAGTGAGGGATTGCCATGTCACGTCTTTCAGTGAAAATTTCAGCGTATAAAATCTAAATTCAGTCCAAAGGTGGAGGAGGCTACTGCGCCAGGAGCGACTATTTTGATGGGGCGAACGTTAATTTTGAAGCGATGAAGGATGCCATGTCAGGTTTCCTAGTGAAAATTTCGAAGCACATTTATAAAATTTAGTTCAAATGTGAATGAGGCTACTACCCCAGGAGCCGCTGTAAGATTTTCATTTGGTGAAACTCGAGTAACTATATCGAATTTCTGATGAATATTGGGACAGGGCTACTGCGCCAGGAGCTTCGGGAGAATTCTCATGTGATGAAGTTTTAGTTTGGTTCGTAGCAATGGTGGATTTTGTGTCAGTTGTGGTTTGGTTTGTTGTGGTGCGGGATTTTCTGTGAGGCTTTCTTGGGAAAATTTCAGTGCTCAAAATTGAAATTGAGTTTAATGGCGGAAGAGGCTACTGGGCCAGGAGCGGCTTCAAAAATATAAGTTGACGAATTGAACGTTCAGTTTGTGGTGGTGGTAGTGGTTTGGCCTTCTACGATAATTCTCGCAGTGAAAATTTCAGCGGGCAAAATAGAAATTGTGTCGAATTATGGAAGGGGCTAGTGCGCCAGGAGCTAGAGAGAAAATTTAATTTGGTGAAATTGAAATTTGGTTTATGGTAGGTATGAGTAGTAAGAGAGAGAGGCTGCTACACCAGGTCTCGCAATGAAAATTTCAATTCGTAAAGTAGATGTTCAGGTGAATATTGAGAGAGGGCTTCTGCGCCAGGAGGCGCTAGGAAAGTATCAGCTGCCGACCAAACAATGCATATTGTTCAACGTGATGTCGTCTTGGAGGAGCAACTCTGTCACAGTGTCAGTCTACGTCAGGTGTCTCAGTGAAAATGTCTGCTTAAAAAAATGAAAGTTCTGTTAAATTAGGAATGGGACCTACTGCGCCAGGAGCCGCTGTGAACACGTTTGAAAATGAAAATAAAATTCATTTTACGATGTCGCGGGGAATGGGCCGCTGCTGACGTTGCGTCAGGTCTCATAGTGAATGTTTCGATCCATAAAATGAAAGTATCTACTGTTCAATGGAAGAAAGGAGCTACTGCGCCAGGAGCTGCGATCATTCTTCGGTCTGCAAAGTAAAAGTTCAATTTTTCAATTGCTTTTGCGCCAGGAGCTGCTGAGAAAATCTGTTTAGATCAAATCGAAGTTCCGTTTGATAGTGGTGAGGGGCTACTACATCGAGAGCTTCGTTGGAAATTTCTGTCTATAAACTTCAAGTTTCGTTTAATGGTTGAAGGAAGCTACTACGCTTCTGGAGCTGTAATAAAACATACAATCATAAAATGATTGTTCAAGTTTTGATAATAGGGTGCCTGGGTGCTATTGCGCCGGGCGCTGTGATTAAAATTTCACTTCCCAGAATTAAAGTTTGATTTTTTTTTTAACCCAACGTAAGAGCAATAATTATTTCTTTCGATTTTTCAATGTTTTCAGTTTCAGTTGGTTTTTGGTTTACTCCCCTCCCCTCCTAAGTACTAGATTTATCACTGCGGAAATCATTTTCCACCATGCCTTTTTGCTTCTGAATTTTTTTTTTACAAAACTTATAGGTACCTACATACGAGTATGTACATATTTGAGAGTTTTAGAATCTTTCTCCAGTCAAAATTTATCTCAATAAAGCCAGACTTGTACCTCTACCTTTGACACTTTGCAAACGAAGAGCCATCGGGATAAAAAACGAGAACAACAGAACTGCAAGTAGGTGTAACAACAACAACTTGAAAAATAACGCAGTGGGTACCTGTAAGCGAGCGTTCTCGAGAATCCGGGCTAAAGCGAAGAGGCGAGTAGGGAAAAAAGGACACTCGAACGCGTATTATGTAAATTCGAAATTACCGTTTGAGATGCCAACGTTGCCGTTGTTGTGTCGTGTCGTGCATAAAGGATACCATACGAGAATTGGACGAAAGCTCGCAGAAACGGAAATTTCATCGATGGAGTTCCGGTCAAACGGATTTAACGACTTATGTCCGTAGTGTCGAGGCTATTATTGGTAAAAAAATATATTCGCAACGAGGGAGGCATCTTCGCAGCGAATTGTGTGTAAAATATGCGAGTAGCTTATACTGCTGCAGCTAAAGCTGACATTGTCGCAAGTTGGAAGAAAATACGAGTATATTTCTCCGTCTCGTAAGACCTACAGAACAGGAAGCGAACTTCGATGGCACGAGTAATGAAATGGTGCTCTTTTCACGAGTTGGGCATGGTAAACCGAGTGTAGGTAGGTAGCCTGTTGTCTGAAAACTTGAAAAGAGTATAACGCGGGTTACGAGTGGTGTTTTAAACCTTAGAGAATCGGCCACGGTCACCTTTAGCCTGTCAAGGTGGAGGCATGTGAAAAAGCTATTCCTTATTTCGTTACGTTAAACGGCCGACTTGTTGGGTACCTCCCTTTTAATAATTTTTAAACGACCCTATTCACCTAGTTTTTAATCGTCTTATACCCTTAATCAACGCTCGCAACATCAAGTTCACCTCTCTCGCGTTGCGCCGCTGTATAAATTTCTTTTTTCCTTATTGTTTCCCGCTTGGCTAATTTTCATCATGCGTATACTCGTAGGTAGCTTTACCTACGTAGCACTCGCAAACTTGCACATTGTTTTAATAATTATTCTGCGCGAGTCTTATGCGAGCTCGTATTACGTATTACAAAAACGTTACCTACTTATGAGGGAAAGGGGTGGCGAGCTTTTTGCTGTTTCAGACCGTGTTGTCGCGAAATTCCGATAATTCAAAAGGAATGTAGATCAGAAAATAAATCATTTTTGGATTGATTGGCTACGCCTTGAATTCGAAGGCAATTGTTTAAAATTTTTCAAAGGACCACCAACGAACACCCACCAAAGTTATTAGGTGCCAAAGTTAATTTTTGGGCCCATTCACATTAATATACGTAGAATTACTCGATACTCGTACTACCGAAAATTAAATACTTTCTAGGGGCTCCGGAATGTTGTTTTTTGGAAATTATTTTGAAAAAAAAACCGAACGAATTGAAGGCAAAAGCTTTCGAAAATTCGTTGGTATTTTGATAGGTGAAAGAGCTGTTGATTTTTTTTTCATGCGAAGAGTTCGAAATTTTCGGTTTCAAAATTTTAGAATTTGAATGATGGTTTTTTAAAAATTGCTACTTGGAATAAGAAAGGCAAACAGGTCTGTACGAACTGAGAGCAAAAGCTTTCGATAATTCGTATTTTGATAGGGGAATGATAAATTTCTAGAAATTCCTAGTTTGAAAAAATGCAAACGAACCCCAACGAATTGAGGGACAAAACGTGAAAAAGCAATATGTACCTATTTTTTCATGTGAGGAGTTTGATTTCTGGTTTCAAAATTCTGCTATCTACCGTGAACGAGAACGTCGTCGTTGCGTACGGAGGATCCTTCCATGACTTCTATTGGCATTCAATTCGTAGGTATCCATTGACTCGTCTGTAACTAAAATTTTCATTTCTTATTTTGCTGAAACATTTTTTTAGACTGCTTTTGTTTTTCTTCGACATGTGCTTTCAAAAATTTCCTTCTGATGGGCGTGAACTGTAAACCTTTTACATTCTACTCGCAAATATGCGCATTACCTATACCTACTGACTACCTACGAGTATAGTTACGTACGTATTTAATCGCGTAATTTTATATAAACTTTTCTTTTCAAAAGCCTCGTCGCTGTTCAACTCTGATTTTGTCTCTCCCGTCTCTTTCTTTGCGCCTCATACGACAAAATAAACTCGAACACGATCGCATAGAATAAATTTTAAATTGTATCGTTTAAATTAAATTTCAAACGAGAGCTAAGCTGTTTTAAAGCATCGCGACGGTGTAAAACAGTAGGTACTGCATACATACTTTTGTACTCGTATATTCGCGCATTTGATACGGCAAACAAAGCGAAGAATTTCAAACCTACGAGTATAGAATGTATACCTATTTCGTTAGGTTTATGTAAGCTATTTCGTCTACAAAGGCATATTCGGCGCTCGGATTAGGTATCTACGCGTAAGTACATTTTGTATAGGTGGAAATGGGAAAGAGAGTACACGGAACAAATTCTTGCCAATCTAAGCCGCACATTGAAAAAAATAAAAAAAATTTCGGCGCATTCGATATTCAGTTTTTGCAAGCATTTGCGCGGTGACCTTTGCAAAAGTGCTCGTAAGTTGTTAACAAATTCCGGTGCTGTGGCATCATTTCGCGCCTTTAACTTAAAACCGCCATAATCATAATGTATAAACACGCGGCGAATTTTTAAGCTGCCAAAAAAGAGTGAGAGGGAAAAAAAACCATAAGTACTACGTTGAAAAAGAACAAGTCAACGATTCGATGCAAATTGCGCTAGGTAGATAATATAGCCATAGCCATAGGTGTACGAGTGCTTACGAGTAAATTGTAGGCGTCCAGGTAGAGAATTTCGGCGCAGTGAAACGAGCTGCGTAGATCAAGAGGCACTGTGCGTTACGAGTACGTACGTCGTACGGGTACCTGCTACCTTACTGCTTATACCTATATAAAAATAAGGTAAAGGTTCAGTGGCCTTACATGCGCCCGTAAATTCGATAAATTCAAGGTTACGTATCGGTTTAAGACGAACTTGGTTCACTTAGGACATGGGTTCCTGCTGCATAGCTATTGCTACTCGTATTACTCGTAGGTAGTAGGCACTAGGTACTCGGTGTTGGTTGTACATTTACTCGTATAGGCTCGTAAGCTCTGGAGATCAACTCGCAAGTCGCAGCTTACTTCAACGTGCACGTGCAACTTTGCTCGTAGCTGCGCAAAAAATACGTATTTGGTTTATTCTAGATTATTCCTGTTTCATGTGTTCGTACATTTTGTTGCGGTTCTTGCTCGCTGTGTTTGTGTTTGTTTTGCTTATTAGTAGGTACTGATTTTTGTACACATCTAAGTACGTGGCAATTTAATCGAAGAATTCCGCCAGGTTGGCATTACCTTTTTTAGGAAGTGATAGACATTTTTTTAGAACGGTACTTTAAATTCGATTCGGGTGATTCGGATGGAGAGGGCAGGGTGACTCTTTATTTGTACGTTTAAAATTCAGATTTTCTTGCTCCCAACCTCAAGACTGTTGTTATTTTTTTTCAAATCCGCAAAATTTTTCATTTCTGCGTCAGAACTAATCTAAAATAATCCCATTTGAAATACCAGTTTTCAAAATGTTCAGGGCATTTCACTCTCCTTCACTCCTTCTCATGTAGTTCATTTCAAGATCCCGATGTTCTCAATATGATTGGAGCACTTACTTAAATTTTTCTCTCAAAAATTCTGATTTCGCTACTAGGAAGGAGGGGGGGGGGGTGAAACTGAAATTTTCTCAACTTAAGCTTTCGAAAATTAATAATTTTTCAAATGTAAAACAACATTATTTTCTATGTGAGAAGTCAATTTTTCAACCCTTCCTACTTCGGTCGAAAGCTGCAAAAAATTGATGATTCGAAACGTAAAACTACACATTTTTGAATTTTCGATGATGCAAAAAGTTGGTTTTCGTGGCTTCAGAATTTTCAATTTTTAGGAAATTATATAATATTTTTCAAAAATTCACTATTCTTTACTTTTTTCAGGACATTGAGCAATGACCTTCGCTCAGGTCTGAGGGTACATTCGTCATCAAAGATTGGAGTGCAGCTGTGATGTTTTCTAGGTCCAATTCTGAATCTGTGTTGTCGAATATGGTCATTAACATGTTGCACATCGCCACTTGATCAGTCAAGTCTTCTTGAGGGGTTTCGATGACAACATATTCGTTCAATTCAGGATAGAATTGTACGGTTTGGACAGGAGCTGCTGGAGCGGTTGACACAGTTTTTGGTTTGAACTTATTCGTGGCCATATTGCCATTTTTGTCGATGTTGAAAGTTTTTGGACTCGTATTCGGGGATGTTAAAGTTGGATTCGGTTTTTGCTGTTGAGGATTTTGAAGTATCATTTTTTGTTCCAGTTTCTCCATCGAGGGATAAATTGGCATATTCTTCATCATTGAGGTGTATTTGGGTGTTTCCGTCTGCGTAGAAGTTCGATTGAAAGCATTCTTGATGTTTGCTTATGCTGCTTTTTGTGACACAAGATTCCATAAAGCGACCAATTGATTAAGATTTTTAATTTTCGAAAACAACCGATTTTGGAAAAAATTAAAAATTTTTGTTTCCAAATTTCAGGTGAAAAAGAAGACATTTTTTTGATATTTTAACAGAAGTTGTTCCCAACTTTTGACCTAAATTTTACTGTCCGGGATCTCCCTCCCTCTCGTTCCACTTGCGTGTTGGTTTTGGAAAGGTTTTAAAAATCAAAAAAATGACTCGTAAAACTGAGAGAAGAGAAGCCAAGGAAAATCATTTCTATGAAAGACTGTAGGTACATCCTAGCATGTTACACCCTTAGCAATAATTAGCAGTATTGTAAATGAGACTGATTTCCGTATGGTGGGAGGGGGGTACTGGGAAGGGAGAGACCGGGGGGGTTGTCATTTTAAAATTAAAACATCTCTGCGATGAATCGTCAAAGACAACTATACAGTTTTTGAATTCAGCAAAGAAATAAAGATTATGTGTAATAACTACTTTTAAAACGTAAAATATGAATTCATTCAACATTGCGCGTTTAAAAGCGTAAAGATTCGCCTCCAATGACCCTCAGTCCTCAGGAACTGAAAATAAGCTCTCAAATCATTGCTATACGATGATTTCAGAAATTCAAGGGTAGACTGCAGGTCTCCCATGGAACATTGTATGTAGGATAGTTTTTTCATTGGGTTGCGTTGATCCAATACAATTGCAGCTTCGGGGTATCTACCTTCCTATACCAACATATGTATGTACTATGTTGTATGTACCTGTAGTTTCATCTTTTGGCACATCTTTTTCCAAATACTTATCACATAATTGGTCAAAATTCCGTAGTGTTTTGAAACTATTCGTCCCTCTCCAGCAATGGATAAAGAAATTTGATAATTTTTTAAAACCTCCTCTTCGCAAAGGCTGTAAATGTTCAGTTTGTATGTGCTAGAACATGTACAGATCTTGTACTTCAAAATGCATTCGTGCAGGTATTCTGAGCCCGAGGTGCTTGCAAATTTTGAGGTTTAACCTTCCGTGAAACATGTTGAATAGGTTTTGGCTTTTAGTTTGTGTATGTATAAAGCTGTTGGTAATGGAATGATCGAGTGAGGGGGCAGGTAGTTGAAAAATTTGCGCGACAAGATGAAAGCAATAATGGAGTGAAGGAAGTTGGGGGTGGGGGTTGGTGGATTTGGGTGTTGCAGAAAAGAGGCACTGTTC
Organism: Planococcus citri; assembly: GCF_950023065.1. Taxonomy (NCBI): domain Eukaryota; kingdom Metazoa; phylum Arthropoda; class Insecta; order Hemiptera; family Pseudococcidae; genus Planococcus; species Planococcus citri. The sequence continues at coordinate 82,601,188 of NC_088679.1, read as the reverse complement.
GCCGGTGTTGGGCAAAGGCACCGCGACGCTATGATGCACCTCGCTGCCACGGTGATGGGCCGGGGGGGCTCTCGGGGGGTGTTTCTCGCTTCTCGCAGAAGGTGGTCGGGGGCCGACGACGACGTCGGCATCGGCACTGCGATGATAATTCGTCTAACGACCGCGATACAGCGCTGTCTCTTCGGCTTCGGGCGGCTGCGGCTGCGGCTGCTGGCGCCGCGGACGGCGCTACCGCCTGCGTCGTCGTTGTCGCGTCGCGCCGCTCTTTGCCCAAAACAGCGGCGGCGTAAGTAGAGGAACGTAGAGGAACGCGTACGGCGTTCGGTGTACGGTGTACGTACGTACGGTTTGATACTCGGTGAACGCTCTCCTGCTCCTCGGCGATGGCGATACGTCTGTCTTTTTCGCTCACGCGCGTACAAGCTCGTGTCTTGGTGTTTTTCTCTTCCTCATGCACACGTTGATTGGCGCTTTGTAGTTGTAAAAGCGACCGCCGCAAACGTGCACGAAAATTTTTCGTTCGTCTCGAGTACGAGTAACTATTATACGTTCGAAGCGCGATCGGTCGATTCGAATAACGTTTTCGGTATTATTGTTCGCGCGGCGTGGTGTGGCGTGGCGTGGCGTGGCGTGGTGAAGCGCGACGTTCAATTTTTTTGGCCGAATTTGAGAAATTTTTGTGTCCGATGCTAAAAATGCTATCCAAGTTGAGAAACGGATGAAAAATTAACCACGGCGCGGCGATCATGAATCATCACGTAGCACGTTGTTTTTCGATCAGAGTTTCGAAAATTATCGCATAATACGTCGTATTATCGATGATCGTACTCGTAGTTTTGTTTATGGTGAATTTTTTCTTATAAGCTTAATTATTAACTCGCGATCACGAATGTTAATTGGTGCTTCAGTGTGCATCGTTATTTGACCAGCAGCATAGGTACTGCGGTGTTGGTGAGATCATCGTGTGTGTGTGTGTGTGTGGATCGGCGGCAGACAGCAGGCGAAACGACACGTTTTGCTTCACAACACGTCGCGTCGTCATGTGGCCGATCTAAAGCTGGGAAATACCCTGCCGAAAACTTGGCCAAGGTATTGCATCTAGAATTTTTATCCTCGTGTTTACCTACTAGGTAGTACGTCTACGTTTAGATATTAGATCCATCCCGCATCCCATCCCTTGAAACGGTAGGTAGTAGGTACTTTGCAGCTTTTTACCTCCAGAACTGGCGATGGCGATGGCGATGGCGTGATTAGGAGAGTCTCTCATCTCGTGTGGTTGTTGTACTCGTACCATACACAGATGGAGCGGTGCAGCGTGCTACGTGTACGTACTATGTAGTAACGTGTGTTTTCTCGTTACTCTTTTGCGAATGTGTGTTGTTCGGCATGTTGCTTTATCGATTGCATTTCCTCATACCTTCTCCTCGCTCGGATAGGTACATGATAATGTTTAGCAATACTTCTTCCGTAAGTAGGTAAGTTGATTGCAAGTGTTACAGATCCGAGTACCTGCAGTACCTGCAGTACCTGCACTAAAGTACCTACCTACGAATGTGATCCCCGACCGACCGCATCATTCGCACGTCACATGACGCGAACATTTGTTGAAAACCAACCGATGCCAAATCCAAATTGTACCACATTACTTGCCTCATTCGACTCTGCCTCATCGCCATCATTATCATTTCGTTATATAATACGAGTGTCGAGTATACTACGAGTATATAGTATATGTAATATGTATGTATACCCCTAGTTGACCGCGTATCGTATTGCTCGTGTTTAGATATTATACAGTAACCTAAAATATTTCGCTTTTGTACCGAAAACGATTAATTTGACTTTCACGAATATTGCAAATGACCTTAGTACAACTTAACCGCCCCGTCTCTCTTCCTCTCCTTCTGCTCCTCTATGTGTATTTACCGCTGAGAGCGGCTGCGATGAAAAAAAAAAAATCGCTCGCATGTACGCGTGTTTCTGCTTTTCTCATCGTTCGTACGTGTGTACACAAATACATCATAATTATACGTATTCTACATACGCGTTTATATGTAATGTACGATGGCCCTATGTTGGTTCACTGGGCTATACTGCTTCCTTCCTTCGTCTCGGTTCACCATCGCTGCGCTGCGCCGCTCCTCTCTACGAGTATACATTACACACATTGTAAACAAAAGTATATAGAGCCCGATTTCCGCGATTTTTCTGTTACAAGTATTAATTAGAGTTCTCGAGGGATGCCGCAATTATCACCCATTGCGGGGGTTTTTTTCTCTTTCATAAGACGCGAGACTCGCGGTTCGTATGGTTTATCGTAAGTGAGGTAAATGCTCGTTGAGAAGTTGTTGGCGCGTGTGATTTTCGTCTTATAGACGTACATATTATAGAGCCTATACATCAGAATCACGTACCTGTAGTAGGTACCTACCTACATACATGTTATTTGTAAGTCAAAAGGGTATCGTGCTACAAAAAGCACGAGATACGTGTGATTCGTCGAGTGTTAAGTGAGCCCCAGTGTGTCGAGTAACTATACGATGTTACATTGTATGCGAATGTACGACTGTAATCGTATGTAGATGTACACATTTGTATACGTACAGTTACAAGTAGCAAGTGCTTAGGTATTCGTGTGTATCGAATGTCGAGTCGTTGATGAGTGATGATGAGTGAAGCATGGAGCATGGAGCGACGAGCCAACGAGAGAGTCAACGTGTACGTTTTTACTCATCCCCTTCACCTCTTTATTTTTCATATCAGGTAGGTAATCCTGACGAAGAACATTTTTGAACTCGTATTCTCCGAATTGGACGGCACCGAGCTAATTTGAAAGAGCATATCTCGAAACCCACCGACTAAAATTTTAGATGCTCGAGTTCAATTTTGGATTTGTGAATTTTTGAAAATTCGAAGGAATAATGAGCCATGTTGAGTAATTCCTTCAACTCATATCCCGTACCTACATCAATAACTAAGTACTAATTTTACGAGATGTGTAACGGTCCTGTAAGTCCTGCAAAAGTCCGCTTTTTGCCGACGAGTCCTGCAAATCCGGCACTTGTCCTGATTTTTATCACTTTTCATCGAAAAGTCCCGCTTCTTTTCAATCAAACTTCAAATTATCGAATTAATATTCTCTTTTTTCGGGAATTTTGAAAAAATTTCGTAGAAAAGAGCTCATTTGTGGAACTTGAATTAGGTACACATTTTTGAGAGCTCTTGCCTTCGCTTCACTCGGGCTGTTTGCTCTTCCACTTCCAAATGAAAAACTTATCGTTCAAATTCCAGAAATATTCAAAACTTGAATCAGAAAAACAAACTCCTCCCTTGCATAAAGAAACGTTTTTTTCAGCTTCTCAAAATATGGATTTGCGAAAGCTTTTGGCCTCGCTTCACTCGAGCTCGTTTCCTTTGTTTTTTTAATTTTGTGTTTTTCAACAAAAAAAAATCATAATTCGAATTTTAAAATTTTGTAGTAAAATAATAGACTTTCTATACATATTTTCGACATCCGCTCGCTTTAAAAAAATCTTGGGATGTTTGAAGACATTGAAAAAAGTGAAAAATTTGAATTTAAAATTTTACCTCGCTCGCCCCCTTCCCGCTCTTCAAAAATCTCGAACGTTTAAAAAATGCCCTGCCAAAGGTCCCGCTAAATTCCTGTTTTTTTATTTTGAAATTTTGTTGGATACTCCGTTTTAGACCGCTTTGGAGCTCCCAGCGAGTAATTTTCTCAAGAAATTTCAAATCACTCTGAAAGGGATGAAAATGAACTTTGACACCTATAATTTTGGTCGCGGTGCTCAATAAGCATCGTCTCTGCATTTTAAGGTGATTATGGAAACTTTCATTCTAATTTGAAAATCACTCAGAAAAAATTTAAACTTTGGAGATGCCCTTGTAAGGGAGATAGAGTCCTCAAAGAATCGTGTTTTTTTTCGCTCTATGGTCCCTATACTTAGCCAACCTGTTAATTTGCGAAAAATGGCCCAGGTTTCGAAAGATGTTATTCGAGATACTGCGTCGACCTAGGTCATGGTCATAGCCTTTAAAATCTAGAACCATTTTCATTCCCAGTAAATTCATTCTTTGAACTCCCCCCCCCCGAAATACTTCGCATTAAATATTTCAAAATATCGAAAGATATCATTTGTGAAACAAAGGAAATATTGATATAATTATATAGACCTCATAAATAAATAAAAAAAAACACCCCAAGGCTCAAAAACGTGTAAAATTTTTTTCAGTTTTTTGAGCTAATAATGCCCAAAAGAATGGTACCACTGCTCTATTTTATTCGGAGTTGCTTGGCGACCGATTTTCTGGTTTTTGGTGAATTTTCGGAAATCCAAAATTCAGTTCTTTCAGCGATTTGGGATTAATTTCAGAAAAAATGCATTTATTCGTAAAAAATGATGAAAATTGGTCCTGAAAATAATATTAACTCTCCGGAATTAGATTCGAGTAATGTTTCAAGGTGCAACATGGTCATGTACCTTGAAACACTAATTGGTGTACTTTGAAACACCCTGAAAACTGAATCTGAATTCAAATTTAAGACGTAAAATTCTCTCGATTCCATTGTCAAATATATACTTACTCGTATTTCTGGGAAACTTTTGACGTAAGTATTTGTAGATGATGGAAGATTGCATGATGGTCTCGAAACGAACAACTTCTTGTACTTACCAACCAAGAAACACACAAAAAAAGTATAACATGTACATTTTATGAAGTATTTCCGGTACTGTGTATGTACAATGTTCGTTCAAAATGTAATTATGGAATATTTGATACTTAGGTACGTAGAATTATACGCGTACGTTGCGTATATTTGTGTGCGTTTTTAGGCACAAAATGTTTTGTGTCTCAAGGTATACGAGTACATGGGATTACAAAAAATTTTGAAATATAAAAATCATCGACGCCTCGTTATATATTAAGTCGTCCATCATCTTACACAAATTCTGAAAATTTTTATTTGACTATGGAATAATGGACAAAATGTTACTTTTACTTACATTCTAGTCACAACAGCGAAAATAGAAAATTTTACGAAATTTATTTATACTCCTGGTATTGCAAAACTATTCCAAGCTGTTCAAAAACAAAGGTGCAATCGCAACAGATCTTTGGCTCAAAAGGTTAGAAAAACGCTAAAAGGCTACAAGTGTCCCAAGGTACAGCGGTATCAAGGTTCACGTATGTACTTCATTTCCCCTACATAATTGTTCGAAGCTTATTCCCCGAATTTTACTTCTTTTAGCAGTATTAAGCGCACCTTCATTTTTTTAGAGTGAAAAATTGTCACCGTTTTTAATCGATTTGTTTTTTTTTCTTTGTTGCAGGTGAGTTGATCGAATTTTTTCATCGTGAAGAACCTTTTCAAGGTTGTGGTATGTGGTTTAAATTGCAATTTTTTTTTCGCGAGGAAAGGCAACTATTTTTTTTTCAATTCTAACCTCTAAGAGAAAATTTTCAGGTGCCCAATTCTGTAATTTCCATGTCTGCTAGAATATTTTTTGAAAGCTTATAATAAAGATCGAAATTTGATCAGAAACTCCATACCCTACTGGCAAATTTTTTAAAGTAATGATAGGCTATAATTAAGAAGACCTACCCATAATGTCAACTGGCAGAATTGTTTTCTCATCTTTCGTTTTATTTTTTTCTCATATCAGTCGGAAATTTTCCAACCCCCCCCCCACATCAAAACCATTGGTTTCGTGCCAATTATCCCCGGGTTTGGCGCTTTCAATGTTGAATCACAGCTCAAAAACCTGCATTTAAAATTAAATTTTGCTCGAGACTGAATTTAGAGGAGAAGGAGGCATCGGTGGAAAGACGATTTCTTGAAACCAAATTCATCAAATGTTTGTACCAAAGAACATCTCAATTCCAGATAGAATAACATACGTTAAAAGTGCTGTTTTCGCTCTTGCGTGTGAAATTTAAATAAGAATTAATTGAAAATTCTTAATCAATATTGAAATCAAAAATCTCAAAGTTGATTCTCTGCTGCAAAAAATACATTTTTTCATCGGGATTACAAAAGCTGAAGGCTGCGTGGGTATTTAAAAATTTTAAAAAAATTACACCGCAAACACATTTATGTAAGTATTTCATACTACGAGTAGGTACCTATTTTTACAACGAACCAATTTTCAAAATGGGATATTTCAAGTGCGCTTCTACTTTTAAAATTGAAAAAAAAATTTTAAATTGAAGTCGTTTTTCTTCTTGTTTCAATTACGTGAACTTTCGAACTGGAGACCATAATCTGTGGCTGTTTTCAAATAGGCCTGGCTTCAGATTCGAGGCTTCATTCGTGTAATTTCCATCGAAAGATGCATTATGCAAACAATAGGTAGATAAGGCAGCTCGATAAAGGTACTCGTATATAAACGTTTGAATGGCAAATGCAACCAGTATTTCTGGGCAATAGCTCGCCCGCCACGCCGCGCTGCCTTATTGTTGAGCGAATACAATGAAAAGACGCTTCTACGAGCTATACGTTAACGTGTTACCGGCGCGGCGCGGCGCGATTATTGTGGTACGAGGGAGGCAGGGTGTTAGGGCGAAAAAACTCGACTGTGTACCGCGTACATCGGAGAAAAATTGGTGCTCCGCAGTACTTAATGGTATTTTAATGAAAATTTTTAATTAAAAAACTCGACGAGCTCGAGCTCGAGCTCGACGTGGACGTTATTGCAGGATCGCAACGACGGCTATCGCGATGGCTATAGCTATATGGCTACGGCTACGGCTAATTTTAATTAGGATGCTCTAATTGGTCGGCGAAATGATGGAGCGTATAAAGAGATAACTATTATGTACGAATGGAAAAATGAACTGTTGTATGCGGAATCGAGTGAGTTTTTCAAGTAAATAGTCACTCGTGCTTCTGCTTCTGGTGCTTCGTGTTTTCGCCAGCTGTGAAGGCGAATGGCGAAGGCGGCGGCGGCGGCGGTTGCAGCGGTGGAAAATTTTTTCGCCGACGTGAACCCTGTTGATCGAATGTGTATAGCGAGTGTTTTTCTCCGAGAGCTTGAAACGAGGGAGGGTACAGCGAGTTGGAGGGTAGGCGATCGTTAAAGCTGACGATTGTGTGTGTGTACTGTGTACAGAAAGGCAAAAAGCTCACAGTATTGTACACAGTACGCTTGTACTCGTATATACGCCGCACGTACGCGTGCATTAGGTACCTACCTACCTTCCTGCTTTCCCATCGTACCTACCTACCTACCTACTTATATACTCGTACGTCGTCGTCGTCGTATAATCGTAGTTGTACCTCACGTCGAAATAATATACGTCGTCGTCGTAATACGTGTGTGTTGTGTACATTTCCATCGTCATCGTGGTCGTTGTATCACAACTCGCAAGCACATTCTGCAATTTTATTAACAATCTCATGTACGACAAGGGTTGTAACCCCGGATCCGGCTGCGGCGGTGGCAGCGGCGGCGACGGTCCCGTAAATACGCCGATATATGCAATTTTATTAACACCGCGTTAAGGGAACCTAGTCGCGTCTCCATGTGCAGACGTACGTCGATTCGTACGTCGGCATTTGGCAATAAGTACATGCTTACTTTTCATGATTTTGTTGTCGTCGTCAATGTCGTCATCGTGAAATTCCAACGTTTCCTGGCAGTATAGGAGGTGTGCCTTTGCAAATGTACGCTTTACGCATTATTTCCGTAAATATTCCGGCTATCGATTAGTACGTCCGAGTCGAGTAATTGAAATGTCGCTTCAAGGCGCGAAGCTCGATTGTGTTCATGTAAATTGACGTACCAGTCGACTTGTGTCGTTTGAATTCAAGTCAAACGTGTGTGAAAGGTCGTGTACAATATGTAACCGAGTGAAATCTTCGTCAGCGAATTTCTACTATCGACACACTCGTCGCTGTTGCATTTGCGATGTGAAATTTTTCGTTATAAGGTTTTCGCAAACGTTGTATTTTTTTCAATGATTTTTTTGGGAGGGGGGGGGAGAGGGACATTGATTCCGAGTCGTAGCTCGAATTTGACTCGAATACGAGCATGGAATATAAATAAATGTGAAAGTTAGGAGCGTGACGAAGTGATATGTCGTGGAGGGAGGGGGGCAGAAATTTTCTAAACTTTTTCGCTAGATTTTCTCATGTTTTTTACCCTAGCCCCCCTCCAACCAGTATTTGTTGTGCCAATTAGCCAGTTGTGGTTCGAAGAAATTTTGGAAGAGAGAGTTGGAAACAAAAAAGGCGAATAATTTCAAATGTTCAAAAACCATGTTTTTCGTACTTGACAAAAAATTTGTGTTGTTGTATTGCAAAGTTGTATGGCACTGAAATCAAAAATCAAAATTTTGTAATTTTTTGTGTGTGTGTGTGTTTTTTTAGTCTTTCGGCCTTTGAAAATCAAATACAAAAAAAACAGAACATTTTCGATTTTGCCTGAGCAAAGCGTGAGCTAAAGTTTCAGAAAATTCACAACTTATGAGGTATAAAAAAATCATTTTCAATATTAAAATTTTCAACGACAAAATTTTGTGCTTTTTGGTATTTTTGAATGAAATTTCGCATCATTTTTCGTTATATTCTGAGCATTTTTGAACTGGTACCAACCCTCTAGGTATTGATTTGGTTATATGTTTCTTATAAATTTCTGAAGTTAACTTTTCATTCTTGAAAATTTTTGAAAAATTGCACAGTTTTCAAATCTGCCTGAGCAAAGCGAGAGCAACAGCTTTGAAAAAATTGATAAGTAATTTAAAAAGTAAAATAAAAGTGAAAAAATAAAAAAATTTCAACAATAGTTTTCGGGAAATTATGACATGTATCTTATTTTTAATCTCCCGAGTCGATTGATGATGGCTTCGAGCTGTTCTGGAGCCTTCAGTTGGTTTTTGATTTCTCCAATTTGAAAGTGGAATTTAGCACATAGATATAACTCAGATTTATCGCCTGTGTGGATTTAGACACATATTTAGGAAATCTTTTCGTGGTGTTTAAAATACAAATTTCTTTCCAACGATAATTTTTGAAAAAATAATAATAATAATAATGGGGTGGGGGTTGTACCTAAATAGAGTGCAAAGGAAATTATAATTAATTGCAGCAACGTCTCCTGGAAAAATTTAAAAATTCTGAAGAAATCAAAAACCAAACTGGAGTACCTTACCTACCTCCTAAGTATTCGGAATTTTGAAAAAAAATGGCGAATATCTGTTCCACGAAATTAACATCAATTTCAGAACTAATTTCCAACATTTTTATGTACAAAATAATAATATCGTAATTACTTCGAGAAAAAAAAACACGAATCTTCGAAAATGTCGATTTTGTATTTTAAAAAAAAAATCAATTTGGGCAGCTAAAATTTTGTGTACAACCTCTGTTCAGATTGGTGGTGAGAACTTCAAGTGGTTCCCCTGTCAGAATATGAAGATTGCCCCATTAAACCAACAATCGCATTCGAATCGTCCGGCTGGAAATTGGCCCGATGATGAACTTCTCAGTGAGGCACCCCATATTGTAAGTAAAATAAAATTTTGATGCTTTCAGAATGAAAAATAGCTTTCATTCGCAAGAATCATGGAAAGAAATTGCACGACCCATTTGAACCAAATTAAGAATTAGAAGTGTTTTTTTACCACAATCCCAGAAACTAAATTTGAACCCACTCCGAAATGTTATTCCTATTTTTGAAGATATGTATTTCCAACTCATCCAATTTTTTCCAAGAATTTCCAACTTTTCGGCTCGCCTCTGGTTATTTTGTGTATTTTTTCCCCAAAAATAAATAAACAAACGAGTAAATACGTAAATAAATCGACGAATAAATTTACATATTATATGTACTTACCTTATGTAAATATATGTACATACTACAAATAAGCTAGAAAAAAATGACGATTAAAAAAAAAATTAAATGTGAAATTTTTAGTTTTTCATCTATGCAATAGCAGTAATAGGTACCCACTGTTTCGTAAATAGTGTTTCGGGTTATTCGAACGACAATGCAAATAATTATATGACGCGTACCACATTGAGCAAATAATTCGAAACGATTTAATTACGATCAGTAAATGTACTATAATTGAAACGTAACTTCCGCCACATTTCACCAAAACAAATTTAAATTACAATTAAACACAGGTTACCTTCCAACGTGTTCGAATTATCTACATGACGGACGATGCGAGGGTGTAGGGTGTAGGTTTTAGGCACACGCGTGTTGTGTCTGTATTTTTTATTCTTCATTTTTTTCGGCAACCAATGTACAGAGTCAGGTATACTTACCTACTTATCACACCACACGTGGAGATGCTGACCTGGTAAATTTACTCTCTGGAAATCGTTGGTTTGAATTGATATAGGTAATAGGTAGGGTCGATGTTATTTTTTTCCCTATAAGGAGACGTAGCTGTGTGTTTTCTTTCTAAAATCGTATGTGTACATATAGCGTGTAGCAAAAGACGCAGTTCGTGGCATTTGAGGGATAGGAAGTATATGGGTATTGGGTAAACAGTAAACACTACCGTAAGTAATGATTATATTGCCAAAAAATAAGCCCGGTATTTGAAATGTAACGTTGTTGTAAGTAAATAAATATTTAAAAGTATATTCGACTGCAATCAAACCAGCTGTTCTTTCGTGGCTTGTTTTATGTATGTACTTCGACGAGCGACGAAAACGTCAGATGGGATAATTATTCGTCGAAGCTGACGTCAAAATATTTTCGTCTTTTGAGTTTTAGGTCTGGGTGTATTTTCATCAAAGGGGTTTGAATTTATAAAAAGCAGCGTAAATCGATTAGGTACAACTTAAACAGGGTGTCTACCAGGTCGCAAAGTCGCAAAAAGTCGCGATTTTGAAAAGATTTTCATCAAGAATTACCAAAAAGTCCCGAAAAATCGTTCCGAATTTAAATTTAAAAAAAATTCTCGTACCTATTCGATAGTAGTGCTACTGCTAAGTTGGTATTTTAAATAATCATAAAAATTCAAAATTTCAAAAGTTTTCACCCTCGCAAATTTCTTTTCTTTAACCAGAAGTTGAGTCTTGATAAACCAACCAAAAAAAAGGATAGAAAAATTGACCTCTCGCATCAATAACTATGTTTTTTCACTTCATGCGAGATTGTGAATTTTTGTCTTACGAGTGCTTTTGCCCTCGCTTAACGAAGATTGCGAAAATTAGGTAGGTACTTAGCATTTTTTGGCCAATAATTTATTGTCAAAAATTCGTGCTTCTCCCCAAAAATAATCAGTCTTGCTTTTTGCTAAAAATTGTCAAAATTCTCGGTTTTTTGCAAAAAAACCTAAAAAGCTTTATTTTTTCCCAAAAACTGTCCAAAAGTCTTCCCTATTGCTGAAAATCCCAGCTGTTTTGCATTGCAAAGTGAAAAATTTTACTTTTCGAAAAAAATTGTATAAGAATGTACTTCTTAATTTCTTATTCTAAAAAATTGCTACTTTTACTAAATGTGCGTATCAAATTTTTGCTTAAAATTATTTAAAAGCTCATCTTTTTGCTAAAATTGTCAAAATCCTGCTTTTTGCCAAAAATTGTGAAAAAATCCTCGCTTTTTAACAAAATTTCAAAAATTGTCGTTTTAAAAAGAATTTGATTTTTACTTTTATTTTAAAAAATTGTCCTAATGTCTCGCATTTTTGCCAGAAATGGTCAGAAAACCATTCCTTCTGTTACAAATTGTACTTTTCGATTACTTTTTGTTTTTTTTTCTCGAGCTTTTTTGGTTACAAAATTGTTTTTTTTTGGGGAAAAATTGAGTACGATGTCAGCCCTCGCTTCACTCGACTCTGTTTACTTTTCATTTTCAAAATTACAATTTTTAAAAACTAATTATTTAAATACCTAATTCTGAAATTTTGGTCGAAAGAAATAAACAAAATTTTTTAAACATTGTTTTTACCTCTCGACACCCGAATTTTTGAAAGCTTTTGCCCTTGTTTCGGTGCGGTGAATTGTTATCTCTGAACTAAAAAAGTCGCAGTTCAAAACTTCCATAAATTCAAAAATGATGATAACAATTTTTAATGAACTTAACCTAGTGTGTGTATCAGGTACATTATTATGTATTATTACTCAATTGGCTTTTTTTTTGAAAACTTGTCATTTTTTCCGGAAAAATTGGTATTTTTTTCTCACAACAGTCGGAAAATTTTCAGTCTGCACCTCCACCCCCACTCCACTCCACCTCGCCCCCTCCCAAAAAACTCCAGTTTTTTTCTCGTAAAATTGCCTAATTTTCGCAAAAGTGAATAAAAAACTTAAAAAAACATACTCGTAATTGTACAACTCGCTTTCAAGTATCCGAAACTGAGAAAAAAAAACAGTAGGAAAAATATCCCGGGGGGAAGGGGGTAATTTTGAGGGCAATTTTGAGGGCCTTATTCGGTGCATCCGCCAGGGGTTTCCAACCGACCCAGTCCGCGCCTGATAACGACAGTCTGCGATTGAAAGAAAAGCAAAGGAAACACCACATATGGGGTAGATACGAGTAGATACAGATACAAGTAGGACGATGCCGTAGGTGAATGAATGAAATTTTTTATTTAAGGACGCTTTAACATGTAAGCTGTTTAGCGTCCACAATACGTTTACATTATTATTTTTTTTACAATCAGGTACCGACGTAGTACGTACTAGTATATTACTTAACTGTTCGGTAAAGTGCGTGAATACCAACGAGTGTGATTTTTGCAGCGCGAGCCGAAGGCGAGCGTTGCAAAGCACACGAGTTGGTGTTCACGTACATTTGCCGAATCGTTGAGTAATATGTTTTACTTAATTAGTATAGGTAAAGCTCTCAGTGCCTCACTGTTTAAAACAAGGCAGTTGTCTTTAAGTCACTATGCGTACAAAATTACACAAAAATGTAAAAAAAATTACAATTGTAGTTCTTTAATTATTTATCTAAATGGCAACCCTGCTTTACATTCGAAGCGTGTTTTTCAGTAGATAGAAAAGATAACGTACGTACATGTGGTAGTGATTTTGATTTCTTGAATATGAATTTCTTTCTTCTTATTCGTTTAATTTTGAAATAAAGCAATGGGTGTTTGATTTTTATCTATCAGAAAATGAATTCCGTTTTGTTTTAGTTTATTTATTCACAAAATCAATTTCGATTTTTAGTATTTACATTAAAATGTGAAGTGATGATAACAAAGTGATGTGAATTTTACTGAAGTACGTAGTAGTTTAGTTATGTACTCGTACATACAATTTATTCTTCAAAAAAGAATTTTAAAACATGGTTACTTGATATCTTTTGAACACAAATTTCATCGAATACCTTCGAATGAACTGGCTGAAAGTAGATTACAGATTTACGTACATGTGATTTCTTACTTCTTTGAGTGAATTTTACTTCGTTTAGTTCGTTTAGTTTTGAAATAAATCGTGGATGTTCAATTTCTATCTAGGTATCAGAAAATGAATTTTGTTTTGTTTATAATGTGATGATAACAAAGTGATGTGAATTTTACCAAAGTACTTATATACTCATATTATGTATTACCGTTTATTCTCGAAATTAGTTACACTTCACTTGATCATTCTCAATGTGTGTTTTGTTTGTAAATCAACTCTCCCAAGGAATTATCAACAGGTACTGTGGTCTATGATGTTCTTACTTTGAAAAAATTATTCATAAAAGAATTTAACAACGTAACTTGATATCTTTTGAAAGTTGAAACTAAATTTCATCGAATATGTACGAATATGAGGAATGAACTGGCCCAAATCCTTAATCATAGTATTGAAAGTACAGAAGAATATTTAATTTAATAGTTCAGTTAGAATAGATTCGCTCAAAAACGTCTGAAAAATGTTATAAAGATTCACTAATCGCCATTTTATGCATACTCACATAGGTATTGTTGATATTACGGTTGTGTCACTGATAAACTCGCGTCAGTACCGTACTGCTGAAAGTAGCCGGTAAAGTGTAACAATACCGCTCTGAAAACAGTGCGGTACTGAGAGTTTTACCTATACCTATTAAGTAATATGTTTTACTTAATTAGTATAGGTAAAGCTCTCAGTGCCTCACTGTTTAAAACAAGGCAATTGTCTTTAAGTCACTATGCGTACAAAATTACACAAAAATGTAAAAAAAATTACAATTGTAGTTCTTTAATCATTCATCTAAATGGCAACCCTGGTTTACATTCGAAGCGTGCTGATAACGTACAATTTCAAATTCATTTCTTCTTCTATTCCTTTAATGGCTTTAATTTTGAAATAAAGCATGGGTGTTTAATTTCTATCTATCAGAAAATGAATTTCGTTTTGTTTCAGTTTATTTATTTACGAAATCAATTTTCAATTTTCAGTATTTACATTAAAATGTGAAGTGATGAAGTGGTGTGAATTTTACTGAAGTACATAGTTACATACTCGTACATACACATACAATATCGTTTATTCTAAGCATTGTTTGTAAATCAACTCTCCCTAAGAATTATTAACAGGTACTGTGGTCTGTGATGTTCTCACTTTGATAAAATTATTCAAAAAAGAATTTTACAACATACTTAGTTAGTTGATAATTATCTTTTGAAGCTAAATTTCATCGAATACCTTCGAATGAACTGGCTGAAAGTAGATTACAGACTTACGTACATGTGATTTCTTGAATTTCTTACTTCTTTGAGTGAATTTCACTTCGTTTAGTTTTGAAATATCTATCAGAAAATGAATTTCGTTTTGTTTATAATGTGATAACAAAGTGGTGTGAATTTTACCGAAGTATGTACTCGTATGTATTACCATTTATTCTCAAAATTACACATCACTTGATCATTCTCAATGTGTGTTTTGTTTGTAAATCAACTCTCCCAAGGAATTATCAACAGGTGCTGTGGTGTGTGATGTTCTTACTTTGATAATATTCATAAAAGAATTTAATAACGTAACTTGATATCTTTTGAAACTAAATTTCATCGAATAGGAATAAGTATGAGGAATGAACTAGCCGAAATCCTTAATTATAGTATTGAAAGTACAGAATATTTAATTAATTTAATAGTTCAGTTAGAATAGATTCGCTCAAAAACGTCTGAAAAATGTTACAAAGATTCACCAATCGCCATTTTATGCATACACACATCGGTATTATTGATATTACGGTAGTGTCACTGATAAACTCGCGTCAGTACCGTACTGTTGAAAGTAGCCGGTAAAGTGTAACAATACCGCTCTGAAAACAGTGCGGTACTGAGAGTTTTACCTATACCTATTAAGTAAATTTATTTATACAAACGCGAGTAAAGGACAAAGGTGCTGAACCGAGCAATAACTACCAAGCGACAAAGGAGAGTACAGAATGTGTTGTGTAGTGGACTTGTCTCGATAACATACGAGTACCTACTTATTTTCAGTATCGAACTCTCGTGGGAGCTAGAGACGCTTGTCATCCTTTAAATTCGAAATTCGACACTGCCGCGACGGCGTCGTCTTATACTCGTAGCATTATTTTCATGTAACGAATCTCGAAAATGTGAATGTGATACAGGTTATGCGGTGGTTACTTACTTTGTAATTCTGTATTACTACACGAGTAGAGAGGAGAGAGAGAGAGAGAGAGAGAGAGCAAAAAAGAGAAATGTCCACGATTTGTGGCGTTAAACGCGTATCGAAATTTCTTAGATTTATTTTCGATAAAGCTGAAAGGCGAGGCACTTTTTTCCGTTGGCTGTAAAGAAACCTTCACTCGAGACTATTTTCAAAGCAAAGCGAAGCGGAGGCGAGGCAAAAAATGTAATTAAAATTTTCGCCGGAATGAAATACTCGCGTACCTTTCGGCTTCCGCGTGGTCTCTTTATGTTACACTTTTATGGCCTTTTCTAGCAATTCTATGGCTGTGGAGATGGCGTGCCGTGTACCGTGTACCGTATACACTGTGCAGGCCACAGGGGTGGATTCTCTCTATCCGTTTACGATCGTCGTCGTTCTTGAGAGACCGAATCTCGCTTTTATGAAATTCTTGCCGTTTCCACCGCGTCTCATCGTCTCCGGTCTTGGTCTTCCTTATGCCTTACAGTCTTACACGTTTGCAAGCGTAAGCCTACGTATTTATTACACTAGACGCAGTCGCAGACTTAGACGCTGCCATGCAATTACTTATAGTACGAAAATAGTTTTCAAATAAGTACATAGTTATTCGTACGATTGTTGTAGGCTAAAATAGACTGCCACTAACATATAAGTTCAACTTGAGTGAAAATATGTTCCGATTTGAAAATACTTACTTATGTACATATAAGTATTGTGTACTTGTATACGAAATGGTGCAAGCGGTTTGCATTTGCTCGTCATCATACGAGTAGTTCAGAGTAGCTATGATCGTTGGATCAACTTTATTTTTGTAGCAAAGTCACAATAGGATTGTAGAGTTGTGGAAATTTTCAAAAATAAACGTCCCTATTTATCATAGTAAGTATTGTATGTACATATGTAGGTTGATTCTAAAATTTATAGTCGACGAGGAAACCCTTTAAACTGACACGATCGGAATTCGGATTACAACGAAACCAAGCTACTTACGTAGATCGAATGCATAGACATACAGCTTGTCTTAAAACGCCCATAATCAATGTTTCGAGTACTAACTACTTATGAGTATAATTATTCATTCTTGGATTTTTGGTGAATTTTTGAAAATTCAAAGAAATCCGAAATTTTTTTTTTTTTTTTTTTAAACACATCGAACCAGTATTTATTTATGAATAATTAGATCCTTTCAACAGTTTCAACCCACCAATTCGAAAACTCCCAGTTTCAAGCCATTCTGCAGCCTCGAACTGGAACGAGAATTTTTGGAACGGACGAACGGGATCGAAAAAAACGTAAAATACACTACCAGCGCAAATTTCATCGATTGAAATTTATTTTTCGATTTTTTGGTAAATTTTTGATGAAGGCCATTTTTCATGAAAAAAAAATCAAAGTTTGGTAAAATTGACCGCATGCACCATCGAATAAATAATCTGTACCTACTACTTACATATCTACCATCTACAGTATAAAGTAGGTAGAGGTACGTAGTAAGTTTTACATAAAATGGATAGATATCTACTTAGGTTTTTTTGCCAAAATTTTATCGCAAACTTGTTCCCTCCGAAGCTAAAAACAATAAACATATCTATCCATTTCAATATTAGTTCATCGTAATAAAAATACTTGAGTAATTTATTTGGCAACACCGCAACGCATTAAAATGTTAGGTAGAGGTACCGAATACCGATAAGTCAAGTCAACTAGCAAGGTGCTAAAGGGTCTTATCAGAAGAATGATTCACAGAATTGAAAATATGTAAAATTCGTAGCGTTGAAATGTTTTCAGTTTTCAGTTTTCAACTGGTTCATCGTGTCTTTTGTTAAAAGTTACGAAGCGTCGTTCGATTGATATGACGCATCGCCGGGTCGGGCGGCCGTGATGAATAACCTCCCCTTATCGGTGTTTTATACTCGTATAAATGGAATGCAAAAATTTGTCTCGCTCTCGTTACTTTAATCGTGCGAACATTTCGGCGATTTCGCGTGTCGATTACTGATTGATGAAGAATAGCTACTAGCTATAGTAGAGTAATGTCGATTCGCGTCATCCCGTGGTTTCGTTAGTTTCGTTTCGTTCAGTTTTGGATGTTTTTTTTTTCACTCGTTAAATCAATTTTGAATTATTTATTCATTCCGGAGTATTCGCGTTGTTTTCCGAGATTTTTAACGAATTATTCAGGGTAATGTACTAATGTACTCGTATTTCAATTCGTAGTCGTAGCCATCTTAGTTACCTATATCTACGTGATTTATTTGATAAAAAATGACGAAAAGGTATAAATGTGCGTTTTTTCATCACGAGGAAAGCTGTCGAGACGATTCGGATCAGCCCCAAAATCGAGTAATTTATGTACGTAGATAAAGGTATGTACTTAATGTGTGTGTAAGTATGTATGTAGATGTACTATGTATGTAGCATGTAATGTATGTACTGTACTAAGTAATATGAATCAATTTCACACCAATTAAGTATTCGAGTGCGAAATATTGATACAGAAGTGAGACAGAGGGAGGCATAGTAAGTTCTGATCGTACGTATTTCTTCAGTGAAATGTATAATCTAAAGAAATGGTGCTTAATTCTTGAAGTACTTAATGGGATGTTTTCTGGTACCTAATTACAGTATTTTCGACGGCAATTACGATATTTTATCGCAATGTGGTATTTGAATTGGGTAATTTCGGCTATTAAGTATTATATTAAAAAAAACACACATCTTGAATTCATTTTTGCGTTTTTTTCTATTTTTCTAAAATATTTCAAATTAATTTGCATTTTTACCTCTCTTAATCGTGAACTATACGCGACCCGTTAACGCTACAATTACGATGTATTACGGTAATTACCAAATGAAAAGGGTGATTTTTGATAATTTCCCAATTTTTTGGGGTTAGGTACTCTTTGTTTTTAGAGTATACCCAGTCGAATGTTCTCGGAGTAATTGCAGTCACTTTTGCTGGATATTTCTATCGGGTATAAGGTAATTTGGAGTAATTTTTCGATTTTCCGAGGAAAAATATTTTTAAAGAAGTGCCTTTTTCGATTTTGCGTGAATTTTTGAAAATTGTTGGGCCAAAAATATAAAAGAATCAAAATCTTATTAAATTGGCCTACAAAAGCTGAAATTTGGTATACGGGTACACTGTTTTTTCGAACCTCTAAATCAATTGAAAATGGTTTCGAATTATACGAGTATGAGTACTGCTGGAGCCTCCAGCAGGTGTTTGAAACTGGAACGATAAAACTTTACCAAAAAAAATTGGAAAGCTAAAATTGACTACGTACTCGGGACTTTTTGTCCTTGGGGGGGGGGGGGGGGGTTGAGGGAAGGGGAGAGAGGACAAGCTATATTCTCAAATGCGGTAATTCCGTAATTCCAAACATCCAAAAAAGAATTGATTTTCGCCTTATCTGTTCAAAAATTCCTCTTTTCGTTCCAAAATTGCAAAGAAAAGTCACATTTTATGCAAAACATGCTTAATAAGGTTTCTTTTGCTGTCTAAGCCAAATAGTGTTAAAAAGTGTCAATTTTTGAGAAATCGTCAAAAAATTCCCATTTTTTGTCAAAGTTGTCAATTTTTGGAAAAAATGTCGAAAAGTGTCATTTTTTGAGGAAATCGTGAAGAAGTATTAATTTTTGGCAAATTGTCAAAAAGTGCCTTTTTTGGCAAATTGTCAATAAGTGCCTTTTTTGGTAAAATTGTCAAAAAAGGACCATTTTTGCAGTTCTGTTCTTGTCAAGATTGCCGACATTGTCAAAAAGTTGGGTACTTTTTTTTTGTCAAAATTGTCAGAGTGTCGATTATTTTGTAAAAAACGCCAAAAAGTGTCAATTTTTGGAAAACATAATTATCAAAGAGTGTCAATTTCTGAGAAAATTTTCCACATGTCAACTTTTGAGAAAATATCAAAAAATGTGAATTTTTAAGAAAATCGTCAAGAAAAGTTCATTTTTGGCAAAATTATCAAAAAATGCCATTTTTTCAATCTTTTCTTGCCTCGATTTCCTAAAAATTGATATTTCTGCCAAAATTGTCAAAAAATTCCTGATTTTTGCCAAACTTACCAGAGAGTCAAGTTTTGACGAGTTGATGAAAAGTAATGATTTTTTTTGACAAAATGCTCGCGAAGTAGTTTTTTGATAAAATGCTCAAATATTCTTAAGAGTCAGCAGCAACTTGAAAATTCTAGTTTTCTATAAACCTACATTCTTGCGATTGGTACTCGATGGTGACCCACTTGACCCAAAATCAGTATCTGCCAGTTCGGAACCGTACAGGGTTTTCCCAGTGATTTTCATAATTGAAAGTTTAAAAGTATTCCCCCACCATTTAAGTGGATCTAGTCTAGGTACATTACATATACTACAATAATAAGAAGCTGATTGTGACATTGATTTACGCCCTATTTTTGATATTCCGAGTCGATTGCAGATGGTTTTAAGCCGTTTTGAAGTCACTAGCGACATTTTGAAAAATTTTACGAATTTTGCGAATCTTTCAAATTTTTAATTATGAAATCGCCGAACAAAAAATATACGGATTTGAACTGGCAGACAGTAATTCCGAAAAAATGGCATGTGGTTGGTCAAGTACATACATAGATCACTAACGAACACCAATCGTAAGGGCATACATACTTACTCTTACCTACGTGCTAAAGTCGATTTGGATAGCTTTTACAGTTTTTTTTTTTTTTTTTTTTTTTAGGAAACTGAAATTCTCGGCGTGTTGAAATTGAAACATAGGTAGAGTGAATTTTAGCTTTTCAACTTCATAATTATGTATTACGAGTGCGAGTATGTTCAAATCTTGTGAAAATTTCAACTTTGAAAAATCTGCTGGGAACTTCAGAACTCCTTACTTTGAACGGTTCAAACGAGTTTCCAAATAACTGTGGGGAGGGGGCAAAAGCAGGGTTAGTACCAAATTGTAAGCGTTCTCGGGTCGATTTGGCAACATTTTGAATCTTCAGATGTTTGAACCAAATTAGATTTTCGAAAATCAACCAAAAATAGAAAATTTGTGAGAGTCGTATCGTAAAAATATATTTGTATTTTCGTCGGTGTTCTGCACCTTGAAAAACATAACTCTCGACATGTCTCGTATTTTCGAGATTTTTTTTCTTCAATTTTTCCTTTAAACTGGAAGGGGAGGCGGCGGCGCGCGCGCTCTCTTTAATTAAAAGTGTGCAAAAATTTGATATTTCCAACTCACTTGATGGGGGAATTTTACGTATGCTCTACAATTTTTTTTCAACTCATTTTTTTGTACGAGTAAGTAGAATAATAATTAGTAATCCTCAACTTTTCCCAAAATTGAGTTTTTTGTTATTAAAAGTTTGAATTCTTCGACAATTTTTTCTTGGCGGAAAAATCTTTTCCGAGGGTTTGTTTTCCAAGTTATTTCGAGAAAAAATTAAATAGCTCAACTCGATGGAACAGGGTGTCCACAGGTCTGGAAAACCTGGAAAACCTGGAAAAGTCAGGGAATTCGGTCGGTCTGGAAAAGTCAGGGAAAAGTCAGGGAATTTCGTAATTTTCACGCAAAATCCCTGGAATTTTGAAAAAACGAATCAATTGAAAATTTTGAATAAGGACCTGTGATGAAAGGAAAACACTGTTTTTCACTTCTCGAAACGCAAATTTTCAAAAGCTTTTGCCCTCGCTTCGCTCGGGCTTGTTTTCTTTCCTCTTTCAAAGACAACATGAAAATGTCTAGATTATAAAAATCAAGTTTTTATGCCAAAAAATGAACTCCTCACGAAAAAAAACATCGTTTTTAAGCATCTCGAATGTACATACAAATTTACAAGAGCTTTCGCCCTCGCTTGGGTCTGTTCTGTTTTCTTTTTCAAAATCAACTTCCTTTAAAAAAAAACATAATTCAAATATTCTAAAATTTTAAAAGCCAAAAAAAAGCAACTCGTCCTCACATAAAAAAAACCTCGTTTTTATGCCTCTCGAAACTCAAATTCTCAGAGGCTTCCGCCCTCGCTTCGCTCGAGCCTGTTCTCTTTTCTTTTCAAGAGTGAACTTCCTTCAAAAAAACATCCATTCCAATATTAAAATTTTAAAAAACCAAAAAATAAACACTCTTCGCATTCAAAAAAAACTCGTTTTCAGGCATCTTGAAATGCAAATTTTCGAAAGTTCTCGCCCTTGCTTCGCTCGGGCCAATTTGTCTGTCATTTTGAAATGAACAAATTTCGCATTTTGAGGCCTTCAAAAATCAAAAAAAGAAAATAAAAATTTTCATAAGTTATATGAATACATATATTATGTATTTTATCAATTGGCCAAACTTGATGCATGTTTTATTTATTTTTAATTAGAAAAGTTAATAATCAAAGTTAAGCTGTTTTTTATATCCGAAGAAGTATCCAGTTCGAAGAGAAGCTTATGAAAAAAATTACCCCCCCCCATTTTTAAATTAAAGTATGGGGTAAGCGTAGAAAATTGAGAAAAATGGTCTGGAAAAATAGAAAAATTGGTCTGGAAAACCTGGAAAAGTCAGGGAAAATCATTTCCAGAAATGAGTGGACACCCTGTGGAACAACTTCTTTTCTTAACTGGTGAGTTGGCTCGAATTGGATTTGATCCATTTCCCCCTAACCCCCTTTTTCTGTTGCATCGCTGTTTTTGTATTGATTTTATAAGTGTACGAGTACCTACGTACGCGTATTTGCTTCAGTACATTGATCTGACTTCGTACTCGCGTGCTCCATGTATTTTTCTTGCGCCAAATCAAAGTCACGTCTGAAATCTGTGTGTTCAGCTGTTCACCGTACTCGATCCTCGTTATATCTTGTACTTCTTAAGTTAACAACTTATCGTACTCGTACATTTGGAATGCTTTCTCTTGGGTTCTTGGGCTGTGTTTCGTCGACTATGTACTCGTACTCGTACTTCCACCTTCGTATCTGTGTACGAGTACATAGAATGCGGCACGGAGCGGCGCGGCGATCGATTTACGTATAATAAGCTTCGTTACAAGCGGTACATCGGATGCGGAGGATCCGCCTTGCTACGTTATACAATATCTACGCGCGAGAATGTCATTTTTAATATTAGACCTGCCGCAGCAACAAGTTTTTACGCTGGAAAATTTCTCATTTTACGGAGCACGACGACGACGACGACGACGATGATGATGGCGACGAGGAAGATGTAAGATATTAATGATTTTTCTGGTACCGGGCGTTGTCGTCGTCGTCGTCGTTGGTCGAGCTCGTTACAACTTTATAATTGTAATCCTGCTCGAGTTTCGAATCAAATCGATGCGCATCGACCGAGGTGGGCGGACGACCGATGAATAAAATGAAAATCGGACATTGAAAAAAAAACTAAAAAAAAAAAAAACACAGGAAAAAGTTTTTCCGTCGGTTGAGGTGATGTCGCGTGGTATGGCAATGCTATGGCCGGACTAATCGTACGTGAAAAGCTATGCTCCGCTTTTCCCGATACCCTGCCCTGCCCTGCGCTGCCCTGTTGTTCGTGAGGCCGCCGGTGGCGATGGCGATGGCGGCTCCTCGTTCGTCAGATCGTCACGTGAAAATGTTAATAAGGGTGCTCGAGAAAGGTGTTTTGCCAAGGCGTAAGTTTTCCACGAATATTAATTGGGCGAAACGCTATCGACGAGCCAGACTCGGGGTGGGTGGAGTAGGGTGGGGTGCTGAAGACGATGGACAAATGCTCGAGCTCGACGTTGGTCGTCGACGAAATTGATTTATAAATACGCGCGTAGTAGGTATGTTCAATGTTGACTCGAGAGAAATAAATGCTATAGTGCAAAGTGTGTGTATGTACTCGTACATGTAGGTAGGTAGTAGGTTGCGAAAATTTCTCGACTAATCGATCGAAAATTTGATGTCGATGGCGGACGAAGGAACTCGCGTCGCGTGTGTTTTGAATGAGCTCGAGACAGCGAAAATATACATGTTAAAAGTACATAGGTACGCATCATCATTCGAAGATAAGTGTTTTGAG
This sequence comes from Planococcus citri, assembly GCF_950023065.1. Taxonomy (NCBI): domain Eukaryota; kingdom Metazoa; phylum Arthropoda; class Insecta; order Hemiptera; family Pseudococcidae; genus Planococcus; species Planococcus citri. Next base: position 82,577,622 of record NC_088679.1, on the reverse strand, counting down.
ATCAAGCTGATTTTGAAAAAAAAAGATCATCGTAGTTACAGTAGTTTTCATGGGCTGATGGACTGTGTATAGTAGATCGAATGATTTTGATTCGTCAGAGTTTTTTTTTGGGAAGGCCAGCACAAGGGAGAGGAAAATTGAAGGAGGTATAGGGTTCAATATTCAGTCTATTTTACTCATTTTTCAATAGGTATTATACTTTGTGATAGGCTATTTCGTAGCGTATTTTATTTGTACGGAATTTCGCATGGTTCTCTCAATTTGTGTCGTCATCTGCTATGTAGTAAGTATGTTTTCGATTCGGAAATTGACATTATGGATGGAATCATTGATACTCGTATGCGCGTGCCACTCGATTTCGAGACTAGCGCAGCATTATAGTTATAGTTAGCGTAGCCCAGTGAGACGTCATGTCTGCTACACGTTACGAGTATAACGTTTTAGCTGCATTTTAAATTTGTCAGATCTGTTAAGACTTTTGGCGTGTTGATACTGGATCGAATCCAATAAAAATTTCGCCTTTCGCCCACCTCGTTTCGCCAAATATTCAACAATTAGCCATGCAATAAGTCGTCGACGCTGACACTGAGAATGCAACGCTGTGACGTTTCCTACTCGTACGCGTACTTAAGTATGTGTATTCGCGTATATTTACGTTTTTTTCCCCCTGGAACTCGTTACGTTAAATATCGAGCGAAGATGTGTATTAGATATGATTTTTTATTCGATATTTCGTTGTTTCAAACGTAGATGTACAAGATCGCTAAGTATTAGCTGGTGGGTCAATCATTTGTAACGATTGCGAATTTAAATTTGTTTACCGAACAAAACACTTCTGTCAAAAATTATTAAGAACTTTCCATTATGAGATGTTAATAAGCCTGAGAAATTAAAAGTGCCGAACTTTTTTTAAATTGTAGACCTTTCGAGGTTTTGAATCGTCCTGGAAGGTGAACAGTGAACATGAAATTTGGCACCTATAAACTCGTTTTTCCATCTTTGTGACCATTTCGATTAACTTGGGCACATATTTTCACAAAGTCTTTCCACTTTGGTTCAAATCTAAAACTTTCTCCACCGTTAAATTTTTTTAAAATGGAAAAAAAATTGAAATCTGCTGGAGGTTGCAGAACAGTTGGAAATTATCGTCAATCGACTCGGGAGGTTGAAAATAGGGCACAAACTAAATTTTACTACTTTTTGTTCACGTGTTCGCGAACTATGTACGAGTAGGTATGTACACATATGATTTTTTATTTTTTTCCGCCGAAAATACTTCAAAATTTTGGATTTCATAAATACGAGCTCTCCCCTCTAATCAGTGGTTAGTCTTGGGTGGAGATAGAGGGCTAAAATTGATATGAGAAGGGTGAGATTATAATGTATCAAACATTTTCAGACATTTTGCAACAGCGTTAATATTGTTCAGCCGTACCTAAAAGAATTGAAGTCTCTTCTTCAGCTCACTCGGAGTCTCTCGTGCCCCAGAGTTTGAAATTAGAGTAAAAAATTTCAATTCCCAAATCAAAGATTTATCGCGGCATTTAATCTTTCTCCCTCTCACGTCAGTCAGTGGTTCCCTGATCCTTAGGGACATGCGTAACATTAATTGAAATTTCTTTAAATTTATTTGTCAAAAAAAAACTCCTCAATGAGGGAAGAAGGGAATGTTTGTTGTTATCAATAATTTAAGCGAATGATGAAAAATTACTTCGGTAGCGTACTTTCTTAATCTCGACAATTCGGCAAAGGTGCCTGGCTGCCTAGTGCCTACCTAAAGGCAAAACACATTGTACAGTGTTGTACACGGTACATTTTCATTTCAAAATAAGTCTCACTATCATATTTTCGCTTTTCCGCTTTAAAAAGCTACGGAGTAAAATAAACAGCGAACGGGGTATATCGACTTTTTTATAATTTATAGATTTTAATTAGGTCGCATTGTTTACAACTCGCTATTAATTTATTCCACCCTCGACGGACGGTTTTATTTACCGGGCTAAAAAGTTCAACAGCCGAATAAATTCACCCTATATTTCTCTGTTTCTTATCTGGCGTTATTAGAAATACTCGTAGCGTAATTTCAACGACTAGATACTCGTACGAGTATTTGGAATTTTAGAGCGCACATAACACTGCACCGTACGGATTCGAAATTTCCTATTTTACGCTCCATTCTCTTCGCTCTTCTGCTCGCTGTTCGCTTGTACATACGTGTACGTAGTAAGCACCGTATCCGAGTTTGACATTTATACTAACAAAATTTTACGCGTTTTCCATTTTAATAATATACATACGTAACTTACGAGTATAAACTCGGCTACGGAATCGATAGTTGATATGCATAAAAAATAGATAATTTTTATTAACCGCAAATTTTACGATCAAGGCGCGGCGTGGCGCGGCGTCCGACGACGACGACGACGACAACGTTAAAAATTTTATCCTTGTGCAGGGGGTAGGACAGCAGGAGCAAGAGCAGGATATTTCCCTTTCGTTATCCTTCTGCTTGCGTTATACTCTATACTCGACTCGAAAATACGCGAGTAACTTTAAAATAAGCAATATGGAACGGTACGATATTGACTGAAGCAAAACGTACGAGTACATATACTTACGCCAAGATACATAAAACTCCTTGACGCCCAAACGTCAACTGCACAACGTAGACGTACCACCAATACCACCAAAACAGACATCGATTAGAGCAAATTCACCAAACGCCGCGGTTTTTTCATGTCCAGAATGCCAGAATAATTTCTTACGACTTTTTCAAATTTTCCGCACCAATTTTGTCAAGTTCCGCGGACTATTTTCGAGCGATACTATGTAAAGAAATACAACATTCGAACTGAATTTTAATCATCAAAATGGATAGACGAATTTCAAAGCCACAAATGTGCTGACTTCGTCTTAACGTTGCACAACTTTGAAACGTGTGTGCACGCAGAAGGTCGTTATCACATGGACTTCAGTACGTTTGGCAAACTTCGAAACAAAAAGAGCATTTTTTAGGCAGACAAAGGTAAAAATTATTACTTTTTGGACGTTTTGGCAAAAAAAGCACTACTGTAAGCAAACTTTGGCAAACATTACGACCATTTGACTAATTCACCAAAAAACTATACTTCCTCAGAATTTTGACCAAAATAAAATTGACCTCTTTCTGACGATTTTCAGAAAAAACGGTAATTTTTTGACAATTCTAGCAAAAACAAAAGTTTTTGGGAAATCGTGGCAAGAATAGGACTGTTTAAAAATTTTGGCAAAAATGAAAACTTCCTGACGATTTTTTCAAAACTTGGCACTTTTTGATATGTATTTTTCTCCCAAAAATTGACACTGTCTGACAACTTTGACAAAAGATGGTTGACAATTAAGTATAATGACAAAATCAAAGGATTTTTTTCGCAGTTTTGGCTTGGCAAACACAGAATTTTTTAGATGAGTAATTTTGGCAAAAACATGACTGTTTGACAATTTTGGAATAAATGATTCCTTTTCACAATTTTACCAAAAACAGACACTTTTCGACTATTTTGCCAAAAATTGGCGCTTTTCAACCCCCCCCCCCCCCCCCCAAAAAAAAATTACGCCTCTTGTCGACTCGCCAAAAATTCACACTGACAATTTCGAACAAAAAAAAGTCGTAATTTTCTGACAATTTTGGCAAACAGAATTTTAGTATAATCTTGGTAAGCACAGGACTGTTTGACTATGGAGTCATAAATGGACACTTCGTGTCTATTTTTCCTAACATGTATTTCCGCTTTTTGATATTCCCCCCCCCCCCCAAAATCGACAATATTCGACATTTTTTCCAAAAATTGATACTCTTTGACAAGTTGCACATAATTTCTTTTCGACAATTCTGACAAGAACAGGACTGTTTGACAATTAAACTTTTTGACTTCGGCAAATTTAAGAAAGTTAGGCAAAAAACAGGACTCGGTAGTTTGGAAATTTAGGAACGAAAAGATGAATTTTGAAGCAGATAAGACGAAAATCAATTCTTTTTGGGTATTTGGATTAATGGGGGGGGGGGGGGTGTTACAAAAAGTTATGGACTTGCACTTTTCAATAAGTAGTCTCTCTCTCCCATCCCTCACCCTAAAAAAAAGTTGTTGAAAAAGATATTTCACCGTGGTATTTGAAATACCATGGAGAGAGAAGAAGGTGCAAAGCTCCCAAATTTTGATAAAATGTGAAAAAGTGTCAAATATTGTGTAGCATATCGTTGCATACATTTTCAAATGCGCTGAAGATTCCCTTGTAAGGTTGGAAAACCAATTTTACACCATGCAGTTTCACCAGATGAATCATAAATGTTCAATTCGGTACCTAAATATCACAAACAGGAACTCTTCATGCAACCATTCTATACGTAGTTCATCATTTCCCCAAAGAAAATCACCAAATGAACACGAAATTTCAACATTTCCCAACTCGATCAGATATAAAAAGTAACTAGTAAGTTGCAACCTTGCGAAGTACTACTTTATCGATATTTCTTCTCTGGAGTCTGAAAACAACATCAGTTTTAGTTTGAAAGATTCAGTACGCGACGTGTACTGCGGCAGCAATTAAGTACGAGTATATTCAAGAAAAAAACAACAGTTTCCGAACGAATGTTATACTCGAACGTGGCTGGTAGCCAAAATTCATTGATAATGAATCCAATTAACTAGTGTAAATGAAATATATCTTCGATATGACGCTGACACCACCAATCAATCGTCCCAAAGCATTATTCCACTCGCGAGAGATGAAAGCACGAAGCACGAAGAGTTGGTGGTGGTGGCGGTGGTGGTGGTGGTGACCACGAAGAGTTAACGATGCTACGTCAAAAAAGTTTGTAACACTTCTGACTTTGTGTGCGCGAGTAAATGGATGGCGTTTTCGTAAAAGCTTCCTGAGTATAACTTACCACACATCGTGGATTGAATGTATGCACAGCTATAGTGCAAAGGTTCACGCGTAAAACTATAACTAAATCGATTTATTAATAAATTTCGTACGTATATACCATTATTACCTACTGAATACTGAATACTGAAATGGCGAGAAAGTGCGACGCGACGACGGGAGGGAGCGCAGGCTCTCGTATAAATAAAGGGTGTTACATAAACACGTTTGGTTCGTAGATCGCTCTCGCAGTTACGTACGTATTTTCTCCATTCGGTGATTTAGATTGTAAACAATACGGGATAAAAACAACGTTATGCAGGCTTCACCATCGCCAGCACGAGCCCAGGGTGTATATTTACGATGAATTTACGATACGACGTTCTGTTTCCCTTCCCTGTCTGCCTATACTACGAGTAGTTACTTCTCCGTGAATTTTTAGCCAAATTTTTGTAAAAAATGATGGCTATTGCGGTAGGCCCAACTTTGGATAAAAAGGTCGGGGATGAAAAATTTTGATAGTTCTCGACGTTTTGAGCTCAAACTAGATGATTCCCGGTGTGTCAGTTTTTACATATATATATATATAGATATATATTTATTTATTTATTTATAAGTTTCAGCACGACCTTGATTTTTACATTTTATGACCGGGAACCTGCTCTAATTGATCAAATCAACTCAAACTTGGGGAATAGGGTTCTTTTAGGACCTAGAACTGACCCCTGCAGTTTGAGGGGTCAAAGTTGAAAATTACAGAAAGGTCATTTTTTGGGAGGGGCATAATAAGGCCCCAAATAAACGAAAAAGGTCCAAAATCATACCATAGGTCATGACCTCCATTGTGATCAACATATCCAAATTTCAGCTTCCTAGGTCATCCCCACCCTGATTGAGGTGGGAAAAACCACATTTGACCCCAGTTTTTGACCCCCTCACCCCTAAAATTGACCTAGGGGGTCCAAATTCTCAGCATACAATGAGAGGGTGCCCCTTGAGTGCTTTTTGCAAGATTCAACCTTCCAACCCCATTTGACCCCTCCCCAGGGTCAAAAAAGTGGATTTTTGCGTGTTTTTTGGCGTTTAGCCAAGCCTACAGCCCCTCCAAATTGACCTAGAGGGTCCAAATTTTCACAGTACATTGGGAGGATGTACCAGAAGTGCCTTTTGCAGGTTTCAACCTTCTAACCCCATTTGACCCCTCTCCAGAGTAAAAAAAGTGGATTTTTTCATCCATTTTACGTGTTTTTTGAAAATTTTAACATTTAGCCAAGCCTACAGCCTCTCCAAATTGACCTAGAGGGTCCAAATTTTCACAGTACATTGGGAGGATGTACCCGAAGTGCCTTTTGTATGTGTCAACCTTCCAACCCCATTTTTACAGAATGGTCATTTTTTTGGAGGGGCATAATATGACCCCAAATGGATGAAAAGGGTCCAAAATCATACCATTGGTCAGTACTACCATTGTGATCAACAAATCCAAATTTCAGCTTCCTAGGTCATCCCCTCCCTGATTGAGGTGGGAAAAACCACATTCGACCCCAGTTTTTGACCCCCTCACCCCTAAAATTGACCTGGGGGGTCCAAATTCTCAGCATACAATGAGAGGGTGCCCCTTGAGTGCTTTTTGCAAGATTCAACCTTCCAACCCCATTTGACCCCTCCCCAGGGTCAAAAAAGTGGATTTTTGCGTATTTTTTGACATTTAGCCAAACGTACAGCCCCTCCAAATTGACATAAAGGGTCCAAATTTTCACAGTACATTGAGAGGATATACCCAAAGTGCCTTTTACAGGTTTCAACCGTCTAACCCCATTTGATCCCTCTCCAGAGTCAAAAAAGTGGATTTTTTCATCCATTTTACGTGTTTTTTGAAAATTTTAACATTTAGCCAAGCCTACAACCCCTCCAAATTGACCTAGAGGGTCCAAATTTTCACAGTACATTGGGAGGATGTACCTGAAGTGCCTTTTGCAGGTTTCAACCTTCCAACTCCATTTGACCCCTCTCCAGGGTCAAAAATGTGGATTTTTTATCCATTTTACATGTTTTTTTGAAAATTTTGAATTTGATGTTTAGCCAAGCCTACAGCCCCTCCAAATTGACCTACCGGGTTCAAATTTTCACAGTACAATGGGAGGATGTACCCGAAGTGCCTTTTGCCGGTTTCAACCTTCGAACCTCCTTTGACCTGTTTTAGGGTCAACAGGTTTATTACCACATTTTTTTCAAGGGGGAAAAAGAGAGTTGGGCGAAGCCCGAGGGGGGTGCAGGGGGACGGAGTCCCCCCGCTATCATAAGAAGAAACCAGTGGAAGGAGAGAGTTGGGCGAAGCTCAAGGGGGGTTCAGGGGGGGCCACACAGTCGAAGCACAGGAGCGAAGCGAGGGTGCGAGTAGTTCAAGCGAAGCGCAGAACATGAAAAAAAATGTCATTTGCAGAAGGTAATTGGGCAAAGCCCAAGGGGGGTTCGTGGGAACGACGTCCCCCCAAACACAGGCGAAGTAAGCACAGGAGCAAAGCGAGGGTGCGAGTAGTTCAAGCGAAGCGCAGAACATGAAAAAAAGACATTTGCAGAAGGTAATTGGGCAAAGCCCAAGGGGGGTTCAGGGGGGACGAAGTCCCCCCAAACACAGGCGAAGCGCAGGAGCGAAGCGAGGGTGCGAGTAGTTCAAGCGCCCTCAATGTTCCGGCAAAAAAATTTGGCTCTTACGTAGCGGCAGACTGCTACGACTTTTTTCTCTCGTGACGCGCCACGCGAGTTGATAAACCGCAACTAAACATGTTTCACAAATACCCACGTAAGCAGTACCTACTACCAACTACCAACTACCTACTATACTACGAGTATAAGCTGCGAGCACTGTAGAGTGTAAATGTAGGTAGGTACTTGTTTGAAAAAAAAAAAAAAAAAATGATGGTAATAATAATAATACGAGTAACGTAAACACATTGACGACCCAATTCGTAAAATTAGAGATATTAAAATAGCGCGAGGATGTATCGCGTCGCGTCACATCGCACTGGCAAGTGGCATAGGTGGGAAAGGCGTTTAGCGCAGGGTATAGGGTGCAGGTGCACGTTTGCACACTACTGTACCAACTATCAACAGGCAATAATTCCATCGTTGTCGTGTAAAAGCTGCAAAATCAACTGCGTCTATTTGTACATAATATATGAGTACCTTAGAGTCAAACCCAGAATTCTCCAAATTTTTGAAAAATGAGGTTATGATCGTTTTGGGTACAGTTAGTCGGTATGCATCGATTGCCATTCTCCGTTTTTACCAATCTGACATAATGACGAAGTCAGCGAGGTCCAAAGTACCGGGTCCGAGTCCAATTCCGAAAAAAGTCCAAAATTTTCAAAAATGAGATTATGGTTGTTTTGGGTACAGTTAGTAGGTACGCATCAATTGCCATTCTACATTTTACCCATTCGATGCCATGATGGTGAGGGGGTCCAAAGTCCCGGGTTCGAGTCAAACTTTGAAAAAAATACTTCAAAAAATTTTTTTTTTTATTCCAGTCGACTGTAAACAACCTTGAGATACTTTCAACAGACTTGAATCTAGAATTATCCCTCATTTTATCATGTATTTTTGACATTTTTTTTGATTTTTTTACAGACTTGGAGTCAAAACCAGAATTCTCCAAAATGGTATCGTGAATTACTGCTATGGAAAGACTTGAAAAAAAATTTTTTTTTCGTCAATTCGATTGTTACCCAAAGCACTATTTATAGACGAGATTAGAAACCTGCTACTACTGATACCAACCTTCTAGCAGTTTTTTGTGTTTTTCTCAAAATGACGAAAAGTGGAGAATTCTGGGTTTGACTCTAAAGTACTCATATGTACTCGTAGAAGGTAAGTAATAAGTACTCGTACGTATTTCACCGACTGTATGTGTATTTTTATGTACAGTAAGTATAGGTAATATTCGTATTCTGACGTGTTCCCCATATTAATGGAAATCATTTAGGGAACAGTGTCCTTTTATTCTTTAAGCGCTTGTTCGAACGATTTCCAGACATTTTCTCGGCGATTCGTGAAAAACTGAGCCACTTTCAAAATTTTCAAGTTCACGTCTTCCCAAAGATGATTGGATCTGAGCCGATCTAATCTATTTTTGTAATACAATCAAATCATATGTCTGCTCACTTGGGCCAATTTTCTACTCTGAACCGATCCCAGACGTGTCTGAATCTGATATGATTCAATCACCTCCGATCAGAACGTTAAGAATAGACCTGATCAGGTCCTATCGCTTTCTCTCAAATAAATATGGGATCGTAGGATGGATCGTCCAGCGGAGACCTTTGTTATAAGTTGAAAGTTACTCAGAAAAAATTGCAACCCCGGAAGAGGGGAGAAAATATAAGAGCTCTCAAAGAGAAGGCAATTTTGAAAACAATCGTTGTTTTTTGGCTACCAGGCAAATATAATCCCCCCCCCCCCATTTCTGGGGACGAAACTACGAGTAAGGGTAAGGTGCCCGAATGTCGACCAGTACCCTAAATCCGACCACAAGCCTATCTCGCCCACTAATGCCTTGAAAATTCGGAAAAAAATATTTTCGTATGTATTTTTCACAGAAAAAACGATTAAGACCAAAATCACAACCCAAAAGCCAAAACTCGCGAAAATATAGCTAAAAAACGAAATTCAAAAAGTCAAAATTAACTTTTCCCGCAACTTCAATCGCCTGTTGCGCAAATGTGTGATTTCTCGTGAAAAAAGTTTTAATTATTTTTTAAAGTACAAAGTTCGACGAATAAAAGCTGATAATTATTTTTTGGATAAATTACAGGCAAGTTTGAAAAGTTTCCCATCAAATTTAATTTTATAGGGTGTCCTAATTCCGACCACCAATGATTTGGCTGTATACTTAAAATTTTTATTTTCCTGGATTTTCGAAAAAAACGTCAAAACGTAATAAATGGTGTGCTGATGCAATGAACAAAGCTGTAAAAGCTGTAAGAAACTGAGAATGTGGGTATCTAAAGGCGTCCAAACAATTTTCAAGTGTTTTAAATGGGGACATGAGATTTGTGATACGACGTCAGAAAAATGTAAAAAAAATTGAATATTTGTTCCCCTTTTGCTTAAATAATTAATTTCCTTTCTATTGGTGTCATTTTAATTCATAATCAACGATGTTGAGGTATTATTTACCTTCTTTTTTTCAATTTTTTTGGGGTGGTCGGAATTAGGACACCATTTTTGCAATTTTCAATTTTCTCACTTTTTGGAAAAAACGCCATGAAAAATCAGCGGGGGGGTTTTAGGTTTAGTGACTTTAGGGCATTAAACTAGAGGCATGTGGCTATCATTTGAGCCATTGTGCGCGAACCTGGGTCAATTACAGGTCTTTTTATTCCAAAAATAAACTAGGTGGTCGACATTCGGGCACCTTACCCTTATATCGAGGTATTTTGAGGGAGGAGGAGGGAGCAGGTTCGACTGAAAATTTGCCGCTGTTATAATGAAAAAATTACAATTTCGCCTACTGATATCATATTTAATTCATGCACTGAAAAAAAAAAACAATAAAAATTACTATTTCAGTACAGTAACCGGATCCAATCCAAAAATAATAGTGATTTTTACTCAGCCAAAAAATACATTTTACTATAGAATTAGGTAAAATTTATTACTCTCATAGTAAAATTTACTAATCTCATAGTAAAAATCGCAATATTTTTGAATGGGATCCGGTTACTGTATGAAATAGTAAAAATTATCCATAATTTTTTTTTCCGTGTGCGACTTATAAAAATTTTCATCTTCGGTTTTGGATTTTTGAGGGCTCAAAAATGTGATTTTTCAAATTTTTGAACTAAAAAAAATTGGTCCGAGCGAAGTAAGGGCGATAAGTTTTTTTTATATATATGTTACCGTTAATGTGTTTACTCCAGGCAGGGCTGGTGAACAGAACAGAACAGAACACTATGAACGGAACGATAAACACTAAAATTTTCAAATTTTCTGAACGTTACCCGAACAGAACGATAATATAATGCTCTGAACAAATGAACGCTAACTGAACATTTTTTTGCATTCTAATCCTTATATTTGGTCCATTTTCATTAGAATTAGGTACTGTTATAAATACCTACTTTTGACCTCTGCGCTTACATGCTGAAAAAGTAGAACTTATCCCTTTCCTCTAAACGTGAACAACGATGAATATTTTTACATTTTTTTCTTCTTTTCGATCCTCAGATTTGGTCGACCGTCATCAGAAAAGCACAATGTCAGACGTTTAAAAACTTTGAAAAAATTCATCACCGACGAATATTTTTACAAATACAATATTTTGTCTGACTTTCGAGATAAGTAAATGGCATACACATCTCGAAACGAAACCATTTTCAACTCACACTATCCGATTTGAACGAAACCAAGCTAGCATCGAAAGAGGCTGTCCTAAAAGACCCATAAGCAAAATTTCAAGTGCTCGCGTTCATTTATGGATTTTTTTTGCGAATTTTTGAAAATTTTAAAAGTTGAAAAAAACTGTTTTAAGGAGTCAACTTTTTTCATGAAATACATAAATAATTATAGTTTTTGTTTCAGGAAAGTCAACAATAATGTAAAAATAATTTTTTCAATATTCAACTGTCACCTTTATCAACAAGTACTAGTTTCAGGCCATTTCGGGGCCTCCAGCGATTTTCAATTTTCTCCGTTTTTCAAATCGCTCTGGAAGTGCCAAAAATGGACTCGAGTCCCTATAACTTTGATCAGGGCTTTTTGGGCCTCTTTTCGGCCTTTTTAGTTTTTTCAAAAAAGTATTCGTCTAATGTGTCTAAATGCACTTATGGCCCTTCCCTCACATTTCCAGAACTTCGCGATAACACCCAAAACGGCCGATAAGGAGCCTAATGAGCCCCGACTAAATTGTTACTAGTGCTAAAGTTTATTTTTGGGCTTTCCGGAGTGATTTGAAAGTTCTGAAGAAAACTGAAAAATTGCTGGAGCCTCTAGAAAGGCCCAAAACTGGTAGTTTTACTGATGCGTGGGAATTGAATTGAAGAAAATTCACTATTGGTTTGGCTTCGTTGAAAAAATTTGTACTTACTTATTTCATGAAAATGTTTGAAAATCACTTGGAAAAATTCTGACGCAGAAACAAAGAATTTTCATACATACCGAGTATATCAAACTTTTTTTTTAATTTTTAAATTTTTTTCCCCAATTTAGGGGCTACCGGTAGCACATTTTTATGACGGGGGGAAGGGGGAATAAAAATGGGGAATGATTTTCTCACCCGAGGTAACAACTTTGGGGGGGGGGGGTGGGAGGTGGAAAATTCCAGATACGCTCTAGTGCTTATACGCGTAGTATACGACTGTTCGATTGGATGTTTGGTCGATGACGATTTATTAAAGTGATACGTTCGCGTACCGCGTACCTAACTACCTATCGTAAAAGTTGAGAGATGGAGAAAATCACTTATACGAGTACGAGTACGAGTAGAATAAACTGAAAACTGGTGCACTTGTTCAATAATGTTCATACAGCCTTGGTGCGGTATTAATTCTAGACCTTTAGTCGAGCTGTTATTTGAAAAGTTTTCTCATCTGTTCGCAACCTTAATGTAACTAACGTAAGTATACGCTAACGGCGAATGTTCATTGCTCACGGACGCATTTTATTTACTCGATTTTGCTCTCGTTCAATCCAAATCCGACGTAGGTACGGATGGGGATGGTGCTCCACTACCCCGGTCTACACGCCGAGCAACTATTTACCGAGATTTAAAATTGATTACGTAGCGTGGAGTTAAATGAAAATAAAACGAAACGAAACGAAACAAAACAAAACAGAAAAAAAAGGCCACACCGACGTGAAGTTGAATTTTACCCTTCACGTAGGTAGGTATGATTTTTATGGTTTGTTCGAATGATGATGATGGCGCGCGGCGACGAGTACCAAAATGTCTGCAATTCTGCAAGGTTGCCACGACGGCATGGTGGCGTTCTGCTTCTGCCCACGCGTTAAATTTTCGCGTACACTACACGAGCGGCTCTCGCTTAAAGAAATATACATACAGTAGGTCTAGGTACGTAAATACACATTAAATTTGAAAATTTACCCGAGTTTAACAAACACCAAACACCGCCGCGCCATCGCCATATAGCCATCGCCACACCTAAAAATATAATTCGATGTCGTATCACAAAGCGTTTTCTGCCTTCTGCCTTCTGCCTTCTCTTCCGTTTTCAATAAAGTATGTAACATTTTTCATGAAAAATTTGCTCGTCCGTAGACCAATGAACGAGAACACCGCGCCGGATTCCAGAAATAAGGGGCGAACCATGTTGCTGACAGCTGAGATAGACACGGTGGAGGCGAAACGAGCGGCGGTATCTTCACACACCGTTTGAAAACAAAACGTAAAAAATTATCCGTATTTTTCCTCGGTTTGAAAAAAAAATTACACCGACAGTTCTTTATAGATATCCTATCTCGCCTGTCGGGCTTACTTTGTGAATTTATTAAGATGAAGTACGAGTAGGTAACACGAACCCATTGCTAAGGCCTTGAAAAGTTTGAAACTTCGTTTTAGGATTTTTGACGAATTTTTGAAAATTCAAAACAGCTTACCTAAGTGGAGACTTGACTGAGGTGTTGGAATTGGAAAATTAGCAATTTAAAAATTTTTGTCTAATATGTACTTCGATTTTTTGCATATTATGTTATGTATTTTGTAAAATGAGGTGAGGGGAGGCTCACCAGCGTCACTTATTTTTCACCGAGAGGGCTGAGAATTTCATGACTTGATTTTCTCACTCGAGGTAGGTAACAACTTTATTAGGGGTGGGAGTGGAAAAAAACGAAAAAAAAGCGGGGGGGGGGAATTCCACAATCACACTCTAATAAGCGAAGGTGATAATCTCCCTCGTGTATTGTTGCTCTACTATGTTGGTATCGTTAGTAGGTAGAGGTACTCGTACCTTCCTACTTTCTACATTAGAAAAACTCCAGCAAAGCAAACCTACGCAGCTTAAAATAATGTCTATCTTACAATAAATACGCCGGAATTTAGCGTTTCATTTCGTCGAGCCACCTGCTAGTTCGCTGCTAAACACTCTTCAGTTTTCGCACGTAACGCGCCTTTTGGATATTTAACGTTTCGTCGTTTCTCTCACTCTTGCCCTTCTCTCGCTGCTCGCTGCTCGCTGCTAGCTGTCTTTTTGTCGGCTTTTTCTTTGTATAAAATCAACAGTTCTTTATTTCATTCGTTTAATACTACTTTTTGCTTTTTTTTTCTTCTTCAACAAAGCGAACCAGCCAAAAGCTTTAGTTTGTTTTATAATGTTACCGTATACTTACTCGTAGTTGTCGACGTTCTCGTCGTCGTTGTCGTTGTCGTTATCGCGATGCATTCTTGTATGTATGTATACGTTTACGTAGTCGTATACGAGTTTTGTATTTCATCGATTCAAGTACTCGTGCTACGTAGACGTACTGTAAAGCGTAAACGTTCCCCTAGTTTTTTCTCTCTTTTTTTTTCGTGCAAAAAGTTCAGCTGTTCCGCAACAGTTTATAAGTAACGAGAGATTCTTTCCGTGTAAGTAATATTAACGTTTTTCTTAACATCTTACAACTCCTACGTTATAGTGCTTTTTTCCCTTTTTGGTTTAAGTTTTCTTTTTCTTTTTCATATGAAATCGTTCGAGGAGAACGAATTATACTTTGAAGCGATGTTTTTCATTTCCGAATGAAGCTAGGTCGTCCGTCGTCCGTCGTCGCTCGCGCTTGTACCTGGATAATCGTCTGTCTTTTCAAAGATGCAAATTCGTATCGAGGTGATATGGTGATGTAATTTATTTGGTGTTTTGTTTGCTCTCGGATTGAGAATTCAGACTGGGTCAGAAACTGAAATCGATTTGCAATTGCTTTCGCGGTTCGAGCTTTGTTTGATTTTGAAACGACCGAAAGATTGAGTTTCGCTTCATTCTGTCAGATTTTGAGATGCAGCAAATACTTAATATGTTCTTTGGTGTTTTGTTACCTTACTCTCCTAGTTTTAAATACTCGTATTGTAGGTATTTTATTTTCATTTTTCGTGATAATTTTGTTTTTACATTCAACTCGAATCAAATTTTTTTCGAACAGCACGTTTCAAAATATCCGAAACGTAAATTTTACCCTTTCACCCCCCCCAGCCCCTTGAAGCCGTCTCGTAAAAGAGGTACCGATTTATTGAGTTATCCTCAAAAACCGAGGAAGCAAAAACCCCAATGAGATCAATCATGGAACTGAATGATAAAGTATCATTAGATGTACTGAATTGAGTGAAAGCATAATCCCAAAGAACACCCCACCCCTTTTTGGGGGGCAAATTTTGAAAAAAGTTGGGATAAAATACAGGGACTCGTGCTCCATTTTTGGATGAACATATTGATGGTAGAGCTTTCACAAAATTCTCCTCGATAATGGATGGTGAAGTTCTACATCATCCTCTGAATCTAGTAGTAATCAACTAGACCCATTCTCATGATTGGAAACAACAACTTCTGCTCCTGCAATTTTCATTGTGTAGAACTTCACCATCTATTATCGAGGAGAGGTTGTGACCTCTTCATGAATGCTTGACTGTTATGAAATGCCAAAGACTGCTGCAATTTGACTGTGTAAAGCTTTTCACAGCGCTAGATAATTCTATTTCGGTATTTCTGTAGAAAAACAATCCTACTGCTAACCTTTGCGAGATGTAACTATCTGGTGACAAATATTGAGAAAGAATATCCACGGATTGATAAACGGATTTGCTGGGTGGATTGTAGATTTTCTGAGCGTCGGTCTGTTCAAGAGCATTTGTGTTCCTTTCAACTTTTTTTTATGTCATTTCAAGCCTACTTGATAATATTTCCATATTACTCTGCGTATGCATGCTCTCTTTTTTCGGGTTTTTATCGAGACAAGCTTATCAAATTTTCAAAAAATCGCTCTGGTCCACCCTGCACACACCTTTCATGATTTCATTTTGTGAAAGCTCTACCATCAATATGTTCATCCAAAAATGGAGCACGGGTCCCTGTATTTTATCCCAACTTTTTTCAAAATTTGCCCCCCAAAAAGGGGTGGGGTGTTCTTTGAGATTATGTTTTCACTCAATTCAGTACATCTAATGATACTTTATCATTCAGTTCCATGATTGACCTCATTGGGGTTTTTGCTTCCTCGGTTTTTGAGGATAATTGAAAAAATCGGTACCTCTTTTACGTGACGGCTTCAAGGGGCTGGGGGGTGAACTGTGGGTTAAAGTGATGTTTGTGATGATCTAATTCAGGAAATTGAAAACATTTTTACACAACATCTCAGGATTAACAGGGGTCTTTAAGAGTTAAATGTAAAAATTGGAATTCTTCATCGGGGGAGGGAGTAGTTTTTAATTACTAGATTATTACAGGCTTCGTGGGGAATTCGTTTCCAATTTCAGAATTTTTATTTTTTCATTTTCTCTACTCCATCTTTGAAAATACATAAGTTTTAACCGCAATGTGCCTTTATTTTTCCTGTAACAAAGTTTGTAATTTGCCAATAATTTCTGAATTTTTAATTTGCTTTCTTCTCCTCCAAAATGGAAAAATTTTGTCTCTGATAAGTAAAGCCTCGGTCTCTCTCCTCCCCCCCCCCCCCCGCAATTGAAACTTAATCGCTTCATTTTTGTGTTTTTGAATTTCAACCTTCAAGAAATTCTAGTTGTGTCCTTCCTTTCGAATATATTCGGCAAATTTTCATCATTTCATCAATTTTTTCGACTTTAGGAGAGGAGGAGAGCTGGAAAGAGCCATTTTAGTCTTATAAAATGGCAGTCGTAGAATTATTTTTATTACACTCGTAACGTTATAGCAGGCATTGCGTAGGTTTATTTTCATTCTTAAATTTATACGAATCAAAGTTGATTTTTCCGAACGGCGGCGCGCTGGCAAATTATTTGTTGTGGAAAAATCTGCCTACGAAATGGTAAAAATAAGACTATACCGTACGGCGTACACGAAACGAGACCTTGATTCGATGGAATGGAGAGTAGGAAAAAAAATCGCTACCCTGTCGCTGTCGAATACATTCGAGTGTAAAAACAATGCGAGCGAAGGCAATTTGCGCTCGGCTCGAAGAAGATACGCTAGTCGCTCTCGCTATGCGATGCGCTATGCGACTCGATATTGCGTTGAATTTTGTACTCGTATAGGCCCTTACCACGTAGAAATTTCACTGTCCATTTGCCGTTGACAAGCGACTGCCAAGGTTGTTGACAGTTTCATTGATAAAATATACGCGTATAACTCGTCGTCGGTTTCGTGCCTCTCTCTAACGCATATAAGAAGAATAATACGAGTATATAAGGAGGGATTCGTTTCGTTTATACCAAAGTATACGTTTACGTACCTCGGTACCTCCACCTCGTAGTTTCCAGCAGCAAGCTATCGTCTCCGAGTACCTCTTTTTGTTTACGAAGTAGCCATTTTGTGTATTGTGTAACGATATATATACTCGTCGATAAAGTGTAAGATGATGAGACGCTGCGGCAGCGGCGGAGACGCATTCGCGCCCCAACTCATGGCAGGGAAAGAGATAAAGACAGGTCATAAAGCTCAACAAAGGTAGCCTTTGTTTAGAAGCTCGTTTTCTCTTCGTAGGGCAGATTTAACGCTAATGATCTCGCAACGGAATTACAAATAGATATCTAAGAAAAGATTCGCCAGCGAAATTTTCCCGCCGCGCTGGCTGCGTGTGACGACGTACTGCTGTGCGATAGGTACCTACTACCTACGAGATAGGTAGGTAGTATTTTGTCCTCTACGTATCGACGAGATTTTCTCTTCAAATTACAATAGTATCCCATCTGCGGTATCTCATCGTATTGATCTCTAAATTCTACTATAGTATACCTAGTCCTACACGGCCAATACGAGCGGAGAAAAGCTCGCAGCAGTTCGCCGTGCGATTTACTTGCTCGCGAAGGCGAACTGACGTCAAATAAAATCGCATACCTACGTGTATTCTTCGAGATTGATTTACGACTTGATCAATCCAAACATACCTACGAGTATATGCTACTCGTAGTTCGTTGGACTGGTAAAATTGCGGCCGAATGATTGATTTATGTAGTACGTTGTATGTACGAGACGTACTAACACCGGGCGAGATTTTGTATTCTTATATTGTGAAAAGATAATACCGTCGTCGTGTATGTAGTCTGTACATATTACGTACATGGCCGATATCCGATAAATGAACAAAAAAAAAACACAAATGAAATAAAAAATGCATCGCTTACGTTAGGCTACTTCCGTTTCTGGATGTATCCGTGCATCTGCGAGATTCGACCAAGATCAATAAAAATAAACGTCAATTCGAGCGTGAAAACGAGTCTTTTTGAAATTGGATGTACTCGTACCTACGTACATGTATCTATGTATACATCTGCCAATACCCATCTACATATTATGTACATTGTACGGTCAGTTGTACAATAGGTAGGTACCCGTACTTTACTTGTATTGATTTTTCCTTTTCTTTTCTTTTTCAAAAGCTATATAAGGGTGGGTAGCACATTCGTGAAAATGATGTATAAAATCACATTTTCCATCTCCTTCTGAAAATAGGCACAGAAATCAAAAATCAAAGTAAGAATGTAAATTTTTCGGATTTAGATACTATTAGATATATTTTTGAGAACTGTTGGGGGGGAGGGGGCATTCCGGTACGATTTATTTTTACTATGTAACATAGATGCAGAAAGCAGGTATAAATAAGAGCTCTACCCTCTAATTCGCAAGTCAGTAATAAGCGGAGATAATTAAAATCGGGGGGAGGGGCTCTAAAAATTTCATGTCATGGCGGATGGCGTGATTTTCTCAGCGGAGGTAACAGCTTTATGGTGTGAGAGGGGAAAAAACGAAAAAAAAACTAGACAGCTAGAGCGCTGCTGTAACAGTGTACGTAGTCTATTTCGTTACAAAAGTACAACCTAATTTCAAAAAAAACAATGCAATTTTGGATTTCGAAAGCACCACGAGATTTTGATTTTGTAAGCACAACGCGATTTCAAAAAAAAGCACAACTTTGAAAAAAAGCACAACACAGTTTCAGAAAAAGCACAACGCGGTTCCAACAAAAGCACAACGCAAATTTGAAAAAAAGCACAACAAAATTTGAAAAAAAACGCGATTTTGAAGAAAAAGCACAATGCAAATTTGAAAAAAAGCACAACGCAATTTTGAAGAAAAGCACATCGTGATTTTAAAACAAGAGCACAACGCAGTTTTGAAAATAAAAACGCGATTTTGACTAAAAAAAATCACAACCCAAATCTGAAAAATAAGCACAATGCAATTTTTAAAAAAAGCACACACAACGCAATTTTGAAAAAGAAGCTAAATGCAATTTCCAAATAAAAACCTGATTTTGAAAAAAAAAAGCATAACACTAATCTGAAAAAGAAGTGCAATTTCCAAATGAAAACGCGATTTTGAAAAAAAAAAACGCAACGGGATTTCAAAAAGAAAGCATAACGCAAATTCGAAAAAAAGCACAACGCGAATTTGAAAAAAAAGCACAACGCGATTTCGAAAAAAAAGCACAACGCAAATTTGCCAAAAAAAAAGCACAACGCGAATTTGAGAAAAAGCACTATGAGATTTTGAAAAAAAACACAGCGTGATTTATAAAAACCTGATTTCAAAAAAAATACTTATCCAACTTAAATTCAAAATTGAAATGTGATTTTGAAGTAATAGCACAATGAGATTTTGAAAAAGAAAGCACAATGCGAATTTTAAAAAAGCACAATGCAATTTTTAAAAAAAGCTTACACAACACAATTTTGAAAATGAAAACGCAATTTCAAAAAAAAGCACAACACGATTTTGACAAAAAGCACAACGCGAATTCAAAAAAAGGACAACACAAATTTGAAAAAAGCACTACGACATTTCGAAAAAAAGCACATCGCGATTTCAAAAAAAAAAGCACAACAAAAAAGCACAATGGGAATTTGAAAAAAATCACAACACAAATTTGAAAAAAGCACAATGTGAATTTGAAAAAAAGCACAACGTGATTTAAAAAAAGCACAACTTGATTTTAAAAAAACAACACGATTTTGAACTAAAAGCACAACACGATTCCAAATTTACTATGCTATTCTGAAAGCTGCAGAGCACAAGGTGATATATCTTGAAAGCATAATGGGACTCCAAAAGCACTACAGTACTGAGAGAACCTCTTGGGAGCACAGCAAAATCACAAATGACTGGTGGGTTTTAATTCAGAAAGAAAATGAAAAACCTGCAGATGTTCTAAAAACCTTTCTCAAAATTGAACAATAGAGAAAATTTTATAACCCCTGTGGTGTTACATTTAGGTATAAGCGAGACAGATAAGCGAATACAATGGATCATTGAAAATCATTAGGCAGCAAATCACTTTGATTTAGAACTTTTAGAAAACAACCAAATTTGAAATGTTTGAAATTGAGCAATGGGAAAGGTAACACTGTAGATAAGAATATTTTACAACCTATGCGACCCCTGCGGTGTTACATTTTAAAACCGATGTCGGCTTTGCATTTGATAAATATAACACCACAGGGGTCGGCTTTGCTTTTGATAAAATCTTTTCCATTGTTCAATTTTGAAAAATAAATTCGAAAATTGAACAATATAAATTATTTTATGACCCCTGCGGTGTTACATTATTGTCGGCTTTGCTTTTGATATGGCCCCCTTCCCCTTTTATTTTTTTTTTGCTTCAAATTTTCGTAATTAATTGCAATTACTCAAGAAGCTACTTGAGTAATTGCAATTATAATTACAACATTCCATGCCTCACGTTGGACCACATCTACGTATGAAAATTTCAAAAAAATCAGTCCATCCATCTAAGAGAACATTCGTTCCAAAGAATTTTTCCACTTTCAGAATGAAACCAATAGTGTGCTACACACACTAGAAAAACTCCCCATATACAAGGTATGAAGGTACACCCTAATGCTGATGCAGTTTTGTTATCTGTACACAGCTTCCGTTTCCCTTTGCCACATTTTAATTTCAGTCAAAAGGTCAATACCATCGCTCCTTTATGTACATACTGGTATTCAAAATATGTACATACAAATATGAACCTCAATTAAAACGAAAATTTTCGCGTAACGATTATAAAATCAATGCTCGAAAACGGCACAACGTGCACGTAACTTATCGCATACGCTCGTTAGCTGCAAATATGTACTCGAAGCCAATTTCAAATATCGATTTTAACGCGTTTATTATTTTTATTTATTTATTTATTTTTTTTACGACTGTAAGCCCTAAAATCAAGAACTCGGCTCGTAATAAATTCCACCTTAACGCGCACAGCGTACATTTTGTTTCGTACTCGTACCTACGTACACCTCGAGTCGAAATCCAGTTAATTTGAGCACTCGACGAGTAGGTACGCGATACGGCGTTTACGTTTATTTTTCTTACTCCTGGCGCTGAAACCCCCTTGTCAACGAAATCGTTATATCGCAACTCGTGGTAAACTAAAACGTGTTTTTAGCGATTCGTTGCCTGTCCGATAGGCGATAACTGTTAGAGGTGTTTATTTCATTACCTACATCACCGTGCAAAGTTACGAGGTGTTTTATAGATACCTACTTTTCGATTAAATTTTATCTTTACGTATTATCGTCTAAGTATTTACCTATTTCAATCGCAGGTAATCCGCTTGCGAGGTGACTAATGGGAAATTTATTTTGGTTTTTGTTTCAGGTGAGCATTGAAATTTTTCATTATACTCGTAGGCTAAAAATTCTAAGATGGTTTAAGGGTAAGTGAGATTGTTAAAATTATTTGTTGAAACGTATTTCTCTACGAATATACTTCATGTTTTTTTCTCGAAAAGGGTCCATTTGGTCGGTTATGCGGTTTTTTTCATTGTACATAATTATATCCCGATAACAAGCGAAACCTCTCCCCCCCAAAAAAAATGGATAAAATTACTCGAAGAATCGTAGTCCAAAATTTTGCGACAAAAGATTCGTATGTATTATGCAGAAAAGATACCAAAATTTAAAGCTTTCCAGTTTCAAAAACTTAAAATTCATTTTTCTCAACGTTTTTTTATGAACTTTTTGTATTTTTGAAATTGAAAATGATTTTCTCAGTGATTTCTGCATCTTTCGAGCTCAGATCACTCCACTCAGTTTCGGCCACTTTGCTAGTGGAATACCACAAATTTGCACTCTCCGATTGGAAGAAAACTGAGCTATGTAGATCGAAAGAGCAATTTCTGGAGAAATTTCAAAACTCGCTGGAGGCTCCAAAATCGTCCAAAACTACGAGTTGTTGGTGTGTGATAGTTGAATTGAAGCATATTTTGTTCACGCTGGTTTACCTTGCTTGAAAAAATTATGTTTCACGAGAAAGTTGAAAGTTCTCTTCGAAACAGTTTTTTTGATTTTCTTTTTAAATTTTCAGAAATTCGCCGGACATCCGAAAATGAATTTTAAAATCTGAAATTTTGGTTACCTATGGGAGTTTTAGAACATGCTGTTTCGATCTAGGCTTGGTTTTGTTCAAATCGGAGAGTGCTGTAGTTTGAAAGACTCTCTTGTTGGAAACAATAATTAGAAATTTGTTTGAAATGTACTTATTCAAAATGATTAAAACTTAAAATTATGTAAAAAAATGGCGAAACATTGGAAAAATGGAGCGAAATATTGCAAAAATATGTGTGGGCTACTAATTGAAAAAAAAATACATTGAAAATTGTCAAAAATTGATCAAATATTGACATTCTCAAAATTGAACAAAATCATAGGTACCTATACCTAGTAAAAAAAAGTTGTGAAAAAGTAGGTAGGTAGTGATTGTAGACCACTGGCGACGCCAGCCTGTGTGCCCGGTGTGCACGGGCACACCTGTTCATTTTCCAAAAAGAAAAAAAGGTACTTTTACTCGACTTTTACAAATTATTTATAAAATTTCTTACCAAAAACTAATTTTTGTTAAACAAAAAGTTATTTTTGAATAATTTTAAGTTCATTTCTTGATGCATCAACATCATTTTTCTTACCTAGGTACTTCAGTTTTTGAAACATTGTTGGGCCAGAATAATGAGAATTTTGGAAGGAAGGGGGGGGGGGCGGAGAGATTTTACAACTTGGTTTTATAATTTTGAAAATTGGCACACCTGTTCAAATTGTCTGGCGTCTTCACTGTTGTAGACGTACCGTATCTGATGCCTGATGCCTCGATTACTACTGACAACATACCTACATAAATGTATTTATGTAAGTATCTATTAGGTACACTAACGATAACTTCATTTCAGCGCAAATGTATTTGTACGAGTATAAATTTCGTTGAATTAATAATTGGAAAAAAGTACACTTTCCAAGTTTGTCTCCCATCGTCGAACTTACTACGACCAGCATTTTTATACTTATCGATGTCGATGTAATTTCAATATTTATTAGCACGTATGTGCGATTTGGTTCGATTTTACCGCATCACGTGTCATCGTTTACGATCTTTAACCCTTTTCGTGACAACATTAATCGAAAAAATTGAAAAATAGCATTTCATCGCAAATATGGCGATAGATAAATGCTCGAGATTGCTTTTTGTACCTACATTTGAAACACAAGCACACTCGCTGAACACCGAAAAAAAAAAAAAAAAAAAAAAATCGAAATTTTTTTTTGACGAAAACACGAGTATTAAGGATAGATATAGGTATGAAATTTTACATCTTCATGATATTCAATTCGTTTGGATATTAAATATAGGATAGAATTGAATTTTTTTTTCGCTCGCAATAAAAAAAAAGTAACATTTCAATATTCGTCAGTTCTATTCGTTTAGACACGAATGAAATAAAACGCAGGTAGATGAGTGCTAGATAGTAGATGCTAGATAGTAGATACGTACGTATTACAGTAGATGGTGAATAGACACTAGACAGAGACACCAGGCATATACGAGTATAGGCAAACTGAACGAACAGCTTCGTGTTCTGGTGAAAAGTTCATTTTAAACGTCGCCGTCGTATCGTCAAGTTTATTACGAGTACATACGAGTATATAACTCACCACTGCGTGAAAGTCAACTCGGTACGTTGATGTTTCTGCACGACTACGACGACGCGACGACGACGTTGAAATTTGCCATTTTTTCGCATACTTACGCAGCTTTATTCGAATAGAGGTACTCGACGTACTCGTCATAACAGATGCTGAGTAAGCCCGAGTCGTCGATATCGAGCCTTAGAAACGTACTCGTACTCGTACTTACGAACGAGACCTTCTTAGCAAATTTATTCCTATTAAAAGAAGTCGACGGCGAGCGCGAGCGGCGAATAGTGGAAAAATTAATTGTTCGCATTTCGCAACACTGACGTCGCGTCGTCCGAAATACGTACACGAATACGAGAGACACCTTCATTAATAAGAAAACACTCATCAAGCTAAATTAGCGTACTTTGCTCGTAACATCTGTTCACAGTCATTAACTTTTAAACTATTCGCCGCAGACGTGCATTGCATTGTACGTCTACGTACACTATGCCATGCCTCTACGTTTGTGCTGTATGTTGTACTTATGTATATTGTGTTTGTACGAGTATATGAATGTATTGTGTTGTATACTGTTTAACGTGTATAGCGTAGCATAGGTGTACGTATGTCGTATATCTACTGTACAACATAATACAATTGTAGTCGTACTACTACATACGTAAACGTGCTCGTATCTGCCCCATTTGTTATTTTAAATTTCGCATATTTAACCAAAATACGAGTATAGCCTACGCCAAGTTGTTGCTGCTCGTTTGTAACACCGCACCGCTGAAACACCTTTACTACCTCGATTCGATTCAGCGTTCGTTGTAGATGTATCGATGGTAAAAGCATCTATGAAAGAAATATTGTCAGTTTTGAGTGGATCAAGGTCATAAAATGATCATTTTTGAAGGAACACACACGTGTAAAAATATTTTCCGAGCGTTTTCACCGAATAGCCTCGGTAAAATTACGATGGAGCCAAGTAAGAAAAAATTGCCAAATCACCTTAATAAAGCGTGGAAAATTAATTTTTTGGCCAACGTATTACCCCCCTCTCTCCTTCAGCTCGAGCTTGATGTTCTAAAAATTTGAAAATTTTTCACGTGTCTACTATTTTGTAGGTAGGTAGGTAGGTAGGTAGGTAGGTATAAATGTAAATCAATTGTTCGATCATAATTTTATCATCTTCGGGAGTTGATTACAAAACAAATTATAAGTATTTTAAAAGCAAACTTTGAATTTTTGATGGCTTGAGATCGATCATATTATGAGCACTTGAATTAAAAAAAAAAAAATAAAAAAAACTTTGAACAGAAAGTTTGAAGTTTTTTCAACCTCTTATCGAGCTTATTTGGCCACGATTCTTTTGCTGGCCTCCATCAAAATTTGACAAAATTTGAAAAACGACCAACTCTAGTGGACTACACTAAACGACCATTCACTTTGAAAAAAAAATCTGTTCAAATTGGTTACTGCACTTTTGCGAGGTTCCTTTGTTAGCCCATTGTCTGATTCGGTAGATCGGATTGGATCTACTTCATAATAGTCCGGCGTATGACAATAGGAATAATTGTACCCACCCCCCGCCGATCCTCCGGGATAACTTTTTTCTAAAAGGGGACATCCTAAGGAACATTTTAAAGCAAACTTGCCCAAAAAAAAGTTGGCCTTACTTACAAAATGGCGGCCACTTTTATTGACAGGTCAGCCGAAATCGCAGATTTTGCGTTTCAACATAGGACTTGCACGAAATTTTTCAAACCTTACATTTTTGGTGAATTTTTGAAAATCCAATTGAGGCCAAAAATGAGGGAAAAAATCAAAATTTTACCAAATTGACCAAGAATGCTGAAATTTGGGGTAGGTATACCCTATTTTCGACATGCCAAATCGATTGGAAACGGTTTCAACGCGTGTTGAGCAGTTCTGGAGCCTCCAGCAGATTTTTGAAACTCGAAATTCCCACAAAATTCCATCAAATTGGAGTTGTGAAGCTGAAATTTATTCTAAAAATTAATTTCAATACGCTACGAAGTACTGCAGGTGAATTTCAAGTCGTTTTGGATCCTCCAGCGACTTTTTGAAAATTCCTGAAGCCTACAGCAGATTTTTGAAACTTTGAATTTTTACAAAATTTCATCAAATGGAGATGGAAATATAAAATTTACTCTGCATTTCAAATTTTAAATCCTCTGAAGACTTCAGGTGGGCTCAAGTCATTTTAGAGCCTCCGGGGACTTTTTTGAAAATTACCGGAGCCTTCAGTAGATTTTTGAAACTTGAAATTCCCGCAACATTAATTTATCAAATGGAGTTGACAAGCTGAAATTTACTTCCAGACTACATGGTGGTTTCAAATGGTTTTGAAGCTTCCAGTTACTTTTAGGAAATTTCAATTTTCCAAAAAAACGCCATACCTACTTAGTACTTACCTATAACCTTTTAAAAAGTCGTTGGAGGCTCCAAAACTACTTGAAATCCACCAGCAGTCCACTTCGTAACGTATTGAGATTAGTTTGCAGAATTAATTTCGACTATCCATCTCAGTTTGATGAAATTTTGGGGAAATTTCAAGTTTCAAAAATCTACCGGAGGCTCCAGTAATTTTCAAAAAAGTCGCCGAAGGCTCTAAAATGACTTGAACCCGCCTGACGTTGTCTTCAGAGGGTGTTAAAATTGGAGTGTAGAGTAAATTTCAGCTTTCCTTATCCATTTGATGAAATTTTGTGAAAATTCAAAGTTTCAAAAACCTGCTGGATGCTTCAGGAATTTTCAAAAAGTCGCTGGAGGCTCCAAAACGACTTGAAATTCACCTGCAATACTTCGTAGCGTATTGAAATTAGTTTTTAGAATAAATTTCAGCTTTACAACTTTAATTTGATGGAATTTTGTGGGAATTTCGAGTTTCAAAAATCTGCTGGAGGCTCCAGAACTGCTCAAAACGGGTTGAAACCGTTTTTAATCGATTTGGCATGTCGAAAACAGGGTATATCCCAAATTTCAGCTTTTATGGTCAATTTGGTAAAATTTTGATTTTTTCCCTCATTTTTGGCCTCAATTGGATTTTCAAAAATTCACCAAAAATCGAAAAACGCACTTTAGCACTTGAAATTTTGACAGGTGATAGATTTTTGCATGATCTTTCGATCTACTTTTGTAAGGTTTGAAAAATTTCGTGCAAGTCCTATGTTGAAACCCAAAATCTGGGATTTCGGCTGACCTGTCAATCAAAATGGCCGCCATTTTGTAAGTAAGGCCAACTTTTTTTGGGCAAGTTTGCTTTAAAATGTTCCTTAGGATGTCCCCTTTAAGGAAAAAGTTGTTCCGAAGGATCGGCGGGAGGGGGGTGCAATTATTCCTATTGTCATATGCCGGACTATAATGATTGATTTTCACATTTTTACAGACCTGAATCTGATCATTAAACTTTTACCTAACAAAATGAATATTTTGAAGTGACACTCTTCGATTATAAGGAAACCGAGCTTCAACGAAAAAAGAGCATGTCCTAAAATCCCCTAACTAAAATTTCAAGTCCCCCCGAAGTGTTCATTTTTGGGTTTTTGAAAAAATGAAGAAATTTTGAAACGCTTCGCCGCGCTGTTTTAAGGGCTATTTTCAGACTGTTTCATGAAATCGTATGTATAAATTTTTTTGAACAAAATGAACTAATGTACCTAAACAATTTCTTCAATTCTATAGTCGCGTGTCAAAAATGATTAGGTTTTAGGTCATTCTGGAGCACTCTAGCGATTTTCGAATGTTCTCCCGAAAAATATGGAACATTAGCGTTTATCGAGATTGGAACTCGAATTGATGCAAATTTTAGTCAATAAAATACGTAAAACCACCTTTCTCAAAAAACGTAAGTAAGTATAAGTAAGTACTCTCAAGATTCAAAAGTATTTTTCTGATTTATTCAAATCCGACAAACGACGAGGTCAAGAGGTGCCCCGATAGGCTCGAATACATAAGGTTAGTCACCATACAGTGCAGTTACGTACCTACGTACTTAGAAGTACAAAATAACACCCACTGTATACAGTATACACTATACAGTATGAGTATACAGTATACACTACGTAAAACAATGACTATTCCAACCATTCATTACCTAATTACTGACGACTAAGAATTTCCATCAAGTTTCTCTCGAATTGCGGTGCATAAGTATAAGTACAATTAGCTATCTACTCTCGCTTTATAAGACATTTCACTATACGCCTTATTAACGACTAAAACAAACGTATTCGTTACGCGAATAGACTACGAGTATACTCAAACTCGTACCCAGGGCTCTTAACGACTATGGCAATGGCACTGGCACCGGCACCGTAGCCGTACGTTTTGTTTCGTTTATGGTATACGATACGTTTCAAATTTAGCACGAGTATACGCAAATTTCATTACGGAGACGCTAAATTGTTGATAATACTTTTTGTTTGAAATATGTACTACGTGGCGATGGCGATGGCGGCGCCGCCATCACACTGAGCCGAAAATATTGCGCAGCTTAATATGTAGGATAAAATACGAGTAGCAAAAAAAAAATTGTTGTTTACTCGTATTTATAATGTACGAGTACGAGCAGCATCGGTGCATACCTAGAGCACACTGTAGGGTGTCTGCTGAAGAATGACCTCCATAAATTCTTAGAGCGAAAAGACGACTGGAACTTTGCAAGTCGCACTACTCGCAGTATAATTCGATAAACAAATTTTGCAAATGTTTAAATTGGGCTCGCTTTGAAATTGGAGCAATTTTTCAAAATGGGTTTCTCCGCGATTTTCAAAATGTGTAATTCGAACGATGTTGCTGCACTTTCGAGAGCAAATTTAGGTACACACGCGTTCCGAGACGTGGCAAATGACCTAGTAAAAAACTAAAAAGTAACCTCGAAAGAGTAAAAGATTAGAGCGACGACGAGAATACATCGAGTAAATCCTCGTCGAACAAACAGCTCGAAAAGCTGAAAGCAATCCGCGCTTCGAATGACAAAAGAGCACGCCGCGCCGCGCCGAAAATTCCCCTTAATCCGGTTGTAAAAATGAAATTAATATTAATAAAAATCAGTCGACGGCAGTCGGTTTCTTTAACGCGCACGTAATTACAACTAAGCATTTTATTCGTGTTACAAACTCGAAGGGTGTTTCAAGTTCTCAAAAATTCATTAATCTAGATTTTCACATGGCGAAAAAAAAGAGAGAAAAAAGAAAAGAAGAAAGAAATAAAGAACGAAACGCAGGAAAAAACTACAGCCGCACACGTTTTCGCCGCCATCGCCAGGTCGACTAACACATTGCCTGCGCCTAGTGCCTGTGCCTAATGTGTATTCTGTATTATGTATTGTATCTGTATAGTGTGTATACGCATTAGGTACGCATATACTCGTATAGTCGGCGAAAAAAATTACCGGTATTGCGGGTTGCGGCCACCGCCCTCGTCGCTTCGTAAAATTATAGTGTTGCTTTTTCAGGCGCATTAGTCGACTATTTTCTGTCATATAGTGTTTACCGACGTTGAATAATAAATACCTTTACCTACCCATTTTACCTCGACATTTTGTACACGGTAGGTACTGGGTTCTGGGTACTGGTATTTTTCAAACGAGCACACACCAGGTACCTACTTAGGTACTCGTATTTTCGGCGTCGCGTCGCGTCGGCTGATAATGTGTGCTGTGCTGTGTAGTGTGTCTGTGTACGATAGTGATGCAGAAGCTGACATCCCTTGTTCGGTGAAAGATGACGCTTTGACGAATTGTCGAAACTAGACAGTCAATGTTAAATCCTCAAGTTGATCGCAAAGTGCTGGGGACAGTTTGTCAAGTTTGAAGATCAGTTGTCATTCGAAGCTTGACCAATTGACCATCAGTGTAGATGTAGGTAGTTGGTACCTAACAGTTCAGTCAGTCAATGTACAAGTTCAGTTCACCGTCAAGTTTTGGCAGAAAAATAAATTGCAAAATTTGATCTGTCGACATTCGATTTTATTTAATCAATCAATTAAGAAGTTTAATCAACCAATGTTGATCAAGTTCAAACTGAAAAATGTTGACTAATTTGAAGTTAATAAGTAATAAAGTTATTCAGTGTAGAAGTTGAATCAACCTACATGTATGTACTAGAAGCACGAGTATAGGTAGGTATCATCAGACAGAATTTTGAAGTTTATTCGATTGTTATTGAGGTCGAGTTCATCAATGTTTAAATTCAGTCAGTAGACGTTCGAATTCAATCAACCGATTTTAAAGTCGAGTCAAACAATGTTCAACTTTGATCAACTAACTGAGTACTGTTGAAGTTCTGGCTGCAAATTTCAAAGTCTTATCAGTCAAAATAGCCGTTCAATTTACGCGCAACTAGCGAAGTTTAATCAGTCAATGTAGAAGTTCAGTCAACCAATGTTGAAATAGTTCAGGCAGAATTATGACGTTTTTGTCAGGGCCGTCGAGAGCCGATGCGGGCCCGTGGCAAATATCATGTCGGGCCCCAATTTCTAAATCAGAAGCTATGTCGAGGTTTTTTGTGAGGAAGAGGAGGAGGGGGAGGGGTTGAGTTGGGTCGACTTTTTTTTTTTTTTTTTGGTTTTGGAGACCTCAAATATGAAAGGGCAATGGCTTTTGAAATTTTCTATGTATTTCGAGATGCCTAATCGTAGTTTTTTCGTGATAGCCCCAACCTAAACTTGTCTTTGGAAATACATATGGTACCTACAGTCTCAAATGAAAATATTTGAATTTTTTCGTTGATCTATATGGTATTGATATCTCCCCTCCAGGGGCACAACACCTTGGAAGCTAAAATATTTCACGAGGGTCATTTCACGTCAATTGGACCAAAAAGTGGTAGATGGGTTCGGCGATTTTGTTGAAATTTTTCCTGTGGAAAGACCTTCCGAAGGGATGACCAATGGCGCAAATCGCAGCCCTCTAGCCCATTTTACACGGCAGCCAGGGGGTGTCAAAGTTTTCAGTGAACCTAAAATATCATCCATTTCAGGAGTGGATTACTCGATATCCGCGATACCTACCAAAATGGAACTTTTCCCCATAGTTAGAGGTTTTGAAAGGCTTTTTGACGATATCATAAAAGTCAGTGTTGCCACTTTTTTCGTACAAAAAATTAGCTCAAAAAGTTTCAAAACGTAGTTTTCATATCGTTCCGACTCTCAAAAATTCTGAAAAAAATATATTATGGACAACTGTTCATGCTAAACAACATATTACAAAATTGGGATGGTAACTTGTCGCAAAGTCGATTTAAAAGAATTCAAACTTTGCGAAAAAATGCTTTTTTTTGATTTAAAACATAAAAAAGAGTTTTGATTGGTAAATTTGACCCATTTGACTCCTATTTTTACGTACGAGTATCTGTTGAAAAAGTTTGTAAACCCCCTTCACTCAGTGAAATACTCATCACAAAAAAATCAAAATTCGAAAAAATTCAAAAAATAAGCAAGTTTCAATTTTTTTTGCTGTGAGTGTGATTTTTATCAACTTTTTTATGAAATACGTCAGAAAGTGGTCAAAATAAGACAACTGAATAAATTTAGACTTTTTTTGATGTTTGAAATTGAAAACTGAATTTTTTCGAATTTTGATTTTTTTGTGATGAGTTCATTTTATCGAGCGAAAGGGGTTTTTCAATTTTTTCAACGGATACGTAAAAACAGTGGTCAAACGGTTCAACTTTAATTTTTTAATATGTTGTTCGGCATGAACAGTTGTCCATAATATATTTTTTTCAGAATTTTTGAGAGTCGGAACGATATGAAAACTACGTTTTGAAACTTTTTGAGCTAATTTTTTGTACTACAAAAAGTGGCAGCACTGACTTTTATGATATCACCAAAAGGTCTTTCAAAACCTCTAACTATGAGAAAAAGTTCCAATTTGGTAGCTATCGCGGTTATCGAGTAATCCACTGCTGAAATGGATGATATTTTTGGTCCACTGAAAACTTTGACACCCCCTGGTTGCCGTGGAAAATGGGTTAGAGAGCTGCGATTTGCGCCATTGGTCATCCCTTCGGAAGGTCTTTCCACAGGAAAAATTTCAAAAAAATCGCCGAACCCATCTACCACTTCTTGGTCCAATTGACGTGGAATGACCCACGAGTAACTTTCAATCCAAAATGAAGTACTCTCTTGAATTTGATCAAAATCCATCGAATATATTTTTTTTAATTTTTTTTTCGGAGGGAGGGGGCACAGGCCTACCCTGAAAATAAAATATTTTATCGAATTTTACGAGTAGTATAAAATTGCTAATGCAAAAAATATAAGCTTTAATTTTATTATTTTGACCTAAAAAAATTATCTATCAGGTACCTAATTTACAAAAAAATGAGTTCGCCATTTGTTTTACACTAGTCTTCTAATTTTTTTACTTCTCCCCCCACCCATTTTTGCTATGAGTTTCAAATTGATGCGTGACTTGGTGGCTTATTTTTCGCAAAATCCTTGGGGGGAGGGGGTTAAAAAAACTAGAGAGGATATAAAAAACTGGGCCATCGCCCCTCCAATTCAATTCTACACAAGTAGGGAGAAATACGGGAATAGGTAGGTATTTTTTTTGTTTTATCGAATAAAATGTAAAACTTTTTCCTTCTGATGCGAGTATTTCAATTATAATTGAATTGTTTGTCTCCATCGTAGTATAATTTTTTGCCACCAACTCGACGAAACTTCCTTATCTTTTTCAACAAACATTGCAAGAAGAAAGCAAGGTTGTTGGTAAAATTTCCAACGCCTATATAGATCTACGTAGTATTTCCTTGCGTCATTCAAATTTTCGTCATTCTTTCCCCTTCGCGTAAGTAAATAAATTATCGATATTTTTCCAAGAAGAAAGATATTGCCGACGCGATGTGCTCTTCGCCGCCGTACCTTTTTCTGCATTAAAAAAAAATAACCTACATAATGTAGCTAGAGATGATAAAAAGCAAAGAAATTCCGTTCGTGAAAATTTGTCATTTTTTTGGAAGCATATTGCTCGTTACGTATATTTTTTATTTACGTAGGTAAATCGATTTTTTTTTCTTCGAAATTCGTCGAGATACTTAATTTATGCGTTTTGTTGTCGAAATCGTTGTCGTTGCTCGCGTATCTGCGAAATTAGCACCCACCAATTAGTGTATAGGACTGTAGGTGTACGAAAGTAAATCAAATGTTGATACGTTGATGTTTTACGAACACCCATACGTACGTCTACGTATTATAATGGGCCATTAAAAAGCAAAAAAGTCGAAAAGTGTTTGCCTGAAAACTCGTAGGTACATACGTGTAATCCGTAAGGGGTGAATTTCGTTTAATTCGCTGCCCTTAGCAGCTGATAGTACCTATAAGATGTTGTCACGCCAACGCAACAAACTGAATAACTATTCGATAGTTTAACGAGTATTGCGCATGCGTTGATACCAAATGCACGAAGAAAATTATGTAATTTATATGTAATATTCGTACATATCTAGGTGTACTGACTAAAGCTATAATATTTGTACGTATATATTGGGGGAGTACTCGTATTATGTTTATTTTACGTAGGTATTTTTTTCAACGCTGCGCTGGAAATTATCTATGCCCGAATCCTGTATTGAATTTAGGTATTTCGTTCGTACGATTCGCGACGCGAGTATTATTACGTAGGTACCTACTACGTTCGATTGTAGCCTGTATAAATGACGATAGATACTCGTCGTATTCGAAGGAGAGCGAGTGAGAGAAAGAGAGACAGAGTTCACCCTGACAAAGGTATAGATACTCGTATTTCACAAAAGGCAGCTTTTCGGCTGGTTTTCTTGTGTACGAGTATTATATGTAGTTGTGTGAATTTTTCGAGCAAGTTTTTGCTTATTTAATACTTACTCGTGGGTATAGGTTACGTTGTTGTTGTTGGAATGATAGAGGGCAATTGTGCCCTGAAACGAATAAATCTCGGCGCGGCGCGCGGTATAGTGTTGGTGTAAGTTTTTCGATACGGAAAGAAAAGTTTTTAATATTTTGATAGGCTTACGCCGCTGGCAGGTAGCATAGTAGTATGCGTATTGCGTATATTTCTATATACGAGTATACCTACTCGTACCTACTACGAGGAGAATCGGTCTTATTGCTGGAGTAGGATACGTAAAACGCCGTATTGGTTTAGGTTTTTAGGTTTTTAGGAATACCTACTTGTATAGGCTGTGGAAGCGTGTCGATGATCGCGTGTGTTACACAAGGGGAAATTTTTTTCACGTATCGTGGTATTCGTGGTGGGCCAAAGTGTAGGTATTCTTTTTTAGTATGTGGTAGGTATGTTTACTAATCGATTTCTTTTGATACGATCGCCGCTGCTCATCGTACTCGCACGTACTCATTTACGTATACGTATACGTATACGTATACTTGAGGTGAGGTGTACCTACCTACTGTAGGTATTTCAACTACATACTTACCTCAAAGGTAAAAAGAACCTTTTAGCGAGAAGTTTGTTAGATTAGGAAGAAATAACTCTTGCTTCTCAGTTTTTACTATTTATTAGTGCAAAGCTATTCAAACACCAAGTGTTCATCATCAGGCTTAAATCACTATTGAACAAAATAACCAAGTCTACAAGCTTATATACTAGTGTACAAGGGTGTGGTAGTTTAACAGTACAAGGGTGTGGCAGTACAAGGGTGTGGTCATGTGGAAGAGGGTGTGGTTGTAGGTGAGGATGTGGTAGGAGTCATGTCTTCAAGTTTGGTTTTAATAACAGAAAGTAGGATATTTTCTAAGGGTTTTAAGTCATTATTTAGTAAATTTGTTTTGTTTTTCTTCATGGCTATTGCTTCCCTAATGTTTAATTGAGATGGTTTATCTATTTTTTGTATGAGGTTCAGGTTTTCAAAGGAAGTAGTGTGGTTGGTGGCAATGAGATGATCTGAGAGAGCAGACTTATTTTCATATTTGTATTTAGCATAATAAAGATGTTCCTTGAACCTCTTTTTGATGTTTCTTTTGGTTTGACCTATATAAATTCCTTGGCAATCTTTACATTTGATTTTGTAGATGCCACTACAGTCTTCAGGTTTGTCTTTGTCTTTAGTGTTACCAAGAAGGTTTTTAATTTTGTTATCATTGGTGAAAATGGGTTGTATGTTGTGTTTTCTGAAGACTGTTTTCATTTTATTTGTGAGAGGGGGATAGTAACTGATCCTAACTCTTTTGACATCATCTTTTTCAGCAATAAAAGTTGTGGCATCTCTGATTAGTTTTTTGTTTTCATGTTTTCTTATAAGTTTTTGGATAGATGTTTTTGTGTAGCCAAGGTTGGAAGCAATAGACATGATGTTTTTTATTTCTTTATTTTGGTTATTTTTATTTAGGGGGAGATTTAAACACCTGTGTATCATGCTGTTGAAAGCAGCAAATTTTTGGTTCCAAGGCTGGAAAGAGTCTGAAGGAATGTAGTTATTGGTGTGGGTGGGTTTTCTATAGATATCAAATTCAAGATGGTCAGAATGTCTAATGATTAACATGTCCAGAAAAGGGAGTTTGTTTTGTTGTTCAAGCTCATAAGTGAATTTGATGGTAGGATAGAGACTATTTAAAGCATTGAGGAATTCCTCAATGTTGAAGTCTTCAGGAATGATACACAGGATGTCATCAACATATCTAAACCATGCTTTGGGAAAGTTTTTATTGTTCTTTTTGAATTTTGTCTCAAGGTGGCTCATGAAAAAATTTGCCAAAAAGGGAGATAAGGGGTTGCCCATAGCTGTGCCTCCTGTTTGTTTGTAGTAAGTTCCATTTATTTGGAAAATGTTTTGGGAAGTGCATAATTTTATAGTATTCATATAATGGGTTATTTCTTTTTTGTTGATATTTTGTTCTTTTAGCCAGTTTTCTATCATTTCTAAAGTCTCAGGAATAGGCACACTGGGGAAAAGATTTTGTACATCAAAAGATATGAGCCTGTCTGTGTCATTAATAGTAATCCCTTGCAGTTTTTCTGCAAGTTCATAATTATTTTTAACTTGAAGAGTTTCAGGAAAAGGAAGGTTTTGGAGGTTACAAAGGAGTTTTTTGGCAATGTTATAGGAAGGAGAGTTGATATTGGCCACAATTGGTCTCATAGGATAGTTAGGTTTATGGATCTTGGGAAGACAGTACATTTTAGGAACTTTAGGATTGGAAGGAAAAGGAGTGTTATTAAGGAAGGGAGTAGTTTTCACCAAACTTTTCACTTCTTTCACCATTTTATCCACAGGATCACTTTTTAACTTCTCATAAGGTCCTTCATTAAGAAGGGTTTCACACTTTTCCAAGTATTCATCTTTCTTCATTATCACTACGGTGTTTCCCTTGTCTGCTTTCATATAGTAGACACCTTTCTGTCTCAAGCTTTTGATGGTGTTGTTGTGGGCTAATAAATAGTAAAAACTGAGAAGCAAGAGTTATTTCTTCCTAATACATACTTACCTGTAAATAGGCCCAAGTGTGCTTATATTCTGGTAAACCGCACCCCATGTAACTGAAATCGTGCTAGCTCGATTATGAGTATTACGAGTACATATTATCGAGACGAGAAAAATTTCGCCCGAAAAAGGAAAAGAAAAAGCACCAGCCGTGTATACATACGAGTATTATACCTAGACCTACATACATAGAAGTAGAATGAACGGGAACGCGCCAACGTTTTGTATACTTATACTTTAGACTCGTACTATGTATAGTGTATAGTGTATACGTTATACGTACCAAGTGTAAAACGAGAAGAGCGAAGAATGTACACGTTGCCACGAGGATAGGAAAAATACGCTGAAATACGCTGTACCTACCATTAAATTTCCGCACGTTTAACCAGTCAATGTAGACTGCTTGCCGCTGGTAAAATGAATTCGTATTTTATTAATGGCATTACTTTTAAAAATACCGTATTTCTTCAGCTTTTTGTTTGTGCAAGGGAAAAAAGCCAACAACTACATAGAAGGTTTTTTCCATATTAATTGAATACGTTAGGCGGTCTCTCTTTCTTTCTTTCTTTCTTTCTTCCTTTCTTCCTTTTTTTTTTTACGCCTTGTATAAAAAATGAATCGCGTTGGTATTTCTTTTTTTGTAAACGAATTTTCTAGCGAGAAAGCTGCAGCGAGCGATGGTGGTAGAAGGTAAAATGCGTACGTTTCACGGCCTTTTCCTCTTCAGAGTCGATTTATTTTTCCGTCGCCGCGCCGCGCCGCGCCGTCGTGCGACCCATGTGAATGAAGGTTTCATAATGTGCATGGATTTCATCACATGGAATTGTACCTAATCTGTAATTCTAAATTGTATAACGACGGAAAGTAGGTACATACAACGATGATAGGCGCATTCATCTTTTTCATCAACAGATTTCAAAAGTAGCTTACGAATAAGTAACTTGAATTTCTAAAACCAGCGAGAATTGTAGAAAAAATATTTTTTTCTGGTGCAAAAAAAGGTTAATAATTTTCGTGCAATAA
The DNA here is from genome assembly GCF_950023065.1 of Planococcus citri. Classification (NCBI taxonomy): domain Eukaryota; kingdom Metazoa; phylum Arthropoda; class Insecta; order Hemiptera; family Pseudococcidae; genus Planococcus; species Planococcus citri. The sequence goes on along the minus strand of NC_088679.1, from coordinate 82,540,182 downwards.
TTGCTGATACGTATGCAGAAGAAAAGAAATGTCGACGAACAGTCGCTCAAAGACGTTACAAAAACATCGATGGAATCGCCGAAAAAAATCGAAACTAAAAGTTATATCCCCGAATCCGGTATTTATTATGGCAAAAGCTATAATTGCACCCGCCTTCCCTCCGATTCTATGGGACAACTTTATTCCTTAAAGATGAGGACATCCCAAGAAACCATTTAAAGCAACCTTGCCAAAACAAAACTGCCGCTATGAACAAAATGGCGGTAATAATTTTGATCAACAGGTGTTTTCCAACACATCTAAGACTTGCACAAAATTTTTTGAACTGGTCAAAGCTCGATCGAAAAATCATGCAAAAATTTATCACCATCCCGAAAGCCGAAAATGAAATCAAAATTCTGGACATTTGAGATATGTCCTATTTTTGACCTTCCAAAGCGATTGGAAACGGTTTCAAACCGTTTTGAGCAGTTAGGGAGCCTCCGGCAGATTTTTGAAACTTGAAAATTTCATCAAATACAGCTGAAAAGCCGACATTTATTCTCTATATTAATTTTAGTACGCTACGAAGTCGACTGCAAGTAGATTCAATGTCGTTTCGGAGCCTCCGGCGACTTTTCGGATATTACTTGAGCCTCCAGTGAGTTTTTCAAACATGAAATTTCTGTAAAATTTCGTCGAATGGAGTTTGAAAAGCCGAAATTTACTGTGCACAGTACGTGCTAAAATTAATTCGAACAGTTCCTCAGATTTCTTGGCTGATCGGCCGTGACGGTTCAAAATGACCCGAACCCACCTTGTTCGACTTGATATCGCGTTGAAATTGTAGTGCAGAGTGAATTTTGGATTTCTAGCTCTGTTTAGTGAAATTTCATGGAAACTACGAGCATTGCAAAATCTGCTGGAGGCTCCAGTAATTTCCAAAAAGTCACTGGAGGCTCCAAAACGACTTGAAATCTACATGCAGTCGGCTTGGCTTCATAATATATTACGATAAAATGTTGCGGAAATTTCAAGTTTCAAAAATCTACTAAAAGCTTCGTGAATTTTCAAAAAGTTGTCGGAGTCTTCAAAATTACTTTAATCCACTAGCAGTTGCCGTAATAGCGTGTCCAAGTTGAAGTGCAGCGTGAATTTTGAATATCTAACCATTGTCACGTCATTTGAAAGTTTCAAAAATTTCTTAGAAGCTCCAGAACTGCTCAAAACGGTTTGAAACCGTTTCCAATCGATTTGGCAGATCGAAAATGAGGAATATCTCAAATTTTTCCTTTATGCTTAGGTCTATTTGGTGAAATTTTGATTTTTTTTCTCACTTGTGGCTTAAATTTTGTTTTCAAAAATTCACCAAAAATTTCGGCTTGTGATAAATTTTTGTATGATAAGAAGAGAATAACATAGTTGCGAAGTCGAAGTTCCCATCCTGATGCATTACAGCCAGTCACGAACACAGGGCAAAGTCAAATCTGAAATATTGGAATAGGCGGGTTCTGCGCCAGGAGGATCCGAAATAGCTCAAAATTTCCGTTTGCTGTTCCGCCAAAGTGACACAATCTTTCTGAATTATCAAGTAGGAGGCAAGTCATTTCAGTAGATCGCTTAGATGAGAATTTTATGCAATTTTCAGACCTGCTGGCGCAGAATCCACCTGTTCTAAAACTTTGAATTTGAAACTGCATGTCATGTGTTCATAGTACATACATAGTTTTACCTGGTTTGTCCTCTTCTTTGGTCGGATAGCCTTCTTATTTTGTTGTCCTAGTTGACTTAGGCTCCGGCTGTAATATAAAATTGAATAATGTAAAAAAAAAACATAATAGGTACAAGTCCCCTTCTTGTGGTATGGTTGCGGATGGTGAGAGAGGTGAAAGACTTGAAAGGAGTACGCGCAGAACTGCAGATCTTTCGGCATGTACATATATTCCAAGTTACAGCAACCCCCTCCCCTGTCATCGGTGAGGGGGGGGCTGTCACATTGTAAAATCTGGAATTTCAGACCACGTGGATTCTGCGTCAGGGGAATTCAAATAGTTTTGACTTTTGATTTGATGATCTCACTAAATTTTTCAAACAATTTCAAGTCGTCCTGGCGCAGAACCCGCCTGTTTGAAAAATTTACATTCAAGTCTGTAATATACCTACGATTGAAAATGCATCAATAGTGGCTGGCTGAAAGGAACTAAAGAACCAGTTTCAGTACAATATTACATTCTATATAATGTGTCAATAAGGAAAGTTCTCGTTGGTTTTTCGCTCAGTTGCCCTCTGGTCGTTCTTCGGTTTGTTCAGAGTATTCTTCAACTCTGTTTGGGTTGCATGCACCACTTTGAGACTCGTCTTTTTGGGAGACTCCAACCAATATGTACATTGGAAATGACTAAAAAAATTTTAAAACTTTTTTAAAGCAAAAGAGGAAGAGGAAGGAGTCAAAAGTGAATGGTTTTGAAAGGAATCTAAATTGCACATTTCAGTCCTCCAAGTCATTTAAAGGTGGTTTCGACAGAGACAGAGCCAAGGTTTTAGAAAACGCGGATTCTGCGCCGAAAATATTCCGAATGATTTTTCTATATCTTCCTGGCGCAGAATCCGTCTGTTATAAAACTTTGAATTTGAACCCGGTCGAATTCAAAATTTTCCCCATCAATTGGGAATTTATGAAAAAAAATTCAAAATTTACCTAACCTTACGGTTCGCAAACCAGTTGGTAATTGAAAAAAAAATTTAGTCAAAGTTTTAAATACATATTGAATTTTAGCCAAAAATATCGGAATGGGTTCGAACCCATTTCAAGTTGATTGGGGGTGAATCAAGAAACATAGTTACTTATTGCGCTTATGGCACTGACTTGTGTTTGTTTCACGCGGATTCTCGTTAATAAATCCAGAATCCGTTTTTATAACGATTTGAATCTACTCCCAAGTAGACTCTTGAAGACGGATTCTCCATTTTGTTATCAAAGACTTTTAGACTTTGTAAGATCATCAATGGAGTCCCAATTATAAAATTGCCCAAAAAACAGATTCTCGAGAATTGGCATCAAAACGAGCACAGCCGTTGTAAAATACTGATTTTTTTCTCATTTTTTGCCAATTTTTTTTTCTTCAAAAATTCAATCCAATTTGCAAACTGAGAATTTCTACTTTTATCGAAAATATTCAATCGTTGGAGAAAATTTTGAATTTGATCCGTGTTGGATTTAAAGTTTTAAAAATGGTGGATTTTGCGCCAGGGGAATAAACAACGAAATTATTCGGAACCTCCTGGCGCAGAACCCGCCTATTCCGATACTTCGGATTCGATTCTGTCAGAGCTTCTCTTAAATAGCCGAGAGAATTTAAATTTACAATGCACATCTGAAGACGCATTATACATAGGTGCCTTTTGGATGTATGGACTCTTCAACTCCTCCCCAACTTGAAAACCGCTGAAAATAGTTGCAGGTTCCAAACCATTTCTAATCGATCCGAGGAGTTGAAAATGCAGCTTTCTCGGTCAATTTGAGAAGGATTTGATTTTATTCCTAGTTTTTGCGCTAATTTGTTTTCAAAAAAATCATCAAAATCGTAAAATGAACTTCAACTCTTGTAGGTAATTTTGGCTTGTAATGTATTTCTGTTTTTTCATTCGAGTTGAGCTGAAATCTCGTGTGTAGTTAATAGGTTTGGTATCCGTATTCAATTACAAGATTTCTTGTGGAACTAATTTTAGCTGTTACTGAAATGAATTCTCGTAGGTTTCATCAGTGAATGGTCCGAGGCTCTGAGCACAGTATCATGTCAGATGAGTTGCCTAACGGTTTGTTCAAGGATTCGCATTCATGTGCAAACCATGCGGTTTCAAAAGCGCTTAATATTATTAAGAAATTACGAGAATGTGATTACTTTTCGCCTTTTACTCGTACGAAGCGCGTCACCTTTCATCTCGGTCGAACTAAAACAATTACCTACCTAGGAATCAACAAACACGCAGAGTGGCGGAGAAGTGTGGCTTACTTACTCGTAGGTCTTGGTACGAGTATAAGCGAAGAGATTTCAAGTTTTATCGATTATACCGCGACTGCGAGGAAAATTTATCCGGCTGGCTAAAGCCTTTGACTGGATGACTTTGTTAGGCTATTTAAAGACGAGCGATGAGACGAGTTGGCCGTCGCGGGAGAAAGTTTCAAACGAAAGCTTTTACCTTTTGTGCTCGGTACACGATATAACTGTGTACGAACTCTCGCGTATACTATAAGCAGGTAAAATGGTGTACAATTTACAATGCACCCGTAACCCGTATATTGGTAAAGGTATGTACCTACCTACGTGACGTGACGCAGTTTTGTTTGGATGCGAAGCTTTAATAATGTTAACAAAAGCGTAGAAAGCATTCGGCGGTCGCGCAAATTAGCAACTCTGTTTGTACATAATCTCGTAGTACATATAAGAGTTGCCCGGCGGGGGGGGGGGGTGAGGGTTGAGGGAGCCATAACGCGTACCTCTACCTACGTTATACGTGTAGGGAAGGATGTGGCGCATTTTCACAATACGAGTAACGTGTTAGTAAAAGTAGGTGAGAGGAGAAAAGAAAGTATACTTTTACATACAAGAGGAAAATATGCGAGTAAGCATTATCGTAGTTGATGGAGAGGAAATTCTTAGTTAACGGCGCGGCGTGGCACGCCGCTCGGGCGATTAATTGAGAAAACGTTTTTAAAACCTTTTAAATAGCGCGCGTGTATTTGCAGGTTTTGCTTCAGTCTTCATCTCGATATTAAGATGAAAAACCACTTAAACGTAGCAAACAAAGGAATTAATATTCGTGCTCTAGCTTTTACTCGTGGAGGATATACGTTTACGTTTACGTTTATATCAGCGAGTAATATAATAGGCAGTATATTTTAAAGCGTGTTAGGGTGTTAAGGTGTGCGTGTGTCTGTGTACGAGTAGGTATAACTGACTCATGTAGGTACTCGTATGCTCTGTATGAGAAGCTCAGCTCTCAAAGGGAGAGATGAGCAGACTTGCGAAGGGTGGTTCGTTGATCCACGCTTGTTCATTGAGTTTCTCAGTATGATGCGAAATTTATTCGCTAAATTTGTTGCCTCGCCTCGTCTCGCCGCTCCGTAGCCTGGTACACGTAAGCAGATTAATTTTATTACGATTACCGTTCGCAATGAGCGAGAGGATTTTAAAAGCTTGTGTGTGCGTTTGTCAGACAGCCGCGTCGAGGTGAAAGGGGGCTCGCTGTTTGAGCAATATTGCACGCTGGCGTGTGTTTATGAAATTAATGAACGATAGGGCACGATCCACGCTCAGCATCCGCCTTCTTCTACGTACTTGTAGGTACAGGTCGGGCGCGGCGCCCCGCCAGAAGGTGGTTAGCGTGGGACGATATATTGTAAGGGTGCTAAAGAAAAGAACAAATCGGATTTTTTCTCGACAGTTTTTTCTCAGTGAAGTACGTAGGTAAATTTCAGATTTTCTCGTAATTTTGATCACATTTTTTATTTATTACTAGGTAGGTAGTATTATTTAAAAAAAAAAAAAAAAAGTAACTGTGTGTGTAGCCTATTTTGTTACAAAAGTACACCCCAATTTTAAAAAAAAACAACACAATTTTGGATTTCGAAAGCACAACACGATTTCAAAAAAAGCACAACTTTGAAAAAAAGCACAACGCGAATTTGGAAAAAAAGCACAACACAATTTTGAAAAAACACAATTTGGATTTCAATAGCAGAACACTATTTTGATTTTGAAAGCACAATACCTACAATTTCAAAAAAAACACAACTTCAAAAAAAAGCACAATGCGATTTTGAAAAAAGCACACCGCAATTTCGAATAAATGAGCACAATGCGATTTTTAAAAAATAAGCACAACACGATTTGAAAAAAAAAGCAAAACACAATTTTAGAAAAAAGCACAACGCAATTCTGAAAATGAAAACGCAATTTAAAAAAATAGCACAACACAATTCTGAGAGAAAAGCACAACGCGATTTTTAAAAAAAGCACAACGCGATTCTGAAAAAAGCACAACGCAATTTGAAGAAAAGCACAACGCAATTTGAAGAAAAGCACAACGCAATTTTGAAAAAAAGCACATCGTGATTTTAAAACAAGAGCACAAAGCAGTTTTGAAAATAAAAACACGATTTTAATTTGACTAAAAAAAGCACAACGCGAATCTGAAAAATTAACTCAACTCAAAAAAAGCACAACGCGATTTCAGAAAGAAAGCTCAATGCGATTTCAAAAAAAATCACAGCACAATTTTGAAAAAAAAGCACAACGCAAATTTGCAAAGAAAGCACTACAGGTTTTTGAAAAAATGCGTGCACAACGCAATTTTAAAAAAGCACATGTGACGCAACACGACAAAATCGACCTTCGGACCTAAAAAATTATTTTTCACTTTTTGACGAATTTTTGGTACTCAGACATTCAAAAATCATTTAAGACCACCCAGAAGTCCCTATGATTTGCATAGCTCCATATACATGGTAATCCAGTCAGAAGTGTGCTCATTTTTTTGATTTTTTTGATTTTTTTTTTTTGATTTTTTCATTATTTCAACTTTTAAATCGACTTTGAGGCGAAACAAAGCGTTCTACGAGAAAAATACATTGAGCAAAGTTGTAGAGAATTAAATTTCCAAAAACCTATAAGAAGTTTATTTTTCTCCAAAATGCATAGTTTTTTCGTTATTCTCAAAAAACAGAAATTTTATGGTAATCATCATGAGGTTTTTGTTTTTTGAGAAAAACAGAAAAACTATGCATTTTGGAGAAAAATAAACCTCTTGTAGGTTTTTGGAAATTTAATTCTCTACAACTTTGCTTGGTATATTTTTCTCGTAGAACGCTTTGTTTCGCCTCCAGATCGATTTCAAAATTGAAATAATGAAAAAATTTTTAAAAAAATTTAAAAAATGAGTGAAATCATGACTGAGCCCCCTGTATCAATGTAAATAACCATTTTACGCAGTGATATTCACACAAAACAGGCAAGAAACGTTATTCAAGACTATGTTTAGCTCAGTTTAGCCGGAGAACCTGATTAGAACGCAACAGAACTGGACTGAAAACTTTAACCCCCCATAACTCAAAAACTTGTTTTCAGCTCGAAGGTCGATTTTGTCACGCCGCGTCACACATTGCAATTTCGAAAATGAATACGCGAATTTGAAAAAAAGCACAACGCAGTTTTGAAATAAACAACACTATGCAATTTCAAAAAAAATGCCCAACGCGATTCTGAAAAAAGCACAACGTGATGCCGAATACACTAAGCTATTCTGAATGCTCCAGAGCACAACGACATGTATCTCAAAAGCATAATGTGACTCCAAAAGCACTACAGTACTGAGAGAACCTCTTAGGACACAAATGAGTAGTGGGTTTTGATTCAGAAAGGGTAACCACCTGCTTTTGGTGTCTAGGTACTGAACTTGTGTAAATGAAACACCTGCAGGTGTTTTAAAAACATTTCTTAAAATTGAATGAGAGAAAATTTTATAACCCCTGTCGTGTTACATTTAGGTATAAGGGAGACAGATAAGCGAATGCAAAGGGTCATTTAAAATCAATAACCAAATTTGAAATGTTTGAAATTGAACAATGGGAAAGATAACACTGTAGATGAGAATATTTTACGCCCCCGCAAGGTTACATTTTAAAACTGATGTCGGCTTCGCTTTTGACAAAATCTTTTCCATTATTCAATTTTGAAAAATTAATTCCAAAATTAAACAATAGAAAATATTTTGTGAACCCGACTGTGTTACATTTTAAAACTGATGTCGGCTTCGCTTTATAGAAAATATTGTACACCCCCTGCGGTGTTACATACTGTCGGCTTTTGATATGGCCCTTTTCCCATTTCATTCTTTTTTTGGTGTAAATTTTCTTAATTAATTGCACTTACTCAAGAGAAGCTACTTGAGTAATTGCAATTACATATAATTACGGTGTTGAATGTCTCATGAATTCATGATAGACCACATCTACGTATGGAAATTTCAAAAAAATCGGCCCATCCATCTAAGAGAACATTTGTTCCAAAGAATTTTTCCACTTTCAGATCAAGCTAATAGTGTGCTATACACACTAAAAAAAAAAAAAATGAAAACTGTAGATTTGAAAGGTACTTACCTATTTCCGGCTGAAATAAGTGAAATGCCCCTGTCTTCAGATTTTTGAAATTTGGATGAAACATCGTTGGGTACCTCTTGAAAAAAAGGTCCCCTCGTCCGCAATGGCAAAAAACACCTTTTTTCGGGGAAACACCATACTTACTTCAACGAGTTTTGATTAAAAAATTTTGAATTCACCCAAAATATATGGAGGAGACAGGAGTTTAGCAACGTAAATTTTTTCAAATGACTCCAAAAACAGTAGAAAACCAAACAAATTGTGGAAACCCAAATTTTGGGGCAAAATAGGCATCCCCTCCCCCGATTTTGGGGCGTAAGAAGATTGACAATAGAAGGTATCGTTATCATATACATGGAACTCGCTGAACACGAATATGAAGTTAGATTTGCAGTTGGGCTCTCTTAAGAGTCACGATGAAAAATCCGAGGACGGCGGCGTTTCACCTATTTTCGCCGGGAATACCCTTTTAAAAAATTTACCCAACATGGCAAAATGAAAATCAGTGCCCAAAATTTGATCTGTCGATGTATTTTTCACTTTTTCTGACCATGAAAAGTATGTCATTCGCCATCTAACGAATGAATATATTTTAAGTAACTGAAAGAAAAAAAAAATATTGTCCGTGTTTGTGTCCGCGTACGACGATTAAAAAAGTTGAAGAATTGTTAGGTAGGTAAGGTAGTAGGTACCTCATCCAACAAGAAGTAAAGTTTAAGAACAGAACACGGTGCCTCTTAGGCGTCAAAAGTATTAATATCCAGTCGAACAGTGTATGGAAAACAACGTATTTTCTCACGAACGACGAACGCCCTTCGGGGTTAGAAGCGTGCGTTAAAAGGCGTCGATGCCGAGTTTTATTGTATTAAATTAGGTTACATTCTTTATAACGCCAAAGGAAAATATAAAATCACTTTAGGATTTTTAGCTAACGACTAAAAATCCAAATCCGTAATCTCGTTACGAGTAATATGTTGAGACGATATAGAAGCGGTGTCGTCAATGTCGAACCAGGCTGCGTACGATTGTTCATTTTTAATACACTTCAGTCCATTGGATAAATTCAAAAGTTTTCAAATTTTCATTTTTTATAATTGTTTCGGTGCAAACAACATTCTTGGAAAATATCTACCGAGGTACTTTATTTGTACCAAACAACGTACATAGTTATTTTGAACTTATGTACAGTATTTGTTTTGAAACTCGTCTGGAATGATTTAATTCGTCATTCTTGAAAGTAATTTTGATCAAAGAAACGTTCAAATTAGGTAGGTACTGGGAAATTAAAATTAGCAATAACTTCCCCGTTATTACAATTCACAAAGGCCATTGACACCAGCTAAACTCAGAGTTTATTTAATTATGAAACTATCGTGTAATGTTTTCCCCCTTCTCGTATGCCATATCGAAACTACAAAAATATACGCTAGAAAAGTAAGCGAATTTTTGTAGTCGAGGGATTACGTATCGAACAAAGGCTGGTTTTATTCAGCAATAATGGAAATTAAATTTTCCCAGCAGATTATTCCTTTGAAACGATTTTATAATGTGAAATAACACGAACATCCCAGAGTCGAACTTTTTGATGTGATTTAGATTCGAACAGACGGTTTGCTGTAAACTAATTTTATGGCAATAATCTTTAATACTTTAAACAACCGCGAAGGGTATCAGGGTACATAATTTTTTATTGTACGTACTCGTACGTTGGTAGGTAGGGAGGTAAGTCTTTTTTGGATAAGTACGCTCGATTGATTAATTCATAAGTATTTTTTGTGTCAGGAGGAGCTATCCAGAATTTTTCAGACGTCGCGTCGGTTTGCTTGACGCTGGCATTTAAAAACTCGAGGAAAAAACTGTTGAATTTTCAACGTGAAATTTTTGAAAACTTGTAAAAGAATTTGATAAATTTTCAATATTTTTATGCGAGACTTTGGAAAAACCATTGAAAAAATTATCTTTTTGACATTTTGAGTTTCGTTGAAGTAGATTTTTCATATTTTTATGTGATTCTAAACTTTAAAAAATAATTTTAATTAAAATTTCACCAGATGTTGGTTATTTAGTAGCGTGTCTACCGCTATACCTACGTATATTTAATTATTTTCCTCGTGTTTAGAACAGATTTCAACAATGTTTCTATTAACATTTTTCCTGAATTACTTTTTGAAAAGCTTTTATAAATACCTAATTACGTATAAAATATTTATACTCACATGATTCGAAGAGTTCTTTTCAGAGGGAATACCTACGCATCAATTTTTGGTTTTCTGCGCTGAATTTTTCGTGTGTAGATTGTTTGAACAAATTATGGAAAATGAATGTACTTACTTTCGGATCAGCGTGTCATTATTCTAAGAGGTTCGCGTGTGTGGTGTATCTCGTCAATTTCAGACTTCCTCGAAATTTCGGTAAATTTCTATCAAAATAATTCGTATACTCGTACACACATCGAAGAACCTGAAATTTCTGGTATTCACGTACCAACCATAAATTTCTCGACTAGTCGAGCGAAATAAAAAACAATACTCGTAAGCCCAGAACCTAATCTGCGAGGAATTAAAATTCCGACGTTTTTCGACAAATTCGGCAACAGTCGCCTTGTCGCACAAAACAGGAAATAAAAGAATCCGGGCTTTGTCGAGGACAAGTTTCCTTTTTTTTTTTTTTCGATAACAAGCGTCTAGACTTATTATTGTTGAACCCTCGTTTAAATGTTACGTTTTTCGTGTAATTCGAAATTTTTTCGCGTTTCTTTTTCTTCTAGTCTTTTTTTCTTTTTCACTTTTCGCGTTAACATGCCCTATACGCGTAGCGTACGACGTACTAGCACAGAAGGTTTTAACGGCCTTGTTACTTTTATCGTATATTTGTTAGCGGGTAAAAGCGTACGAGTATATATCTAATTTTATTTTTCGATGAAATTTGCCTACTGCGAGTAGGTATTCATTAAAATGTAAATAAATCCCCCATTATCGAAAAACTTATCGTCGAAATGGAATTTTAAAAAGGTAACAAGTAAGAAGTTGGATGTTTTTATTGAAAATTCTCCCATCGGCGAATAAAGTTACGTACCTGTGCGAAATTTCACGTTAAAAAAAGACTCGGCGCGGATGGCGGTTTCTGCGCCAGGAGTAAAACTTATCGTCGTCGTAGCGAAGAATTCGCTACCGTTTAAGCTACTTTTAATGATCGTGTGTATTGCTGGTGTCTCGTGGGGTTTTCCAGGTGCGTGATTATATTTGTACGAGACACGAGTAGGTAGTGGCAGTCGACTCGACTCGACTCGACTCCGAGTCGTGTTCGTCTCCGTTTATCGGAAGGTCGACTCGCTTAGATATTTTTTTCGCTTCTTCTTTTCTTTTCTTTTCTTAATTTTCTCTGTTGTAGTTTTCGAAACACGTGTAAATTTTTAATCCCGTTAGTGCGTCGCGAAAATCTTTATACAACGGTACAACTTATACAACATGCCCTGGGCGGCGTAGGTATCTTCCGAGAAATGTATTTTTTCTTATCTTTTTTTCTTCGTATAGCTAGAGCTACCTTTTTTTGTGCGAGTTTTCGCCCAACGTTGAGGTTGATATAGGAAGACCGTTAATCTCGTTGACACGTTTTCTTTCGCACCTCGAGCTGTACACGACCGACGCGACGCGACGCACGCGACACCGACGTACCTAATTCTAAAAATACTTAATCCATGCCACGCCACGCCACTTCACTTCGCATGTGAAAAGTTTTCATACCACCCCGTTGGAAATTTATCATCTTTAATAGACATTTCAAAGACGCACAATTGAATCTGAAAAGAAAAAAACATAATGCGATTGTTCGAGTGTGAAAAAATCATTTATTACGTCGTTTAACCCTTCGTCTCGCCGCCGCGCCGCTCGATAGAGGCATAGTACAACGGCTTCGTAATTCGTATGCTATTCTATCGCAGAAACAAAATGTTTTAATCAATTTTTTTCAGCGTCGACGTTTGTACTCGTACTGGTATCTACTAACGTGACGTCTGCGATTCGTTTATACGGGTTGTATATGTATTCGTCTCTCACGTGTCTGTAAACGTGCTAATTCGAACGATACTTACGAGTATTATTCGTTCTGTTGTTTCGAGAATGTGCTCGTGGGCTTCACGTGAGGTACCTATTTTGAACGTATCAACTCGATTCAAAGAAATCGTGTACTGTTTTCCGATTTTCATCGGGAAGTGATGAGCTGCTTCTGATAGAATACCTGTTTAAAAATATTATAAATAATTATATAGAATTACCTATAAGTAAACGATTCAAAAGTTTTTTTTTTTTTATCAGATGGATTTTGAAAAAAAACTTCACGTTTAAAAATGAAATACATACCTATGAAGTTTTATATTTGGTTCAATTTTTTTTTTCATCATAAGTAGGTACATATGTAATTATGGAGGGGGGACTGGAAAACTCGCCATTTTTTAAAAAATTTCTTTAATCATTGTTTTTCAACCCCGAAGGTGAAAAATTGTTGAAATTTGTATCTTTGACATTTTAAGCTAATAGTCCGGCATATGACAATAGGAGTAATTGCACCCCCCCCCCCCGATCTTCCGGGACAACTTTTTTCTTGAAGGAGACAGCCTAAGGAACATTTTACAGCAAACTTGCCCAAAAAAAAGTTGGCCTTACTTACAAAATGGCAGCCATTTTGATTGACAGGTCAGCCGAAATCGCAGATTTTGCATTTCAACATAGGACTTGCACGAAATGTTTCAAAGTTTACAAAGGTAGATCGAAAGATCATGCAAAAATTCATCACCTGTCAAAATTTCAATTAAGTACTAAAGTGCGTTTGTCGATTTTTGGTGAATTTTTGAAAATCGAATTTAGGCCAAAAATAAGAGAAAAAATCAAAATTTTACCAAATTGACCAAGAAAGCTGAAATTTACTCTACACTCCAATTTTAAAATCCTCTGAAGACGACTTCAGGTGAGTTCAAGTCATTTTAGAGCCTCCAGCGACGTTTTTGAAGATTACTGGAGCCTCCAGTATGTTTTTGAAATTTGAAATTTCCCCAAAATTTCATCAAACTGAGATGGAGAGTCGAAATTCATTCTGCAAACTAATTTCAATAAGCTACAAAGTTGACTGCTGGTGGATTTCAAGTCGTTTTGGAGCCTCCAGCGACTTTTTGAAAGCTTTATGGCGTTTTTTTGGAAAATTAAAATTTTCTAAAAGTAGCTGGAAGCTTCAAAACCATCTGAAACCACCATGTAGTCTGCGAAGTAAATTACAGCTTGCCAACTCCATTAGGTAAATTAATGTTGGGGAAATTTCAAGTTTCAAAAATCTACTGGAGGCTCCAGTAATCTTCAAAAAAGTCGCTGGAGACTCTAAAATGATTCGAACTCACTTGAAGTCGTCTTTAGAGGATGTTAAAATTGGAGTGTACAGTAAATTTCAGCTTTCCGTCTCCATTTGATGAATTTTTGTGAAAATTTGAAGTTTCAAAAATCTGCCGGAGGCTTCAGGAATTTTCAAAAAGTCGCTGGAGGCTCCAAAACGACTCGAAATTCACCTGCAGTACTTCGTAGCGTATTGAAATTAGTTTTTAGAATAAATTTCAGCTTTACAACTCGAATTTGATAGAATTTTGTGGGGATTTAGATTTTAAAAAATCTGCTGGAGGCTCCAGAACTGCTCAAAACGAGTTGAAACAGTTTCCAATCGATTTGGCATGTCAAAAATAGGGTATATCTCAAATTTCAGCTTTCTTGGTCAATTTGGTAAAATTTTGATTTTTTCCCTCATTTTTGGCCTAAATTCGATTTTCAAAAATTCACCAAAAATCGAAAAACGCACTTTAGCACTTGAAATTTTGACAGGTGATGACTTTTTGCATGACGTTTCGATCTACCGTTGTAAAATTTGAAAAATTTCGTGCAAGTCCTATGTTGAAACGCAAAATCTGCGATTTCGACTGACCTGTCAATCAAAATGGCCGCCATTTTGTAATTAAGGCCAACTTTTTTTGGGCAAGTTTGCTTTAAAATGTTCCTTAGGATGTCCCCTTTAAGAAAAAAGTTGTCCTGGAGGATCGGCGGAGGGGGGGATGCAATTACTCCTATTGTCATATGGCGGACTATAATAGCCGAACTATAAATATATGTATTATATGTACTACATATATACCACAGTCAGAATAATTCGAGTTATAACTTATAAGTAATCGAGTTATTTCTTTTTTTTGTTTCAGGTGAGTCTCAAATTGTGCTCCCATAATAGATAAAAATAATCGAAGAATAACGAGTACGTAAGTTATTTTAGTACCTTATTTAATTCTTATTCGTGTAAATAAGAATGAATCGTGAAAAAAAATGTTGGAAGATTTTTGAAATTCTGAATTGAAAAAGACTCAAACAAATTTTGGCTGCGGAGGTGTTCCTGAAGGGAACAGGTATATTATGGGTCGTCAAATAAGGGATATTTTTTTCGCTCGAAATCCCACTCAACCTGCTTTGGTAAAAATGGTCCAGTTCCAAAAGATGACATTTAAGATCCTACATCGACCGCCGGCCTTGCCATCAAAGTCCGAGACCACTTTTAGGATTTTACTGAGTGGTTGAAAATGTGCAAATCGTTTATTCAAACGTGAATTAGAATTTTGAAACATTTTTCTTCGAAAATATTTTACGTCAATTATGCCGAAATATTGAAAGTCATCATTCCTGAAACTGGGGGGGATATTTTGGAGCGCAGTTGTGCCAATTGTTTGGGCATTGCTGTCGATTTGAAAAAATTGAGAAAAATAGCCGAAAATTTATCAAATTTTTTCGGTTTTTTGGAAATTTGCATTTTTTTTACCAAAAAAATTGGAACCTCTGGGTTCTAAAATATTTTCCTAGTTTCAGAAATGATATCTTTTGATGTTTTGGCTTAATTATTGTGAAATATTTGCGGAGAAAAAATTTTCAAGACACGAATTCCTCAAAAAAAAATAAAAATAAAAAATAAACCATTTTCAAATTTTTGGACCTTTTTCGATTCCCCTTTGTTCGGTTCAAAAATGTTGGCACTGGATAGGAAATATTCCCTCGCGAGTATTTGAATTTCAGAAATACGAAAACGTTGAAAAATTACATCAAAATTTGAAATTTTTCGTTATTGTTTCGAACAAACATTTTTTAATCGGGTGGTTTGGGTTTGGTTTTCGATACATTTTCTTCCGAGTTCTCTTTGTCAACATCTCCAGCTTTCACTGCTTCTAGAGATACCTGTTTGAAGCGCGCCCGAGTCCTCGCTTTTGGAGTTTCCTTCACTCAACCATTTTTGTTGTTGATCTATTCTAATCAATACAATATGTAGTTCTCGGATCCCATTTTTGACCACGGCCATATTGAAGCTAACCAGTTCGTCAAAACTGCGACGATTTGATCCAGCCATGTCGGGAGGGGGGAGGATGAGGTAAGAAAATTAAGGAGAGTTGGGAAAATGAGCCGAGATGGGGTGGGGAAAATTTTGATATTGAAAACTATCCTGGTTGTGCAGCTTCGAAAAAATCTTAAGAATAATCCCTGAAACTTATCCTCCGCAGGTATGACCCCGCGAGTTCGAAAAAGCTTTCTCGAACCGAAATATGTAAATACAATACTCGTTCATTGGAATTATAACCCTCGACGATTTTATAATGAGCGCAAGATTGACACGTATTATTATGTACATCGACAGTTGGTAATATTACATCCCAGATTGGGGATGCTTTTTGTGACAACATTATCCTAGCAAATAAGCAACGTGGACGTATTGCAGGACCGCACACAACGACCGCGACCCGGTGTTATTTTTCGATAGATGATAGTCCAATATACGAGTAAAATGCTCTAATCGAGAGTGCAATAGACATTCTCACCATCCTCACCCCATCGTTGTTGGTCTGGTCTGATAGAGTCTACAATATTTATTCATTCCGCTTTCAATATTTAATCTACGTTTCACTTCGGTAATGATGTGATTTCAAAGCTGGCCGAGCTACTCGTACAATACACGGACACGCGATATCTAATACTCGTAAAAATGAATAACAACGACAGACTACGACTACGAACCAACCAATTTCTCGGTTAGACGCGGCAAAAGTGCCCACCGTAAACCACTCGAAGAACACCTCATTAACAAAGAAACCTTTCGGAGAAGAAGATACCTATTACAACCTGATAGCGTACAATCAAACGAAGCGAAGCTTGTATTGTGAATCAGGGTAAAACAGTTCAAAAGTATAACAGAATACGAGTAGATTATACCTACCTACAGCCTGCCTATGTGTATGTATAGCGATGGCAAAGGAGAGAAAGCGAGCGACTCAGCAGTATACCTATAGCTAGACCTACCGTATCGCGGTACCGAGATGAGGAGATGACGTTAACGGTGGAGAGGAATTTGTGAAAGAGAGACGGAGAGAGTAGGTGGAAAAGCCGTAGCTGTAGCGGCGGCGGCGGCGCGGCGGCGGCGGAACCATTTGACGCGTATAAAAGACGCAAGGCACGTCCAAAGTACCTATCATTTTACTATGGTTTTTGCGCAATGAAATCGCTGCTCTGCTATTTCAGCGTTCAGCGAGAAGAATAACAAAGTAAACTGTTTTCTGAGAAAATTTCACGTTCGACGGATAGTTGGAAATTGTTTTACCCTTAATGAAAACCATTAAGGAAGTGTATAGTCTCAAGATGCCGAATAGTTTTGGCTAAATTCTCGGCGGTCATTTTGCTTTTGCTGGTTGCATATCAATCGATAGTACCTACCTCTACCTACGTATTAAAGGTACGCTGAAATATGAAATACCACTTAACTTATGTCGGTAATATAGGCTCGACTCACTAACCACAATTCAGCAAGACAAAGACACAACTACATACCGACGAGCAGAGGTTTATTTTCATCGTTTTTATCGTATTCGTAATATGTACCTACTACCATACCGAAGTATCTAATCTACTTCGTAGTCGTACCTCTACCTACCTACTACCTAGATCTGGTACCTATAGTTAGCTAGCTAACTAAACTACCGTACCATTTAGTACATACATACTCGTACAAATACTAATACGCGGGTATATCGGCTATCTACGACAGTGGTTCGAATAATGAGCATTAACGCGCCAGCTTACAGGTATGTAGGTATGTAGTAGCTACTATCGCGTCCAGCTTACCAAGTTAATCCTTAATTATTAGGTTAATTGTCATTTGATACGTAATAATACGAGGTATTGATACGTATATTTTCACATAGGTAAATTAGCATGCCAATTCAGATCGGATTATTCCACATATCTAGTATCTACCTATAGGTATAGTGTACCATATCGTTTCTAGTTCACTAACACAAGTACATACGTACTCGTACATAGGTTACTCATTACCTACGTGTAGCTACTACACAATACACATTTATACCTACTGAACAACTATAGTTATCTACACATAATTCCATCCACGAGTACGAGGGATTCGTCTAAATTATTCTTTATAGACTAATTTACCGCCCTATACTTGTACATAAGCATAAGCATAAGCATAATGTTGAACACTCGATGCTTCTTTTTTTTTCACCAACAACCAACACCGAACACGGATCGAAAGCCTTTCGAAAAGCAACCCATATCGTTTTAATTTAGTATTCGTGCTATAAAAATACGCGTCCGCGATTTCATTTTTTCCACCCCCTTTGCCACTTCTCCTCCTACTCCTTTCACCTCTTGCTTTTATTCTCGAAAGTGTACATTCCGGAACGTAAAATAATCGATAATTTAATGTGTTGCATGTTGCCAACAAAAAGTTCATTCAAGTAGCTCTTCATGTTTATGAGTTTTTCAGCTATACGGCGCGGTGTCGCTGAAAAATCATTTTTCGACGCGAGTTGGCGTTTATAGTTTTGTAACTTTTTGCCTTACTCGTATTTTATAGTCGCGATTAAAAAAAGCGTGTTTTTTTTTTTTTTTTTTTAGAAAATAGCGCTGCTTAGGTTTGAGAAAAATGTTTGCAAAAATTTGAAATGGACGTAAGTATTCAAAAAGGAAAAATCAAGCGTATACCTTATTAGTATCATTAGTGATGAGGGAAGAGAACAACAATGCGAAATTGCTCGTTAGCTTGTAGAGGAGAGCCTGCATTCGAGCCGCCAGTACCACATTTTCTTCAAAATGGGGGTTCTGATTGACAAAATTGAATACCTAGTTATTTTGTAGTCGGCAATCTCAGATTGGTAAAAATTCACATGTGACATCCTATTTTTGTAACTTCCAATAATGATATATCTACGCTATTTTTTCTCAAAATTAAAATTCACGCCATTTTTTTCGTTCTTACTTATACGAAGATTTTTTTCAACCTCAAACCGTCAATTTAAAGCTTGATTCTTCCTTTTTCGATATACTGTATAAAATTTTCCCCTTCCTCATCCTACATTTTTTCAGAAATTTTCTCACAAAACCTCCGAAAATGCGAACTTCATTTTTGAACAGTAAATGAAAACTTCGATATATGAACAGAAAATAAATGAAAACTTCATTTTTGAACAGGAAATGAAGATTTCACTTCTGTACCTACATAAAATGCGATGAAAACTGCATTTTTGAACAGAATTTATAACAACTTCATTTTATGAATAGTTGAAACTTCATGTCGTTTTTGAGCAAAGTATCCAAACTTTTTTTTCGAGAGTTGATTTTCTTTATTTTTAAAGAAAATTTCTCATTTGAGAAACCATTTTTTTTAAAAGAAAAATTCCGTTTTTTGTAAGCGAAATCATCAGTTTTTTGTGAGGAGGGGGCTTCTCTGTTGGGGAAACCTTGTTGAAAATTCTGTTTTGTAAGTAATAACTCATTTTTGACTTCAATTTTTGAAAACAAAACATACCTACTTGTTTTATAGGAGGGAAGGAGGGAATGTAAAAAATTTTCAGGTGTATGGTACGACCAAAAAAATACCCCCTGGTCCTGAAATTTCGTATGTGAACCTCCAGAAACATTAGAAAATGATATAAAATCATCAAAAACTTTTTTTTTTGGCCTATAGACACAGCATTCCCTCCTCCCTCAATATTAGGACAGAGGGTTGTTATCGTATGAATCGAACTCCCTGAACACGAGTATGAAGTTAGATTCGCATTTGAACTCTTTTGAGAGCCCCATTTGTGAATAAGGTTGTCCTGAAATTGAGTTTTTTGCGAAAAATCCTCCATTAAAGCGCCATGTACATATTACGTCATTCCCCGTGCCCCTCTCTTATAGTAACACCTATCACAATATATGGTATTAAATATTTGGTTGTCTCAACAACGTGTTTTTGGAGTGGAGTACGAAGTATTTTTTTAGAAGCTGTGGAATGCAGTGATGCCAATTTTTTCACCATTATTAACAACTTCAAGAAACGAAAAAAAAAAATTGGAAAGTTTTTTGCTATTTTTGGCAATAATGACTAAAAAAGTGGCACCATTGATGCATTTCAAAGTTTTTCCCTAGTTTTCGAAGTACAGGTGAAGATCGTGACTATTGTTAAGCTTTCTGTAATCATATCCGTACACACTGCACGAATAATAGTGATTTACTGATTTATATTGATATAGACTCGTAAGTGCAACGCAACAGGTCGTAACCTCCACCTTTTTTTTTTTTCAAGATCTGCATAAAAAAAGAACAATTGCACGTTAATGTTCGAGTCTCTTTCATTTTTTTTTTTCAATGAAAACTGTATTTATTGTTTTCTCGTTTAGAACACGCAAATTTCAATAGAAAAACGAAAATGTTCACTTCGCAACACTCTCGTGTTTTTTTTTTTCGAATGCGACGAGCCTTTTAATAATTTAATCTCGTAAAATTATCGTGTTGCGAATATAACGTTGGTTCGAGCGGTGCTTAAAATAAAGAACGAATTGATGCTGCAAAAAATCAACGATAGCGCGAATTTTGAAGGATAAAATTATCTACTTTCCAACATCGGTAATTTTTCATTTTGACGAGCTCTTCGTTGCGTTGTAACTTAATTGAAAAATTTTCTGACGCTAAACCCATAACCATAATACGAGTATCTCGAGTTCATCTGAATATTTGGTAATTTGATTATGACATAATACGACGACGTTTTCTTTTCTTTTCTTTTCTTTCTTTTTTGCTAACGTAGTAAAAATATCTCACGAGGCGCGAACTACGAGGCGATGTGCGTCGCGAAAATAGGCTACAAAGATGTTACGCGGTGACAGACGAAAGAAAATTTTTTCATCAAGTTGTAAAATAATTAAATTAAGTATAAAAAGGAAAGACGAAATTCGTGTATTTTAACAGTATTTTTCGTTTTAAATTTGGAACCACGCTGTTGTAGCTGTTAACTTGAGAAAAATACAGAAAAAGTACATTATTGGCTGCATGATCAATCATTAAAAATTCTTATGGATTGGCGTTGTTCCATCAATACTTGTAATTTTCGAGTTGCATATTTTTATGTTCTCGAGTCTTGTATGAGAAACGAAGAAGGAAGCTTTTGCTCGATGTAGATACATTGTACATAATACGCGTACAAGATGTACATTTATGCAGATGATTTTTTTTTTTTTTTGAAAAATGGCGCAGCATTTAAAAGAGTACCTAAGTAGTTTTTTTTTGCGAATAATCATTCCTGCTCAGAGTTTCGAAGCTTAATTTCAACCAGAGATGTATTTTTTAAGCTCAATATTTTCTGAAAAATTACCAAAAATGGAAAAGCATCTGAAAATGGTCTCAAAAGCTCTGAAAAATTGAAGACATGACTAGCGAACACCATAATATACGTACAAATATGCACATAGTACATACGTGTACAAAAAAAGGAATGCCCAACTGTAATTTTCAGTCACTGCCAGATTGTTGAAAAATGAAAATATTTCTATTTTTCGCGTCCTACAAAAATTTTTGTTTTACAAATCGATTCGCAAAAAATATCTACTTACTTTATTACTTACTCATTTTGAATATAGCAAAGTGAAACTTACATTTTTTTTTTTTGGTTGAGAAATTAGCGTGAAAATTCCCATTTTGAAAATCCCACAATCAATCAATGCGCTAGGAAGGTCCAAAACTGTTTTAAAGTTTCCATTCTGATGCATTTTCATCATGCGTATAGGCACATAACGGAGTCAAATCTGAAGTTTTTGAATGGGCGGGTTATGCGCCAGGAGGATCCAAAATCGCCCAAAATTCCCATTTGGTAATCTGCTAACATGATACGATCTTACTTGACCTCCAAATTAGATCGAGTGATTTCAGTAGATCATCAGATAAGAATCTGAACACAATTTAAGATCCTCCTGGCGCAGAACCCGCCCACTCTAATTTTTCCGATTCGACTTCTTCATGTGCCTATGGCTGAAATACATAAGTTGAGGACCAATTGCGATGAAGTAATACGCCCTATGTGTATCAGAAAGAAGGGTGTTAATTTTTCTGATGTAATTTTCCCCCTACTCGTGTTCGCTCATTATACTTTTTATGCGAGATGGTTCTATCGAGATCGTTCTTTGGCTCGTTTCAACGGATCTTTCACTTCTGAGTTATTCACTCTATCGAAGTTGGTTTTTTGGAGCGTCTCTGCTTTAGCCATGAAACTAAATCAAATGATTCAAAACTTCTTCGGAGCAGAGACCTTACACCCATTTTGATTGGCTGCCTCGAGTTTCAAAAAAAAAATTTGTAATTAGAAAAGGGCTTAAAAAATCTGAAATCCTAAAAAAATGAAAAAAAATCCCCCAACATTTTAGCCCTCTATCTTGACATTTTAAAAACCGAATTTATTTGAGAATTGAACAATAGACCTCTGGGTTAAAGGGTTAATTTTAAATTAGAATTCATTCCCTGGCAGATTGACGTTGGGTTTAGTTTCTGTGGATCATATGCACTACTGCATATTCGGTTCGGCGTTTCTTTTACTATTTTATCGTACTGGTGGGCCGCCCACTCCACGCGAAGGTCTGGTTTCGTTTTTTTATCTTTGCTGTGCTCTTCAAAATAAGTATCAGCTTCTCCTATTCGTTTTTCTACTTCGGTTGGTGTCATGCTGATGCACATCAGCTCTACAGTGGCATTCCAGTGCACCCGAATTCCCAAAAATTGGACATGGGGTACATCGATATTCTTATTCCGAAAGACAGTCATATAACTAAGGCTCTGCTGAAAGGCCTTGGGCAAACTCCACTTTTTCTCTTCGCTGGGTGTCATTTTTTGCTTGACATATTTTAGTTCAACTAGCAACATGGTCGATTTATATTTATCTGTGAAGACTAAATCGATTATTTGTCTGCTAGTTACTTCGTCTACAAAATTAACCTGTTCTGCCATTCGATACTTTTCTGATGGACTACAGTCTTCTAATGTTCTTTTAGTTTCCATTGCACTGATGAAATATGACAAAAGAAAGGATTCGACAATTTTTTCATTACCAGCAAACCGACGATTCAACATTTCGGATAATAAGTTTGCCTTTATTTCGCACTCCCCGAAACGTTTGTCACCCAACACACGAATCAAATATTGGGATAAGGATTTGGCTAATGGACCTAACGTGCTACAATCATCTTGTTTTTGTTTTATGAAATTCGATAATGTATTTCTCTCATCTGAAAGGGGAACCAATTTCGATGATTTGAGAAAATGCTTTTTATATTGATAGTAAACTTCGAAGTTTGGTATTGTAATGAAAACCTTCATATTCTGGTAGTCTTCCGGTGCAATTTGGTGGGGATGAACCGACACGTATCCCATGGCCATCAAAAGTGAAAATACAATATCTGAGTGTTCTGCTGAGTCGTATTTTAACATGTTGAACGTAATATTATAAATAATTTCGAAATCGCTCAATGTAAGTGATGTCATTTTATCATATGAAATTGATAGGATTGTGGTCTTGGTCCGCCAACTTTTAAATAACTCGCCGACATCTTTTTTGAAATCATCGTGTGTAAATAGTTTATTAACAATTTCAGTCTTACCGGATATTGTCCAATAATCAGTCACTACTTGCGAGTTGATAAACCCAATCGCAGATAAAGGAGCGAACATAGGCACAGCAAGATGACTCAATGTCCTATATCCATCATATTTATCAACTGCATTCTCCATTTTTGTTTGATTAATACCCCTTTTGGAATATAGTATTCGAAATTCTTCTTCAAAAGTTCCGTAATAAGGGAAGAAATCCTTGACGCCAAACCCGTGCCTCAAATCGACGTTATTCAAACCAGAGAGTCCGGATGTCTCTCTGATGGGCAGGATACCAGTGATAAAACCTTTTTCAAAATGTGTGTTAGTTTTGAATGTAGCCTGCATGAATTCTTTCAAGAGCTTTACAAAATCATCAGTAGTCTTCTTTGATGGTAATGAGTGTGCTAAAGCTTCATGAAAATATGTGTTGGAAGCGAAAGCATCGTATTCGTCCATTAAAATTATCACTTTTTTCCCATACACTTCATGCAGTGCTGAACTCAAAATTTCGATGCTTCGCACTACTTCGCCTTCGGATAGATCACTCCTTGAAACGTAATATTTATCTATTTTCTGCAACCATAACTGAGCACCTGCCCGCTCGGAGATTGTGGCAGTAAGGTTAGTGGATTTGATCTTCAAATAATGGTGTAAATAGTGGTGACTGCGATAAACTTTTTCTATCATAGAACGAAAACGGCTCAAGCCACCATCAATTGTGAGCATCGTACCATCTATCATTATAACAGGATGCCTTGCCAAATGATCGTTATTAACGGTTTCACGCTGAGAAATCAACGGTGGACTGTCAGTTTCAGAATCCTTGGTATCGGTAGTTATTATACCTTTGGTGAAATAAAGGTAATTAGCAGATTTGTCTCTGTTTTCCACATTTCCAAAATCATCAATGGGTAGCTGATGGTAAAATTGCAACATGGTTAGTAATATCGTCTTTCCCCACCGCCTCGGCGAAGTATTTATAAAAGTTGTGTATTGGTACTCTTTCCAGATCTGATCAATGAAGAGCGATTTATCGATCCACATTATAGAATTTTCAATCATAGCTTGAAAATTAACTGCGACTTGTGTCGAGGCTAAATAAGGATCTGATACATTAACTCCCTTTTTAGTCAATATTTTCGTCTGTTCCCAGTCGGCGAATGCAAACGCCAAGTTGAAATATACAAAACTCAATAGAATTTCCATCTTCTTCATGTGCGCTGGTGATAGGGCTGCAGTAGACGAGAATGTCTGCGAACAATATTCGTACCTACAAATATGAAAAATTTTTGCATAGGTAAATCGAGACCCAAACAAATAAGCTCCTTTACATCATTTTACCTTCATAGATATATTCGACTGTTTTTTGTATTAATTTTCAATAAACAGGTAGGGAGGGGGAAAATGTGTATTTTTGAGAAAATTATTCTTAATACGCATGATGCGATTTTCCAATAGTATTGCGTCTAACTAATAAACTTTGTAAAATATCATCACTTTTTTATTGCCCAATTTCTTCAACAATTTTTTCTATGGTACCCCCTCCCCCATTGTCATTTTTTCGCCCTTCCCCCAAAAAATTACAATTTTTTTTTCAAATTATCTACTACAGTTGCACATGTTCAGCAGTTTGATGACCGCAAGATCTCTGAAATTTTTTTCTATGTATTTTCCAAAAAAAAATATTGAAATAATTATATTTTACTTATATAAAAAAATGAAAAAAAAAAAAATTGAAAAATGATGAAAATATTTTCCAAAAAATATACATATATAGTACCTATTCTATAAAAAAATAAAAAAAATTTTAAAATACCTAGGTACCTAGGTACCTATTTTTTTAAAAAAATTGAAAAATTAAAAAGTTTAATTTTTTCAAAAAATAAAACATTAAAAAATTATATTTTCTTCAAAATGATAAAATTTGAAATTGAATTTGAATTATTGTTTCAAAAAAAAAAATTTACACAAAGAGAAAAGTCAAGTTCAACGACTGTATCCGAATGGGCGCTAATATGTGCTCGAAAGTGATTCCACATTTTTTAGGCAGGCTTGTGATTTAGCTACAAGTAAAATTTTGAGTTAAAATTTATCCGACCATTTTGGGAAAAAATCGTACACCATCTTGTGGTGAAAATTATTTTTGCTTATTTGAAGTAGGTACTTTATAATAATAGTTGTTAATCAATGTAGGTACCTATAATATCAATAGAAACTAGACAGTCAGTAGATTATGTATGACCACTTGTTTGCTAAATTTTATGGTATCCAATATGGCGTGAGAAAGGGGGGGTGGCGGCTATTAGAAATTGAATAGAATATTTTTTCTAATAGCGGCCACACCGATGTACATTGATTAAAAACAATCGTTATAAATTACTTCGAATAAGCAAATTACATTTTTCACTAACCTGGCGTTATTACATGAGATGATGCATGATTTTTTCCCGATATGGTGGGATAAGTTTCAAATTACAAATGTACTTGTAAATTTCTTCAAATATGAGTAATAAAAGCTCGTTTTTTTCATCATAATTCACGAAATATGTTCGTAAATATGATTTTACTCGTTCAAACTAACCTCATAAAAGTTCGTTTTACATCGTATATTGAATAAAAAATGTTTTCCAACATAAAAAGGTCAGATTTCAGGTTTTTTAGGGAGCAGAAATTGGGGTGGCGGAAATTGGAAAAATGAAATTTTGGAGTGGTGGCTTTTGGCGAAAAACAGGGGTTCTCTAAAATTAATTTTTGAAATAAGTATAAAAAAAAAGTGAAAATGACTATTGTAGCATGTAAGTAGGATAACTCAGGGAACGCTTTATTCGAGTTATCTCAAAATTTGTGGAACGTTTTTGCTTGGAATCAATCAAAATAGTAGCTAAAATAGGTTTAAGTACGTATCTACGGTAATACAGTATCTAATCCACCTATTATATAAAACTTACTTCAAAGTTCAAATACCTAGTATGGAATGCAACATTTTTAAAAAAAAACAAGACGTCATTTAGAAAAAATTGAAGATTTTATCACACTTTTGTCTGCAGTAACTACGAGAAGGTCGTACTGTCGATCTAATGAACTGACGAGAACTTGATCAATCTCTGATTGAAATGGCTCGATATTCTTCCGATAATATATAAAGTAAAATTATCGCGATAAGATGTTTCTATCTGATACTAAACTAATACTATAGTAGGTATGTATGTATGTATATTATGTTTCTTTAAACGCTCCATTGCTAATTCTGATTTTATCATGCAGCAAAATTTAATGAAACTTTTTCCAATTTACTATTTGCGCAACTACATATATACATTTACAAAGACTTCCATATGTATACCTACTACCTAAATGTACATACATATTTACTCTTCTTGAAAACGGAGTCTGAGATCAACTCTTGCGAGTCGAGTTTTAAAAAATTCTCTGCCCATAATATTATTTTTTAGGTTCATAGACGTATATAAATTTCATTTCATCAAGTTCGATAATAATCACAACTCATTGTAAATTGAAATTATATCCAACTTAAAAGCATCCTAAAAAAATTCTCGATCAATATTTAGGTAGGAATTTTTTAAGCCGCATTTTTAATAAAAATGAGTGCTATTGCGGTAAGTCGAAGTTTGGAAAAAGTGGTCGAAATTTTTTTTTTCATATTTCTCGACTCCCAGACCTCAAGTTCGACGTTTTCCGCCATATAGATATAGGTTTAGATTTCCTTCCATGTGGCCCATGCTATAGTATGTGTAACTCTTACATAACATCTGGCCCAGGACCAGATTGTCAAACGTTGAGGCTACATACAAAGTTGCCCACCCCGTTTCATCAACTTCCGCTAGGTGGCGCAAGGTTTAAAAATCGAGTCGTGGAGATGAGTGATGAGTGCGTCGAGTCTACAATTAGTAGCCTGTAAAATGGGAAACATTGCTTGAGGTACGTGTAATAATACCAAAATTGTGTGTACAGGACAAAAAATTTCACTTGTGATTTCTCCGTATTTTATTGCTTCATGGCAGAATTATTATTATCAGAATGCGTTCGAATAGCCGTTTGATAAATAAAATCAAGTATTTCAACTTTACTATGTACTTCCTAATTAAATTATCTATTTTGATAATCGAGACATCATTATTAGATTATTACTTATTGGAAATTAAAATCTAGTGAAATTCTCAGTATAGGTAGTAATGTACCATACATACCTACCTACTTAATTGATTTTGCAATGATATCATTCATCAATGTTAATCAAAAGAAAATCCAACTTCATCACGAATGGTAACTGGTAAGTATAAGAGATTAAAAAATTGAAATATTGATATCAATCAGCAATTTGCGATGAAAATAATTTAATTATAAATTATTCTTATTAGAAAAATCAGTGGTCAGTTGTCAGCCCCCCCCCCAAAAAAAACATTTAGGGGTGTTCGGTGGAGGAAATTTCAGAATCGCTGCAATATACAAATTTTTCGTTTCATCGCGAATACGAGTCCGTTGACACATATTTTATTCGATTGTCGACTTTTTTATGTCATGGAGGGGTAAGGTGGCCCTTTTTTGCATTAAAAAAAATAATTATTTTTCGAATTTGATCGCTCTCAATAGCATCCTGAAAATTTCAGCTCAATTGGATAATATTAACCGGTCCCTCTAGTTCCCCGTTTTCTTAGAAATTCACATGGAATAGCGCGGTCAAAATGTTTTGCCAACGCCAACGCCATCGTCAACGCCAATGCCAACCCTGCCAACCCCAATGCCTGTAATCGCCAACGCCATCGCCATTTTTCGTTTCTTGTACGAATTGTAACGTTATCCGATTCATTCTACTTCTACAACTACAACTTTAAACTTAGGACTTACATTACAACAAGTACGTCTTAATTTCATTTCAGCAGTGATGATGATGGAAAAGGGAAAACTAGGGGTCTGGTCTAGGTCTAGGTCTAGGTCTAGGTCTAGAGGTCTAGGTCTAGGTCTCCGTCTAGGTATGAAATGTTTCTGGAAATTTATATTTTGGAAACATACAGGCGAAGCCGAGGTGAGGGACACAACGCCCCCCAACACTAAAAACAGCTACCTTAACAAAAACGTGATAAATAAATTATAAAGG
This sequence comes from Planococcus citri, assembly GCF_950023065.1. NCBI lineage: Eukaryota > Metazoa > Arthropoda > Insecta > Hemiptera > Pseudococcidae > Planococcus > Planococcus citri. The sequence goes on along the minus strand of NC_088679.1, from coordinate 82,511,954 downwards.
GACGTTCCCCTGCTAAATAATGGGACGTAAAAATAGCAATCAAAAAAATAAAAATCGAAAAAGTGGCACTTTCGAGTGGTTTTTAGGCATGGTGAGCGGTTGCATGTAGGGTATGGAAATATGCTGCGTAAACTGTTCAGAAAGTTGCTAGAAATTTATATTTCTTCAATGAGCTAGCTTCAAGGCTGATGAACCCGAAAAACCCGGATTATCCCTCTCAAATTGCTTCAAGAAAACGCTGATTTTTTGATATGACTCACAATTTCTGATTTCCTTTCAATTATTACATTAATTTTTTTTTTTTTAGTAGAATAAATAGATTTTATTGAGTACATAAATATATTATGGACATGAAAGATACCTACAATTTTACACATTCACTCTTTTTATCTACATTCTTTCTTTAAAATTTGAGCTCAGATGCGTCAATTTTAACAAATTTTGTTGAAATGGTTTTAGCTCAGATGTTCGTGCTCCTATAAAGCTCGTGCGCGCGCGCGTGTGTGTTGGTGATCTTTCGCCCATTTCATTCGAACACAACCTCGAAAACGTCGCTCTACGATCTAACTGACAGGATGGCAAACATGTGTTTGTCTTTTTTAATGCAGATGTCGTCCAATTAGCGACAAATTACTTATTGAATAAATAATTTTCGAAATCGGTTTCTGGCAGCACGTAATACGTACAAACGAGATGTCATCGTCATCGTCATCGTCAGCGCGTGAATTAGCGACTAATTTGAGTTTTGTTTACGGACTAGATTAGTAGAAGTGTCTTTCTTTCAGCTTTACGTCGTCGTCGCCGTCGCCGTCGTTGGCGTGCTGAGGGAGAATTCTGTAACCGCGAGCGCGACCGACTTAAATAGACCTCAGAATGGTTTTCAACATTCGTATACTTGTACTACTACTACTACTCGTATAACCGCACAGTGAATGATGAGAGAGCACTGGCCATGTTGAAAAAGTCTCGGCCTTTGTGTTTCCCCGCACAGAATGGTACAGGCCACAAAGGAATTCTTACCGCGATAAGCCCGATACAAGTTATAGGTTCCACATAATATGTAGTGTAGTGTAAGCGTGAATATATATTTTTTTTCTTCTTCAGCAGCTTTACATTAGAATTAGGATAGGTACAACGAACGGATACGAATACTTTTTTTTTGTTGGTTAAGTGGATCGATTTTTTTCCTGTTCTCTCCCACTCTGCCTTCTCCTCACGAAAAGTAACCAGATGATAGACTACGTTTACCTTTGGGTTCTATCAGTATTATCATTTGGGAATTCAATATACCTTCTTTTTTTTTTGCCATCTTTGAAATTGATAAGTCGTTCTAGCAGCTTTGTAAATATTCGCGTAACTCCGGTAGCGTGTAGAAGTTTTTATGAATAGGAAAAAAAGTCGTATAAACGGAAACGTGTAGCCTCGGGGTATTATACTTTTAATGTTTAAGGACCTGACAAACTTTTAAACTCGATAACCTCTCGAACGTAAGAGAATGTAAGCGAAATATTCATATATGCGGTTATTTGAGAACATAACAAGTATATCGAGTTCAAAGATCAAATTATACATTAAAAGTTTCCATATATTGACAAAGTTGAACGTGGCTAAGATTATAGGCTTCGTTGTCGTATACTCGCGTACTTTTAGACAATACTTCGCTATGGGGTTCGCAACTAGCACAGCGTACAAGTAGATGCGGCTGCGGCTCGGCTGCTCTCTTCGCAGTCGTGGTACAAAAAGACGAGAACGAATTTTAAAGTAATTGTGGTATCTACGAGTATCGTTACTACTCGCGAGTTTTGAATGCATGAAAAAGCACGTTAAAAATACCGTAAGTTTTCCTTCCGCCGAAATTCATTTTCTTACTGGAATTTTTGGGTGTTTTTTTTTCAGATTGTGTTTTACGTATCTTGTACATAGCTTTCTGTTGTGTTTTTTTTTTGTAGCAGCTCGAGTCAAATAAATTGTTGTTGTTGTTGTTGTTTTTTTAAAGACAATTCGTGAATTTGGAAATTAAGAGACAGAGTTTGTGTGAAAAAATGGTGAAAAATGTCAAAAAAATTGAAAATTAAATGAGCATTTTTAAAAAACTGGGTTCTTGACTTTCACCTGACTTTTCGAAAATAAAAAATTTGATTGCTGTAGTGTGTGATGTTTAGATTGCAATCGATAATTCGCTTGTTCGAAAGAAAGGATATTCACGAGTAAAATAGGTGAATGTGTTTTTCGGGAGGGGAAAATCATACTGTACCCGGCAAGGTTTCATCAAAATTTCAAAAATCCGAACAAAGGGGTATTTCACCTATTTTACCCGGGAATACCCGTTCTCACTACTTAAGAACGTTTGAAATTTGCAACGAAAGCTTTTAGCGACTGAACTTGCGTAGTATTTGGTAATCGAATTGATAGTTTGAATTTTCCTGTATAATCTCTCTCGGTACACAATATTGGAAAATGCACTTCGTTCCAAAAACTCGCTCCATGGCTTTCAACTACTGCACAAACTTTTCGATAAGTTTCTTTTCGAAACGACCCGAAGAAAAAAAAACACGTCGAGCATACCTACTGGTAAATAATTTTGTATATTTTTCGACCACTTTTCACCTAGCAATTATTTAAAATTGAAAAGAAAAAAAAAAGGAAATTACTTATCAAAAGAGCCTCAAAATGAAAACAAAGCGTCGGCTGAAAATTTATAATGCCCCGTTTAGGAAAAAAAAGAGATAGAGAGAGAGAGAGAGAGAGAGAGAAAATAGCGCAACACACACCGAGCACCCGAAAAGTTTTTTATTACGAAAAACATTCGTTTCAAAGCGTTCTGTTAAGCCGCAGAAAAAAAAATTAAATAAAAAGTTTTGGTAAGGAATTTGGTTTTTAAACTTTTTTCACCCAGAAACAATGTTTATAGCAATTTGCGAAATTTTTAACTTCTAGGTTTTCGCCTGGAAGGCTTCGAGGGGCCGGAATTCACGATTTGCGAATTACAAGCGTAATAAAACTAAACTTTGATGTTTGAATTAAATTTGTTCCGCTTACTTCTCTTTCTCGTGCTCTCTGTCTCGTGCAATAATAGCGGAAAATTTACCAGCTGAGAGAAAAGGCTAATGCTGGCATAAACAGCGGAAGGGAGTAAAAGGAAGCAGCTTTTTTCATACATGTCTCGATTGTATGCGCTAGCGCTATGCGTATAGTAATTACGAGAAAAATGAGCGAGTAGGTACCTCTACCTACTATACCTTCGCTCGATGCACAACAACTCGAATGAATCGCATTACCATAGTTATAATTAGTGATTTCATATTACATATCGTAATGATAACAGATGGGCGAATCATTTGCGAATAGATGAATTAAACGATGCCGAATGAGAAGTAAAATATAATATCTACTTAATAATAATCGATGAAATTCAATTTTCACAATAATTTCAACTGCTGATGTTGAAAAAACTTGGTTGTAAGATTGACACTATTTGAAATGTATTTTTCAACTGCTAAAAAAATTGCAAAACCTTATTTTTTGTGGCGGGAGAAAGGGCGATGCGGGTGAAAAGTAGAAACTCCCATCTCCCAACAGGCTCTCCTAAGGTGCCTTCGCAATTACTGCATTTCCATCCTAATGCATTTTAGTCATCGATCGTCTGAAACGCATTACACAGTCAAATCGCAAGTTTTGATCGTGGCGGGTTCTGCGCCAGGAGAACTCGATCAAGATAGATACGATGTCAGACCATCATCGAACTACCATTTTGGATTATCCTGGTTCAAAATCCTCCTGTTGCTAGAGAGAAGGGAAAAGGGTTGAAAAACAGAAACTTCCACTTTGAATTTTCTGCATAAGTAATATCCATCCCGATACGTTTTAGTCATTATCCTAAAGACACGATAGAGTCAAATTCCAAGTTAGGGAACAGGAGCCACCCTAATCACGATACATGTAAACATTTTTGAAAATTGATAGGAAGAAGGCCTCAAAATACACATCCCTAGTCGATTGATAAAATGGTGTCAAGCAATTGTGAAGCATCCAGCAGATTTTCAGAATCTTTAGTTTTCGAAAACCAAAAAAACACTGTATTAGTAAGTTGAGTGAAAATCGAATTAAGCACCTATAAAATTCGGTTTTATCATATTTGTGCCCCTTCCGATCGATTCGGGTACATATTTTTGAAATATTTTTGTGCCAGTTCAAAACCGAAATTTTCTCCAGTATTCTTGTGAAAGAATTTTGAAAATTCATCGTTTGTGAATCTTCCCTTATTCGTAGTTCATTCAACTTTTATTTCATTTTATATTTGAAACCAAGGAAGGGGTTAGAAAAAGTGAGCTCAAATACGAAATCCACGCCATCGAAAATATGACCTAAATCGTTCACGAACGATGAATTTTTCATTTTTTTTTTTTTTTTCAATAATTACTGGGTAAAATTTAGGATTTGATCCGTCACATACAAATTTTGGAAATATGTGCCTAATAAATCGACCGAAAGGATCCAATTTCACGCCGTTTATGTGACAGTCAATTTTGGCATTTTGATTTTTTCCACTGAGAAGTGAGCTTAATTTAAATTTTCAAAATTTTTGCTGGTGGTACATTTTGTGGTCCTGTTTATGATTTCCTTTGGTCCGCTGTTCAAAATTTTATTTTTTGAGGGGGGGGGGAGTGAGCAGAGTGACACCAGTGTTTCCAAGATCAGAAAACGCAAAAATATGAGATTCTCTCGTTCAAATTACGTAGGTATCTACGAATTTTGATTCACAATCGGTTAATTCACTTTTTAAATTTTTCTTCATGCACCTCACGTTCTAAAAAAATTTAGACCAATTTCAAAATTATCTCTCAATCAATGTGGGAAACTGAAATTTTGTTTTCGAGGAGTTATTAAAATATTCTATTTTTTGTGTTTCGTGGTTCGAGTCATGTCCATACCTAAATCATTTGTTGACGTAGGTATACAACGAAAAGTAGTATAGTGTTTCATTTTCCATGAGAACTTCGTGAAAGAACTGTGCTTTTCGGCGCCAACGTTTCGAAAAAATTCAGAATTTTACTTCTATCAAATGTATCTATTAATATTTTAACAGTTGATAAACCTAATACATAAGTAGAGATATCTAATTCTAGCGTCGAGTCGTTGTTTCGCTTTGCATTTTAGAGATTGCTTCGATAAATCTATAAATCATGGCTTACGTTACAAATGCGTGGTATTCGGACTCTCCTCTTCCGCCAGTTCTCTAATTCTCTCTGTGACAATGGGGTTTATTTTTTGTCGAGGAAAATGCCGACGACGATGCGAATGCGATCATTTGAAAACATCAAACGTTCGACTTGGAGTACAAGTACAACGAGAAAAAAAATGACAGAACCGCGATAAACGTTTTTAGCCCCAAGAGTATACGCAATGCACACATATAGTAGGTACACTGTAATGTAGGTACCAATACCAAATACCAATGTACTCGTACGAGTACGCGTTTGTAACTAGGCGAGTGTTAGTGTGTGACGTTCGTAATGTGTAAGCGTATGTATGAGAAAAATAGACATTTTTGATGGCGCGGAGGCGTATATTGAAGCTTATACGAAGACGAGGTCGTTTATTCTCAAGATTCGGAAATATCGTGCTTCGTATGGCTGATGTGCCGATGAGATGATAACGTTTTGCGATCCGTAACATATAATTTGATACATAACTTCGTCTGGAATTGTATACGATTCACGTGAAATTGCCGTATTTATTTTAATTTAACGACATTCGTCTCGTTTTTCCAAAGCTGCACGTATATAAAAACTACTGCAACGTTTTGTCTCGTCGTTTTCTTCGATATTCGCGAATTTCTTTTGAAAAGCTTTTCGTCGTAGAAGAGATTTTCAAATATTTCCAAAATACACGCCGCGTCGCGTCGTTGTTTGTGAAACCGATCGGGCAATCGACAAAGGTCGCAAGAAGTTGACAACTAAAAACACCCAAGTGTTCGAGCGCGGTGAACTGCCTTAGTAATTTTTATTATGCAAATATAGCGTAATTTAATTACCAACTTTGAACTGGAATTTCATCAACTTTTACGACTGTCGTATAAATTTAAAATTTTTATGGGGAAAGGCTACACCTTTTTTTTTTTTACTTTTTCTCGAGGATCAGTTTAAACGAGAAACTAATCAGTTCTTAATGCGCTATCACATTTTTGAATTGAAATTTAAAAATCACTGTAGGGGTTCTCAAAGGTATATCATTTCATTATTATTTTTTAAAAATAGTAACGATTCCTCTTGTTAAAATTGTCAATCTCGTTCTATTTTTTCATGAATTTCCATTTTCGTCAAAAATTGCCAAAATCCTTACTTTGCTGTCAAAAAATTGTCAAAAAGTCTCGATTTTTAATCATCATCAAAAAGTTTCGAAATATAGTTCAACTTTTTAAAATTAAATACCTACATTTCAATTCGCAATACATGTACTGCTTTTTGTGATTTTTTTTCTGTGTTAGAATGTTTTGCTCGCAATGAATTTGCACCTCGTTCGGATCTCACGATAAAAAATATTCCTAATACGTAGGTCCCTATGATACAAGTACCTACTTTGAGGCGCTGAAAAACTAGCGCGAGAAATTTCGCGCTTTAATATTTCATCGGCACAGCAGACCTTGATTTAATGAAAAGAAATTGGCCTATCGTTGATTTTCTAATTTCTCGAGCTTTATTTTAGCAACAGAAAAAGTGACATTATCCGTTGACGAGTGGCTGCCGCGCCACGCCACGCCACGCCATCGCCTCGTTTGCCACACCCCATCATCGACAAGGACTTGATAGTTGAAGTTGAAGTTTTCTCGAACAACGTGAACGAGATATCGAAAGGTAGACTAGGCACCTACACCTATTAGCCACCTACCTAACAGAGAAACAGAGAAACAGAGAACGAGGTGTAGAAAAGGTGAAGAAAAATGGTATCTACCTAAGGTAACGTAAGACGACGTTGGAAGAATATAAGGCAACGCGACGTGAACGTGTTTTTCAGAACATAAATTAAGGATTCAAATTATGTAGTTACATGAGCAATAGGTAATTTCAGCTCACGAGAGAACGGTTTGGCGTTTAATTTTATAACTGGCAATTTCGCGCGAATAAATTGAAAATCACGTTTTAAGGCGGCGAAAACGGCGACTGGCGTTATTGATTAAATCATCGAAAAACATGATATACTCGTACTCGCACTCGCACTCGCTGAAGGCTGCGTTAACGTGCGACAAGCAGAGACCGGGCGTGGGTGCGGCGCGGCGCGGCGCGGCGGCAAATTAACTCGACGTCGTCGTTTTTCAAGCAGCGATGAAAGAAAAATCCAAACAAATTAACCGTCTTACGTTTACAGTGCCTATGAAAAATTACCGCTCGACGAACGGTCAATGCGAGTGGTCTGGTTGAGCTGAACTCTAAAATGAAATTTGTGCCGAAGTACGCGGCGTGGCCGCGGCAGCGTGGTGAGAATAGGTATCTTATTATTTCGATTGTTGTCGCCATTTTGTAAGCAAAGAGTATCGTGTTGTGAAGATGAAATTGCCCTATCTTTTGAGGATTTTCATTTTCCCAAGTTGAAAAAAAATTGAACGAGTACTCGTAGGGACGTAGGTAGTAATAAAATTGAAAATTTTCAACGTCTCGGAAATGAACTTACTAATGATTTGTTTTATTTTTTTTTTTTTGTTACAGGTGAGTGAAAATTTTCATCGTGAATATAAATACCTACTGACATAGAATAGATATCTTCGGTGTAGAATTGCGTAAGTTATTCATTCTTACATACAATGATTCTTTCATTCTAATCGTAGATCGTAGAAAAATCTGTGCTCATACTTTTCAGTCTTCTTCGGTGTGGTGATTTCTTCGCGGCTTCCAACGTTTTCATAATTTTCTTTTTTTAAACAAGACGGCGGTAAAATTGCTACTAGGTACATTTCAACGCTCTTAAAAAAACTACCACTTCTGAGCCCTCCGTCATCCTCAAGAAAATTTGGTGCAAAAATGTGAAAATATCTGATTAACTTTTGGATATTTTTCTGGAATTTTTATAATCGGCATTAGCGACCAAAACATTGGCACTCTCTATTTCAAAATACCTAATCCAACAATTTCAGATAAATGATTGTTTCGGATTTAGATGTACCTACAAAATTTGGCGAAAAATCATCGACAAAATTTGAAAAAACTTGCACAAATTCCTTCCATTATCGAGAACATTTATTCCAGAAAACGCAAATTTCTCATCTAATTTTGGTGAGAAATGAAAAAATCGACTACAAAAACTTCATTTTGGTGCCCACTCCTATGTATGTAGATGTCATCATCATTGAACTTTGACTTGGTGAGCTGTTCAGCCCATCTGGGAAAATGTAGAAGAATTGCTCGCCAATGTATCATCAAGTCTTTTCTTCGGTCTTCCTCTACTCCTCCTGCCAGTTGGTGTGCACTCTTTGACTTTTCGAGGGGAACGTTCATCAGGCATTCTGTCGACGTGTTTTCACCATTTCTTTCTGTAATCTTTCACTCGTCTAATGATTTGCTCTGCTCTTAGCTCCTTCAGGATGTCTTCGTTCCTTTTCCTATCTCATCAGTATATCCTGCTGTGGCTCGCATGAATCTCATTTCCGCTGCGGTTACTCTGCTTTTTATATCCTTTCTCATTGTCCATGTTTCACTTCCATACAGCAGCATTGGTCTTGCCAGCGTATTGTGGATTCTTATTCGAGTTTCAGCTCTGACTTTTCTCGGAGGTAATGGCTCGGTTTATAGCTCCGCTTACTCTCAGAAATTTACTGATCTTAAGTTGTGCGTCAACTTCTCCTTCATATGACAGCTCACACCCATCATATTTAAAGCTTTTAACTTGTTCCATTGGCAGTCCAATTCACAACAATTTTACTGCGTATTGGCTCTTTCCCCTCGGAGGCCATCACCTTTGTTTTTGACTACAAGATTCTCATTCTGTACATATCAGCCACTTTCTGAAGGTTGTACATTGCTCTCTGCAAGTCATCTTTGTTGTGAGCAAAGACCGCCTGATCATCAGCAAACAGCAGGGTATTGACATGGGTGTCGTTGATGTCTAGCCCTTTTGATGGCTTGGTTTGCAGCCATTCTTTAATCATGTCATCAAAGTAGATGTTGAACAGACTACATGACATTGGGCATCTCTGTCTTACTCCTCTTCCTACCTTCTTTGCTTCTGACATGTTTCCAGATCTTACTCTTATTACATTATCCGTGTAGAAAGCCCGAAACAAGCACGATGGGCCCAAGCCCGACCCGAAAATAATTTTTCAACACTTCCGATAAATTTTGTTGCAACGTTGGCGTGATGCGATGAGATGGTTTTCCCAACAATAGGCATTGTTGTGACGTGACCATGGTGCTACACTTCTTTATTTACAGCGCATGGGTTGAGTACCAGTTAGTACATAAACCCTAGCCTGAGAAAGCCCGAAAAGCCCGGCCCAACCCGACTTTTATCGGGCTCGACCCGCGGGCTTTCGGACAGGCCCGTGCAGACCACTACAGTGTATATTTCTTCAATTAGGCATACTATTTGTTCATTCACTTCAATTTTCCTCAGGATTTCAAACAACTTTTTCCTTTGTACTCGATCATACGCTTTCTCCAGATCAACAAAGCACATGTGGGTGTCTAGGTTATATTCTCATCTCTTCTCCATCAGCAGCTTTGTTGTATATACCCCATCTATGCATGATCTTTCCTTTTGAAATCCATTTTGGCATTACAATATTATTGGCTCCGCATGGCTCTCGATTCTTCTCGCTAGCATCTTTGCAAGTATTTTGTAAGCAGCATTTAGTAGGCTAATTCCACGGTAGTTTTCTGGGTCATTTCGGTCTCCTTTTTTGAAGATGGGTATTACAATTGTAGTGCGGAAGTCTTCTGGTATGGTCACACCTGATAGTATTTTATTGTAGAAAGCTAGCAGTCTCTTCTTAATGGTTATTGTGGCGTTCTTGAATAAGTCTGTTGGTAATTTATCACTCCCTGGGGCTTTTCCATTTCTGGAGCTTTTCAAGGCTCCATCTAGCTCTTCCCAAGAGAATGGCTCATACTTCGCACCTCGGGAGTTATAAGGTCACATCTCAAAAAAGTGAAATTTTACAGGAGGGTGATTTTCTTTTTTTTTAAAACTTGATTCATTATTTTTATCTACTTATAATTAATTGTGAGGAATGAATAGCACCTCATTTTAAAGATCTGGTATCCTACCTTCATTTAGCATAAGAACACTTTGAAAAATAAAATCTTAAAGATGAAATATTTCAATGTTTGGAAAACATTTTGAGTTAGAACCTTTCATTAAAGTTGATCTGGAGGCTAAAGGAAGCGTCCAAAAAAAAATTCATGATAACAAAGTTGTAGAGAATTAAATTTCCAATCGACATAATGTTGTTAGTTTTTTTCTAAAGTGCTTAGTTTTTGAGTTTTTCTCAAAAAACTAAAATTTCATGATATGTGCAAATTCATTTTTCTGAAAAGTGATCAATTTAAAAAAAATTTTCCATTTGGTACAAACCAATAAAAAATGCACTCCTTGTGACTATTTCTAACTGACAAACATTTAAAACAATCAAAACTATTTGTTAACACTTTGTATGTACGAAATTTGCTCAAAAAAGGTGGAGTTTTTTGAGATGTGCCCTTATAACTCCAAACAACTTGCAATGTTGTTGAGATTTTGAGTTAGGCCATTTGCGTTTTTTACAAGATCTAGATGATGTACCCAAATCAAAGTGTAAGTTTTGGTTGAGGGGGGTCATACAAGCCCCAAAAATTCAAAAACATCAAAATCAATTTTTTTTGAGATGTGACCTTATTACTCCCGAGGTGCGACTTGTTCTCCTCATAGTTTACTACTTCAATTTCATTGTCGGGATCACTCCATAAGTTCGCATAGTATTCGACCATTTTTTCACAGTCTGGTGGGGCAATGTTGGCTGTGTGTACCTCATCTTCCGATATTATTTTGATTATTTTGTACACTTCAGGTTTCAGTTTATATGTGTCCCTCAACTCCCTCCGTCCCCTCTCCCTCTCCATGTTTGCCACAAACCTTTTGCATTGTTCCTGTCGTGTTTCTCTTATCTTTTTTGTCTTGCGGCACTGTTCTTTGTAGCTTCCTTTGTCTTGTTCATTCTTTGAACTCATCCGATGTACAATAATAATTGGACTAGGGTTTCGAAATTTTCACCTTGATCGGCATTTGTTTGGGCCCAGTATTGTTTGAAATACCATCGAAGGCCGATGCTTTAGTACCTATTTTCAACTGTAGATCCTCGTACTTCAATTTAAAAACTTTTTAAAATTTATATCTTCTCAAATTCACATTTTTCGATGCAAATTGAGTCGTTGGTTATCCGCAAGCTCGCGAAAACAAACATGGTACGAGGCGAAATCGACCTATTAAAAAATAAAAGCACACATCGTGTCGCTGCAGCGCGACGCGACGCGGTGGCAATTTGAAAGAAAAAATTATCGGCGTAAAATTGAAGTCGAATTCCCTTATTGCACGCATTGTCAGTCTCGTATAGGCTGAATTTAGCCTACGAGTATAATAAACAGGCTGGCAAATATTTCGAAAATAGCTTAGTCTAGCGGTGCGGCGCGGCGCGGCGGTGTAGTGTTTGCGTTTGAAATATCTAGTACGTATACGTCTACGTAACGTACACACAAGAAGCGTCATCCATCAACGACTTTAAGCTATTCGAAACGCGTGTAAATCCCCAGAGGGTTCATTCAAACGAATATAGGCCAAAAAGAAAACAAAACAAAAAAAGTATGTACGTGTATGTGTATGGTATTTTATGGTACGAGTATGTGAAATGATGTATGCGACCGCAGTACGTTCGCGTATCTACGTATGGTATATGGAACATATTATGGTATATGAAATATACAATATAATAAGACATTTGCAAAAGACACGACTTTAGTAGACATAGGTATGAATGAGTTACATTTTTAATGAAACTAGGTAGTGAAAATGGTCGGAAAAATGATGGAGCTTTTTAGCAGGATCCAAATGCCAATTTATGTACGAATGCTTTACTGTTTGAACTTGAGGGCTTCAAACGTTGCTTCAAAGTTAACAGGTAGTTTGACATGCATCAAGTGGACAAGCAATCGGTATGACTGGTATAGATACTACAAAATACAATACCTCGATAGATACATGTACCTTGTACAATGTACCTATATACCTTTTTCCGCTGTAACATTGAACCAAAAGCAAATTAGTCTAATATACGTACGTCTATGTTTCATATAAATGTAACATAAATAATTTGCGGCTATGCTCGCTAATGTTAATGGATTTCACGATGCACACGTAGAATGTATGTACCTAGACCTACACATAGATGCGAATACGGAATACCTTTGTATAAAATATAAATGTAACTAGATAGTACCTACCAGTTCGCGTTAACTCGTTTATTATATGTACATACATAAAACAGGTCAAGAGAAAAACGTTCGTTTAAATTTAAATGTTCATAATTAAAATGCTCATTACGCTATGAAATTGATGGCGTTGCCGAAAAACAATTCTGAGGGGGGGGGGGGAGGGGGCTAACTTTAAATTTCAATCAGTTCGCATGACTTGATATTAAATTTCTGTCTGAACCATATGACTATATAGCAACAAAGTTTTGCGAACTGATTGGTATTTTTTTCTCGTTTTTCAAAGCCACAGCACGAGCGGAATTTTTTGTAAAGCGTGGGTTCGTCCGAACTTTTTCTTTTTTCACATCGTGGTGGGCCTGTTTATTTTATTTCATTCGTAGTTGTTGGTGTTCGAATCAAATTATCGAGTTACTGGAAAATTGGCAAACAAAACCGTGATTCACATTGATACCGACGAGGGAAGAAGGTATGTATGTATATTCCAAGTGACGGGAAATTTTTCAACTGAATAAATCCAAGTCGGAAGAGCATCGCTCATGCAAAAATACATTGCCAGCAAAAATTTCAGATGCTGAAATGTACCTACATATTTTTCGATTTTTGGCGAATTTAAAAAATATTTGTACCTATTCCAAGTTCTGGTTTTTTGGGGGCTAAACTTCTATGTACAAGATATTGAAATCAGAATTTGAATCAAATTGAGTCGGACTTGGAAGTGGTTTAAATGGTTGCCTTTGATGTAAAAATCCTCCATACAAATTTTACTAGGTAGTAGGTAGGTACCTAACTACCTATCGATTAAGCCCATTTTCATATCGAACACTTACTTATTTGCTGTTGACCACTGTAATTTATTGTATCAAATCCGGGATATGCCAATTGGAGTAATTGTGCCCCTTTCCCCGGCCGATCTTCTGGGTCAACCGTTTTCTTAATTTCCCGATTGATGGAGAAAATTTTGAATTCGACCCGGCTCAAATTCAAAGTTTTATGACAAGCGGATTCTGCACCAGAAAGATTTCAAAAATCATGCGGAATACTCCTGTCGCAGAACCCGCCTTGGAACTGGTTTTTCAGTTACTTTCAGCCAGCCACTATCGACACATTTTCAATCGTAGGCGTATTACAGAGTCAAATGTAAAGTTTTCATACAGACGGGTTCTGCGCCAGGAGGATGTGAAATTATCCAAAAATCAAGTAAGATCGTCAGATCAGAATATAAAACCATTTGAACCCTCCAGGCGCAGAATCCTTGTGGTCTAAAGTTTCAGAATTTACTATGTCACAGCACCCCCTCCCCCACGATGAAGGGAGAGAGGTGTGCGACTGTAGCTTGGAACGTAGTGCATGTCAAAAGATCTGCACGTACTCCTTTCGAGTCTTGACTTTTCAACCTCTCTCTCCATCCCCATCAATGCCGCAAAAAAGAGACTTTTCTTTAGTATTTTTTTTAATTTTTACATATTTTTTAGCCAAATTTTTGTAAAAAATGATGGCTATTGCGGTAGGCCCAACTTTGGATAAAAAGGTCGGGGATGAAAAATTTTGATAGTTCTCAACGTTTTAAGCTGAATTAACTAGACGATTCCCGGTGTGTCAGTTTTTATATATATATACAGGCTTGCTACAGCTTATACAGGCCCGTTTCTGGAAGTGACATCGACTATCCGAGACCCGACGCGACGTTCCGAGGCCCGTTAGCGGGTCTCGGAACGTTTTCCTATTAAAAACTATATTTTCATGATGTACACACTTCAGGGATGCTATAGACAAATTTTTGTCTGGGACTCACAAAGTAGGTATCATACCTACAGTATATACAGCTTACCTTACTTCACCCCACACAGAAACTTCATACTCGCGTCATTCCTGTATAAATCACTCCTTGGAGATCGCACCAACGGCTCTAGACCAGGCTTAATAGCCGCTAGCAAGGCGCATGCGCGAACGAATTTACCAGGCACTCTTTAAAATTTTTCTAAGTGTCAAAGACGCGGGCCTCGGATCGTCAGTACGATGCACTGGGTCTCGGATAGTAAGCACGTTCCATATAGATATTTATATATAGCCGCATACAGGCAAACTCGTAACGTTTTGTATAAACAGCAATCTCAAGACCCCTCCATAACTTCGTTGCTGTGCATGCGCTCGACGCGTCACCCCATAGGCCTGATAGTACTCGATGCTAGGCCGCGTTATATTCGTTAACTTGATTTTTGGGTGACCTGTGGAGAGGTATCTCATTGCCGAAACATCAATTTTTCAGAAAAGCTTTTTTTTAAAAGTCCCTTACGTCTCTGTTTTTCGCAAATAGCTTTTTAACAAAGCATCCCACAGAAAAATAACCAGCTCTAAGCAGAAAGAAAATTTTATTCTCTACAATTTCCTTCATGGCATTTTTTTCCTAGGATGCATACTTTTCCCATAAAATCACTGTTTAGACTGAAAAACACGAAAATTCGGACCTGTATAATCAACTCTAAATTAAAATTGAGCAGTCAAAAATTTATTTTAGACGATTTTTGACCACGTCATGTGAAAGAGGACATCTTCAACCACCAGAATCACCAAAAAGAACGTAAAAAACGTAAAAAATGATTCTTGGCAATAAACACCTTTTCCTCATGTCCTTGTACATAATACTTAGGCTATGCACTCATTTGAAAATTGAGTCAAAAGAGAAAGTGTATAAACGGCAATCTCACGTCCCTGCTCAAACTTTGCCAGTAGACTCCCCACACCTTGTAGATTCATATGGCACCTCATCGAAAAGTCACGTCCTAAAAAGGTTACGAGTTTGTCAAAACGCATAGTTTGCTGGTTAATCTATAAAAAAGTTACGAGTTTACCCCCTAGAATATTTATATATATATTTATTTATATAGAAGTTTCACCGAAACTTGAATTTTTTACTTTTTAAATCAAGAGACGTTCTAATGAATGAAATGGGATAAAACATGGGCAATAGGGTTCTTTTGGGAGCTAGAGTTGACCCCTGCAGTGGGGAGGGTCAAAGTTCAAAATTACAGAAAGGTCATTTTTTTGGAGGGGCATAATATGGCCCCAAATGAACGAAAAATGTCCAAAATCATACCATAGGTCAATACCTCCATTGTGATCAACATATCCAAATTTCAGCTTCCTAGGTCATCCCCACCCCATTTTAAGTGAGAAAAACCACATTTTACCCCTATTTTTGACCCCCTCACCCCTAAAATTGACCTTAGGAGTCCAAATTTTCAGCATACAATGAGAGGGTGCCCCTTGAGTTCTTTTTGCAGGTTTCAACCTTCCAACCTCATTTGACCCCTCTCCAGGGTCAAAAAAGTGGATTTTTGCGTGTTTTTTGACGTTTAGTCAAGCCTACAGCCCCTCCAAATTGACCTAGAGGGTCCAAATTTTCACAGTACATTGGGAGGATGTACCCGAAGTGCCTTTTGCATGTTTAAACCTTCCAACCCCATTTTTACAGAAAGGTCATCTTTTTGGAGGGGCATAATATGACCCCAAAAAGGTAAAAAGAGTCCAAAATTATACCATTGGTCAGTACTCTTATTGTGATCAACATATCCAAATTTCAGTTTCCTAGGTCATCCCCACTCTGATTAAGGTGGGAAAAACCACATTTGACCCCTATTTTTGACCCCCTCACCCCTAAAATTAACCGTAGGAGTCCAAATTTTCAGCATACAACGAGAGGGTGCCCCTTGAGTGCTTTGTGCAGGTTTCAACCTTCCAACCTCATTGAACCCCTCTCCAAGGTCAAAAAAGTGGATTTTTGCATGTTTTTTGACGTTTAGCCAAGCCTACAGCCCTTCCCAATTGACCTAGACGGTCCAAATTTTCACAGCACATTGGGAGGATGTACCCGAAGTGCCTTTTGCAGGTTTCAACCTTCCAACCTCATTAGACCCCTCTCCAGGGTCAAAAAAGTGGAGTTTTTCATCAATTATACGGTTTTTTTGACAATTTTGACATTTAGCCAAGCCTACAGCCCTTCCAAATTGACCTAGAGGGTCCAAATTTTCACAGTACATTGGGAGGATGTACCCAAAGTGCCTTTTGCTGGTTTCAGCCTTCCAACCCCATTTCACCTAAATCAGGGTCAAGACCGGTTTGTTACCACATTTTTCGAAGGAGAAAAAAGAGAGTTGGGCGAAGCCCGAGGGGGGTGCAGGGGGGACAACGTCCCCCCGCGAATATAAGAAGGAAACAGCGGAAGGAGAGAGTTGGGCGAAGCCCAAGGGGGGTGCAGGGGGGACGGAGTCCCCCCGCGAACATAAGAAGGAAATCGCGGAAAGAGAGAGTTTGGAGAAGCCCAAGGGGGGTTTAGGGGGGACAACGTCCCCCCCACACGCAGGCGAAGCACGGGAGCGAAGCGAGGATGCGAGTAGTCCAAGAGAAGTGCAGAACATGAAAAAAAGCATGGACAGGAGGTACGTGGGCGAAGCCCAAGGGGGGTGCAGGGGGGACGGAGTCCCCCCCGCGAACATAAGAAGGAAACAGCGGAAAGAGAGAGCTGGGTGAAGCCCAAGGGGGGTGCAGGGGGGACAACGTCCCACCGCGAACCGAAGAAGGAAACAGCGGATGGAGAGAGTTGGGCGAAGCCCAAGGAGGGTTTAGGGGGGACAACGTCCCCCCACATGCAGGCGAAGCACGGGAGCGAAGCGAGGGTGCGAGTAGTCCAAGAGAAGCGCAGAACATGAAAAAAAGCATGTATAGGAGGTAGGTGGGCGAAGCCCAATGGGGGTGCAGGGGGGACAAAGTCCCCCCCAAAAACAGGCGAAGCACGGGAGCGAAGCGAGGGTGCGAGTAGTTCAGGAGCCTTCAATGTTTCTGGCACAAAAATTTGGCTCTTACGTAGCGGCAGACTGCTACGACTTTTTTTTTATTCCTACAGTATTAAATTTTTGTATTACGGCTGGAGCTCGCTCTGAACGTCACACCCCAAAGAAGTCAATTAGGGAAACAAAATAAGAGGGCCATCCGACCTAAGGAGAGGACAAGCCACGTAAAACTACGTACCTATGAATACATGACATGCAGTTTCAAATTCAAAGTTTCAGAACAGGCGGATTCTGCGCCAGGAGGTATAGAAATTGCTTTTAAAATTCTCATCTAAGCGAACTACTGAAATGACCTTGCCTCCTGGCCATGTATTCGTTACTGACTATAATGCATCGAGATGGGAACTTCGCATCTATTTTATTCCCTTCCGATCATGCAAAAATTTATCACAATCCAAAATTTTAAGCGCTTAAGTGTATTTTTTGATTTTTGGCGAATTATTGAAAACCAAATTAAAGCCGAAAGTAGAAAAGAATCAAAATTTTACCAAATAGACCTAGAAAGGCAAAATTTGGGATATTCTTCATTTTCGACCTGCCAAATCGATTGGAAACGATTTCAAACCGTTTTAAGCAGTTCTTGGTGCCTCCGGCAGATTTTTGAAACCTGAAGTTTCCACAAAATTTCATCAAATGCAGTTGGAAAGCAGAAAATCATGCTGTAAACTAATTTCAGTACGCTAAGAAGTCGACTTGTAAAAAATAAGCTGTAAACTGGATTTCATCTTTCTACCTCAAACGGAAGTGGAAGCGTAATTTTTCAAACTTTCAGAGGAGTACAAAACCGCTGGACAAAAATATGTTTCAGACTGGAAGTGGAATACACCGATTTTGAAAAAATAGCGGGTACGTTTTCGGCCACGAGGGTCCAAAAAGTATCCGGAAGCTTCGAAACGAATTGAAACCACCTGCAGCTGGCTTCATAGTGTATTGAAAGTAGTTTGCAGAATAAATTTCGACTTTCTAATTCCGTTTTGATGAAATTTTGTGGAAATTTCAAATTTCAAAAATCTCTCGAAGGCTCTAAGAATTTTTGAAATGTCGTTGAAGGCTACAAAATGACTTTAACCCTCCAGCGGTCGACTTATTAGCATGTTGAAGTTGGACTGCAGCGTGAATTTTGGATTTACAACTTCATTTGACGAAATTTCAAGTTTCAGAAATCTGCTGGCGGCTCTAGAACTGCTCAAAACTGGTTGAAACCGTTTCAAATCGATTTGGCAGGTTGAAAATAGGAAACATCCCATTATTGGTAAAATTTTGATATTCTTGTCACTTTTGGGTTAAATTTGGTTTTTAAAAATTCATTTAAAATCGAAAAATGCACTTCAGCACTTGAAATTTTGGGTGGTGACGAATTTTCACATGTTATTTCGATCTAGTTTTGTCAAATCCACGATTTCGGCCGACCTGTCAATTAAAATTGCCGCCATTTTGTTTTGTAAGGCCACTTTTTTTTATGAAGAAAAAAAATTATGAAAATTTCAGTCTCCTTCCCCTAACAGAAAATTTAGTTGCGCTGGGAGCATCCAAAAGTTTGAATAAAACCAAAAAAATAACTTACAAAAAGATATTTAAAATTCTTTTCCGAAAAGTGTTCGTGGTAAATATGTCTTACTTAAGGTTTGCTAAGCAAATATATTATAAATTAACTTTAAGCTGTATTCTTTAATAATGTTCATAAGTAAAATTGATTCTCATACAATACAGTCCATAATTTCTTTAGTAATCAACCAAAAATTGGTCCTCCGAGCCGGATGCAGAATGTCTTCTAGCAGACGGCAATCAACGGTAAATGAGCAGTCATCCGCTCAGCAAGACGATGGTACTGGCGACGATGGAAACTCATCAACAAGCAGTTTCGACGACAACCAGTCATATTGTACCATCATCTATAACGGTCTCAAAAAGAGTACAGACGAAAACGAACCGATCACGAATGTTAAAGAAATACTCGAGGAAGAACTGAAAGACCTGCAGTTGCTAAAAACAAAATACGACGAAAAATCGATTGATGCAGAACTGGATGGCAACGTCGATTTGGTTCAACGCGCTGCCTTTACAAAGCTATATAAAGATAATCGAAACAAGATTCTGCAACAGCTTACCAATTTAAAAGAAGTTAATACCGACGAAAAAGACGTTAAACTACCCAAGTTAAATGTACCGAAATTCTCTGGTACTCAAGCAGATTGGCTTACTTTCCGTAACATCTTTACTACTGTGATTCATAATTCGTCAATCACCAAATTGAAAAAGAACACGTATCTACATTCGTACCTCGAAGGTGAAGCCTTGAGCCTCATAAAGAATCTCGATATTGCTGAAAATACATACGACGAATGTTGGGATATTATCAATCTTCACTACAATGATCCACATCAGCAAGTATCGTCGCACTTGTCAGCTCTCTTACATCAGCCTTCGATGGAAAAACGAGCGTCGTTGAAACAAATTATTGGATCTTTTCGACAGAATTTTGCCGCATTTCAATCGATCGTCAAAGAACATAATTTAGATGCGATATCCGAAGTAATGATCTCCTTGTTCCTGTCTAAGACTTCAAAAGATCTACGTGGCGACTGGGAAAAAGAAGTCTCTTTAAGGAATCGCTTCTCAACGTTTAATGAATTTCTACAGTATATGGAGTCACAGTCGAATGCTATTGAAA
Source organism: Planococcus citri (assembly GCF_950023065.1). Taxonomy (NCBI): domain Eukaryota; kingdom Metazoa; phylum Arthropoda; class Insecta; order Hemiptera; family Pseudococcidae; genus Planococcus; species Planococcus citri. The sequence continues at coordinate 82,491,984 of NC_088679.1, read as the reverse complement.
GAAGCAACCCTTCCTCTTCGATGATAAAACCTCGTGCAGTCGTAATGGTAGCAACAGGCGATCAAGAGTCGAAGAAATATTGTTTTTACTGTAAAAAACCAGGTAATCATTTTATTCACCAATGTGAATCCTTTCTAAAACTTGATCAAAATTCTCGTAACTCGTATGTTAGAAAATCACGCTTGTGTGCTCGTTGTTTAAGACGTAAATGTAATTCCTCTTGTAATAAGTTTAGTTGTAGAATTTGCCGTAGGCCACATAATACTTTGATTCATTGCGACCGTCCTTCATCGGTCACAAACCAAAATTCCAATTCTCTTAATAGAGAAAATACTGATGAACCACCTGTAAAAATAAGCAAGGATAATAATAACTCTGATTCTTACAAATCTCTTTCATTCCAAGAATCAGCAAAATTTCCTATTCTTGCATTACAAACTTTTGGAGCTCTCAACATAATGGGTTCATTATTGTCCACCATAACTGTACAAATTGGACATCATTACTATAAAGCTCTTTTAGACTCTGGAAGTCAATTCAATTTTATCACAGAGAGATTAAGAACAAAACTAAATTTACCTAAAACAAAAAGTGTCCATCAAGCCATACAAGGAGTTGGTGGCCTTTTTATGAAAGGTCTAATGACTAGCACAAACATTCTGGTAAAATCCATACACACGTCATACAAACTTTCTCTAGAGTGTCTAGTAATTGACAAACTAATTGACTATCTTCCAAATGATTATTTTTCCATTGAAAGTTGGAATATCCCTCCTCACATGCAATTAGCAGATCCAACTTTCAATATACCATCAGAAATAGATCTACTTATTGGATCTAATATCTTTTGGAAGCTATTAGGGAATTCAAAATATTCTTTACAAAACAATCTACCAGAACTCAGAGATACCAGATTTGGTTGGATAGTAACAGGCCAAGTCACCACTAATACAACCACAGGTTCATGCAACCTTATATATAACGAAAGTAAACAAATTTGTGACCTTCTAGAAAGATTTTGGGATACAGAAACTTTAAAACCAGAAAAAAGGGAATGGACAGCAGAAGAGAAATCTTGTGAAGCTCTCTTCTTGCAAACAACAAAGCATTTACCTTGTGGACGTTTTATAGTCCATCTACCTTTCAAAGAAAATCCTAATGAAATAGGAGAATCAAGAGATTCAGCTATTAGACGATTCCATTTCTTAGAAAAAAGGTTACAAAAAAATCCATCTCTTAAAGAAAGATATGCTGCTTGCCTTCAGGAGTATATAGATCTCAATCACATGAAAGAAGTAATTCCACTTCCTGGGCAAAGTATGTATTACATTCCACATCATGCTGTAATAAAAGAAGAATCATCAACAACTAAATTACGAGTTGTCTTTGATGCTAGCATGAAAACAACAAATAAAAAATCGTTGAATGATATTCTTATGACTGGTCCTGTAGTACAATCTGAATTAATCTCAATCTTGATGAGATTTCGAACACATAAGTACGTGTTTACAACAGATATAACCAAAATGTACCGACAAATCCGTGTTATCACAGAACATTCAATGTTTCAGTGCATCCTTTGGAGAAATTCTCCAACTGAACCATTAAAAACATATGCCCTCAATACAGTTACATTTGGTGTATCTTCATCACCATATCAAGCCACCAGATGTTTAACCTATTTGGCTGAAACTGAAAAGATCAAGTATCCTCTAGCTTACCCTGTACTATTAAAGGATACTTACATAGATGATATTATTTCTGGTGGAAATACAATTTCTGAAACTTTAAAAATACAAGAACAACTAAAAGAACTTGTTGAAAGTGCAGGACTTCCACTAAGCAAATGGTCAGCCAACCATCCATCTTTACTAGAACAAATTCCAGACTCTCAACGAGAGAAACTTAAAATTCTCTCGTTGGGGGGAGAAACTGGGATTACAACTCTAGGTATGTGTTGGTTACCTAAAGAAGATGAGATCTTTGTAAAAATCAAAGATATAGAAGGAGAAGTAAAAACAAAAAGACAACTTCTTGGCAAAATATCATCAATATATGATCCTCTAGGACTAATTGGTCCTATTACTATAATTGCCAGATTACTAATGCAACTTATATGGAGTGTTACCATTGATCAAAAAACATTAGATTGGGATGATGCGATTCCTGATAATATATTAGATCAATGGAAAGTCTTTTCTTCACAATTGAATTTACTTTCCCAAATAAGAATACCACGTTATTTATTTACTCCTGAAGATCAATTCTTCTGCGAATTACATGGTTTTGCTGATGCTTCTGAACAAGCATATGGCGCAGTGGTATATATTAAAAGTGTTGATATAAAGGGAAATGTCAATATTAAACTAATTAGCTCCAAATCACGTGTTGCATCTCTAAAGAAAATATCTATACCTCGTTTAGAATTATGTGCAGCTTTATTACTCTCAGAGCTAATAAATAAAGTAATTGAAGCATTTTACAATCTTCAATTCACAAACATTCGTTTGTGGTCAGATTCAACAGTAGCTCTATATTGGATTCATACTCCCAGTTATAAACTCGAAACTTACGAAGCTAATCGAGTACAAAAAATACAAAATAGTACAAAAAACTTCCAATGGGATTATGTTAAATCCGAACACAATCCAGCTGACATAATTTCTCATGGCTTACTTCCACAACAATTATTACAATCACATTTATGGTGGAATGGCCCTGATTGGCTCAAAACAAGTATTAAACCTTGGCCAAGAGAAATGAAGTTTACTCCTTCTGATAATCCTACTCAAATAGGAATCAAGAAAATCAAAAACATAGTGGGAATCACTGTTATTTCAAATCCTATATTCACCAGATTTTCAAATTTTGATAAATTGATTCGTGTCACTGCATATATGTTGAGATTTTGTGTCAATACCAGAGTAAGAAAAAGGAGTTTAGGAAATGGTCCTATTGTAAGTGGACATTTAAAATACTTTGAACTACAAAATGCTCTAACAGTGCTTACACGCACTGCTCAAGAAGAATCTTTCTCTTCTGAAATTAAAGCATTAAAAAATTTGAGTTCTGCAAAAATCCTCAAAGATAGTCCACTAAGAAACTTGAATCCATTTCTTGATAATCAAAACATACTTCGAGTTGGTGGTAGGTTGGATGCTTCATGTCTACCTTTTGATCAAAAACATCCCATGATCCTTGATAGGTATCATACATTTTCAAAGATGATAATTCAACATGAACATTCAAAATACTTACATGCCAACTCACATTCACTAAGTGCCATTATACGAAGACGTTTTTGGATCCCTAGATTACACACAGCAATTCAAAATTGCATTAGAAATTGTGTAAAATGTTTACGATATAATGGAAAGGTCCAAGAACAATTCATGGCTAACTTACCAAAATCTCGGGTTATACCTAACAACCCTTTTCACATAACTGGTGTTGACTATGCAGGTCCTATCAATGTAAAATGTCATGGTGGAAGAAACAAAGTTGTTTTTAAGGCATATATTGCAGTATTTGTATGCTTTGTTACCAAAGCAATACATCTTGAATTAGTAGGCAATCTCTCTTCACAAGCATTCATAAGTGCTTTACACCGTTTTATATCACGCAGAGGGCTTCCAAAGGAAATTCACTCTGATAATGGCAAAACCTTTGTTGGAGCCAAACCAATTCTAGACAAGAATTTCAAAGAATTCTTGCGAATAAATCAGGATAAAATTATAAATTTTGCCCAAACACAAAACATAGAGTGGCATTTTATACCACCATATGCACCACATTGGGGTGGCCTATGGGAAAGTAATATTAAAAGTATAAAAAGACATTTACGAAATATTACATATGACTCACACTATAATTTTGATGAATACACAACATTACTATGTCAAATTGAAGCCATACTCAACTCTAGGCCATTAACGCCAATAAGTAATAATCCAGATAACCTGGAAGTGCTGACTCCAGCACATTTTCTTATTGGAAGACCAATTACTTCTTTGCCAGAACAAAATTATATTAATATTCCAGAATCTCGACTTCTATATTGGCAACAAATTCAAAAGAAAACACAAATGTTTTGGAAACAATGGTCTTCTGATTACTTACATACTCTACAACAACGAAATAAATGGCGTACAAACTCCAGAGGTCTTCAAATAGGAGATTTAGTAATAATTAAAGAACTAAATCAACCTCCTGTAAATTGGCCTATGGGACGAGTAATTCAATTACATCAAGGAAAAGATAATCGCATAAGATTAGTAACTTTACAAACACATAAAGGACATATTCAACGAACAATATCAAATCTAATATATTTACCTATTAATTAAAATAGGTAATGGACCTAATCTAAAATCTGGTACCAGTCTCTATGGATAAATTAAAAAAAAAAAAATAATAATAATAAATAAATATAATAACAAAAATATATAAACTCATCCATTTATAAAACAAGTTGAAAAGGTCCTATTTAAAAAGTCCTTACAAAAAAAAAAAAAAAAAAAAAAAAACTTTCCTTATAAATCTAAATAATGTATATTCGATCCCTTCAGATCGAATGGGGGGAGTTTGGTAAATATGTCTTACTTAAGGTTTGCTAAGCAAATATATTATAAATTAACTTTAAGCTGTATTCTTTAATAATGTTCATAAGTAAAATTGATTCTCATACAATACAGTCCATAATTTCTTTAGTAATCAACCAGTTCGATAAAAAAACGTTGGTTTATTAAAGAGCTCGATTTTTCGGGAAAATTTTCCCGCGTAACTCCCTTTTCACGACGAATCGATTCGTTCGTGAATGAGTCGCTTACACGGAAAAAAAAAGTATAGATAATTTTTACTATTTCATACAGTAACCGGATCCCATTCAAAAATATTGTGATTTTTACTATGAGATTAGTAAATTTTACTTTGAGAGTAATAAATGTTTACCTAATTCTAGATAAAATGTATTTTTTGGCTGAGTAAAAATCACTTTTATTTTTGAATGGGATCCGGTTACTATACTGAAATAGTAATTTTTATTAATTTTTTTTTCCGTGTACATGAATAAATTTGTTCGCGAATGATTCACTAAATATTATTCAATTCGTCCGCGAACAAATTACTTATTCAATCCGATTCGTTCGTGAACGATTCGCCAAAAATGAAATAAAAGAATCGATTCGTTCGCGAACAAGTAACTTATACGAATCAATTTGTTCGCGAATAATTCACCAAAAATGATTCAATTCGTTCGCGAATGATTCGCCAACAATTAACCAATTGGTTCGCGAATGATTTACTAAAAATGATCATTCGGTTCGCGAATGATTCACCAAGAAATCAATCAATTTGTTCAATCACTAATCGTTCGTAAATGATTCGATTCGATTGCAAACACCAATGACCAAACCAAACAAATGTCCTGATCTCTCAGGGCTGTCTGGTATTTTTCAGCTAACAAAATATCATACAAAAACTATTTGGTACCATGATCCGTATGAGAAGTTTCTACAATATCCTGGCGATCAGTGTTGATGGTTGATATGTATACTGCATTAGCACTTTAACAATTCATACAGGAAAAACATGATTTGACGAACGAAAACATAGATCGTGTATTACGAGCATATGGAATTACGATGGAAAAGGGGCTCTTCACCCGCTCGCAGATACAATAAACGAACGATAGATATTTTAAAAAGCGAAGTGATTTTCGAACACATCGTGTCGAAAGCGCGAGCAAAAAGAATAACACATAGGTACTACGTATATGTAGTACATATAAGCCATCAAGCCGGATGATTTGATTAGTTTATATTATATTGACCGTCCTTGATTTAATATAATAAAAGCATCGGGAATTTATATCGGCGCCAAGTAGGGCGTATTTTTTTATCCCAGTATATAGATATAAGTATTTGTACGAGTTGTTTTTATTTTTGAAAATTAATCGTTTATACATGGTTCGACTTGAGGATGAAACTTTGCCCAGTGCCAAAAACGCTGGTAATTTTTTAATCGTCGTCGCAGAAGAGTAATTGCTAACTTTGTGCCGGAATTCTCGTATATTTAGAGTATACCTACCTAATATTTACTTTCAAATTTTTCGAGTTCTGGCATTTTGGAGGATTTTCTTCTTCCTTGGTTCGACGAAGATACTAGTTTGAAATATTGCAAAATGAACTGTCATCGCGAGTTGAAAAGTGAACGAACAATAACTTGGAATAATCCTTTTTTGTTGGGATTAATTCGCGAATCTCGTCAGTGAGGTATTCGAAGTACGAGTACCTATTTATTCATTTCAATGTTTTTCCATCTTTTTTTCTCACTTCATAGTTATACGAGTTTCGTTGATCATCATTTTGAATGGCGATACCTACAGTATCTAACGAAAGCGTGGGCAGAAAATTTGACGAATTTTGTTTGCTAGTTTTGCAATGAAGAATGATGTACCTAGCTAGAATGGAATTTTTAAAAGTTTTTTGGGTGTTTTTTTGTTTGTGGGTTTCAACGAGTTGCATTCGTGAACGATTAATCCAAACGGTATGAAAAATTTTGCGCAGGGTGTCAGATATCGAGTCATTTTATGCTACGAAATAAATCCCAGCGACGGTGTGTAACTGCTATGGAGATAAAATCAGCGGTGAAAAGCTTTATTTTTCTTTTCGGAAAATACGAAAAATATGCACCAGGGAGGGAGGTCAGCAGCTATCGAGAATTGGTTTATAGAACGCTACATATGTAGGTACGAACGTATAAATGTATCTCTCCAACAGTTTCACGCAGACATTTTTTGTCCGGTAACAATATCTTTTCTCGTTCATATTATTATATTATTTACGTGGACTGTATCACTATGCTTGGAAATTTAATAAAGTACCTACCGCGTAGCTGGTTCATATAAAAGCTGCACATACACATACTCGTACGTATACTCGTGTTTGTTCGCTGATAAAAAGCGACAGAAATACCGAGGGTAAAACTCGATTTTGATTTAATAAAATCTGTGTACCCGGTACCCGGTACCCGGTCGCGCAGCGAAAGAATGTACCTCTACCTACCTATATAAATATCCACCATGGAATGGCGTCGTATACATAAATGTATAAATGTACCTATACATATTACATACATTATACTAGCGTAATCCTGCAATAATATTATATTCTCGTAGATACGAGTACATACTTACCTACGACTACGAGTATTTTTGCATATTTTGATCGAGGTTTGTGTCTTGTTTTAAATTTTGAAAAAAGTGAGGTCATTTTGCGGGAATTTTGCCTACACTTACAAGGGAAGTAGGTACCTATTCCAACTGGCAAAAAAAATTTGAGCCGAACAAAGACGAATCGAAACAACACCCAAAAAATATACCACAAGACACCATTTCGGGTGCTGAAATTCATTTTTTGAGTTTCGGCAAACTTTTAAATATATATACAGGGTGATTCGGATAAGACCTGAAAAATTAAAACCACGTATTCTACTCATAAATAGGAGTAAAAAATGTTATATACACCATGGACCAAAACCTCTTCATTTCGGAGTTATTGACCTTTAAAGAGGGCCAGCTGTTTTCTTAAAATTAGCCATTTCGGCGTCTCTATTGTAATTTTTTGGGGGGTAGGGGGTGGAAAAAGTGAAGTGAGATCTCAGAAATGTATCCAGCAGATTTTCGGTTTCTCCAGTTTTTGAAAAAACGCTGTACATAGGATGAAAATGAAATTCAACATCTATAAACTCGAATTTAACATCATTGCGGACCTTTCGATAAATTTAGACACGTACCTACGTATTGTTGTACATATTATCAGCATTTTTTCGTACCTGTTCAAATCCAAAATTTCCTTCTAAGGTCATTTTTGAGGGAAAAAAAACAGAAAAATCTTCGATTGCAAACGCGTAAACAAAAAATCCCTATTTTTTTATTTTTCCATTTTTGAAAAACTTTGGCAGGGGATGGGCCTCTCAATTTTCAAAATTTAAAAATTTCAAGTTTCAACACCTCTAAAAAGTCGCTATTTAGTAAAATGAACTCTCATGACAATATTAGCCCTCTCCCTAAAAAAAACAAGTAGTCACCCCCCCCCCTAACTGAAATTCTTACTCATTATTAAAACGTGTAATATTGCTCGTATACTATTAGTGTACTTGGGTAACTGCTTGAATTAAAATGCATAATATTGTTCGTTTCCGACGAATTATTAGTGTAGTTGAGACATGTGACCCTCCACCCGCCACGCCACCCTCTCATTGCCCGTATTACGAAATGCTGATTCTGAAATTCATTTGATAATTATGCTAATTTCGTGTAAATAATAAAATAAGTACAGTTTCTTATTGGGGGGGGGGGAAGTAAACATTTGATGGGCCGGATTTAACGGTTCATGTTAACCTGAATGTACGAGTACTTTTTATTGATAAGGGAGAGAAATTGATGACGCACAATTGGGTGAAGAGGATGAAAAGGTTGTCCTCGATTCGTTCGGGTTTAAATACCTAGTTGTCTAATTCCAAATTTCAGTTTACCGGGTCAATTTGTCTGAAATTTTGATTTTTTTCCCCTAATTTTTGCCCAAGTTTGAACATTCAAAAATACTTACTCAAAAAATGAATTTCATCACCCGGAATGTTGGCTGGTGGTATATTTAGGAGTACCTATACTCTCTCGGTTTCCCTTTGTTCGATTCAAACATTTTTGTACCTTTTGGCGGTTGGGGACACTTTTCGACGCGACGTTCCCGTGTGAGATAGTTAGGTCTAGGTATTTTGTGTGCGTAAAAAAACGTGCGATGTTTTTGAGTAAAATTTACTTACTTTAAAATATTAAGTACTTGAACTTTTTTTTTTCGTCAAAGAAGAGGAAAAAACGCAAGCAAACCGAACGATGTTCAAATAGCTCGCAGAGGCCAGGTGACGATACGGCGCGGCGGCGGCGGCATCCCTTAATTAAAATTATAAAAAGATCTCCAGAAACATTTGCTCGGCTTCTGTGATTTCTTTTTTAATGAAATGTTCGACGAAACCTTTTTAAAACGGCGGATTATTTTTGTAAAAGATTTTAAACTGTGTGAGAAGCATACAAAAAAAATCATCGTGGAAATTTCAACGCGTTCGTTATGGCGATGGCGATGGCGGTAATTAAATACGCCGACTATTAAACGAGAAAATTAAATTTATAAATTACCGAACGGTCTTTCAATATCGTACGCGAGTTTCTCGATTTCAGTCGAGGTTTTTTGTACGAGTACTTTTCGAAAAGTTTTCACCGATCGAGGGTGGAGCAGAAAGACGTGTTTTTGCCTCTTTTTTGCTGTATACCAGGGGTTTCGATTTCGCAGCTTTTCTCAACTTTACGCGAGTGAGTGAGTGGGTGGGTGTGTTTGCGAATTTGAATTCGAGTTTCGGTGACGTTTTGCGGGCAGGTTTTTAATTCCAATACCTATTCGGCTATTCGCGACATCGCGAGGTTTTTATTCGCGAATGGAGTGATTTTTTTCAAAACCTCTCTGTCGTCGTTTCTCGTGAAAAATGTGAGCCTGATTCGAGCAGGATTTTGGGTACCTACTTTTAAATTACGAAGGTCTTGGAACAGACTCGTACGAAGAAGGGTAGTCATTGTCGCAAAATTTTCAAAATCCGTATTTTCTTCCACTTTGACTTTTTCATATTCAAAAACTGAATTGGAGAAGGTTACATGCCCTCAAATTTTTGAAAACATCAAAAAATCGTGCGGTATAAGTTATTGACAGGTCAGTTCAACTTTTTCAATTTTTTCCACAAAGGCGAATTTTCGCGAAATTTTGAGAAATTACTATCTGATTAATTTTTAATAATTTTAGGGACTTTTGCTAAACCATCAAATTTCGAGATAGGTCCAATGGTCCATATTTGATCAACTTTTCTTAATCTACTTCAATTTTTTCAAAATTCAGGCATTTTTAAGATATTTTGATTATTTTTTGCAATTTTTCATTAATTTTCATTCAATTTGATTGTTTTGTCAATTTATGGTCAATTTTCAACTAGGTACTTGCGGAAGATCAACGCAACAACTTTTAGGATACTTTCTGCACTTTTGAAAAATTTTAATTCAACTTTAGTGTACCTAATGTATGTAGGTATGTACTGTGTAGGTACTTGTGTAAAGATCGCTTTTCGATCAAAAAATCAAGATTTACGAATGAATCAGAGTAAAGAAAGTCGACGTTGACAGGCATCGTTTTACGTTTTATGAACGATAGTCGCCATCTATTCGCTATTTATGGCAGAGGCAGATTCTCGACGAGGAAAAAAAAGAATAATTATTGTATTTTTCACTTTTTTCTTCGCGTCTGTTCCATTCTCTATTCTTTGTCTTCTCATCTGCGTGCTGCGAAGAAAAAGTAAATTTCGTTCATTTCTACGACCCGAAAACAGAAGGTAGGATCTTTCCATTCTGCTGAATGCTGATCCCCTCGTCGTACCTGAACCTCTATCGCCGCGGCGCAGCAGATAGATACGCAATAACGAAAGTTTATTTACCGTCGTCGATATTTTTTAGGTCTTCTATACCCATGCTTTGCGAATTCTTAATTCGTTTCTTCGAGGTACTTAATTGATTTTTGCCGGCTCGTTGATAGCGCGATGAACTCGTTCGTTTCGCTCATTGGGAGGAATTTTTTTTACGAATCATTTTTCCTCTTCTACGTGTACCTAATTGAATTTTCCAACGAGAAGGTGAAACCGACTGAAATACGTACCCACAAATACTCGTAGTAAGTATTTCGAATCGACCAAGTTGACGCGTTGTTTTATTATGAAAAACGTGGCGATTCGAGTGTAAAAGGCGACGTGCTCGCAGATTTTTTCAATTTTTTCAATTTTCCATTTCCAGCATGAAAAACGAATTGCGAGCTTCTCGCGTACGCGGACGTGATTGATAATTTGAATAATTTTTTGCACATTGCCGTCGTCGCAGATTACAAAACAGCAGAATGTATAAGTTGAACGTACTCGCATATACGACGACGCTGCACACGCCGCCGTCGCGTCGCGTTCTAATATCGCGCGTATCCATCCATTTTCACGTCGCTTTTCTTACTTACGTACCTACTTACTTATTCTTTGTATTCATATTTTATGAATATTTTAAACTCATCTAAAGCCGTCTATAGAACGCGTAAATGTGTACTAAAAAATAGATTAGCGCGCTTTCAAATGAGATAACTTACAAGTACGCTGTTTGTTTAATATAACTTTCAACTGCGATAACGTAAAGTAGACTAACCTTACAAAGCTACGATTAGAGGTACCTTTGCAGCAGCGCCCTTTATTTTGTATGTACTTTCGCGTTAAAAACACAATTTGAGAAACATGAAATAAGATCTTTCTAAGCTGAGAATACATTTTTCCAGTTTTCATTGGCAACAAGTTCATCACTCACATGAACATTCTATGTATGTATGTACATAGAATATGATAGTCCGGCACAAAATAAAGGAATTGCTCCCCCTCCTTCCCGATCCTCCGAGACGACGTTTTCCTTAAAGGGGACATCCTAAGGAACAGTTTAAAGCAAACTTGCTTTGATAAAAACCTTTTCAACGAATTCCAGAGAAGTGGGTTACTATCGCAATTTATGCAGCTTTTATTTTTGGAAAACTAAAATTTCCAAAATGCTGCTAGAAGCGGAACAATTTGAAACCACTTCTAATCGACTCGCGCATGTTTGAGAACAAGGTACGAGTTAATGTATAAATTTTCAGTTTTACAATTCGATTGGATAACTTTTTGTGGAAATTACTCGTTCCAAAAATTTTTCGAAAGCTTCAGAACTGTCCATAACGGATTGAAACTGCGTTCAATCGATCCAGGCAAAGGAGGAACGAAAATGACGTCAGTTGTAAATTTCAACTTTCTAAGCTCAATTTGGTGTACTTAATTTTGATTTTTTCCATTTTTCATCCAAATTGTACATACATATATTTTCAAAACCCATCTCTGAAAATCAAAAAATACCCTCGCTCTATAGATTGGTTCTTTTCAAACAAATTTCCACTGGTTGGGAACTTTCTCGCGAGGTAATTTTCTAAATTTCTGGAACGTTACCTCCTTTTCCATCAGTTCGTCGAAAGATTCCGATGTTATTCTAAATTGTCCAAAAAAAATATGATTGAAAAACTCATTACCTAATTTTAATTTTTCAATCAAAAAATTTTTTAAAACAGAAACCATGTACTCGTACCTAGCATCTACCTACCTAGTTGTTGGGTATGATAACGTTTGCACGTACGTAGGTACCTATTGTCAAAATAATTTCCCTTTCAAGGTATCCTAGCTTCGTAAACTCTTTGTAATAATTACGTAATACCTATGTATGTAGGTAGTAGGTACTCGTCGTACTTGAAAGGTCGGAAAACTTGGAAGAAATTGTTCCAAAAAACCAAGAAATGTTGATGAAATACTTTCACTGCTCCTCGAGACTAATTTTCTTGAAAACGGATTCTGTTTGTAAGTAAGGTTTAACGGCTTCAACTTCCTTTCAAAGTGCGGTTATAAAATTTTCAATCGCACACCTTCGAGAATCAGAAATACTTATCTACAGGGTCCGCCAACGAAGTGTATCACATTTGTTTTTCAAATAAATCGGCAACACTGATAGCTACAACGCTGGTGAACGCATCATTTGATAGCCAAAACTGCACATTTTTTTTTTTTTGGTAAAAATTTCATTTCTGCTGATTCACTTGTAAGGATGCCTGAATGGAATGAACAACATTACAGTCATTACATACGGAGTGGCTAAAAAGTTTGTTCCGATTTTCACATTTCAAAATGTTTTAGTTTTTTGCCAAAAAATCAAAAACTAAGCATCCTAGAAAAAAACTAACGACATTATGTCGATTGGAAATTTAATTCTCTACAATTTTCTTCGACTTCATTTTTTCGTAGAGTGCTTTGTTCCGCCTCCAGACCGACTTTTATGAAACGCTGTTTGCAAATTTTTGAAATGAACTTTTGAAAAATTTGCAAACTGAGTTCATAAAAATCGATCTGGAGGCGGAAAAAAGCACTCTACGAAAAAATGAAGTCGAGAAAAATTGTAGAGAATTAAATTTCCAATCGACATAATGTCGTTAGTTTTTTTCTAGGATGCTTAGTTTTTGATTTTTTGGCAAAAAACTAAAACTTTTTGCAATGAACTTTTGAGAAATTTTGCAAAATACTTAAGCTCTTTTGTTAATTGTTAATTCCATTCAGGCATCGTTACAATGAATCAGCAGAAACGAAATTTTTACCAAAAAAAATGTACAGTTTTGGCTATTAAATGATGCGTTCACCAGCGTTGTAGCTATCAGTGTTGCTGATTTATTTGAAAAACAAATGTGATACACTTCGTTGGCGGACCCTGTATTAGTAGAAGAGCTATACCCACTGCGATTGCCCTGAAATAACTGAAAGCTGGGACTGGTCTCAAAAGTTAGTATACATACCCCTATTTTAAAAGCACACGGTCTGCCAATCCGCAGCTTCTGCTTTAAAGCTCAGCGAAAGCTCAAAAATTCACAATTTTTCTGAACTTTCGCCCGAGAAAACTGATGGCTCAAATTGGTGCCAAATTATAGCATTTTTCGCGCTGAATCCGAATATGTAGGTCTGCCGACCCTAAAGTGCTGCCAAAGCCCCGCCAGACTGGTTTAAAGGGGGGTCAAACTTCGAAAATTTCATCTTTTTGGGCTAAATTCGCATAAAAAGTTATAAAATCGATTTAAAAATGATTTTCAAGCAGTTTAACGAAATGCTCTAATGATAAGATGATTTTTAGACGCCAAAATTTTTCGAAATTTTCATTTTTTGCGGTCTGGGGTATAAGGGGGTGTCGAACAATTCACCGAATATGGCCTTGTGATACATCAAAAATATGTTTTTTGAGCTGCAGAATTCGATTATGGTAATATTTTTTACATCACCCAGTCCCCCGACCTGCAGCTGCTGCTTCAAAGTTCAGTGACAGCTCAACATGAAATTTACCAAATTTACTCCCCCTTTGAACCCGTCTGGCGGGGCTTTGGCAGCACTTTAGGGTCGGCAAACCTATATATTTGGATTCAGCGCAAAAAATGCTATAATTTGGCACCAATTTGAGCCATCAGTTTTCTCGGGCAAAAGTTCAGAAAAATTGTGAACTTTTGAGCTTTCGCTGAGCTTTAAAGCAGCAGCTGCGGATTGGCAGACCGAGTGGTTTTAAAATAGGGGTATGTATACTAACTTTTGAGACTAGTCCCAGCTTTCAGTCATTTCAGGGCAATCGCAGTGGGTATAGCTCTTGGACTATATAAAAGGGGAGCGCACAATTGCAATACGTACTTATGAAAAAAAAGGCATACCTACTTCTTATGTATTTGAACTAGGTCAGAATAGATACCCGTGTAATGTTATTTTGTCACGAATCTTAGCGAATGCCGAATGCCGAATGGTGTTTAAGAATAGGTCCTTCTTACTTACGTACTCTCGTACTACACACAGCGGCAAAAAAGTTTGAAGGAAAAGTTAGCAGCGGCGTTAAATTGAATTTCAATTGTAAAATAGTTCATTTGAAAAAAGCGAGCAAACTTTTTTTTTTCGGCTGTATCGAATGAACATTATACAATATGTATAATTTAGAATAACTTTTTTTTTTTTTTTTTTTGCCATTTCAAAACGAAAATCTCGTCGAGCTTTTATAATAGATATCGATTTTAAATTGAATTTTCTATTCTACGCGTATCGTATACCTACTTACTTTTGTCGAATACGAGAGATATTATGCGGAAAAAAATGAATACCGCCAAAATTTCTAATCACAGATTGGAGTTGAAAGCGACAGACGAGACGCGGATTTGCGAATTTGCGAATTTGCGAATAGGGTTACAGTACGCGAAATGCGCGTTTTCCGTGTGGCGCGTTGGCGTGTTACAAGCTAACTACGGAGGCAGGATTTGGATTTTTTTCTCACTCGCCGCGTCGAATTAATCCTGTTTATTAATCGGATTTAATAAATTAGCCGGACACACGATGAATGTAAAGTTTGACAAAGCTTAGTTATTACACGACACATTGTGGTTTTTTTTTGCCTGAGTGCGGTGCGCGACGCGTTGAGCGAAGCGGAAAAAAATTACTTAATCATTTAATCGAAATTTAAAAACGCCAACGTGTTTTTATTCGCTAGTGTAGTTGGTACTGGTAGTCTCATCACCGCGGGTAAAGTCGAAACTCACGTCGTAGAACGTGCTGACCGACGCGGCGGCACGGAGGGTGTACGAGTATACCTTTACGGTAATTGCGTAATTTTCATGAAAAGAACGTCAGCGCTCAACGCCATCGCCATCACCATCCCCAGCAGCGAAGACCGAATAGCACGGCGCGGCGGCGAGATAATAATATGTAGGTACTACGAGTGGGAGCTTTAATCAAGCTTTCTCAGGTGGATAAGCTTCGTAGTACGAGTATAAACGGCGCGGCGACGAGCTTAATTGCTTCGTAAAAATGGTGTAGTTTTTTCGTCACAGATGGCGTTAGCGTAAGCGAGCGTATTTTTTTCTTCGACCAAATTTAAAAAAAGAAAGAATTTCGCGTTTAGGAATTTTTTGCGAGTGCGCCATACTCGTAAGTAATGCGGATGCGTCGATCAAAAGTTTCGCTTTTGCCATTGCCTTTGCCTTTACCAGACGCAGCTTATGTAAGCCTACAACTAACCTGTATTGTAGCGTTAGCGTTGAACTAAAGGCCTGTCGATGCTTTCACTCGACTGTCTCGTAACTCGTACTCGTACTCGTATTTTTGTAGCCAGTACGGCGACGAATCAGCCTCACAAGCCATATTATACGAGTACTATAGGCCCGACGAATACATATTAGGTACCCTTACGCTCGAGAGTATTTTACGAATAGACCTACATGTTCGCGTTCGCATTCGCATTGCGTAGGCGACCACATTGAATTCGTAATCTGGATTAATTTCGTGAGAGTTGATTAAAAGGCGAGTCCAGCTTTCCGAAAATGTTTTCTCTATCGAACGTTGTCGTCGTTTAATATTCGCTTACGTATACCTATTACCTATCCATAGTACCTCTACCTAACCTACCTACTCATCTAATGAAAATACGTTTAAATGCGATCTGTTGAAGAAGAAAAAAACGTTTTAGAGAGAAAAAGCTGCTAGCTATTAATTAGGTACCTACTGCATTTTTTCTACCTTTTTTTTTTTCGTCCCTAATAATTTGAAAAAACTTTAGTTCTTTTTATTTTTTCGTGTTATTTGGTGAATATTAAAAGGTTGAGAATTTTCATATTTTGGAAAAGTATGGCTTTGAAAACATTTTCATAGTTGGTTTTCTTCACGTTACCGCAATACAAAGTGAGCTATACTATAT
Source organism: Planococcus citri (assembly GCF_950023065.1). Taxonomy (NCBI): domain Eukaryota; kingdom Metazoa; phylum Arthropoda; class Insecta; order Hemiptera; family Pseudococcidae; genus Planococcus; species Planococcus citri. The sequence goes on along the minus strand of NC_088679.1, from coordinate 82,475,585 downwards.
TTTGCATCCGGAGAAATAAACCTTACGGCCTCCTCCCCTCCCCCTTCCCTCAAACTTGCAGTTATATTTGGTGAGAAATGTCTCCGAATTTTATTGCTCTCATCAACGAATTAGTCAGTTCGTTTTGACTGGAAAATGATTAAATGATTAACTCGCTTTACGAGTAATTTAGATTCATTCTGATCTTTTATTGAATCTAACTAATTATCCGGGTTGCCGTTTAACCCTTAAAGGCCCGAACCAAACTGGAAGTGATCAGAAAAAATGCTTTCAATTTGTTGAATGGGATTTACATGAGAATATCACTTTAATGTGTAGTATGCCCCCCTGCCCCTCAAAACTATTTCGTAAATGATGAGTCAATTTTTCCAAATTTTTGTAAATTACAAAAGAGCAAAATACCTTATTGGCCCAAATTTGAGATAATCTTATATCGCACCTCGGGAGTAATGAGGTGACCTCTCAAAAAAGTGAAATTTTACAGGAGAGTGATTTTCTTTTTTTAAAAAACTTGATTCATTATTTTTATTAACTTATAATTAATTGTGAGGAATGAATAGCACCTCATTTTAAAGATCTGGTATCGTACCTTTATTTAGCATAAGAACTCTGAAATAAAATCTTAAAGAGGAAATATGTATTTCAATGTTTGGAAATCGTATTTTGAGTTATAACCTTTCATTAAAGTTGATGTGGAGGCGAAAGGAAGCGTCCAAAAAAAATTTCATGTAAACAAAGTTGTAGAGAATTAAATTTCCAATCGACGTAATGCCGTTAGTTTTTCTCTAAAGTGCTTAGTTTTTGAGTTTTTCTCAAAAAACTAAAATTTCATTATATGTGCAAATTCATTTTTCTGAAAAGTGATCAATTTAAAAAAATTTTTCCATTTGGTACAAACCAATAAAAAATGCACTCCTTGTGACTATTTCTTACTGACAAGCATTCTAAACAATCAAAACTGTTTGTTAACACTCTGTATTGTACCAAATTTGCTCAAAAAAGGTGGAGTTTTTTGAAATGTCACCTTATAACTCCAAACAACTTGCAATGTTGTTGGGATTTTGAGTTAGGCCATTTGGGTTTTTTACATGATCTAGATAATGTACCCAACTCAAAGTGTTATTTCTGGTTGAGGGGGGTCATACGAGCCCCAAAAATGCAAAAACATCAAAATCATTTTTTTTTGAGATGTCACCTTATTACTCCCGAGGTGGGATAGGGTAAAGTCGCCAGTAGTTGAACAGATTTTTGATACTTTTTGATAAAAAACAATCTACAGCTCAAGTTGATATTTTTTTGAAAACTTTGGTAAGTAGATCTAAAAGAACACAGTTTTCCTTACATTTTGATTTGTGTTTCACATTCGTAAGTGCATTTTTGAGATTTTTACGATCATTTCAAAAAGTGTCCAAAAAACCCCAGTAATTGACACCCGGTTTATCAAGCATGAAAATGTGATTATGAATCAATCAAAAGTAGTTAGAAAGAAAGTGTATCTCATTAGCTTTCAAATGGTATAATAACCATCTCAAAATGTTCAAAATTGTTTGATGGAAAAATAATTGTAAAACACTTTGCAAAATTTTCATGGTGAAAAAAAAAGTTGATAAAACGCAAAAAGTATGACTGATAATCATCACCTAACTCACGGCCAATAATAAGCGAGGTACGAATTAATTTTTAGTGCAATCAGTGTTTTCAATAATCACACTGGGACACCAAAATGGCGATTTTTGTGACGTAGGTGTCAACTACTGGTGACTTTACCCTATCACAATATGTTATAAATAACGTATATGTAGGTAATTTGGATGCAGTGAAATTTTTCCGATGATGCAGTTTACACGACTAAGAGATTGAACACACATAAAGGAATCATGATTAGTTATATGAAAATTAATACCTAACTAAGTAAGTATGTAAACAAGAATGCCTTAGCTTTTACAGAACTTTAGGCTGACAGCTACTCACACCTCTAAAGCACATCTGTATACCTATATTTCCCACATCATTCGTAATTAATTTGGATAGTGAAATTTTTGTATGATGATGCAGTTTACTTGACTAAAAGATTGGATACACATAAAGCAATCATGATTAGTTTTTTTTTTTTTTTTTTTTTTTTTTAAAAACTCCTCGGTCGCACTAGGCGCCGAGGGTTTAATTTATTTAAAAAGAAAAAACAATCTTAATCTTAGGGTTACTAATATTAAGTACTATTAATTATTCTAGAATATAGCTATACCTTCAACCCCAAGATTAAGACGAGGGACAGGAAGGGGAATGGGGGGGAGAGTGAGACGGATCGTCCACCCTGACCCAGACCCCTAGGCGGTTGCCTAAGGCTCGATCTCTGCCAAGCTCCAGGAGTCGTTATTCACGCGTACCTATCTGACAGCAGACCGGGCCCCCGACCCGTCTCTGGGGGAAGTTTGAAGGGGGAGTGATTTCGCCTAGGGGTGATCCCAACAAGTTGGGGCCCCTAGTTAAAAGACCGTGAATACATTGGGATATTTGTGGGGTGGTCAGCGCACTTGCTGCTTACTTCTCACCAACCACCCACAATGGAGATTGCTATGACGTTCTATGCTAGATTAAAGTTACTATATACAATTTTAGATATCTTGATCCAGGACTGTCTTCAAACCGCGACTTCTGGATGTTTGAATAACTTTTCTGTATTTGGGTATCAGTATTTTGGGGATTAAAAAAAAAGAAAGATATAATAAAATAAAAAAGTATAAAAAAAGTATGAAAAGGTACAATATTTACAGTTATTTTAAATATTTACGTCAAGTATTTGAGTTTATCAGGCCATATCTAGACAAACTTTGGATAGTGAAATTTCTGCATGATTAATTGATGATGATGTGCCCAATCGTGTAGTGGAGGAAACTGTATCAGTGTACAAAAATGTCACTATCGAAATTAATTACAAATGATGTGTGAAATGTATATAGATGTGCTTTAGAGGTGTGAGTAGCTGTCAGCTTAAAGTTCTGTAAAAGCACAGGCATTCTTGTTTACATACTTACTTAGTTAGGTATTAATTTTCATATAACTAATCATGATTCCTTTATGTGTGTTCAATCTTTTAGTCGTGTAAACTGCATCATCGGAAAAATTTCACTGCATCCAAATTACGAATGATGTGTAAAAATTTTTCAGATGAGCTTTAGATATTAGTGCAACTGAAAGTGAAAAGTCCTGAAAAAGCTCAGGCATGCTTGTATGTACATTTTATAATTTTCGTATCTTTTTAATTATGTGAAGTGTATTCTCATGTGCAGTACTTGATGTACTCACGTCTCATGTTTCAGCGACTTTTACGAAACCAGTTAATCAAAAATTGAAAAAATCACTCTGTACCCCACTGCGTATACCTACCCTTTGTGATTATATTTTGTGAAAGCATATCAACAAATTCATAAAATTAAAAATGGAGGACATTGGCCCGTATTTTACCTCAACTTTTTCATATTTATGCCCCACCAAAAATGGGATGGGGCTCATCAAGGATTTGCTTTCAATAATTAGGTGCGTTGAATGCGATTATATAAGATTATCTCAAATTTGGGCCAATAAGGTATTTTGCTCTTTCGTAATTTACAAAAATTTGAAAATATTGACCCCTCATTTACGAAACAGTTTTGAGGGGCAGGGAGGCATACTACACATTAAAGTGATATTCATGCAAGTCCCATTCAACAAATTGAAAGCATTTTTTCTGATCACTTCCAGTTTGGTTCGGGCCTTAAGGGTTAATTTTATTTAACTTCAAATTCAATTTAGAATATGATTGAAATTGATTTAATTGTTCGATACGATAAATTTAATTTAGGTGATAATTAATTCAATTTGATTAAATATTCAATTTTAGAGGGCATTCCACCCTAATGTTTTTCTTTAAATGTTTTTTTCTGCGTATAAATATAAAAATATGAAAATAAGGTGAAGAACCTTTCGCCATTATGAATAATACGATATATGTACTTACCTTCTCTGAATATTATAATAGAAGTATGCTGGAGACAACTATAGGTAGGTACTAGGTAGGTATGGAATATCCAATCCAGTGAAATAGTATAAAAACACTGTTGATAAACTTTGGCCTTCGTACTTACGCTATGTGTACTTAAATAGGAGTAATGAATCGTATTAGGAAGCTCAAAGTGAACCGAACAAATTAGCCGAATCGTTGGGAATAATAAATGATTTCATCCAGACATCAAATATTTTGCCATCGAGCGCGACGCGACGCGATGAAATGAAACGTAGTAAAATTCTTCGAAATTCGCGTAGCCTACTCGTCGGATACGAGTAGCAGCTCGCCCATAGAATTTCAATAAAGGGGTTTTAGCTTTTTCTCGTTATACCTACCTACCTACCTAGCTAGCTAGCTACGAGTAGTAGTACGTCGCAATTAATTAACGCCCGAGTTACATTCGATAAAATTAAACATTTTTGCCGTGTTCGTCTGTTCAGTCGTTTAAAAAATTCCTCGTTTCGGACGTGATCTGTGTACGTCGTACGGTAATTCCATCAGCAGCGTGTGCAATGTGCATTTCACTCAAATCTCTTCTACTCGTACTTATATAAATGTATGTTTACTCTTTTTTATTTCATTTTTTGCCCTCTAACAGCAGCAACAACTGGACATACGGATACACGTCTTTTTTTGTTGTTTTTAACGATAGCTAAATGAAAACAACAACAACAGCAAAAAAAGAGGCAAATTTATACTTTATATCACGACACACACGTCGAATACTTCTCATAATTCTAGGTACCTATAGCGAAGTACAAGAACGTTGTACATTCGTTTGTTTACAACGAGTTCGTTAACTTGTGAAAAAATAATGATAAAAATTTGGCAAGTCGCCTTATTTTATATGTATAGGTAGGTAGAGGTACGACTACGTACACGATGTACGAAGTGATTTCTATCCAGTACATAGTGTATAGACCTTCTTATTGCGTTCGAGTGTATTACGTTTCATACTCAGTCATACTCGTACTCGTACTCGTATAGTTGATAACCACCCATTTTATTTGCGTGCTCGTATAAATGCAACACAGTCGAGGCAATTTGTAGTCGCAACAATGTTTCTCAAACAATTTGCTCGTTTAGTTCTCCATTTTTAATCAACGCAACGTTTAAATAAACGTCGGTCTACGCGACGGAGAGGAAGGGACGCGGGCCCGCGCCCTCAATTCGCGTATTATTGTTTTTCAAACGAAATAACAACATCGCGAAATTTTTCAACTGTGAATAACGAGATAGAAAAGTTTTCTTCGATGGTGTGTCTTTTAAAGCAGCAAGTCGTATACTCGACCTTTGCAGCTAAAAAAAAAATGCTCCATGTTTGTTTTAGTTTTCTTCATTATTCTTCGAAACAGCCTTATCTGTGCATGAAGAAATTTGCAGCCTACAGTGAATTTTGAAAACAACGAGAAAGGTGTAATGAAAAGTTGTTAAATTGCGGCAAATTCTCGTACATTTTTTTTCTTTCTTTTGCAACAATGTTGCAAACTATTACGAATTTCTAGAATTTTTTTAATTTTTATGCCAATCGATGCGACGATGGTGAACTTTACTTACCAAACTTGAAAACTTCTTGAAAATGGTACTCCCATTGCGTTTTGTTTTACTGTCGATGCGTTCCTTTGTGATTGTTATCAGATTCTATTCATTCCCATTTCCACTCACGTTTGTTTTGCGATGCGGAGTCAAAAAATTGCATTTTTCTGCATGATCATTTGAACTGATAATATTAAATTCCAAGATGTGAGCGTTTGAATCGGCATTATTTTTGGATTATATTATTTGAAAATGTTTACGATGGAGCGTTTCCCGTCGGTTGAATCCCCCTATACCCCCGGTGTTCAAAATATGGACCCGTCTCCCCCCCCCATTGAGGTGAACTATCAAAATTGTTTTTCGTAGGTTTTCGATATTTTATTTTAGAATTTCATAATCAAGTACATAAGTAGGTACCTAAGTAATGATCTCGAAAGTGGATATTGAAATAAGCTTTGGTTCAAATCCAAATTCAGTTGATTTTCATTTTTTTTTTTCAAATTTACTTGATTGATGAATTTTTCTATTTGACGAAGTCGCCTTTAAATTAAATCAACTACATAAAAGCAAACATAAAAAAACTCATTGGCGTGTGTTTTTTTTTCTTCAAATTTTCAATTAAGAACAATCTTTTCTCGATACGATTTTGCTACTTCCAACAATAGATGTTCATTTTATAAGAAACAGCCTCTTCTTGTTAATTTTTAGTTTCTGCTAAATCCTTCGCAGCATATCTCGGCTGCTCGAGCACCTCTTAAATGTTTTACGACTTGATTTTTTTAAAGCTGAAAACTCGCAATGTTGCTTATCGAAATCTTTTTATAAAAAAGTTAGGTACGTACCTACCTACGCAGTACCTACTTCAAGTAAGCCTTAAGTGCGAATCGGGATTAAATTTATATGTACTTATTTCGAAGGCGCTACGAGCCGACGAAGATTCGAGTATCTTTGCCAAAAAAGCGTCACGGCGTGGCGGCGATAAGACGCGAAAAAATGGTGAAAAAAAAACGCGCGTATATTTCGCGGTCGTAACAAAATTACAAATACTCGTAGTATTTCGCGTTTGCACTGTGAGAGTTCGCCTTCGCCTTCGCCTTCGCCGTTGCCCTGCATTGCAAAATTATTATAATATACGCGTAATATGTAGACGTACATGGGCTATGGTACACTTCTTGGCACGCATTTCTGTATTCAAAAAGAGAAAACGTAATATGAATATTAGAGATTCCTTTACACGTTGGATTAGATTTACGAGGATATTTGATGAAGTGAGAAAAGAAAAATGTTGGTGTGTAATGCACCTAGTAGTTTTATATGGCACAGTTTTTGTCATTTTTTTGTTGTGTTTTTTCCCTCTTGTACTTAAAATTTATTAGACAAATAGTTCACTCGGATGGATTAATTTAATGTTTGCATGAAATGAACCAAGTGGGAAAAGGTCATACTCGAATGCAGCGAAAAATAGTCCAACTCGATGAAAATGAACACCCTTCAGAGTTATAAAGAGGTTTTTTCGGGGGGGGGGTAGATTTTTTTATACTTATACCTATTATTGTCTTTAAAATTGGAGCCCTTTCTGTTGATTTGCAATCAGTCATAAAAAATTACCCAAAAATTAGAGATAAGAAAAAAAAAGCTTAGAACAAAAGCTATGGGGCGTGAAAAATTACACAATTCTGTCTAATCGTATTTTAAAACTGGTTCATTGGTTTGCATTTAGTAAACAGATTTTGACAATCGCCTGAAAATTGAAGATGAAGAAAAAATCTTAGCACCAAATAATTGAACTCCTTGATGATCAGATTCTGAAACCGGTTCATTGGTTCACATTTAGCAACCAGTTTTTGACAATCACCCAACATTTCGAGGTAGCCTACAGGAAAACTCTTGAAACAGAAGTTTTACAGCGTGAAAAGTTGATCTTTTTTTCGCTGACCAGATTTTGAAACGGTTCATTACTTTGCAACCAGTTACATATTGAAAATTACCTATCTCAAAATTTGAGATGCGGAAGGGAAAACTCTTGAAACAAAAGTTGTAGAGTGTGAAAAATTGAACTATTTTCGCTTATCAGGTTTTGAACCCGGTTCATTATTTTGCAACAATTAGGTATTATTAAAAATTACCTGGTTGCAATTTTCAAAAACTGGTTGCTAAATGCGAACCAACGAACTGGTTTCAAAACGTGATTTGACAAAATTGTGTAATTTTTCACGCCCTATACAACCTACAACTTTTGGTTCGAGCTTTTTTTTGCATCTCCAAACTTTAGATAAGTAGGTAATTTTTAATAACTGGTTGCAAAGTAATGAACCGGTTTCAAAAAATTCATAATATTTCATAATATCGCACCTTGGGAGTAATAAGGTGACATCTCAAAAAAAATTGATTTTGATGTTTTTGCATTTTTGGGGCTTGTATGACCCCCCTCAACCAAAAATAACACTCTGAGTTGGGTACATTATCTAGATCATGTAAAAAACTCAAATGGCCTAACTCAAAATCCCAACAACATTGCAAGTTGTTTGGAGTTATAAGGTGACATCTAAAAAACTCCACCTTTTTTGAGCAAATTTAGTACAATACAGAGTGTTAACAAACAGTTTTGATTGTTTAGAATGTTTGTCAGTAAGAAATAGTCACAAGGAGTGCATTTTTCATTGGTTTGTACCAAATGGAAAAATTTTTTTAAATTGATCACTTTTCAGAAAAATGAATTTCACAGATAATGAAATTTTAGTTTTTTGAGAAAAACTCAAAAACTAAGCACTTCAGAAAAAAACTAACGGCATTATGTCGATTGGAAATTTAATTCTCTACAACTTTGTTTACATGAACTTTTTTTGGACGCTTCCTTTCGCCTCCACATCAACTTTAATGAAAGGTTCTAACTCAAAATGTTTTCCAAACATTGAAATATTTCCTCTTTAAGATTTTATTTTTCAAAGTGTTCTTATGCTAAATGAAGGTAGGATACCGGATCTTTAAAATGAGGTGCTATTCATTCCTCACAATTAATTATAAGTTGATAAAAATAATGAATCAAGTTTTTAAAAAAAAGAAAATCACTCTCCTGTAAAATTTCACTTTTTTGAGATGTCACCTTATTACTCCCGAGGTGCGATATGTACTCGTATTAAGTACGTTTTTGTCGCCTTAGTGTGTAGAATATGTACATTTCACCAGTACAAACCGGATTGAATTTTTTGACCAAACCGGTTTTTCAATTTGTATTAGGCATCCTGAGCATATGGGCCTGAAATTTTCAAAGGAGTTTTTGAAAGGCCCTTATTTTTTGCTACTCGACGCCGCTTCGTTTATCTCGTCAGCTCTTTCCATTTGGAAATTGTAGCCACATGGGCACTTTTTTTCCTCTTGTCCAGTCGGCAATATGAAGTATCTAAATTCCCTTCTTGCCCCAATACTTGAGGAACTTCATCCCCTCGTCATCAATTGTCCAGTTCAGTTCGTCTGCATCAAAGTCACCATATAAGCGACACCTGAAAAGGTGTCTGTCATCATGTACCTCGCCACATTCACACAGATCGTCATCAGCCAAGTGCCATCTGTGTAGGTTGGATTTTGGGCGTGTTGTTCCGCTTTTAATTCTATTCAGCCTTTTCCATAGGCTGTACTTCAGTTAGTTGCCTTGGGGCAATGATTCGCTCATAGTATTGCAACTTCGGCATGAGCACTTAATTCATTCACTGTTCTCAGGAAACTTTGTCTTGATTTTAGTCTGCTCTCTGGTAATTCGTTGTAGCCATGCATGGGGTGTAGGGGGTTGTGTGTTGCTTTATTTTTTTCTGCTCTGGCAGCCACCTTCCTACGCACTTCTGGTGGTGCAATCCCTGCGAGACAATGCAGAGCTGTGAGTGGAGTTGGTCTGAGGCATCCTGTCACCAATTGGCAGGCTTCATTCAGGGGCACGTCTACTTTTTTGCATGTGCTGATCATTCCCATGCTGGGCAAGCATATTCTGCAACTTGATAACACAGCGCTAGTGCTGATGTGCACAGGACCTGTGGTTTAGTTTAGCTCCCCGTCTGCTCCCTACCAGCTTTCAGATTGGATTTGTTCTAGCAGCCACTTTCATTTTGGTTTTTTCACAGTGTTGCTGGTAGGTGAGTGATCTATCCAGTGTCACTCCTAGATATTTGGGGTGGTCATTGTGATTCAGTGCAGTGTTTCCCCATTGGATGTTGAGCTATCTCTTGGCCTCACGGTTTCACAGGTGGAATGAACAAGTATTCGTCGAGTTCTTCTATTGCCTGATTCAGTGTATCTTCCACCTATACAAATGTGTCACACCATGCTGTGAGCGCCAAGTTGTCTGCATAAAGGAAGCGATGTGCAGGTCCTCCAATTGGTTGGTCATTGGTGTAGATATTAAAAAGGATGGGCAACAGGACACTTCCCTGCGGCAAGCCATTCCTTTGCCTTCTCCAAGTGCTGTTCTTTCCATCTAAAGTCACATAGAACCTCCGGTCTTTAAGCAGTGTCATGATGATTTCTGTAAATTTGTAGTCCCAGGTCAGTTCATAAATCTTGTACCGAAGTAACCGATGACACACTGTGTCAAATGCTGCTGTGAGGTCTACAAACACAGCACCATTGACCTTGCGCTGTTCAAAACCATCCTCAATGGGCTGTGTTAAACTCAGGACCTGACCAGTACAAGATTTCCCAGGTAACCTGCCTGCTGACTGATTAGGTTCTTGTCAATATTCTCAGCTACTCGATTTAGGACCACTCGCTCAAATATCTTATACAGGTGACATAGTAACGATATAGGGTGGTAACTTTTAGGGTCATTTGGGTCTTTGCCTGGCTTCTGGATAGCAATGACATGGGCATGTCTCCATGATCAAGGTATTTTTGATGTTTCTACACAGGTGTTGTACAATTCCTGGATCCATGTAACAGTTTTTGGCCCAAAATGCTTTATCTGCTCCACATACATTTTATGAACACCTACTGCTTTTTGATTTTTGGCTGAGCATATAGCTGCTGTGACCTCGGAGTATGTTCACAGTGACGAAAAGTTATTCACTTCCTCTGCTTGATTACAAATAATTTTCTTGCTTTTAATTCTACCATTTGTCTTTCCAGGGTGCTACTTCCTTGACATACTGTGTGTATAGCTATATACTATATAGTGTATAGTATACCTTGCCTCGAGGATATTGTCCAGCCTTTTTTCCTACTTCATTGAAGAGGATTGTCCACCTGAACTTTTCTCGCCAAGTCGCCTGGATTAGTGCCTCATTACGCGACATTCTTGCGAATCGAGTGTCCTCAGTGACAGTTTGGTGTGACTTTTCGGCTCATAGGGTGATCAGAATTTTCGTGTCCGGCTTTTGCTTGAAGGATTGCCGAATAGCATTGTCTCGCAATATTATTCCACGTTTTGTTCAGAATTATGCTACTGTACGAGTGCATTACTCGCGAGTGTCCTCTGTGGCTGACTTGTGCTTTAGGGGCAACTGGTGGCTTGATTCTAGAACCCTGGAAGGAAATCAATTTTTGGCTGGAGGTTCCAGATGAAGCGAGCCCATCAAAATACTGAAATAGGTACCTATATTCTGAAAATCAATTTCAAGAAATAGCGAAAATGACCTGTGATTGACTTCGGTGTGAAAATTGATTCGGAGATTTTCATTTTTTTTTCCTTCAAAAATTTACCTAATTTGGTTCAGTGGTGTGGATGACGCACTCTTTCAACGAACCTATGTGTCGATAATTTATCAGATTGGACGTGCTATTTTATCTGCATTCCGTGCATAATGCATAATAGCTGAATGACGTACTAAATTCATCTGCTGATGAGCTTATCTAATTTATTTTTTGAATTTTATGACGACTTGATTTTGGAATATAATGGCATCGCTCATCGCTATCATTTTTATCACAATTTGTTGGCGACAAACTACATTTTGAAAAAAAAATAAAAAATAAAAAAAAATACGTTCACTCAGTGTGTCACAAGTACGTAAACATTTAAGTTGTGTTGAACTGAATAGATACCGAACACAGTGCTATTTTGTAACCCACCCGAATACGAGTATGATTCCTTGTCGACAAATTTTTCAGTAATTCGGATGCGCGTTTTTTATGGATATTGCTGGATGCTCTGCGTATTTGAGAAAAATTGGTTCTGTTCGACGTGTCAGGTACTTTTCATCTTCATAGCATGGTGTACCTGTTGCCAGTTTTTTTTTTTTTTTTTTGGACAATGATTCGTTTATGGGCATATGGAACTTTGGGGGGTGAAATCTCACTTTTAGACTGAAATGAATCTCGTGAAGGGAAAGAAATGTACATTTCTTTGGGAGGTTTCAAGGACAAACGCTCTTCTTACGCCTAGGAGTATATATTTCTCCCTTTCACCGTTGTCGTCTTTTAATGCCTACTCGTATAAGTAATTCGTTGAGGAAGAGTCTTTTGTTCCTCCTTGTGTATTTGCATTTTTGCTAATGATGATATATGCATATGTATCTATTGAATTTGATGCAGCTGTTCGTGTAGATGTACATACGAGTATATTTATAAAGACGTACGATTTCGTTTGATTGCAGGTGCGCGTGCGGTAGAAAGTGGACGGTATCGGACATCTCGATAAATAAGCGCCTCAATGCGAATCGATGATCGTAGCAGCCTAGTCGTACTAGCATTCGTACTGGTGAAGAGGAAAATCTACAAGAAGCTCGTGAGGAAGAGAAAATCGCGAGGAGGCGGCGGCGCTGCAGTGGAAAAGAAGCAGAAGAAAAAGGAAGTTATCATTTCGCCGTAATAAAACCGGCGTAGTGGGGGGTGCTGTGTGCAAAGGTAATTGTTGCTGCTGCCGCCGATGCGCAGAGCAGCTGCAGTCGCGAGATCCTTCGTCGACGCGTAACGACGGCGCCGGCGCGACCCACCTAACATCGCAACCACGATCCGCTCAGGCGCCGACCTCTGCCGCCAGCTATAACTCGGCTTCGGGCACCGCCGCTGCCGCTGCTGCCGCCGCCGCAGCCGCGGCTTCCGCGTCAAATTCCAAATCATCCGCCGCAGCGCAATCGTCCGCGAGTCCGTCCGGCAAAGGTAGCGGCCCAGCAGATCCGCCCAAGGAGGACGATGCCGGTGGCGGCGATCAGGCGGGCGGAGGGGGCGGTCAGACGACGTGTCTGAACAACTATCTGACCATCAAGGAGCTGCACGATATCGAAGAGGAAGACGATCAGCTCGAAGAAGATCCCATATCCGAAAGTTCCAACTCGTTGTTGATTTTAAACAAAGTGAAAACGTCTCTGTCAACGTTATCGGCGTCCGGCGCTTATCAGCAGCATCCGCAATTGCAAAAGTGCGAGAGCCGCAAAAAGAAACGTAATTTGAGGACTCGGTCGGCGACCAGTAGCAGCACTAGTTCGGATAATACATGCGGAAGCGCGAGCGCCGGTATCTCCAGCATCGCATTGAACAGAATGCAGGCCGAGCAGGGAAGCATCGGTGATTTACAAAAATATCATAATCGATATCTTCGCAGTCGTCGACATACTCTTGCCAACGTTAGGTAAGTTTTCAAATCACCATTACCTAATACATACCTACTCGTACTTTAGTAGTCAGTAGTGTTATACACATGTACCTATTACATATGTACCTACCTACCTACCTTGTGCGTCGAAAGTATGCTTACCTGAAACATACTCGTACCAAAGTTGAATGCAAACGCTCAAGTTGTTAGCCCACCTGAAGGTAATTGGTTATTACTTACCACCTCATATTTTATCCTAAAATTTTTTACAAGGAGGGTATCTCAATTGACAGAAAAATGTTTGAACCTGACCAAGCTGAAGCTAAAGCGCGTTTTTTCGATTTCTGGCGAATTTTTAAAAATCAAATTTGGCTTAAAAATGTGAAAAAAATCACAATTCTATCAAATTTACCTCCAAATCATTCGGAAACGGTTTCAATCCATTTTGAACAGTTCTGGAGCCTTCGAAATTTTCAAATGTTGAAAATTTCATAAAAGAGTCAAAGGTATTCCATGGTAAAATACTCGTAGGTGAAATACCCCTGTCCTAGGATTTTTGAAATTTTGATTGAACATTGTTGGACACCTCTAAAAAAAAAAAACTATTGATCTGAAAATTATTCCCCCAACTCTCCTTGTCCACAATGACGAAAAAAATGTCTCATTCGAGGGGGGTGTCTCATTTTGGCACCTCCCCCCCCCCCGGGGACAGATATTGACAAAAGAACACTTAAAAGCCGCCATATCTCCGAACCTAATTCAAGCGCAGAAGATTTTTTTCCTTCTGAAAATATGTTCGGGTGCTACTTATTTTTAGAATTTTTAAACAATTTTTTCTCCAGGTCGGCCATCTTTAAAAACTTGAAAAACTCTGCCAAAAAAAAATACTCGTGACGAAGTTCTGAAACTTTGCGCATAAATCTTAAAAAACTAGAGAAAATGCAACAATTCCTCAAAAAGCTTATTTTGAATCCACGGGCAATTGGGCACCTCCCTACCCTATATTAGGGTTTGAAAATGGTTGACAATATGGTTGTCATTTTCGTATGAATCGAAGCCCCTGAACACGAATATGAAGTTGGAATAAAAATTGAACCCTTCTTTGGGCCCCATTGGGGGGGAGGGGGGTTGATTGCCCTAAACTTGAGTTTTTCTCGAAGAATGCCTTTCATTATAGCGTTACCTTACCACCTGTAACTTCCTTGATGAAGGTTGATCCACGGTCCTTGTGAAGAATACCATCATACACCTCCCTTCCATCTCCTCGATCATATCTTTGAAGACTTTTGATCTTTGGCATTATTATAGCACAGTAGTACACGTTGCTCAGTCAGGGAGCCCACTTAAGGATAAGTTGCACCTCTCCCCCCCCCGTCGATCCTCCGGGGCAACTTTTTTCTTTAAAGGGGAGTCCTAAGGAACATTTCTAGCCCTTGTACTCAAAACAAAAGTGGTCCTACTTACAAAATGGGGGTCATTTTGATTGAGGGGTCAGCCGAAATCGCAGATTTTGCGTTCCAACATAGGACTTGCACAAAATTTTTCAAACTGTACAAAGGTAGATCGAAAGAACAAGCAAAAATTTATCACCTGTCAAAATTTTAAGTGCTAAAGTGTGTTTTTCGATTTTTGGCGAATTTTTGAAAATCAAATTTAGGCCAAAAATGAGGAAAAAAATCAAAATTTTACCAAATTGACCTCGAAAGCTGAAATTTGGGATACACCCTATTTTCAACATGGCAAATCGATTGGAAACTGTTTTGAGCAGTTTTGGAGCCTCCAGCAGATTTTTGAAACTCGAAATTCCCACAAAATTTCATCAAATGGAGTTGGATAGCCGAAATTTACACTGCACGTAACTATAATTTCAATACGCTACGAAGTCAACTGCAGGGGGATTTCAAGTTGTTTTGGAGCATCCAGCGATTTTTTGACAATTACTGGAGCCTCCAGGAGATTTTTGAAACTTTAAATTTCCTAAAAAATTTCATCAAACGGAGATGGGAAGTCAAAATTTGTTCTGCAAACTAATTTCAATACGCTACGAAGTCGTCTGCTGGCGGATTTCAAGTCGATTTGGAGCCTCCAGCGACTGTTTGAGAGGTCATGTGGTCTTTTTTGGAAAATTGAAATTTCCAAAAAGTAGCTGGAAGCTTCAAAATCATTTAAAACCATTTGAAACCACCATGTAGTCGACTTCATATCGTATTGAAATTAGTTTCCGAAGTAAATTTCAGCTTGCCAACTCCATTTAGTAAAATGTTGTGGGAATTTCAAGTTTCAAAAATCTACTAGAGGCTCCAGTAATTGTCAAAAAGTCGCTGGAGGCTCCAAAATGATTTGAACTCACTTGAAGTCGTCTTTAGAGGATGTTAAAATTGAAGTGTACAGTAAATTTCAGCTTTCCACCGTCATTTGATGAAATTTTGTGAAAATTTGAAGTTTCAAAAATCTGATGGAGGCTCCAGGAATTATAAAAAAGTCGCCGGAGGCTACAAAGCGACTTGAAATTCACTTGCAGTACTTCGTAGCGCATTGAAATTAGTTTACAGAATAAATTTCAGCTTTGCAACTCCATTTTGGTGAAATTTTGTGAGAATTTCGAGTTTCAAAGATCTGCTGGAGGCTCCAGAACTGCTCAAAACAGTTTTAAACAGTTTCCAATCGATTTGGCATGTCGAAAATAGGGCGAATCCCAAATTTCAGCTTTCTTGGTGAATTTGGTAAAATTTTGATTTTTTCCCTCATTTTTGGTCTAAATTTGATTTTCAAAAATTCGCCAAAAATCGAAAAACGCACTTTAGCGCTTGAAATTTTGACAGGTGATAAATTTTTGCTTGTTCTTTCGATCTATCTTTGTACAGTTTGAAAAATTTTGTGCAAGTTCTATGTTGGAACGGAAAATCTGCGATTTCGGCTGACCTGTCAATCAAAATGGCCGCCATTTTGTAAGTAGGGCCACTTTTTTTTTAGTACAAGGGCTAGAAATGTTCCTTAGGACTCCCCCCTTTAAGAAAAAAATTGACTCGAAGGATCGTTGAGGGGGGGGTGCAATTTATCCTTAAGTGGGCTCCCCGACTAATAGGAAATATGATCTTCGAGAACTGTCACTGTCTATTCGACGAGCTATTCTCGTATACCCTTTTGACATGTAAACGTTAAACGTACCCATAACCCCATCACCACGTTCATCTACTCGTACCACAGTCACAGTACATAGGTTACTTTGGCGCGAATGGTATTCGTAACTAAGTACGTACTTGTATATTTTTGTACGGGTGCTGGCGAAGGCGAAGGCGAAGCCCTAACCAAGGTTATATATACAGAAAAAGGTCTCTGAAGAACTGTTCCTCGATTACTAACGTATACCCCTTAATACCGTCGAATGATTAGGTACGTTTGTTTTTCTTCCGCTTTAGTATATCCGAATAGGGATGTGAGCGAAAACTGAAAAGCCCGAATACATTTTGCGGATATTACGAAAGCGTCGAATGAAAGCGTTGTTTGTTCAATTTAACAACTAACTTCTCGAGTGTTATGCTTATAAATTTTTAATTTCCGACCAAATTGTACGTTGTCGCCCGCCTTCCTTTACTCTCCGTCTCCAATATTACCTATACCTACCACTAATACCTATAGATACGAGTATGAGATGCGTGAATACCTGACATACACATACGAATACGGTTTGTGAAGGTTTAATAATAGGTACGACGAGTCTCTCATCAATCGATCTACTACTTTCATGTTTTCTCATCTAATACCTACCTACATAGATACTTATTTAGCTTCTTAAAAATGTCGTATAATCGGGATGCAAACCAGAAAATGGCGGATGGTGGATGGAAGAAGTGAAGTAGCATGTTAGAGGAAGTAGAGCGTATAATGTCGAGTCTAAAGAAAAAATTATGAAAATAATGAGAAACTTTCAAGTGCAAATAAAATTACCTGCAGAATCGCCTTTGATCCGAATTCAAATGAAAATAACCTTAAGATGTTACTCGTAATAGATACTCGACGTAAATTATAAAAGCGCCGCAGAAGAAATTTTCAACTCCCTTTTTTTTGTCTCGCCCCTTTCCGGAGTTATCACATCTATTTCAATTCGCAATCCCCCCCCCCCCCAAGCAATTGATGATTGTCGACATTTTATAGATTTTGACTTCCATTAAGAAGTAGTAAGTACATATAAGTAAGTAACTATGCGAGAAATTTTTTTTTTCAATAGTTCGTGCTCGTCCAATTTTTTTTTTGTGAGTTACCTACCTATAATTATTCGATATTGAAACCTTGTCGCCTTTCGCACCATATAGCTCTATTACCCATCCGTGGAAAATTAGTTTTGGCCGTGTCTCGAAACAATACCTACTCGAATAATAACGATTCGGTACATAGAAAAGCATTAATCAAACGTTAAATTGATTGATTAGCGAAGAGATACGCGTACTAGTAACTGGTAATTTTTTTCGCTCGTATTGAAAAATTACCAAAGTGTCAGTTAACCTATAACTCCTGTAGATAACTTTTTAATGTTTTTTCTCTGTCTCTGTCTCTGTCTCTCTCTGTCCGCTGCATAATTGTCGAAGTTTTGAAAAAGTTTATCCGCGAGTTGATAACTATTTTTTTTTTTTTTTTTTTTTTTTTTTTCAGTTTATCGTTTTATCGCGGAGATTATGGTAATTATCTCGCAGATTATGTAAAAAATGGGGAAAAGTTGGTATAGATCGAGTTAAAATTGGAGCAGAAATATAAGTTGGGTAGATTTCAGTTTTTGTTCTAAATCCATGGTTCGTATTTCAGTTTTGAATGCAGAAAAAATTTGAAATGTTTTTATCCATGAAGAAGAAGCGTTTATGAGATGTAATTTTTATCTCTTGTTTGAATTTGAAATTGAGCTGTTGTCACGATAGCATATTTCTAAGTTCCTGTTGTGTAAAGTGGGTCGGCAGTTTTGCAAAATTTCAATCTTGAGTTTTGTGATTATAGGTATATGTACCTACATGCATACTCGTATTGTTGAGAATTTTGAAATTTTTAGTACCTGTATGACGCAAGGACACGAGTTATTTTTCAATTGCGAATTCGAGATAGCTGTTGTCACACAAAAGAGGTGTCCTCGGAAGAGAACCGCTGCCCAATTTCAAAACTACAGGTTTCTCAGTTAAAAAACCGAGAATTTTGACTATTTTTAGCGAAAAGCAGGAATGACTACGCGTATTTCTTTTTTGGAAAAGCACGAATTTTTGGCAATTATTGGCTGAAAAATTGGTACTTTTTCGCAATCTTCGTTGAAAATGGGAGAAATGTTTTGATCATTGACATTTTTTTAGGTAAAAAAGCAGTACACTTTTAGGTAGTTTTTAAGAAGGGGAATGAATACTTCTTGAATTTTTCTGCGAAAAAGTAAAATTTTTTGCCAAAAGCGAGGCTATTTGGAAATTTTGACAAAAGGTGAGATTTTTAGCTATTTTTGGCAGAAAGGTAGACGTTGACTATTTTGCATTGTAGCCAATTGAAAAACAATACAAAAATATATAAGTAGGGCGATTATACTTTCGCAAATTTGTCACTTATTGATAGGTACTTATTATTAGAATTTTTTACTTCCAAGATATTTTCGGTTTTAACATGGGACCCCTTGGTGTTTCGGGACCCCCGGCGATCGCCAGTGAACATCATAGGCCAATCCGCCACTGTACTGCAGCCTTCTGTTGTACGTATTTACAAAAATTAGCGTTTCAAAAAAGTCTCGGGAGGTTTACAAAACGGTCTAAAACCATCGCAATTATTGGGGTAGGTGTGAACTATGAAGTGTTGTAGATCTCATCATCTTTCCAACTTTGTTTGTTTTTATTATTTTTTTTGAAAGGGTATTCCACGGTAAGATAGACGAAATGGCCCTGTTCCCAGATTTGGAAAATTATGATGGATTATTGTTGGGTACCTCCATTGAAAATTTTCGAGGGAATTCCCCCCCCCCCCTCCTTGGACAGTATAGCCGAAAAACGGTTTTTTGGGAGAAAAATTCTGTATCTGTGAGTAGTGAATAGAAAATTCTGGTACCACGCGGAATATGTAGGGGAAGCCAGGGCCTTTCAACATGATTTTTTTCAAAAAAATTTATCATAGTGGTGGGGGTAAAATTGACAAAAGAAAACTTTGAACCGCCACAGCTCCGGGCTAAATGGTTTATCGTGAAAACTGTTTTCGCCAAAATGTGTCTTTTTACAAGTTCTTTCTTCCTATTAATCCATAAAATTGAAATTTTGTCTGCAAAAGGCTCATATTTGTGAAAATCCCTGAAAAATACGCGTTTTTCCGCGTGTTTTTGCAAAATTATGCGAAATATGCGAAAAATGTATAGGACGAAAAATGTTAAGCGTCAAATTTCACCCGAGAGAACGTGGTCAAAAGGTTATCAAAACGCTCAGTACCTGCACTTTCTGATAATGCGAAAAATCGTCACTGCGAACTTGCCAAAAATTCCTGATTTTGCCAAAATTATCGAACAAAGTCTCGTTTTTGTCAAAATTATTTTTAAAAATCCTCACTTTAGTCAAAATTGTCAAAAAAAGCATTGACTATTTCGGCATAAACAGAATTTCTCGGATAAATTGCCAAAAAAAGGTCTTAGCCTGCAATATTTTGTCAAAAAATTAGAACTTGCTGACAATTTTGACAAAAAGCAGAAGTTTTGAAAATGTTGGCTAAAAGCAAAGTTTTTTTTTCTTACAATATTTAGTATGAATTTATTTTGGCAAAACATTTTTTTTTTCATCAAAAAAATTGATTTTAACAACGATTTGACAAAAAAAGGATTTTTTTGAACATCTTGGCAAAAAGCAGTTTTTTTGGCAATTTTTACAAAAGTTGGGAGTTTTTTATAATTTTTACAAAAAAAGAAACTTCTTTACAATTGTCACATAAACGAGACTTTTTTGATAATTTTGGCAAAAACAGAACTTTGCACACAATTCTGGCAAAAAACATAACAAAGACTTCTTAGGATAATTTCGGCAAAATCAGGAAATTTCAAAATTTTTGCTACTAACAAAGTTTTTTGGTCATTTCTGCAAGAAATATTATTTTGTCAAAAAAATTAGAACTTGCTGACAATTTTGACAAAGAGCAGAAGTTTTGAAAAATTAGAACTTTTTTTTACAATAGGTACCTTATGTGTTTATTTTGGCAAAAAAAAAAACACAAAAAAATTGTAATTTTCAAAATGTGTCTCTAGCCCACGTGGCTGCACAAGTAATGAATTTTGACAATGATTTGGCAAAAAACATGACTTTTTAGAATAATTTGGGCAAAAGCAAGAATTTTTGCCAATTTTGGCAAAAAGCAGGAATTTTTTGGCAATTTTTACAAAAGTTGGGAGTTTTTTATAATTTAGACAAAAAATGAAACTTCTTTACAATTGTCACAAAAACGAGACTTTTTTGATAATTTAGGCAAAAAACATAACAAAGACTTCTTAGGATAATTTCGGCAAAATCAGGAAATTTCAAAATTTTTGCTACTGACAAAGTTTTTTGGTCATTTTCTGCAAAAAAAATGACTTCTTTAAAAAAGGTATTTTTCAAGAATTTTGTCAAAAAACAGGACTTTTTTTGGCAATTTTAATAACAGTTGGGATTTTTTATAATTTTTTTAAAAAAGAAACTTCTGTACAATTTTGGCAAAAATGATTAAAATTTTCATCGGAGGTGCCCAACAATAATCCATCATAATTTTCCAAATCTGGGAACAGGGCCATTTCGTCTATCTTACCGTGGAATACCCTTTCAAAAAAAATAATAAAAATTACCAAAAGTACCCGAATTGCTCGAAATTTTCTTGACTTTGTAATTCTACGAAGAAAAATAAGATTTGAGAATGCCTTCAATTGATTTTTTTTTTTGGATGATGGATGAAAATATACAATATGTACTCGTATATCCGCGTAATGTTCGTGTTGATGACAATTTTTTGCAAGTTTTGTCGTTTATGGATGCCAAATTGAAGTCCAAAGCATTACAATACGTAGTTCGAATGAAGTTTGTACGTATTGTTTGCGACTGAAATAGTACGTTCCTACGTTCGTTTCCATTAGTTGCTTCGTAGCTTCGTAGTCACATTGTACTACGAGTAAGTACTCGTAAGTAAGTGTATGCAAATTAGAATCGAAGAACAATTCGCCTTGAATGTGATTTGTTTGCTGATTTATCAGGCGTTGAAATTTTGACAAGTAATGTGAAGAGTCACCACAGTAGTCCATAAGGTCAGAGCTAACGAGAACGGTGATAAATTTCGTAAAAAATTACACTATGATTAAAGATCAAAGATTAACAAGTTATTCTTGTAGAAAGACAAAATGTTTTAACGAGATTGTCTTACTGTATGAGTGTATAGTGTTGTGT
The DNA here is from genome assembly GCF_950023065.1 of Planococcus citri. Classification (NCBI taxonomy): domain Eukaryota; kingdom Metazoa; phylum Arthropoda; class Insecta; order Hemiptera; family Pseudococcidae; genus Planococcus; species Planococcus citri. The sequence goes on along the minus strand of NC_088679.1, from coordinate 82,454,086 downwards.
GCTCGTGCCTGTGTCTCATATGGATGCGTAGAGACCAGAGAGATAGAAATATTATATCTATTCTATTCGTACTCGTACTCGTTGGTAGGTTAGGCCTAAGTACACCTCTAACTAACGTACCTGACGATAAGTACATAGGTATTAAGTGTAATGAGTAAAATAGCGAGAGCTGCGCTGTTCTGTATGAACGTGAACTTGAAAACGGCAAGTTTTCATTATCATCGCGTGATTTTATGTATCATCGTAATCAATAGAATGCGTGACGTAGTTTTCATCTTGGTTGTTATGATTACGAGTATGAATACTCGTTCGTATGCCTATGCGTGCGCGGTGCGGTGCTTATTACGGATTCGGCTTAATGTTTAAAATTATCAAGACGACCGTCAACTGCCGCAGCCGCAGCCGCAGCCGCACCGCATACGCAATTACGCATGTATGGATATTGGATAGGCAAGTCGATAATCTCGAATCATTTTCTACATACTCGTTCATATAGATACTTGCAGTGTCAGCTGTACACTATACAGCCTAATCGTCGCAAATTCATCTTCTTTCAAGTTTCATTATAAAATTTACGCCTATACAAAATGGTAAATTTTATCGAATTAGTGCCAAGTACCTACATACAGTAATAGTAAAGCAACACGTGTACAACGTGTAAGAATACCTATAGGTACATATCAGCTATATGGTAGGAGAATGAGTGTCCAACTGGCGCTGATTAATTATCGCTGTTTTTCTTTTTATTGTTATTATTTAAACGGTATAGAGGATGGCCTTCTTTTGGTAATGAGCTTTGCGAAAAAAATAATGCAGCCAAATGCGTTTCATTGGCCAGACTAATGTCAGAGAATTATACGGTATAGTGTAGTCCTTTAATCATACCAAAAGTACTCCTTCGAGATGAATTAGAGCCGCAAAAAATTCCACCCGATAACATTTTCTATTTGAGGTTGAGCGAATTAAACGCTTTCGAGATCTTTTTACTCGTATTCGTAAAATTGCTGTTTTTTCTGTTTCCCTCTTTTTTTTCGTCTTTTTTTTTGGCGTGTATTTTTTTATTTCCACAGAATAAATTATTATGACAAGGGTCTCGCGTTGTGAAAAGGCGAAAAGAGGTTAATGATAGTGGTTTATGTAGAGCTTTTCTCCTTCTAATGTTACCGAATAGATAAGTAATGTTTGGAGTTTTTTGTTTTGTTTTTGTTCGTGTTTTTTTGGAAGAAAAAGTGACGGATTATTGAAAAAATCGACTTCCGTGTAAACGACGACGTGAAATTTCAACAAAACAAAAATCATATAAATTTTACTCCTAAATTCTTTCCTACAAAGGAACCTGTTGGATTGCCACTCTCTGATTTGAATCAAACCAAACCGAGTCAGATTGAAAGAGCACGTATTAAAATCCCTGTATACATAAAATTTCAAGTCCTAATGTTCACGTTTAGAATTTTTGACAATTTTTATTTTAAAAAATTCAAAAATCGTTGCAAAATATATATATTTTTTTGGAAGGGGAGGAGGCCTCCAGATCTTTTCAAAAGTGGCCCGATTTCAAGGGTGGGAGGAAATCGACTTCAGTAGGTAGAAGGTATATAAAACAATTTTTGGATTTTTCTTCTTTTTTGCCTTTTTTTGCATAAAATTAATGTACCTACCTAACTACCTAAACTTACCTACCAATTTGCTAGAAACTTGCCGCCATTTTTTTAAATTCATCAAAAATTGAAAAATCAACTCGGGCTACTCGAAATTTGGTTTTAAACTGTTCTCTTTCGAGTAAGCAAATTTCAGCTCGGTCGAGTCGGCAGATCGTAGGTATTAGTTCCCGATTCTATTTCCGAGTTTTAACTTGAAATTGAAATATTTTTGCATCCTCACTTGAAATATCATCCGAATCGATCGATGTACGATTCCGAGGGTGGACTGGCCTAGAGAGCCCCGGAGCTCCATGTTTAACAAAAAAAAAATTGGAATTTTTAATTAGGTAGGTACCTATTAGATATTAGAATTCTAAAATTGTGGGGTCAAAAAAATGCGACTTGTCACTTAAAAAACATTGTTTTTTACACTTCTCGAAATACGAATTTTTGAAAACGTTTCGTCCTAGCTTGGCTCGGACTGCTGTGTGTTTTTTCTTCAAATTATACTTTGAAAAAATGTATAATTCAAATTTTAAAAAATGTTTAAACTAAGTAAACAGAATACACTATTCACTTTAAAAAAACACATAGTTCTTGACTTTTGGAAACTAGCTTTTGCCCTCGCTTCGCTTAGGTCTGTTTGCTGATCAGTTATCGTTTTCAAAATTGAAATTTGTAAAAACTCGACGTTCAAATTCTGAAAATTTAGAGCCAAAAAAACGAAAAAATTATTTAAAAACAGATCGATTTTCCGCTCTTGAAATACGAAAGTATCATTCCTAGACTAAAAAATTCCATATTTGAAACTTTCATAAATTGAAAAAGGAAAATAACAATTCTTAATTAGCCTTAGTAAGAGTAAATTCTGAAAGGGAGAAGATAACACCTCCCCCCCTCAAAAAAAAAGGTTAAATTGGTGTAAATTTTGACGTAAAATGCAACTGAGCGACCTTATTGCAAGGGACGAAAACGAGTTTAGAGTTTAGGTACATACTAAATTTAATTCGCTACTATAATACATAAAAGAGCGCTTTGGGAACTTTGGAAATTTCTCGCTGCCAGCGCACGGTACGTACTACGTAGACGTACGTCGCGTCGTACATTACGGAGAAATAGACGTAACGTTTTTAATTAATTTTCTCCAATATGCGAGTGTAACGAGACAAAATCTGCTGGATAAATTCGTCTTTTTCTTGAAAATTTTCATCGCGACGTATTTGACACAAACATGTTAACAGCTTTTGTCTCGTCGGTTGATATTATTTTTCTCGGTGTATATTTTAATTTAAAAACGTTCGGTCTCCGGTCTCTTCTCTGACAAAAAAGAAATGACAGTTGGGTTAAATTTCGCATGAATTTTAATTAAAATTTTTCCTTTTTACCGCGTGGTTGATATTTTTTATTTTATTTTATTCTATTTTTTCATTCGAGTACAATGGTGTGATGATGGCTCAGTAAATTCTGCTTCTGCGGCCAGGCCAAGGAAAAGTGACCAACAATAAAATCGAACAAAATAAGATGGTAGAATTTTGTCTGAAAAAGTACAAACTACATAGGTATACTTATACGAGTAGATACGAGTAATATTTCCAGAAAATCATTTTTTCATCTCGTATTTGGATACGGATTTGCCTGTAAAAAACAAAAATTCTCGAATTGTTTTTCAACGACGAGTCGATGAGGTTATTAACACGATAAATTTGTAATTTAAATTAAACGATGGAAAAAAAATCCGGCTCGAACAAGTGCAGCAAATACTCGTAGTTATTATTTATAATTCATCCCAGTAAAAACATGTTTACTCGCGCTACGATCGCTATAATGGGGAATAAATTTTTGAAATAGGTAGTAAGTACCTACCTAGATTTTTTTCCTAAAGTATCGCCACGTCAATTCGTCCTTGAACAGCACAATTCGTAACTGGTATTTACACTGAAAAATGTCATCAATTACATATACATAAGTAGAAAAATGAAGAAATTTTTAATAACATCAAATTCTTCGAATTTTTACATTTTAAACTAAGGTACGTGCGTAATATCATCTCGTATCTTACCTTTAGCGCCATCGAGTCTTGGTGTTCGGCAGCAAATTTCCTCAAAAACAGACTTGAGATAAATTTTCATGAACTGAAATATCAAAAGCTCGAGAGAATCGATCTCAAAACTTATCATAAAATGATGGAGGGGGGGGGACTATAGACAGAAAATATAGATTAGATTGGAAATTGATATATGTAGATGTACCTATTTTAATGAATCGTGTAACAAATTTTCATAAGTATACCTACTCGTATTTTCTTCTGAAGAAGGGTGGTGGATGGTTTTCCCGGCGAACGACGAATCAAATCGACCGAAAAATTAATCACTCGAAACACCCTCGGCGACTTTTTACGATTGGCTGTGAAAATGAATCGAGCATCGAGCTTTTCCATGTACCTCTGTCGTGTCGGCTCCATCTCTTGGTAGTCGTCGGCTATGGCAGATGGCAGAAAAGTAAAAAACCTGTACCGATTCGCCGTTAATAGGATTTAAGTTTAGCGGTGTGTTTTTTTAAATAATTGGGTGACGTTGCGTTGCGTTGTGGGGAAAATCTCGTTCCAGATACGATAGGTAATTAATTTTCACGAGAGTCGTCAAAACGATAAGTGCGGGTGGGAGGTGCCCAAAGCGTTTTGTATGCATACTCGTAGAATGGCAGAAGGGGTGAAAATGAACCATCGTGTATCGTAGATAGGGTTAGGGTTACTCGTATAGTGACTCTTGCCTACCCATACGCTAGCTAACATGTGTTTGTATAATATTATGTGTAGGTAGGTATGTCTATGTATAATGTACCTACTACCTACTACGTACCTATATACATATAGTAAATAGCGTATCGTACTCGTACACATACGAGTATGTCGTTGATGTATCCGAAATCGGATGTGTGTGGTGTTTTCACAATATAGATATACTCGTAGTTACATATAATTACGTAGACTATGCATAAAACACTGATACGACGTCAAAGTATGATGAGGGGATAGGTATACTACATACGAGTATATATAGTCATCACACTCGTAAGTATGGGCATCGCGACCGCTGAATATACGAGTATGCCCGCGAATTGGGGCTCGGGGCTTAAGGGTTGAAATATTCGTTAGGGATGGGTTAGGAAATGAAGTACGTGTGTAAAGCCGAGGAAAATCGTGTTTAGGTACGTGGTCGTGGTCGTGGTATTTGATGTGCTGCGTTCACGTTCACGTTCACGTACGAAAGGTGTATATGAGAAAATACGAGTAGAGGCCAGGGCGCCATCGCCATCGCCATCACCATGTCACGGATTGTACGAAAATACATATAGACTAAGTAACTACGTGTGTGACCGGGTCGTGCGTGACGGCAGGGCATGGCACATGCATAGTGGAGAGAAAACAGCTGAGGAAAAGGCCAGGTACAGATTTTAAATGAATGAGGATAAACGGTGGAAAAGGGAAAGGCGCGGATCGAAAGCGAGGAGAAAGGAAACAAATATGATAGGCGAGGCGAGACTGGAAATTTTAAGCACTAAGCCGAAGCGACTGCAAATCAATAAAAAATTATGAAATTTCGTGTTACTAAAGCAACATAATTTTTGCTAAAATTTCTCAACTTTTACCAATTTTCGTCGCTTTTGGAAATGGAGAATTTTCATCAATTTTTGATCGTTTTTATATGGGTACTTTTTCGTCATTTAATCATCTCTTTTGAATGTTTTTCTCAAATGTAATTTTGGCTAAATTTTGCGGAAATTTCTTCAGTTGTTGTTGTTGATAATTCATATAAACGTAGGTCTAGGTACATCGGTGCTTTGCTAGTATGTTTTGTCAAGTCTTACCATTTTTAAAAAATTTTAAATTTTGATTTTTTTCCAACTTTGAAAATCTTTTTATAGGAGAACCATGTCATGTCGTGACTCAGATATTGAAAGAATTTTAAAAATCGTCTCCGACTTTCGTTGTAGGGTAAATGTGCCTAAGTTTGCGCGCTTCACCTAAGATTGCGCAGTAACGATTTCTCAGAACCAGTGAGAGTTACAACATTGATACCACCTTTACTTGAAAGAAGAATCAAAATGACCATACTTGACGCTTTTTGGTGATGGTAGCACCAAGTGTTGCCAACTGACAAGCGAAACACTTTTTTTTTCAAATTTTTTTATAACTTTTCCAATAAAAGTCGCACGTGACAATTTTTATGGAAATGGCAGTAGAGATCTAAATAAGCTATTTTTAGATTCGTCATTGACTGGGGATTATAACAAGCACATATTTCAAGTATTTTCTGCTTTAATTAGGTTTCAATTTTTCAATTTTAAAAAAAAAAACACCCCTGTGCCTAGGATTGCGATTTTTATTTTTCGCTACTTTTCTAGACTAATAATGATGATTTTCGAAATTTTCATCAAGAACTCAATTTATTTGAATGAAATGACACCTTATATACGTATAGAGTTTACTCCTTGTCAAAAGCTAGGGAGAAATGGGTGTAATGCTGGAAATACCAGATATGAGCGCATTTCCAGTGTGGTTCACTCAGAAGTTTCAAATGCACGTTCGTGTGAGACGATTTGTTTGCTTTCATCATTAATTAAATAATTTTGACGAATTTCCATGTTTTTCACTGGTGCGCAATCTTAGGAAGGCATATGCCTAAAAGTTTGCGCATTTGACTTTTTTTGGTTTTTGTTCAAAATATTAAAAAATAAATCGATTAAAAATTTTATTTCTGGCGCAAATCATAGCTAAATGTTTGAAGAACCTTCTGTACAAATTTCAATATTCTAGCTCCTTTTCATAAAAAGTAGTGACTGTTTGAAAATTAGGTGCGCAAACTTAGGCACATTTACCCTATTCAATTTTTTTTTGATTTTTTTCGACATGAGAGAGCTGCTTTTGAACAGAGAGGACAACTCTGCTTACGTTCGCGTTGGAAGAATCGCAGATATCCTCTCTTAAAGAAGGGGATTAAAAGAGACCAGTCCAATATAGGTACAAATTTTCGAGATTTTTTTCACCTTTTTTTCACTTTTCGAGAGCTCTTGACACAATTTGATTGTCGACTGTTGAGCTACAATTCTCAGCATTTCCCCCCCCCCTCAACTTCTTCAGTGGGTAGGTGGAAAAAGAATTGAAAATTTATTTCGCAAGTTTATGCTATGTGGGTCATTCCACGTCAATTGAACCAAGAGGGTAGGGGGGTTCGGCGATTTTTTTGAAATTTTTCCAGTGGAAATACCTACCAAAGGGACGACCAATGGCGCAAATCGCAGCCCTCTAGCCGTTAGGCAGCCAGGGGGTGTCAAAGTTTTCAGTCAACCTAAAGGGTATGATTTATCGTTACGACAAAAAAGGGGAAATGGACGACAAAAATAAGGGGGTTTAAGTGACAGAAAAAATAAATACCACGGCCCACAAAAAACACGACAAAAAAATTACTTCAACGACAGGCATTTATATTGCAGGGTAAAAAAATGCATTCAACGACAAATAATTATTTTACACGACAACCGGATAAGCGAAATTCACGACACAATAGTATCTAGGAACGACAAATTTTATGAATAAAAAACGGCAATTTATGCAATTAAAAAGAGACTACACATCTACACATTTGCAAATTGATAGAAAAAAAAACTTTCATTGCACCAATAGTGCCCTTTTGGATTTAGCTGACCTCCCACTCTTGCGTTTTTTGCCGAAGGAAATGGATTTCGCCTGGGGGGAGCCCGAATCCATTTCTGACAACTTTGCATTCCAAGTACATGTTTCCATGTTGTTCTTTTCATGAAATAAGGGCATGAACAAGTTGATAATTCCAAATTGTTCGATACAATGCTGATTTTCCAAATTCCATGTGTGAGTTTGAGGAATTCGTCAAAAGTTTTCCAATGTTTGTCTGCAGACTGCAGATTTGAAGGTTTCGATCAATTTGGGAGTAATTGAGTGTTTGGCTGTGGTGGAGGTAGTGAAAAAAAAGGGAGCAGCGCTGGAATCGCCTGGAATTTGAATCACTTTTTTGTTTTGAGCAGCCCATTGATACCCAGAGATCCACTCCTTTAAAGACACATCTGGAGAAGTGGCAAAATGTAGACAGTTTTCAATTACAACTTTATCATATTCCATTGTATACCAATTATGTGCAGTTCAAACACTATACCCATTTACCCAAGTACTGATGCCCCTTTCACTCGATGAAATGAACTCCTCACAAAAACATCAAAATTCGAAAAAATTCCAGAAATGAACGAATTTTCATTTTTTTGTTGTCAGTGTAATTTTTATCAACTTTTTCATGAAATACGTCAGAAAGAGGTCAAAATATGACAACTGGATAAATTTGAACTTTTTCTGATGTTTGAAATTTGAATTTTTTCGAATTTTGAGTTTTTTGTGAGGAGTTTATTTCACTGAGTGAAAGGGGGTTTTCAACTTTTTCAACAGATACGTAAAAATAAGGGTCAAATGGGTCAACTTCGCCTATAAAAACTTTTTTTCATGTTTTAAATCAAAAAATCGCATTTTTTCACAAACTTAAAATTTTTTAAATCAACTTTGCAACATGTTACCATCCCAATTTTTTAATATGTTGTTCAGCATGAAAAGTTGTCCATAATATATTTTTTTCAGAATTTTTGAGAGTCGGAACGATATGAAAACTACGTTTTGAAACTTTTTGAGCTAATTTTTTGTACGAAAAAAAGTGGCAACACTGATTTTTATAATATCACCAAAAAGCCTTTCAAAACCCCAACTATGGGAAAATGTTCCATTTTGATAGGTATCGCGGTTATCGAGCAATCCACCGCAGAAATGGATGATATTTCAGGTTCACTGAAAACTTTGACATCCCCTGGCTGCCTTTAAAAAACGTCTAGAGGGCTGCGATTTGCGCCATTGGTCATCCCTTCGATAGGTCTTTCCACAGGGAAAATTTCAAAAAAATCGACGAACCCTCCTACCACTTCTTGGTCCAATTGACGTGGAATGACCCTAAAAATTACCAGTGGTTTACTGAGAATTGTCAGTTATTCACTAAAAATTACCATTAAATAACCGGTATCTAGTTCAGAATTACCAGTAATTTATAGAAATTGCCGGTAGGTAATTTAACAAAAATGTTTTCCCAAGTTTTTCAATTTTTTTCAAGTCATTAAAACTTGAAAGTCAGACGAAGTGTAGTGAAATCAAATAAGCAGGGATATTTACTTTGAATATTCGAAAATTATCAATTTTTGTTTCAAGTGTTTAGGTAGGAATAAAAAATAATGTCGTTCCAGTTCACATTTAGGTAATCTGCTCTCAATATTGTTTTTCCTATTTTTATTAAAAAATTCTTTTTTGGTAATTTACGAGTACAAGTCAAGGTGTTGAACGTTCATGAGAATTGAGAACAGTAGGTTTTCATAAAGCACGTAAGATGAGGAGAAAAGAGTGAGTGTGATGATTGCTGATTGCACGTGCACGACTGCGCTGCATCGAATATAGTCCAGCTGGTTGGAAATGGATATGGAAAGATACTGCAGTGAGAGGAGGAAGTATGTAGAAGTACCTGCCTAGTGGAAACCACTAAAACCAGACACGAGAGATGGTAATGGTTTACCTGGATTAGAATTGCATGGCGGTGGCGGTGGCGGAGTTGGTTAGGTACGGCATGGCATGACCTTAAGATGCGACGATCAGCTGTTCGGCAGCTAACTCTTTATTTACCTGTATTATTGTTATGTATTTTTGGACGGCGTGGAGGTACGGTACGGATGCGGATGCCGGTGGTTTAGCGAATAGCGTGTCGATGTTGTGTAGTGCAGTACAGTGCAGTGCAGTCCAACTCCAACTCGTCGAACTCGAAGAGCAGCCGTATAGCTAAAGCTATAAAGCTATACGATACGCTAAGCCGAAGCTGAAGCCGAAGTCGAAGCCGGTGGGGGCGGGAAAGAATGTATTACGGTCGCGTATTGGCAGGCGGCGGCGGTTATACCGTACACCGACGACGACTACGACGACGGTAGCACAGCGGTTTTTCGGTATCAACTTTTTTTACTTGGTGCTGATCAGTATACAAGTTGCGCTTGTGTTTATTGAGTGTGATACGCGATGTAAACGGCGCCTCGCGTTCCCGATCCCGGTTCCGTGTTAATGTGCCTTTTTCCTTTGCGTTTGGTTTTCCGCTCCGAAGGGTCGTGCCTTTGTGAATTACGCGCCCGGCATCCGCCGCACAACAGCCGAAGCTGCGACTGCCACTCCGACTACGACTACGACTACGACTACAACTACGAGTCTCCGACTACACTCTTCTACTCGTATACGGCGATGTGCTTGTCGAGCTGCGTTCATACGGCTGAAAAAAATTGCTAGCGAAGAAAAAAAAATCAAAATCATTACCGAGATAATACGTATAGTCTACTCGTAGTATACCTCCTATTACCTACTCGTGTATTACGTAAAGTAGAAAATTTCATTTCGCGGCGTGCGGCGTGCGGTATATGTGCTTGTGCTTGTGCTTGTGCTTGTGCTGTTATGGTGCGTAGTTTTTTTCTCGACATTGTGTATCGATGAGCACGTTGGAAGAGTGTGAAAAAAAATGCAACTCGTCGTCGTCGCAATCGCAAAAGCCCATACCTCGGCTACTCATCACCGACGAATTTTCCTCTTCTTGTTGCTCCACCACCACCACCCCATCGTCGGGGTCGGCGACCGGCGGCGATCATAAGCTGCCGGCTGCGGTCGCCGCCGCAGCCGCCGCCGAGTCTCTCAGATGGTCATCTTCGGTGCCGGTCTTCCACAGAAACGATCCGGATAAGGAATCCTCCTGTCCGGGTATACTTTTGGTACCAAGGAGTGCTAGGTCGAGGAGACATTCGTGGATTTGCGGGTAAGATGGTCTATAATTCTCGATCGTATCGTGCCTCTCCTCCCTTCCAATAGCCCCATGTGCCCAGGTTATATCTACGTGGTATGCTACGTATATCTTCATGCTTGAGTAATACTGTCTGTCTGTCTGCCTGCCTGTCTACGTAGTGCATTCGTGTGCATAATGTACGAGGTACCTTACCTTACCTTACCTTCTACATACGTACGAGTATCTACATAGGTAGCTCTAAATTATACGTCGAGCATGGTCGTCTATATTATGAAAAGTTTAGCAAAATTTCATTTATCGTGCACCCATACCTACTTACGCCAGCTGATAAGTCATGTGTCGGCTTTTTATCGTTATTCGTTTTTAAACGTTGTTTTCTAACGTGTTAACTCGTGTTTGCGTGCATACGCGTATGTGTGTACGCTCGCGGTTTTTTTCGCAAGTATATTTTACGAGCTGCACACACATATGCTATTTAGTATATTATTATGATATGTGTAGATGTGTGTGAAGTTGGAAATGTGTAACGAGAAATAAGTATATGTAATAATTATTGTTTTCATCCGCGTTATTAAATGACGCGACGTACTGTATATCATCGTATTCGTATTCGTATTCGCATTCGTATGAAATACATTATACTACATGTGTGGTAAAGCCAGAGCGAGCGTCGCATAGTCTCGTGTCGTCATTGCGTATTGTAGATAGAGATACATATGGAGCTCTACATCTACGTGTAGGATTCAGTTTTACATTTTATTGTAGGTCTGTATCTGTATCGAGACACGTACTAGATACTCGTTCAAGTTCGTACACAATATGTAATACATTACAGTACCAATTCAAAGAAAGAAAATGAGAGAGAAAGGGAGGCAGAGAGAGAGAGAGAGAGAAAGACCCGCATGTGATAAACTTTGCACCAAGAATACACCATATGTATTTATTTACGTAGCGTTTATTAAATTAATGTGTATTGTGTACGTAGTACGTACTTCAGCGTAGTAATATGTAAAAGTATCAAGTACATGCTCGCTACGTCCATGTTGTAGGTGGGTAGTTGGTTACGAATCTGTCTAGCTTTGGGATTACCTACCTGTGCAGTATCAATCTGTAATCTACACAAAATACGAGTACGTCATAGTCAGGTCTCAATAGGTCATCCGCTCGCTAATTTCGTCAAAAGCAATTTTATGATTTATTATTGCTCTACGTAGGTACATGGCAAAACAAAAAATTTAATTTTAAAAAATTTTAAAAAATCAAACTTTGAAGAAAAATTTTTAAAATTCGAAAATTTTAAGTTCCAATCCCTCTAAAAAGTTTCTTTCGAGTGAAATGAACTCACATAGGGGTCATTCCACGTCAATTGGACCAAGAAGTGGTAGGAGGGTTCGGCAATTTTTTTTAATTTTTCCTGTGGAAAGACCTTCCGAAGGGATAACCAATGGCGCAAATCGCAGCCCTCTAGCCCATTTTTAAAGGCAGCCAGGGGGTGTCAAAGTTTTCAGTGAACCAAAAATATCATCCATTTCAGCAGTGGATTACTCGATAACCGCGATACCTACCAAAATTGAATATTTTCCCATAGTTAGATGTTTTTAAAGGCTTTTTGGTGATATCATAAAAATCAGTTTTGCCACTTTTTTTCGTACAAAAAATTAGCTCAAAAAGTTTCGAAACGTAGTTTTCATATCGTTCCGACTCTCAAAAATTCTGAAAAAAATATGTTATGGACAACTTTTCATGCTGAACAACATATTAAAAAATTGGTATGGTAACATGTTGCAAAGTTGATTTAAAAAATTTTAAGTTTGTGAAAAAATGCGATTTTTTGATTTAAAACATGAAAAAAAGTTTTGATAGGTGAAATTGAGCCATTTGACCCTTATTTTTACGTATCTGTTGAAAAAGTTGAAAAAACCCATTCACTCAATGAAATATACTTCTCACAAAAAATCAAAATTCGAAAAAATTCAAAAAATGAACGAATTTTCATTTTTTTTGTTGTCAGTGTAATTTTTAGTATCAACTTTTTCATGAAATACGTCAGAAAGAGGTCAAAATAAGACAACTGAATAATTTTAAACTTTTTTTGATGTTTGAAATTGAAAATTGAATTTTTTCGAATTTGGAGTTTTTTGTGAGGAGTTAGTTTATTTCATCGAGTGAAAGGGGGTTTTCAACTTTATCAACAGATACGTAAAAATAAGGGTCAAATGGGTCAACTTCACCTATCAAAACTTTTTTTCACGTTTTAAATCAAAAAATCCCATTTTTTTCGCAAACTTAAAATTTTTCTAAATCGACTTTACGACATAATGCAATCTCAATTTTGTAATATGTTGTTTAGCATAAAAAGCTGTCCATAATATATTTTTTTCAGAATTTTTGTGAGTTGGAACGATGTAAAAACTATGTTTTGAAACTTTTTGAGCTAATTTTTTGTACGAAAAAAAGTGGCAACACTGATTTTTATGATATCACCAAAAAGCCTTTCAAAACCCCTAACTACGGGAAAATGTACCATTTTGGTAGGTACCGCGGTTATCGAGTAATCCACTGCTGAAATGGATGATATTTTTGGTTCACTGAAAACTTTGACACCCCCTGGCTGCCTTTAAAAATGGGCTAGAGGGCTGCGATTTGCGCCATTGGTCATCCCTTTGGAAGGTCTTTCCGCAAGAAAAATTTCAAAAAAATCGCCAAACCCCCCTACCACTTCTTGGTTTAATTGACGTGGAATGACCCATAGCCATATCAGCCCCTCCCAAGATAACCAAGTTGGCCCCCTAGACAGACGTAGATCGAGTCGATGGGAAGCCTTTGGTGGATGCACCGAATAAGGCCCTCAAAATTTTAGCATGCCCCCCCCCCATCAACCAGAAAGTAGTGAAATGTCATACATAAAAAAAAGTAGCCAAATAAGTGACAAAATGCGAGCGAATACATTATAACACAGAAAGAAATAGAAAAAAAATCAGAATACTTATCACGAATTGGAAAATTTTTGAAACTGCTTGATGAAAAATCGAGACTTTTTGACAATTTTTTCGACAGCCAAGTAAGGAATTTGGTAATTTCTGATGAAAAAGGCAATTCTTTGGACTTTTTCTTTGAAAAAAGTAAAAATTAGAAATTTTCAGAAAAAACAGCAATTTTTGGCAAAAAGCAAAATTTTGACAATTTTAGCGAAAATAAGAAACTTTGTGAAAATTATTGGCAAAAAGAGATAGGTAAGTAGGTAGAGATACTTTAGAAATTTCTGGCAAGTACATACTTAAGCCGGGCTTTTAGATAATTTTGAAGAAGAAAAATTTAAAGCAAAAAGATAATTTTAGTGAAAATTTGTAATTTTCGAGAATAAAAAAAAGTAAAAAGTAAAAATTAATTAAATTTTGTCGCAATTTTTTTCGAAATGTGAGATTTTTCACATTGCAACTTATGGCAATTTTACGTAAAAAATGGAGACTTTTTTGCAAGAAACGCAAAATTTTTATCATTTTTATCAAACGGTAAGAATGAAACTATTTTTATGGAAAAGCGCGAATTTTTGACAATTTTTGGGCTCAAAAAAATGGAATTTTTTCGCAATCTCCGTTAAAAATGGGAGAAATTTTTTGGTCATCGACATTTTTATTGAAAAAAAAAAAAAACAGGATTTTTAGGTAATTTTTGGGAACGGAAATGGATACCTACTTGTTGATTTTTTTTGCGAAAAAGTAACGATTTTCGGCCGAAAAGGAGGCTATGTGGAAATTTTAACAAAAGGCAAGATTTTATTTTAGTTATTTTTGGCTGAAAGATAGGAAACAGGTGGATCTTATATGAAATTGAGGAGGAGGCGAGGAAATTGATTGGGATACGATTCCTTCGAAAGGAAATTTACTTATGTCATCGTACTTCTTAATGTAGTATATTACGTACTCACTAGGTGAGTACTTATCTCTGTAAATTTCGACAGAAAATTAAATAAACTGATTTCGATGATTTTGAGAATGATTTTTTTTTTTTAGCTTTCAAGTTCAAAGATTCTCCCAAACAAAAATTGAAAATTGATGATAACCGCGTTGTAGAGGCTAGAGGCGATTTCAAGGAACAATGTTCATTTGAAAATTAGTTCCCTATACGACCAATAAGTGAAGAGATGGACGGATTTTCAAGTTAGCGTGTTGGACCCTCGAAAGGAGGAGGCGGGGGAGGGGGGAATGGTCATCTGTGCTAAATTTCTTCTTATCGACGACGTGTAGAATAACAATAATCAATCATAAAATTGCTTTCGACAGAGTACGCGAGTGGACTTGTGTTTATGTCAAATTGAGACCCGATTATCGTCATGCAACTCTTATCCGTGTACATCTGAAGCTGAACTCTGTATAGTCAACGTGTCCTATCGTGTGCTGTGCGTAAGTGAAGCACATGTGTGAGTAACTGATATTGTGCCACATTATGCGATGCCATATAGCCACACCATGGCAATGGCTGGCCCATGCATAGATATACTCTCTCGGGGAAATGACAGTTTTCCAGGTCATTGAGTTTATCTCGCAGTCAGCCGCCTTCTCTTATGTAGCCAGCGTGTACGTGTATGGTTTACTCCTCTCCTCTGTATGTTATGTTATGCTATGCTATGTAATGTAACGTACTGTACATTACACATTACATACACCCACTAAACAGGATCCGTATATAGGAACAGGAACCCTGCCTTCGTCGTCGTCCTCACCACATCCTAACTGAACGACTCCTCTCGACGTTACACACGCTAATTTGTTTACGTTATTCTGCTCACCTCCTTTTCTATGTGTAGCCATAACCAAAACCAACCCCTGTTTCCACTTTCCACTTTCCACTATACTCATATGCGATAGCTTTTTCATAATACTCGTAATATGTACCTAGTTGGTTTATGCTGCGCACTCCTCATCCTCATCTCCCTTTTCGGAATTTCGCACAGTCCGGTCGATATGACCGCCAACAGCAGCTCGCAGACTCGAATTGCGACTGCGAGACATATCTGAACAGTGAACAGTTAACGGAACGAGGACGTGTTGATAAAATTATCGTTTAGCGTGTATACTGTATAAATGGTTTCATATCAGGCGTGATACGTATTATAACAAGCGTAATATTACTAATGTGCCAAATAATTATGTTGTATGTAGTTGGTTATCGTAGAGATAAGAATTTTTGGTTGATAGTGGTAGGTTAGGTATACCGCCTGCTGGGTGGCGGCAGGAGCGAAAAAACGACTTTTTTTGAAAATGTCGCCTCTTTGAGGGCCCATTTCTCTTCTATAGGGGCCCCTTCGGAGTCAAACATTTTTCTAAATCACATTCAACTGAAAATGAAGACCTCTATTGAATTTGGCCAAAATTTGTCCGATTTTTTTTTTTAGCTGTTCAATCTAATATTCGTTTTATTTTCCTTTCAAATTTCAAAATAAATTCTAAAGTTGCGATTTACCAATACCTACTTATCTAAATTATTCAAAAATTCTACATTTCTTCGGTATTAAAGGAGTTGGCAAATTTTGAAATTGCTGAGGATATATGTGTCATTCCGCAGGTAATGGGCCCATTTGGTCGATATTGAGTTATTGGGGGGGGGGGGGGGGGGTCGAAGTAAACCTCCGGAGAAATCATATGAGCTGGATAGAAGCCCAAAAATTGCAAAAAAAAAAACCTCAAAAAATCCATAATTAAAAATTTGAAAAGCTCAACTTTTGAGAAAATTGCCTTCAAAGTTTTTTTTCTGAAAAAAGCTGAAATTTCATGTAATCCCAAAACCTTCATACCGAAAATTGAAGATTATTGTTTCCGGACTGTCAAATATTACTACCCACCTGCAATAGCAATTTTTTTTACTCAATCTTTTCATGTTTATGAGCATTTTAAGCCTGGAAAACAATGGATAATAAATTAAAATTTTGCATAAAAATTCATTACTCTGTTCAAAAGCAAAAAAAATTATTAAATTACATTTTCTGTCAAAATTCAACTTGTAAAAATAAAAATCGTAATTTTTTTTTTTTAATTTCTTCCCAAAATGCGATTTGAACTCATACTCCCGTTCAGCAATCCATTACCTATGCCACACGGCTAGCGCTGCAGCTACATAGCTAAACCGCATTTTGAATGGTATACATGTTGCCACTGGCAACTAGGTGCAGTACAATTCAGAGGGTATTTTTTCGGAAGTCTTCGGAAATGAATTTACCGCGAAAAAACAAAATCAACCAGATGGGCCCTTCTTAGAAAAACTCTTATGGTCTTACCCTAATTTTGTTCCTTTTGATGAAAAAATGGCACCATAAAATTTTTGTTGAAAAATATTAATATTTAAAGGTCGCGCACAAGCATTGAGTGTTTAGAGCCACGAGCCATGCAAGCACAATACTTCCCACAAAAGCGTCATGGGAAACGCAACAAAGCTTGACGGGGTTGATTCTGTGCAACTAAGTATACTGAGCACAGCATCCCTACTACAACTTATTAAGGGATACCAATTTTTCTTGGATTTGTAAACCATCCATTCCAAAGTATTGATTATGATTTTCCTGCTGTAGAATTCATTTGAACCCGAATTATGAAATTTAGAATCGAGAAATTATATTTTTACTAGGTAGGTACAGCTTTAAAATTAATAATAATTAAAACATCAACTTGAAGTGCTGAATCTTATAAAATATTAATATTTCAACGTAAATTTATCCTATACATCTTTTCCCTTCGGTTTCCAAGTAGAATAGAATAATACAACCTCAAATTCATACTTTTTTCTTTACTTTTCAAATCTTTTGTATTTCCACCTGCAATGAGCTTTGGAATTGAAAAATTGTCATTGACTCTTCATTAACAACATCTTAAAAAGCCCACCAAGGACTAGACTTACTTATCATGCATTGTAGAGGGGGTAACGTTTTGTAGTACTGCTTCGATCCAACGAGGGAACGAACATTCAACTCTCCTGCGCGACCTCTAAATATTATTTTTTTAACCTGAAATTTTTGAAGTGTTTTCTGACCAAATGGAACAGTTCTGGGGGGGGGGGGGTAAGCTCAAAAAATTAAAGCATGAAATTTTTTCTATTGTTCTTTGAACCACCCTAGGATATGTTCTACATCAAAATCCATCAAAACCTCGATTATCGATTCTCTCGACTTTTTCACTAAAAACACGATCATCTCGATAAATATAGAATCGACCAAATGGGCCCATTACCAACGGAATGACACATATTATGTACTTGGTACGTATTTGGAAAATTTTTGATTCCTTTCGCCCACATCTTGCATTAAAATTTGGGCAATTTTCTCATAAAATGCAGCGTTGTAGAATGTAAATATCTATTCATCAAGTGAGCTAGAAAATGCGAAGATTTATGAAGGCAGTTATTCGTTTTTGGGTAAATATTTTTGCATGTACGTAATGAACGACGTCAGAGTTGGTGCGAAATCGCAAACTTCGTCCGTATATCTATATACAGCACAGCGCAGCGCTGTATAATTTGTCAATTTATGCGAAGCACGATATCCTTCGTAGCTTCTATACTAAGAGTGAGTATATAAGGAGAAGACAGTACGAGTAGGCTATATAGAGCAGCGAATAAATTTCCCATCAAATTTCATAAATTGACGAAATACATGCCTACGTAGTGGTATTTGCGATACGCTCAGCGACAATAAAGTTCATCTCGTTTGATCAAAAAGGATACGAAAAAAAAATTGATAGCGTAAGAAGGAAAAAAAGTTTTCGATAAAAATGAAATTCTCTCGTAACTCGACGTATTAAGTAGGAGACAGGAGCGAGAGTTGGAGCTTGAGCGAGCCATAGCCATAGCCATGGCGCGCATACTGCGCACATAATGTACTTATTAATCCGCAACGTTGCAATATTTTGAGTAATTTTTCAAACGGTAATGCAATCGAATTATATGGATTTCTTTTGATGTTCGCAATGTCCAATCTGTACTCTGCGCTAGTTGGAAATTAATCTCGTTTGCGTGGGTTCCGGTGCCCTATTCTAGGAGTAGATACCTACTAGATACGACAATATACGAGTATACAGCGCAGTACACACAGAATAGATACGATATAATATACGTAGATGTACGGCGCGGTGTTCGAGTCGAAGGACGTCATTGTTTTTAGACAATGAATTCGGGCCCAGGCTTCGGTTCGGTCCCAGAGAGAAGATGTGTTTTATTTAGTGTGGCCGAAAAGCGAATAGCGAATAGCGAGGGGTCGCCGCGACGCGACGAGGTCTGAGGTGCAGGAGGCGAATGACTGAATTTTATTTTGTCTTCGGCGAAATCCATTATTGCGATTTTTTGCGGCCAACTTAATGCTCTCGCATGTTGTCGCTATCTTTGCCCTTGGCATGAAAGAAATAGTAGTAGATAGCTAGATGTAGATACATCGAAAAAGAACCAACAACCGCGCGATTCCATCTTTATATTACAGAGTTATTTCAGCGGAAATGCTGGTATAAAAAGCAGAATATTTATGACATGGAAAAATATTATAGTTTCGTATACTCGCGTATATGTAAGTATACGCGTAGTCGCGTATAGACCGGAGATAAAGAGTGGAAAGACTTTCGTTATTAAAATATGTTGCTTTGAGGAATGGCATTTCGTGTAATGAAACGCAGTATACTACATACATACGTACTACAATATATACTTACTCGTATACCTAATACACGTAGGTATGTATGTGTGTTGTAGAGAAATAAAAATAGAGAGGAAAAATATATAAAAATAAAAAAAAAAATAAAAAATTGGAAAAAAAATAAACACGAAAAAGGAAAGAAAAGAAATACGCTATGGAAACATTTGTTTTTTTTTTCTGTTGTACTACGTACGCTGCTGAAAGTAGAGTAAAAAGTCGGTTTTCCTACCCGAAACCATGATGAAGATGGGAGAATCGATTAAAATTTCTATTTTCTATACACGAGACCGTTTGTTTTCGTACAGAACTTGGTACCATTATTTGCGAGCGAAGGCGAACTACAAATACACACCCTCAAAACTAGGTATACGTACGAGTATACGAGTAGGTAATCGAATAGCTTAATAACTTAATAGATATATATAGGTACCTATTAGGTAATATGACTGTTTTGCCTGTTCTTACGTACACTATACACGTGTGCCCGAATTTCTACTCGTGGTATACGAGGAGAGGAGTTTTGTTTGAAGAATCCTTCATATCGTCTCGTCAGATAGATGTTATTATAAGCTAAAGTATAAGCAGCGATATTCTCATAATGAAAAAAGCCGGATATCAATTAAGCAAACGCTTTTAAAATTTCAACAGTGTGGTAATTGGCCAAAAAGCCAGAAGCCAGATGCATCGGAAGTGCTACGCTGCTCAGCTGAGCGTGAAATTTGTTTTCATTTTAGCTAATTAGATTAAATTTTTCGGCTAATTATCTGCGCAGATCCATTCTTCCATCTTTATAGGATTAAGTATTCTGTAATGTTCGGCAAATAGCTCGCGAGACTTCAAATATGAAACATTATGGAATAGTACTTAGGTAGCTTTGGTAAAATGTTTCTGGAGTTACATCTTTAAAACGAATGTTGAATTGTTGAATGCTCGAGTTCAAGTAGTATCGAGTATCTGCGAATTTATAAAAAAAATATACATACTTATATGTACGATATATCATCAGTAGGATGCCTCTTACAATACTTACTTACTTACACAAAGGAAACCTTCCGAACTAGTGCTATTTGTACCATGCAACTTCCATATAATGGCGTAAATAGTGCTAGCATTTTTCACGTGAAAACTCGATTTTTGGGCACTCCCCCCCCCTCACCAATGTGACCCTTAGGAAGGTTCAACTGCAAATCTAACTTCATATCCTATATTGTCGAATTTTCTTTCGGCCCAAAATTGGGGTTTCAAGAAGTTGTTTGGATTTATATTGTTTTTGGAGGCCCGAGTGCGAAATTGCAAAATTGTATTGCTGGCAGTATCACTTTTTTGGTGGTGCCGTGACGCAAAAACCGCATTTTTTTAGGGTTTTTTGAGTTTTTAATAACGATTCACCTGGAGGGAAAATTGGAAAAAACTTCTAATTTAGTAATCATGTATGTAGGTATATTTTTGAAAGAAAAAAAATTTGTGTACTTGAATTAGGTTCGGAGATAATGGTGTTTTCAAATTTTCTTTCGTCGATATCTCCCCCCATTGAAAAACATTCACATAGCTGGACTCGTGTCTCCTCTATATGTTTTGGTTGAATTCAAAAATTTTTATTCAAAATTCATTCAAGTATGAATTTTTTTCCCTCAAAAAAGGCAATTTTTTGCCATTGTGGGCAGGAGAGGGGGTGGTGGAGGAAATTTTTTTGGCTCCAACATTTTGTAAGAGAGTGTTTTCAAAAAGTAGTTTGAAAATGTGCCAGGAAATAGCCATTACAAACCACACAACTATTTATTAATTATTAAACATGAGCAATTGTCAGGTAAATCAAAATGTCATCAAAAGAATATGCAAATTATCTAAATTGATGTTGTAAATCAATCAATTGAGGTTGTCAGGTCCAGAGTTCTAACTTTGCTGGAGCTTGGATGGATGAATAGCAATCTGTAATAAAAATAATCACTTTTGAGTACACGTACTACTACTCATAGATCATGCAAGGCTTGTAAATAACTCGTAGATAACTCGTAAATATCTCAATCTCAATTCTCAATCATTTCTAAAAGACCTCAGTCTCAGGCTGTGCAGTCTCAGCCACGGCCAACTGCAGGGATGCTTTGGACCCAAGTACCAATTCTACCCGTGGTTCACCCATCAGTGTCAGTATAACGGAGTGATCTTCAATGGCCAACTAGCAGCGCTGTTCAACAACGCCATAGGCACCAACACAGATTTATCCGAGAGGCCACATCGTCGCCTGTATGGCTCTTCACACATACTGCATAGTGGTACCTCTTTGAGTCCCCCACAGGGCCCTGACTCACTGACAAGACATACAATGCACATATCAAAAGGCGACCACTGTACTAATCACAATCACTGTCTCAATTGAAATCATATCAAGTTACATTTCATGCGCAATGCACCATTATATCATTCAAATAACTAAAGCAAAACATATTCTAACAAGTATTCATGTATCTTTGTACTCAGTAAGATAACTTACATATTCGTGTAATACTTAGTATCAAAATTGTATTGTTAATACAGCATCAATGAAGCAGGTATCTCTTAGGTGACCAGGGAAAACAGCAGCAACAAGCGCAGGCACTTTACTTTTAAGACAGTCTTACTTCGACTGAGATCTCTGTGCTCAGCCCAACTCTTTGCTGGTATATTTGTACTCAAATAAGTGGGAGAACCCCTTGCCTCCATCACCCATGGTCGCTAAAATAACCCCTCATAATAAATGCAACTCAATGCAGCTGCCAATAGTGCATCATAAAATCTATATGCATATCTATGTACCATAAAAATCCGTAGCAAACACATAGTTGCTAATAGCTCTGTGAACCGACACCCCAGGAGGTATCAGAAACGTCAAACTCACCCAGACGATGAAAATAGCATAGAAAATACCCTTTTTATAAAAGTTCACCAAACATTGAAAAATGAAATTTAATTCCTAAAAATTGATCCGATGTTAAGAAATTTCATTTTTCTTGGCAAAATTGCGTAAGTTTTTTTCTACCTATGTTTTTTTCATTCACGTTTTAAAAAATTGAAATTGCGCCATTTTAGGATCCCGTGACTGTGACTTCATTTTTTAGTGACCCAACGAATTGAATATGTACATACCTTGAAATACATATACGTAGGTAGGTACATTCAAATAATGTCTATCGTAATTTTATAGAAAGATTGAAAATCGTCGATTTTGTTCACACACTAAACGAATTTTTCCTGAAATTTGAAAAAAAAACAACAGAATACCTGAATAAGCAGTGGAAAAATTGAAATTTTCAACTTCTCCAAAATAAACTAACTAATGATTTGTTTTATTTTTTTTTTTGTTACAGGTGAGTAAAAATTTCCATCGATGAATACAACTTTGAATAGATATCTTTGGTGTGAAATTGCGTAAGTTATTCATTTCATTTACAATTAAGTATGATTCTTTCGTTCTAATATTAGATTAAGTACATATAGAAAAATCTTTGCTCATGCGGTTCTTTGGAGTCACGAGTTTTTCCCGCCTTCCAACTTTTTCATGATTTTTTTTTCCAAACGAGATGGAGGGAAAATTACTCTTACATTTCGGTAAAATTTTGAGATATGAGGTTTCCAGCAATTTGTTGCCAAGTTCGCTCCGATTTCGCCATTTCCTCTAATTTTTTTAATTTTTCAGTTACCTATATACACATAGATACGTATGTAGTGTACTGTAGGGTACAAATACGATTTTTAAACGCGTTATCGCGCAACTGCCATTTTCCATCAACGAGTAATTGAAATTTCATCCCGAAGGAGATCTCTTCAAAAACGTTAGTTGTCAGGTAAAAGGGAAATATTTGTCGATGCATAGAGCTCACTCGGGTGTTCTAATCCCAAATGGCAGCGCAACGTATTGTTAATTTTCACTTAAATTAAATTCCGCTTATTTAAAATTTCGCACGGGAAGGAAGGTACAAGTTGGTACATACCTTTACCTACCTATAGTGTTCTTCGTAGCGATGTTTTTCAAAAACTTGACGAACAACTTCAATACACATCTCGAAAGGTTGGCGCACTCTTATTTACAATTTTAATAAGGTCATTCGCTTCATATTTATTCCGAGAACTTTGCGGTCCTCTGAGAAAAAATACCGAAGACCAGACGAATTCGCTCTACTTTGCTCGACGAAAAAAAAAAAAAAAAAACAAAAAAAGGGGCAGGCGAAGGTATAACAAACAGAATACGAACCAGCGAGCTTTTGTTTTCGCAATATAATTACAAAATGAAAATTTACCGAGCTCGCTTCACTGTCTCCGCAGTTAGATTAAAAGGCAAACGGACGGGACGGCGCTCTAAGTGCGGCCTTTTTTCGTACTTTTTCTCCATTTTAATACAAGGGCCACATTTTTCAATTTAACCCAACCTAATAAAACCGAATTGAGAATTTTTGTTTTTTTTTTCGTTTAGAAAGTTTGCATCTTGAGAATCACCACCGTCATCGCGTACCGCTTAATATAAAATTCATAAAACTCGACAATTAACTTAATTTGCTTTTCAAATTAAAAGGTAACGAGTTCCGAGAACGCGGAACGTTGCAATTTACATTTTATTTTCGCATACGCAAGTCCATGGTAAACACAATATCAACCTCTCGGATCCACCGCCAAACAAAATGAATTTTCATCGAACCGGCGCGGCCGCGGCAGCAAAGGCAAAGGATATCGTATCGCTTTTTTGAATTTTTGTCACGTCATCGTCATCGTCATCCTTGGTACCTACTACCTAGACCTACTATGTTGTTTCGTTTCTGTCCTCTTGTTCCTTATTCTCTCGATTGGGCTGAATTTTTCAATTAATTACCAATCTGCTGACGTTGGGCTCGTAGCATGGTTTCTTGCTAACTGTGCCATAACTTTCAGCGAACTCTGTTTCTTATGTACATGTCTTCTATCGTACATTGTACATACATTATATTGCACATCGTCATAGGCGTATACTATACATACATATGCTGGTCAGTAATCCTTTTTATAAACAATTACCTAATACATTAATATAACACCAGTCCATGCAATCATGCATATCACGTAATCTAAACAATCGTCATTCCAACAGTTTAAACTGAATGCATGAATCATGAGATCAGACGTGCAAATAGCCGAGGAAAAAAATCAATTCACAGGGAAATTCGCAGAACTTTAAAATATTGTACGTACTCGAGGCTCGAGCAAACACACGTAGCTGTGAAGTGTGAACATTCCAGAAAGACATACGAGTACATACGATTTTTTGACGAATGGAAACCGAAATCAATCGTGTCGTGATTGGCTCAATCGGTTTCAAAATTTTGTGGTTCGTGATCGTTTAATTCTCGGATTCTTCATCTTTCTTTGTTTTTTTTTCTTCTTCAAAAAATAAGTACCTAGTCACCTACCAAAAAAAATACAATTTTGAACACTGAAGTATCCATAGGTATAAGGGCAATGAAATCAGAAATATTGTAGTCGATTAATTTTGAAATTTTAAAAGGAAAATAAAATAAAGTGCTCACTCCTCCCCCCTCACATCTCCTCGATGAAAAGTTGGAAATTTTCGGAAGAATTGGGTGTGTTGGAAAAAGTCGTGAAATCTAGAAAAGTTGAAAAAAATATATGAATACATGTACCTAGTATGTACCTTGTGGTGCCCGGGTTTTTTATGGTAGTTGTGGTGCCCACGTACATAGAGGATCACATAAATACATGTATGATAAAGGTGTTTTGGTGCAGTTTTGGTTTTTAATCATGATTAGTCATATGTGGTGCCCGCCTCAAAAAAATTTTTTCACCTTGGAGTGCATTTCACTCGATTCTGCATCGTTTTATATAAAAATGACCACCACATTGACTACGTATACTTCAAACGGGCACCACAATGACTAAGTTTAAATCTATATATATTATATATATATATTAGTTCGGCATAGGTATGACAATAGGAGTAATTGCCCCCCCCCCCTTCCGTTATCCTCCGGGACAACTTTTTTCTTAAAGGGGACATCCTAAGGAACATTTCAAAGCAAACTTACCCGAAAAAAAGTTGGCCTTACTTACAAAATGGCGGCCATTTTGATTGACAGGTCAGCCGAAATCGCAGATTTTGCGTTTCAACATAGGACTTGCACGAAATTCTTCAAACCTTACAAAGGTAGATCGAAAGATCATGCAAAAATTTATCACCTGTCAAAATTTCAAGTGCTAAAGTGCGTTTTTCGATTTTTGGTGAATTTTTGAAAATCCAATCTAGGCCAAAAATGAAGGAAAAAATCAAAATTTTACCAAATTGACCAAGAAAGCTGAACTTTGGAATGTACCCTATTTTCGACATGCCAAATCGATTGGAAATGGTTTCAACTTCTTTTGAACCGTTCTGGAGCCTCCAGCAGATTTTTGAAACTCGAAATTCCCACAAAATTCCATCAAATTGGTGTTGTAAAGCTGAAATTTATTCTAAAAACTAATTTCAATACGCTACGAAGTACTGCAGGTAAATTTCAAGTCGTTTTGGAGCCTCCAGCGACTTTTTGAAAGGTTGTATGGCGATTTTTTTGGAAATTGAAATTTCCCAAAAGTAGCTGGAAGCTTCAAAATCATTTGAAACCACCATGGAGTCTGCGAAGTTAATTTCAGCTTGCCAACTCCATTTGATAAATTAATGTTGCGTTAATTTCAAGTTTCAAAAATCTACTGGAGGCTCCAGTAATTTTCGAAAAAGTCGCTGGAGGCTTTAAAATGACTTGAACCCACCTCAAGTCGTCTTCAGAGGGTGTTAAAATTGTAGTGTAGAGTAAATTTCAGCTTTCCATCTCCATTTGATGAAATTTTGTAAAAATTGGAAGTTTCAAAAATCTGCTGGAGGCTTCAGGAATTTTCAAAAAGTCGCTGGAGGCTCCAAAACGACTTGAAATTCACCTTCACAGATGAAAAGAATGACACCAAAATTTGGGAATATCTGGTGGAAAAAGTTGAGAAAATTTCAGTCTCACCCTGAATGTAGATACTTACACTTAGTAAGCATTTCCTTGTTTTGTAAAAATTCAGTTTTTTTTTGCAAGCTGAACTCGGCGTCTTCAATTTTGATGCTCAGCAAACATATGTACATATCTAAGACCTACGTAATATGAACTCGAGACGTGCCAGGGGTTACTTGCGTTTCTAGTCAAAGAAGGCTACTCTTAAATGGGACACCCTGTATAGATGGTGTATATAGTGTATAGTGTATACCGCATACGATTAAAGTGAAGCCGAGATGTTGGTAGGTGTAGGTAATAGGTATCGGGATTTCGAAAGTGTCGAAAAAGTAAGGGAGGAAAACAGCAGCGAGCGAGTTGGGTCAGGTTCGAAGTATCGAAGCGCAAGAAAAGGATTTGCGAATTGCTCGCTATCGTCTTAATGAAGCGTGCTCAAAGGAGTTGCGAGACGCTGGGTGCGGTGTGCGGTGGAGTTAATTACGAAGTGTTGTTGTTGTTTTTTTGTTTGTTTTTGTCGAATACGCGCGAGCAGTTGATAAACAAAGCTCGGAGCTGTGTGGTGTGTTCCATTGAGCGCACAGCTCGAAATTGAATGCGAATGCGAATGCGAATGCGAATGCGAATACTGCACGAATACGAAATTCAACGCTCAACACCGAACGCTCTCTCTATTATGACGGGGCGATTTCTATTTAGCTTTGATAAACACTAATTCCTGCGGGAAATTAAAAATAATCAGCTTTAAACGATAGTAATAGATTGCTTCGGAGTGGCTGCCGACTGACACCGCCACGCACCTTCATCAGCTCATCGGTACCTATACGAGAGACGAGAGTGTTAAACTGTGTGCGTATCTACGAGTATAAGAAGTGGCGGATTTTTTGTTGCCCTCGCGCCAGCTTAGAGCTTGCTGATCGTTCCGCAGGCCAACTTTATGCACGCGCAGGTAAAGCTGTAGCTGTATACATCTGCAAAGGTGTATGCGGGTAAAGGGTGTAGCAGGGTGTTGCTTTTCGTACCAATAGGTGTAGGTAGGTGTAGGTGTAACTGGCACGGATAGCATTTGCTCAGCGACAGAGGTGCGAGCGCGGTGAGGCCGAGGTGGTCGGATAATTAAAATCTCAGCCGATAGGCTCGATTGAGCGAAGGGATTTTTACGTTTTACGCGATTTGTTCGCGCCGTGCCGTATCCGCAACGCAAAGCCGAAAATATTCGAAGCCATAAATCTGGTAAAAATTTAATTCTACGGGGACGGTGACGGAGTGAGGGATGCAGGGTACGTTCCAGCGATAAGCGAATTACAAGTTTCCATTTTGCTCGCTGATAATTACAGCTTAGAGAGCGTTTGCGTTTGCGTTTTTTTTTTCACTACGACGAGCCGAGCCGGGGCCCTCGCTTATTCGCCGAGCGCCAATTTAAGAGATTTATTCGTCGTATTATCGCCGCGGATGGAGGATGATTTTATTTTTTTCAATATTCGGCTTCGTTACAACGACGACGACGACGACGTAGCAGAAAAACGAAATAAATATTCATATATCCGTCGGTGTCGGTGTCGTCATCGCGTCGACTTACTTGCTGCTGGTATACGAGTAAAAGTGGCAGCAGCAATTAGTCGTAAAGCGGATTCCGCTGCGCGCTAGCGACATGACATCGTATGGCATGGCATGGCAGTCGCGAAGGGTAGGTAATTTTTCATCGAGTCGGTTGTGTTTGAAGTTGAAGTCAATGCGAAGGATCATCAACGAGTTCGATTCATCTCGCGCAAATAGCTTTTTTTTCTCTCTCTTCCACTTCTTTTCATGTTCGGTCTGAAATTGTGTACCGACTACCGAGTACCAAGTACGAACAGCACTTAACCTATATCGTAGGCGTCCTCTTTAAATATCAATTTACTAGCGGCGTTAAAAAAAATGCCCAAGAGTCGAGATACCTATATACCTACCTCAAAATACGTAAACACTGTTGCTCGCGTTCCCTCACTACGAGTATATACTCGTACGTGCTGTCACCATTTTACTCTCGTTTTACGTAAATACAATATATGTAGGTATAGGTATACGTAAAAATATACTTACGTATAGGTATAGACTACTCGTACTACAGAAGGCTCGTGTTGTGTTGTGTTTGTGCTACCGAATCTGTATTCCCATTCCCTTTCAAGTGTGAAATTTGCTTTAAAGCGCTGCAAAGGTCATCGAACCTGACGTTCTTATTTTCTGACAGCGTCCTTTTCTCATTTTTCTACTAACCCTACCAGTTTTGAGTTAGTTTTCGCGCGTTCTCTTTGCTTTTGCGCTGGACGACCTCGACAATGGAACCTTTACTCGTATTACATTATTGTGCATTTAGTGCCAGTATTTAACATTGCGTCAAATTGAGACTGGGACGCAATGCCAATTTTTAGTGCCAGTGTCATAGTGTCAGAGTGCCAGTGTCAGTGTCACTGGCACTGAGAACTGATACATTGCGTCAATGTGAGACTGAGACGCAATGCAAATTTTCAGTGCCAGTGCCAGTGCCGGTGTCAGCGAGGAAAAATTATGAGAAAGTTTTTATTCTCAATTCTAGTACATACTAAAGCTCTTTAATACAAGTATGGAAATAGATTATGCTCTCAAGAAAGTCTTAGCATTTTACGTATGTATTACGTACTGCGCATGGCAGGTTGGTGTCGTCACGCGGTGGAGGTGGGTGGAGCAACCAATGGGGTGCAACGTTGTACGTGAACAGCTGATTTGATGCTTGCTCGCGCACTGCGCAGTACGTAAAACTTACGTAAAATCCTATGACTTTCTTAAGAGTATAATCTATTTCCATACTTGTATTAAAGAGCTTTAGTACATACTTTTTCGCAGCAGTGTTGCCTGTGTATAGAGTTGTTGAGTGTGACTTTCTCCAATTTTCTGTTTTCCCACCTATTTCCAATGAAATTTTTCGGCTCCGGCTGGACTCGAGCCCGGGTTCCTTGCGTGTCAGTCCGATGCTTTGCCAATTACGCCACCGCGTGAGACATAATTTCTTCGTGATGAAGCGACTGTTAGTTGATTGCTCATTCATTTTGAGCATGCATCACTGCACTTTTTAGACACTAGTAATTATTTCTTGAAGATTTTTTTCTCTGAAATTATTACCTGTCCTACTGGGGAAATTTTTAAATTTATTCGATTCTAATTTTCAATTTTTTCCTTGTAAAAAACACTATTTTTTACAATATTGTTTTTAAAAAGAGGGGTTCCAATTTTTCGTTTTTTTTCTCAATGAAAATTTTCTAGGGTAAGTATGAACCTGAAAATTTAAAATATTTTTCAAAAAAAAAGAATTTTTATTAGTTGAAAAAAATTTTGTGAGATAGAAGCATTCACTGGAGCTTAGGAAAAAGTTGCAATAAGGTTTCAAAGCAAATTTTTCTCATAATTATTCAAAAAAAAAAAAAAAAATGAAAATAATATTGATAATGCTGATCTTAAAAACTTTTCTTGAAGATGAGTTTTTTTTTCAAAAATTATAGATTTTTTTCACAAAGAATATATTTTTTTAAAGTAAACAACAAAGCGAGTAGGTAAGCATAAGTTTTAATTTTTTTCTCAAAAAAAAATTCCAATGGTAAGGCTTAAAAATTATAAATATTTAAAAAAATGAATTTTTATTTGTTGGAAAAGCGCCTGTTCTTTTTTTGAAAAGAAAATAACTGCACAATGAAGAAATTTTAAAACTTTTATTTCTTATTATGTACTCGTATGTTCTTTTGGATGGATCGCGAAAAAAAATTTGGAAGATTTTGAGAAAATTCAGCGGAGACCTCCATCTTAAGTTGAAATTCACTCAGAAAAACTTTCAGTTTTGGAGGTTCCCCTGAAGGATGGATATTGGTCTTCAAAGTTCAAAGAGAGGAAATATTCAAAAAATCTTGGGTTTTCTGCTCTGGCCCCAAAACAACCTGTTTTGGAAAAAATTATCCTGTTCCAAAAGATAGAATTTGAGATTCTGAGTCGATCTTTCGGCACACCAGCAACACTCTCAGTCTTTATTGAACACCCCTCGCATATATCCGCAGTTTTAGAAGTAAGCGTTCCAATGTTTTGACATACCTACCTAATTAATGCGAAATGTTTGCGAAGAAAAAATTCTCAAACTACTTTATCCAAAAATAGATTTGAAAATTTCCAATCTCTCAACAGAACTATGAAAGTGCT
This sequence comes from Planococcus citri, assembly GCF_950023065.1. Classification (NCBI taxonomy): domain Eukaryota; kingdom Metazoa; phylum Arthropoda; class Insecta; order Hemiptera; family Pseudococcidae; genus Planococcus; species Planococcus citri. The sequence goes on along the minus strand of NC_088679.1, from coordinate 82,423,701 downwards.
AATGGATTTTGAAGGCTATGGTCTACATCGACGCAAAATCTTGAATAATACTTATCTTTTAGAACTGGGCCATTTTCTCTAAAACCACTCACCAACTCATTTATTGTAAGGTTATAATTATTAAACCACCCTACCAACAAACTTAATTTCAAACTTTTGATGCATAAAAATTTTTTGAACTTGATTTTAAATTAAAATTCAATTTTTAAAAAATCTGAAATTTGCGAATTTTTTCATTTTTAATGTTCAATCAAAGTTTTAAAGTTTAAAACTAAAAAATGGAGACTTGTGTTATTGGAAAATTTCTCCGGTGCCAACATTTTACATTGGAGTGCCAATGCCTGACACTCGAGTGCCAAAATCTGACATTGAGTGCCAAAATGTGACACTTAGTGTCAGATTTTGGCACTTTTTCGCTGGCATTGCGTCCTAAGTGCCAAACGTGCCCACAGGGTAATCGCTACAAAATTACACATTTTCCATTTGAACTTTCGTTGTTGTATAATTTTAGTCAGCCATAATGGTAAGCTGATGTTGGTACAAATTATACCTTTAAATTTCGACCGCGAAATTAGGTATCAGTTTTACAAAACGTGTGCTCGCCTATCATTTACGCGAGCTGGATGGTGGATGGTGGATGCTGGTAATAGCATCGTACATACGTAGATACGAGTATAGGTACTCGTAGTAAGTATAAGTATTGTGTTGTGATACTTAACTTTTACCACCGATCCAAGGCAACAGGTCACGATAACCATTAGCAAATTCGTTCTTTGTTACATCATAATAATACCTATATATACCTACCTACATATATGAGAAGTTGAGAACTACCTATCTATCGTCATACAACGTAGCGTAAGTACCTACGAGTACATAATGTATATTCTCACAAAATAAAATTGTTATTTCGCCGAAATCTGCTAAGCTAAGCCAGCACAGAATACAGCTGAATGTGCTGCGTGAGAAGACGTGCAATAGCGAGATTGATTAAATCAAATCAAATACAATAAAAGTAATATTCTACGTGTATTACGAGCAACCGCAATATACAAGTACCTAGCCTACAGTACATACGTAGACGTACATACTATATGCGAGCCGAGGCGAGATAGACGTTATATTACAGTACAGTATGCCTACGAATATAATATCGACCATACGAGTATACTTAGTACACAGCCAGAGCCAGCCATACACATCGAAATACACCAGAAACGATACATTACGTACCATACCATAATATAGGTAGGTAGAGGTACATAAATGTGTGCTTTGAACTAGACGCAGCCTAGGCTATACGGCCACTTGATACTTGTCTGGTGAAGCCTCGTCTCTCGTACGAGTACATATACTCGTATAAGCATCTTTCTCACACTCCAATAAAGATGTACGACGTACGTCTATACGTCTAAGTCTACGTACACCTTTTGCTGGCGATAGCGATAAAATGAAAGATTGATAGCTTTTAAAAATGGCACGTAATCGATACGCGTTTGAAGAATGACATCGTCCAAAACCTTATCGTTTTTCCATTCGTCAAATCTATCCGAGCGATTCGATTACGTAATAGACAAATCTATCATTGTAACGCACATTCATCGTACCCTTTACTACGAGTATATCGAGCTTCGAGCTTCGCGAAGCTGCGTGGCCTGGTGCCTATGCCTGGTCTCAACACACACCACCACTCAGCACCCATCTACCAGGGTGAAATTTGAAAAATGAAACAACACATCGTCGGTCTACTCGAACCAACCAACCAACCAAATCCACCACGAAGAAAAAAAAAGACCAAAAGTACGTTTACACGAGCAAGTAGTACTTCAGCACTTCATAATAAACGTTTCGCTGAGAGAAAAAAAAAAGCATCGCGTTCGAAAACACCTGAAATATTGTAGGTACCTATAGACCTACCTTCGCGTAGTTAGAGAACTGTAGTTTTCCTTCGTAAAATAAAAATTACCTTTTGCTCGAGTTGCTCTGGTGCAAAGTTTACTGCCATAGAGACTTGACGAATACGTCGCTAAAAAAAAAATAAATAAATAAAAAAGAAGCGGAAACATTTAATTTTTAACGAGCCAAATTTTTCAGCCAAAAAAATCTTTTAAGAAATGAGTTCAATGATAAGAATTTTTTTACGTAAATTAAAAATCTAATCTACGTTTTTTCTCCCATTCGTCGTTATACTTTTATTTTTCATACTTAAGGCATTTAGGTCCAAAAAAAAAAAAACGGAAGGAAAAAAAGAAATTAAATTACATCTACTTTTGCCCCTTTCTCTCTCGGTTTTGTCGAGAAAGATGTTTCAAAAGATATGAAATTTTTATAAGTTGCACGAAATGAAGCGTTATCGATTACTACAGCAACACAGCGGCAGAAAAAAACGCACAACAAACCATTATCTCGAAAACCTCCTACATCGAGTGAATTTCCCGCTGTTATGTTATTTTTTTCTCTCCTAGAGTACCAATTTATTTCACGAAAAATTATTAATCACAGCGTCCATCTTCCGTCGATAATTATAAAGAGTTAATACTTTTCGCTGTAATTTTTCAGTGTTTTTTTTCCTGATATAGGAATTTTTTCCACAGCGTGATGCAGCAATGCATGTACGTATGATTATACCTAATATGTACTGTGCACGAGTGTTGAGCTGGAGCATCAGTTCAGTTGCAAAACGAGCAATACCTATTCTTATATTTGTATTGGAAAATGAGAATTTTTCCAACTCTGCAGCCGGCTTGGAAATCGAAATGAAACATCATTCGCGTATTATTATGCAGTGTAAACAAAATGCAATACTCCATACGATACGATACGAAGAGAAAAACTCTATAACACGTAAACATTTACAACTTATGTATGTAATGTACGTCTACGTGTAGGTGTAGGTATCATCATCATAAATATTAATATCTCGCAGATCAATTTTCGTCATATAGCACGCTCGACGCGTTCCAATTTCGCAGTTATTACCCGCACACCTAGCGGCGTGGCGGTGACGATGCTTTGAACGATACCTAATAATTTTGTATTTTTACGAGTAGCAACATTTTTCCCTCAAACATGACGTTCACATTAGATAGGTACAACTAGAAATATGTGCCATAGTTGAAAGTATCATTTCACATTTCACACGCGTATTGACAATGATCGAGCTTCACGCGATAATTTTACAAACAGAATCGACTACGAAAAGTAATTTGGATGAAAATAGGTAAATGATCGCAAGGACTTCATTTTCACCAAACTAAAGAAACCGCCATATTATCGAGTGGACGAAGAAAAATCGTAAGAGCGCGGGAAAAAAAATGCGATCAGGGGTCATTCCACGTCAATTGGACCAAGAAGTGGTTGGGGGGGGGGAGTTTGGCGATTTTTTTGAAATTTTTCCTGTGGAAAGAACTTCCGAAGGGACGACTAATGGCGCAAATCGCAGCCCTGTAGCCCATTTTTAACGGCAGCCAGGGGGTGTCAAAGTTTTCGGTGAACCTGAAAGATCATCCATTCCAGCAGTGGATTACTCGATAACCGCGATACCTACCAAAATGGAATATTTTCCCATAGTTAAGGGTTTTGAACTTTTGAAAGGCTTTTTGGCGATATCATAAAAATCAGTGTTGCCACTTTTTTTCGTACAAAAAATTAGCTCAAAAAGTTTTGAAACGTAGTTTTCACATTGTTGCGACTCTTGAAAATTCTGAAAAAATATATTACAAACAACTTTTCATGCTGAACAACATATTAAAAAATTGGGATGGTAACATGTTGCAAAGTTGATTTAAAAATTTAAGTTTGCGAAAAAATGTGATTTTTTGATTTAAAACATGAAAAAAAGTTTTGATTGGCGAAGTTGACCCATTTGACTCCTATTTTTACGTATCTGTTGAAAAAGTTGAAAAACCCCCTTCACTCGATGAAATGAACTCCTCACAAAAAAATCAAAATTCGAAAAAATTCAATTTTCTATTTCAAACATCAAAAAAAGTTTAAATTTATTCAGTTGTCTTATTTTGACCTCTTTCTGACGTATTTCATGAAAAAGTTGATGAAAAGTACACTCACAACATAAAAACAAAAATTCGTTCATTTTTTGAATTTTTTCAAATTTTGATTTTTTTTGTGAGGAGTTTATTTCATCGAGTGAAAGGGTTTTTTCAACTTTTTCAACAGATACGTAAAAATAGAGGTCAAGTGGGTCAACTTCACCTATCAAAACTTTTTCTCATGTTTTAAATCAAAAAATCGAATTTTTTCGCAAACTTGAAATTTTTTAAAATCTACTTTGCAACATGTTACCATCCCAATTTTTTAATATGTTGTTCAGCATGAGTAGTTGTCCATAATATATTTTTTTCAGAATTTTTGAGAGTCGGAACGATATGAAAACTACGTTTCGAAACTTTTTGAGCTAATTTTTTGTACGGAAAAAAGTGGCAGCACTGATTTTTATGATATTGTCAAAAAGCCTTTCAAAACCTCTAACTATGGGAAAATGTTCCATTTTGGTACGTATCGCGGTTATCGAGTAATCCACTGCTGAAATGGATGATATTTTTGGTTCACTGAAAGCTTTGACACCCCCTGGCTGCCTTTAAAAATGGGCAAGAGGGCTGCGATTTGCGCCATTGGTCGTCCGTCCCTTCGGAAGGTCTTTCCACAGGAGAAATTTCAAAAAAATCGCCGAACCCCCCTACTACTTCTTGGTCCAATTGACGTGGAATGATCCTCAGATCAAAAATCGCATGCTTTTGTCAATTTTACATAGAAATTCGATGAATTTTAACAAAATGTAAATTTCCCAATAATTTTTCGTGAAGAACTCAAAATTTCATCAAATTGAAGAAGATGCGTGAAATTTGGTTTAGTTGTCATTTTTCGGACCCCTCCGAATCGAATACTTATAAATTCGATTTTTTGAGCTGTTCTGAGAGCCTTTGTACTGGATTTCATGATTTTCGAATTAAAAAAAATTACCGTGCAAAAGAAAGACGAAAATGAAATTCAGCGCTCATAAACTCGTATTTACTACAATTTTTGACCCTTTCGATCGATTTTGGATTTTTTTTTCAGGTCAAAAGAACAACAATACCTATGAGTAAGAAATCTGCAGTAAGTTGTTTATTAAAACTTCTCCCAATTTTGAAGAGAAAAACAATTTTTTATTTTTTATTTTTTAGAAACGATTTTCTCAATTCGAATCCTTCTATGAGAGGGCGCATACGAAAAGGTACCTTATGGCCAAAAATAAAATTCCACAAGAGGGGGGTTTAAAGTTTTGCGTTATTTCGCTTCTTCTGAGGTAAGATTACGAATGGCTATTCCAACTTGGAAGGTCCTACATACTACCCAAAAATTCCATGGAGGCTCCACAACCGCTCGAGGCTATCGCCAAACAATTTGCTACTCTCTAAATTTGAAACAGTCAATTTCACTGCTTAGCAGTCACGACATTTTGCCTTTTTAAAGCAGTAGTTTTTTTTACTGCAAAACAGTGAAAAATTACTGAATTGGTCAGTAAAAAATCATTTTGACTGACCAATTCAGTAATTTTTCACTGTTTTGCAGTAAAAAAAACTACTGCTTTAAAAAGGCAAAATGTCGTGACTGCTAAGCAGTGAAATTTGACTGCTTTACATTTAGAGAGTAGATCAAAAATGGCGCACTTAAAATCCAAATTTCATTATATACCTCGCGGCTCAAATTGATCACATTTTGATTTTCGGAATTAGGTCAAATTAGAATTTCCAAAAATCGAGAAATTAGATCGAGCTCTTGAAATTTAATTTTATGGTGTTTCGGTTGTTCTTTGGTTTTCTCTGCGTTTATTACAAAAAATTTTCCAGCGTTTACGTGAATTGTACAACTTAACTCTGAGGAAGGAAGAGAGAGATGGAATGAGGAATAGCCAAATAAAAATTCTTTCAATTGCGATTTCTTATTGAAAAATCTTGTCCCATTTTATTTTTGATTACTCGTAAGAAGATTCTTAAGCGAGAAATACGTAGAATAAAAATGTTGACGAATGAACAAAATTATTAATCACAGGACATTGATGGTAAACATGAAGCTGAAAGAACACGGTCGGGTTTATGAAAGGCATCCTATCTTTTATAGTCTTTTTCGGCGCGTATCTACTTATACTTCTGGGTTTGCTTCTTTGAACTGGATGATAAATGACCACGATTAACGAACCAGAAATGTTACGTAAGCGGTAAGAGGTCGTACCTCGAGCTGATCTATTCGCAATTCGCACAGTAGTACGAATAAAACACAAGTAGAAATACTCGTAAGTATCGTATTATGAAAATACGCGAATCACTAATAGCAACCTGCAGTTTGATTTGATTGGTATTTGCATTGTAGGTGAGATTATGCTGCAGTTACGAGTACCTACACAAAATAACCTTGACAAACTAATGATATGTGAAGCTACTCGTAAGATTATTACGGGGTGATCGGGCGGCAGATCTGAATGCAAAATATGTGCCAGTCCGAGCACTTCCTTAGGTGATGACTTTTCTGCGATGCAAACACGTTTGTAGAGATTTTGTTTCGCAAATGAAAATATAGGTATAATTATTCGCAATATCATTTACTTATACGCGTAGTTTCTACTTGTACATGGATCCGCGTTTTCGTATACGATGATGAATGCGAGTATTGCAATTCGAGGGTTCATTTATTGTTTCATTCGCAAATTTTTTCCAATTTTGATAGAGTACGAGTATGGTAAGGTATGTAGTAGTCAGTGGCGGACTGGTCTGTGAATGTGATGTTGACTGACGATTGCCAGGAACCCCAAAACGTCGAGGTTTTTATCTCTCAAAATACGAATTTTTGAAAGCTTTCGCCCTCGAATCATTTGTGCTCCTGCGTTATTTATTTTTAAAATTGAATTGAAATACCTATATCATTCAAATTTTAGGAAAGGTTTAGCCAAAAAACGCCCTTTTCAACTGAAAAAACTTTATTTCTCGAAATAAGGGTTTTCCCTCGCTCGGGGCTCGTACTCAGTTTTTTTTTCAAGTGGGTACTTAATTAAGTTACCAAAGTTACTAAAAGTACTTTTGGCTACTTTTTCAACAGTTTTAGTTACTAAAGTTACTCTTGAGAAAATTTCAAAAATTCAATTTTTACATAGTGCTTACATCTTGAAGAGAAAAAAATGCTAATAATATCGGGAAATGAATAATTTGAGAAAGTATCGGCCTATACTTACACACTTTTGTATCGTTTTTCAACTGGCTACGATGCAAAATAATCAAAGTTAAGTCTACATTTCTGCCTAAAATAGTTAAAAATCTCACCTTTTGTCAAAACCAAATAGTCTCGTTTCTTGCCAAAAATGATCACTTTTTCGCCCTAATAATTACCCAAAAGTTCCGATAAAAGGGGCAAATACAAATTCGGCACATTCTCACTTCTTGCATACAAACTCGGCACAATGCTAGAAATCGCTCCCTAATGACACATACAAATTCGGCACATACAAACTCGGCACACAAGAAAAAAAAGAACGAAATTAACACATACAAACTCGGCACATAGGAAAGAATGAACCTCGCATTTAAAACATGAATGTAAAAAACTTGTCGCACCTAACCTACGCATAAATACGCAAGTAGATAGGTACCTAGTTTAGGTACGTACTCAAATACGGATAATAGGGATAATTCTATGTAGGTACTAGCCTACTAGGTACCTAACAAGGGAGGTGCCCCAGGTGACTTCAACGATTCTTGCACCATTAGATAGAGGACATCGAATATAGCCTAACCACAAATTTTAAGCTGCTGAAGTTGATATTTCAGCCGTCCAGGGCAATTTTTTGATTTTCACATAAGTATCATACCTACGTAGCAATTATGAAAAATTGTCCAAAAATAGTTGGCCCAGGTCGCATACCAAATCCTCTCATATTATTTTGGCAATTTAATAGTACGTATGATGAGACTAACCCACAGTGAAATTTTCTACTGCTGAAGTTGATATTTCGGCCGTGCAGGACAATTTTTCGATTTTCACATTGCAATTTTGAAATAAAAATTGGTCAAAAATCAAAAAATCGCCCTAGACCGCTGAAATATCATCTTTGGCAGCTGAAAATTTGGGGTAAGTATGTTCGGTGTCCTCTATCCAATATGGTGCAAGAATCGTTGAAATCGTTGAAATCGGTGAATGTCACCTGAGGCACCTCCCTTGCCAGTATTGTAAGTACATGAATTAACAGAGTAGGTAGTAGGTACCTACTTTTTTGATAAGTATGTATGTACGTATCTGCCTTGGATGAAATCTATTGAGAACATAATGAGTGGATACATGTTCTATCTATTTTACCTATTTTACTATTTTCTAGCGTGTCGAATTAGTATGTAGGTATGTTCTTTTTTCGGTTTCGTTCATTTTTTCCAATGTGCCGAATTTGTATGTGTTCTTTTCGATTTCGTTCGCTCATTCTAATGTGCCGAATTTGTATGTGTTACTTTCGTTCTTTTTTTCTCATGTGCCGAGTTTGTATGCGTCATTACTGACCCCCTGGTGTGCTTACTTATCTTGTGCCGAAATTGTATATGCCCGATAAAAGTACGTACCATTTTTTTGGGACAATAATTGCAAAAAATTCGTGCTTTTCCCCAAAAATAGTCAGTCTTGCTTTTTGCTAAAAATTGTAAAAAGTTTTATTTTTTTCCAAAAATTGTCTAAAAGTCTTCTGCTATATACCTAAGTTGCAAAGTGAAAAATCTGAATTTTCGAAAAAAAAATTATGAAAAAATATATTCTTAAACATTGCTGGTTCTTCCTTGAAATATCAAGTTTTTGCTTTAAATTTTTGTTCTTCAATATTATCCAAAAGCCCCGCTTAGGTATTTGCCAGAAATCGCCAAAGTAGGTATCTCTTTTTGACCATAATTCTCACAAAGCTCTTCTCTTTTTTACTACAATGTCAAAATCCTGCTTTTTTCCAAAAATTGTGAAAAATTTTCGCTTCGTAAAAACATTTCTAAAGATGGTCGTTTTTTCAAAAAATTTCAAATTTTTACTTTTATTCAAAAAATTGTCCAAATGTCTCTATTATTATCTACTTTTCCGGAAGGAAAATTGAGTTCGAGCCTTGCCCTCGCTTCACTCGAGTCTGTTTAATTGTCATTTTTAAAATTGAAATTTAAAAAAATCATTATTCAACACCTCCAACCCCCCCCCCCCCCTCAACCCATTAAAAAAACAATTCTACAACTCGCATTCGAGTCATCCGAATACTCGTATGTAGAAAGATTCTGAGGAGAGGGAGGGAAGAGGCTAAAATTCTAGAAGTTTCAACTTTCGAAAATTTTCTAGAGACTCCAGCACTGCGCAATACGATTGAAAGCAGTTTTCAATTAAGGGAGGGGAGGGGGAGGCCGGAGGGGGGTCGAAAATAGGATACATGTCGATTGAGTAAAATTTTGATTTTTTTTTGAATTGTTTGACCCAAATTGATAGTGGCTCCAACCAATTCAGCCAGCACCTGGTATGGTAGTTGAACTTGCAGCCGAGCCGCAAGCGAACTAGAAGGACGCTGCGCTGGCGATGGCGTTTTGGCAAATTAGAAATCTCGCAGTGGTGCAGCTATAAGTTTCTCGGCACGAGCGATGATGCTGGTTAAAGAGAGAAACGTAATTAATTTAAAAGTTTCACGCTGGTTTTGGTGTATAAAAGCGCAAAGTAGTCGCGTAATTTTGCGAATATAGTTTGGGCCGAGAATGGATGCACGTGGCGGCGGGGTAAGGGGTATGTACTATGTAGCTATGTACTCGTAGGTCTAGGTACCTCTACCTATTCGATAACATTGCGAAGATTTATGACTGATGAACTCGCCTTCTGGCTTCGTGTTGCAGTTAAGCTGGACTGTGTGACGTCCGCGTCCTGACCGTTTTTGGCTATCGCTATTGGTTCGGCACAAGTACGTAAATAAGAGTATCCTTCATTCCTTCGTCAATGAGGGTATCGCCGGTATAGCATCCCATTCTCGAAATTGAAATTGTTTCGTGAAAATACGAGTATTTCAGAAAACGTTCCAAGGTTGAGATGGGATTTTTTTCTCGACTTTTAAGTTTTGTTTTCGTAGTTGACGGGAATACGGTTGCGGTTGTTGTTGTTGTTGTTGTTTTTCTGACGAACGAGAAACGAGAGGTACCTAACTAACCTACCTACTCGTTAAAGCTCGACGTATTTTATTTTTTCGCCCGCAGAGTAAACTGGGTATCTAGATAGATAGATACCCGTAGCTTTTGCATAAGAAATGAATATACGAGTATGTAGAAAAAAGAAATTCACGTAGCTATAAGTAGGTATAGCTAACGTAAGATATCCTATCTTCTCTGTACTGTGGGTATGGCGTATATATACTTCTATCACACGTATGCGGTATGACGTCAGTAAAAGGTACCTAGACCTATGTACTTGTATACCTACACGGTGCCCAGAAATATCGAGTACCCCTAAAAAAGTTTTCTACTAAAATACTTCGGCTGGTCACAGACTCACAGTGAATGATAGGAGTAATAATGACAGCACATGATTGGTTGTTGGACTGGAGAGATAACATTCCACCAATCATATGCATCTATTTCACGTTGCCCATCAACCTATATTTGTAATGAAAAACTTTCTATGGGGTACTCGATATTTCTGGGCACCCTGTACTTGTATACCTACAGCTAAACTATATAAACAGTTAGGTAGGTAATAGGTACATACGTAGACGTACTTATTCGTAGGTCTATAGCAATACTCATCTTTGAAAGCAAAATGCGACGCTTCTCGAGCTCAATATTTTAATAATACAAGTAATCGACTTTAAAGAGAACCTGGTTCAAAAGCAGCATAAATCTACTCGTATATTTGCTACATGTGATCATTTTCTAATTGGCGAGAATTTTCGGTACAAACAGAATCTTGCAATGAGTTGGCGTGCTTCAGTAACTACGTAAGGTACACACACGTAGACGTAGACTACCATCCAATGTGTAATCATCTCGATTTATGCGTGTAAAGTTAACGATACTCGTATTCGTACTCGTAGATATTTTACGTATACATCTCGGTCGCATCGTCGCTCCGATTTTAATTATTCGCCAGAAAATCTAGTTCTTTTCCGTGTTAATGTGATAGTTATAGCGCTTCGACATTTAGCCTATGGTTTGAAACATTTCACGGTCGTTTTGCGAAGGAAAAAACCACTACTAAATGCGTTATCCCGATTAACATATTTTTTATCTATCAAATTACCAGATGTGTTGCGTAATAATTAACAAGATGAAAATATCCGTCAGGCAAATCAAAACTGTCTGCTAAATTATACACTACTCGTACATATACTTACTTCGAGTTCACTCGTAATTTCTGTTCTCGGATGATTTTTTTATTTATTTTATTCGATCGTCGGTTTTTTCCCTCATATGGTTACGAATTAGCTCGTATAGTAAGACAGCCTGCAGAAAATGTTGGCTATTTGATATCTACATATAAACAGGTAGCTGGTAGAGGTACCTAACTACGTTTACGTACGTACCTAACTACCTATCATCGACGCGAATAATTCTCGAATACCTACTTCTTATAAGAACTTTTTGAGAGATTACGAGTTCCCATAATTTGCAGTTGCCCAATTGCCCATTCTTAGCGCATTTTATTTTAGTTTTCAAATACGTTTGTATCATACATACGTAGACTACGTGTCACAAGAGTGCTGAACCGGGGAGTTTCATCCCCTTCTCCGACAGAAAAATTGACGCAAAAATTTAGGAACTTTTGGGGAAAAATTGGCAGTGCTGGAATTAAGAAGAAATATGTATTGCGAGCGGGGAAAGTCAAAGAATTACCAAGAACCATCGATTTTTACAGAGTAGAAGAATTGGCTCCTCGCATCGAAAATAATTTTGTTTTACTTGAAATTGGTTTTCCAACAAAAAAAGTCTCTCCAATGCATTTCAGTCAAAACTGCAAGAAAGTCCCAACTTCTGCTGAAATATCAAAAAATGACCTATTTTTTGCCAAAAATTTGGAAACAAAAATTTAATAACTTTTGCCAAAGCTGGCTGTTTTTGAAAATATAAAAATTATGTCCTGAAAAAACGAAGAATTGTGAATTTTAGAGAGCTTTTGCCCTCACCTCGCTCGGGCCCTATTCATATTAAAAAAAAAAAAAAATGCCTACTTGTATTACGTATATTGCATTTAAAATTGAAATTTATTTTCATTTATTTATTTTATTTAATGAGCCATATACAGCAACTTATCGGCTAGAGGCTCGTATTTACAAGTGAAAAGCTTAAAATTACGTAGGTTATACACATGAAATAAAGTTAAGTATGTACATACAATTTGACATTTTTTTATCTAATTTTGTTGAGATTAGAAATTTGATAACTTCGTCTGTGTGAGAAGGGTTGTCAGAAAGGAGGACCTGGAGTTGGTTAGAACTTTGGTGTCTGGAGCATTCATTCTGGTAGGAAGGGCAGTCTATTAGTAAATGAGCAATGTTTAGGGGGATGTTGTTGCATTCTGAGCATAGTGGTGGAGGCTGTTTAAGGAATATGAATTGGTGAGTGAGAAGGGAGTGGCCAGTCCTGAGTCGGGTGAGAAGAACCTCAGATTTACGTTGAAGTTGCTCAGAAGTTTTCCATAAAGATGTGGTGTGTTTGATGCTTTTGAGTTTATTTGAACTTGGGACCTGAGAGCATGAAGATTGAAATACTTCATGCATTAGTGTTTTGGAATGGAGTTTCAAATCAGATAGAGGGATTGGTATGTTGGCAAGGGGGAGGTGGAGGTGTGCCTGTTTAGCTATTTTATCTGTTAGCTCATTTCCTGGAATCTGCACTGAGAAAAATGTATAGTATAAATTACAATAAATTTATAGTAAACGTGCTCCAGTTTTGGAATTATAGTCGAAATTACTATAACTATAGTAAATTAAATACTATAATTATAATAAAAAATACTATAGTATAGTAAATATTACCATACGTATAGTATTTAATTTACTATAGTTATAGTAATTTCGACTATAATGCCAATACTGGAGCACGTTTACTATAAATTATGATAATTTATACTAAAAAAATTTCTCTCAGTGTGGGAGTGTGAAGGTATCCAACATAGTATGGGTGTGCCATTATGGAAGTGTTGAAGGAGTTCAATGATCTGAAGTGATATAGGATGTGAATACTTTGACCTATAGTTTTTTATTGATGAAAGAGTAGATAGTGAGTCAGTAAAAATTATGACATTATTTAAAGAAAAATCAACGGAATATGAAATTGCAGATTTAATTGCATATATAGTTCAGCAGTAAGGATAGTGCAAAGGGAGGGGAGAGCAATGGGGATAGATACATCGCCATGAATGATTGCACATCCAGTGAATTGTTGAGTTTTTGAACCATCAGTATATATATGACTGAATTCTTCGTACTTGTCAAGAAGGAGAAGAAAATGTCTTTCAAGTATGATGGAGTTGGTGTGATTTTTGTTAAATTCTGTCAAGGATAGGTCAATAATAGGGTTAAAAGATTGCCAAGGTGGGATAGGGTTTACTAACAAGTGGTGTATTTTAATGTTATTTTCTTCAATTTGTTGGAGAAAAGATTGGAATATTACAGATAGTGAATGTATAGGAATTATATATTCCAACTTTAAGTTGAAGTCAGGGTTTGATTTTATGCTCAAGTATGTTGATGTGGAAATATACTGTCTACGCATGTCAAGTGGACATTCCAAAACATCATTAAGAAGGCTTACAGTGGGGGTAGTTCTAAAGGCTCCAGTGGAAATTTGTACAACTGTATTTTGAATAGTGTTTAGCCTGCGGAGGCGACTATCAGGGCATAAGTACAGACAGAGCATCCATAATCTAAATCTGGTCTGATGAGTGTGAGGTATAGTTTGAGTAAGGTATGACGATCAGAACCATAAGAAGTATGTGAAAGTTTCTTGAGTAGATTTATTTTTTTGAAGCATTTGGATCTGATTTCTTCTATATGAGAGGACTAGGAAAGGTTGTTGTCAAAGTTGATACCTAAGTATTTAACAGAGGGAAGGATTGGAATTGGAGTATTATTGAAATGTATGTTTATTTCATGGGCACATTTATTTCATTTGCAAATATGCAGGTCAGTAGATTTAGAGTGAGAAAATTTCAAACCATTTTGTTGTGGCCATGATAGCAGCTGGTCTGTGGCTTGTTGTAGTAAGGTACTATAACCCGGGCTTTGCCAGACTCCCATTTTGTTCCTCACTTTCAAAAATTGTTGTTTTTCAATTCAAGGTTTTTATGACGGAATTTCTGGAATAGAATGAAAGTAATCATTGAATTAGAGCACATGCTGTGAATTTCACATAATTTCAAACTATTTTTAACCTGAAAATGAAGTGCTGAAAAATGACTGAAATTCAAAAAAATTAAATGTACTTCAATTGATACATGTAGCATACCATTGGAAAGCTCGTTCAATTCTTTTTCAAAGATGTTATTATGAAAAAGTTGTAAAAGGGCACGGTTTTGAAGATAAACGCGGTTAAAGTTTGCCAAATTCCCATATACTGCAATGCTAAGTTGGTCAAACCAGGAACAAAATGGCCATCTGACATACCTGGTTTGTAGTGTGCCCTAGTTGTAGTAGAGATTCGCCAAATTCTATGTCGTTACAAGATAGAGAAATGTTGAGGTCATCAGCAAATAAAGCTTTTTTGATTGGAGAGGGAATTTATTCATCGGAGATTTCACTTGAAATTGTTTCCCAAGAAATCGGATTGCTTTGCTCATTTTCACACAGGATTTTGTATTTTGAGTTGGCGGATGTCTCAAATACTTTTTAGTAGGAAAAGATCTCCATAAAATATGAAGAACGGTGCGCAGTGCAGCTACGAGTATCTAACTGAATTTTGGAGACGAGAATACGGATTTTCCAATTTGCAAATCCATAGGAGCGTTTTTTTGGAGTTGTTGTGAAAATGAGGGTTCCTATATTTCCACGTGCCAAAAATTAGCTGGAAGGCCTGAAAAATAATATTATCGTGGAAAAAATATTTTTAATTCGCATCGGCTCTCTTTGCCTAAAAAGTTGATACCACCTACCTATTCAACGAAAAAGTTCAAAAAACGCCCTTACGACAGGTTTTTTAAATTTTTTCAAAATTTTCGAAAATCTGCAAAAAAAATTCAAAAATGAACTTGAGGAATTGAAATTTTGGTTACACGAGTAGAAGGCTTCGAGTTTAACACTTTTAGGAAGCAAATGGACAACAAGTTTCCAACAATCCACAATCTTCACATCTTCAAGTAAGTTCGTAATAACTACGAATATTTCAAAAATTTTCGGAACCTTTCGCAGATTAATAGAAATTTTAAAGGAAGAAAGGGGGTGCTGAAAAATAGTAACCCTGGCCGAGATTTAAGCTATAAGGCAGATGAAAAAAGGAGAAACAATCCGAGCGAGAGGTTGGTAATCGATGGAAACAGAATTACACTCGAATACTTGAAATTTTTACGATTTTATTTTAACGCGTTTAATAGCGTAAGCATAAATAAAACTGGTTTGTTTCTTTCATCAGCGTAGCGTGGCGTGGTGCGGCGCTGCGGCGCGGCGCGTCGAGCTTTATTAAGTCGTAAAAGTAATAAATTTTAATCGCATCTTCGTAATTTACGTTTACTTTTTTATTTATCGTACAAAGTTGAACCGTGTGCGTTAGTACGTTTACAAGCGATTTATACTCGTACACCTACACCTACACCTGATGATGATGATGATGATGATGATGATGCGAGAGTGAAGCGCCAATGTCAGCATCGTAGCCTATGACGATGGAAAAATGTCGCAATTTTGTTTTTAGTATTTTTAATCGAACAAAACAAAAATATAATCTCGAATATTTATGGTATTTATTATCTATCATTTTACGAAGACGAAGGTATTTAATCAATTTACTTGGTGACATTTCACGAGGCAAAAAAAAAATTCAATGTAATACGTAATTTGCGTTTTTTGAGATGACTAAAAGGGTATACGTAGACCTTTTTAAAGACGAATATTACTAGTATGATATCTAAACGTAGAATAGGTAGTATCTTCAACAAATAGGTAATATCTCAAAATGAATCCGCAGTACAGTAACTTTGATAACGAGCAGAAGTAAACCGATACGCAATACGCAGGATGAAATTCGGAACCATTGGGTTCAAAGTGTGAAGAAAAGCTCAGTAAAGTAAAGGAAAGGAATGAGCAAATACGCGCGGAAATAAGCGATGAAAGAGAATTCACTCGCTGCGAATAATATAGGAAGCCTGACCGTCGCGTCGCGCGTCGTCGGTTTTATAAATTTAAATAAAATCATAAATTACATCGCCGATATAGCCGGTGCAAATTCGCAGATATTTGAATAATCGTATTCATGACGTCATCGTGTTTACGTCTTTACGACTTGACCAATTTATATCAACAACCTGCATTATTACGATTTGCCAGCGACCAGAATAATTTCCAATTACCCAGTTACTTTGCTCGCGGTCGCGGTCGCGAAAATGCGGAATAGGTAGTCGCCTAGTCGGGTATTAGCATGTACTTGGACTTACTACAGCAATAGAAACGAATAAGTAAATGCACGACTCATTCGGATAGATCTTCTCCCTAACCGTACATCGTATGTACAACCACCGGAAAGTACATTTTAATTACGCTACAAAATGGAGTAGTCGAATATCCCAGTCTTGAAACAAATTCATCGGTTTGACCGGATAATTTCGCAGATTTTTCCATCGTATCGTCATTATACGAGTACTTTTTTGATTTCTTACACGCGCTTTTTTTCAACGCCTATTTTTCATTCATCTCCATCAATGTTAGTTTACCTATACAGCGAGAAAAGCGAAATTCTCGAGCCAAAGGGAAGATGATGTTTTTTGGAGGAAAAAAAGAGAAGAAAAGATTTTCAATTTCTTTTCTTCTCGCTGAACGTCCACACATCTAGCTAGTCTCCTATAGACACCAATAAATCACTAAATAGAACGAACAGAAAGGTAAAATAAAACACTCGTTAAGTTTTCTCTTTCGATTTTTTTTTTGTTTTTTTTTTTGTTTTCTTCTTAATTAATACGCGGCAGACGAAACATTTAAAATATCATTCGTCTTACTTGGCGTATAGTAGAGTGTACAAACTATTAGAAACATCCTCAATCTCTGTTAATGTCTCTATTTTTTTTTTTTTTTTTGGCGGATAAGTAATCATAATAAGTATGTACCTATAGGATACCTACATATCCACTCTTTTAGAAAAAGGATTTATTCTCGAATTTTCCCAGTTATACTCGTACAGACTGTTTTTTTTCAATTTTCCAAAATCATTTCAATTATTCCTATCGCTCGAAAAAATGGAAGGGGAATTTAATAATTCGAGTTTTATTCCCCAATAGGAAGTTAATTTCGAGAATTTATTCGGTTAGAAAATTTAATTTTGAATAAAGTTACGAAAAATCTCAAAAATAATGAGATTCCTGCCGGAGAGGAGTGTATCACAAAAAGTGCGCGTTTCTCGAATTTTTCTTTCACATTTTTGAATTACAACTCGACTGTCTATTTAAAAATGATCAGGTGACAAAATTTAAACTTTGCGAAAAAATGCGATTTTTTTATTTAAAACATGAAAAAAAGTTTTGATTGGTAAAGTTGACCCATTTGATCCCTATTTTCACGTATCTGTTGAAAAAGTTGAAAAAACCCCTTTCACTCAATAAAATGAACTCATCACAAAAAAATCAAAATTCAAAAAAATTCAAAAAAAAGCAAATTTCATTTTTTTTGCTGTGAGTGAGATTTTTATCAACTTTTTCATGAAATACGTCAGAAAGTGGTAAAAAAAAAGACAACTGAATAAATTTAAGCTTTTTTTGATGTTTGAAATTGAAAATTGAATTTTTTCAAATTTTGATTTTTTTGTGATGAGTTCATTTTATTGAGTGAAAGGGGTTTTTTCAACTTTTTCAACAGATACGCGATAATAGGGGTCAAATGGGTCAACTTCACCAATCAAAACTTTTTTTCATGTTTTAAATCAAAAAATCGCATTTTTTCGCAAAGTTTAAATTTTTTAAAATCAACTTTGTTACAAGTTACCATCCCAATTTTTCAGTATGTTGTTCAGCATGAACAGTTGTCCATAATATATTTTTTTCAGAATTTTTGAGAGTCGGAATGATATGAAAATTACGTTTTGAAACTTTTTGAGCTAATTTTTTGTACGAAAAAAAGTGGCAACACTGATTTTTATGATATCACCAAAAAGCCTTTCAAAACCTCTAACTATGGGAAAAAGTTCCATTTTTGTAGGTATCGCGGTTATCGAGCAATCCACTGCTGAAATGGATGATATTTTGGGTTCACTGAAAACTTTGACACCCCCTGGCTGGCGTTAAAAATGAGCTAGAGGGCTGCGATTTGCGCCATTGATCATCCCTTCGGAAGGTCTTTCCACAGGAAAAATTTCAAAAAAATCGCCGAACCCACCTACCACTTCTTGGTCCAATTGACGTGGAATGACCCTACTGCCAATTCTCAAAAATCATCGTACCTTTGGCGCATTAAATTTTAATTTTTCTAATGTCACATGATTAGCGTGAAACTAACTTTACTGATGATTTATTTTAATTCTTTGTTTCAGGTGAGTACAAATTTCCATGGGGAAAATAAATAGAGTGTACCTATATCTGGAGTATGTACCTATAAAATTGCGTGAGTAAGTTATGATTTGCTTATTACAAAAAATGATTCTTTCATTTTATATTTCCCCCTCTCCTCTCCATAATTCCCATAACCCATAGAACTCGAATGGACGAAAAAAAATGTTATTACGACAAATTGCCCATCTTCAAAATTGAAGGGCAAACTTGATTCAAAATTTCCAAAGTCGTGCCCTGCATTTGGAAAATTTTGAATTTTCAAATTGTATTTGCGCCTTCAATTTTGAAGACGGATAATTTGTCATAATAACTGTTTTTGCTCGTCCACTCAAATACTTACTAGGGTACGAGTTCTATTTAGAAAACATTTCGTGCCAAAAAAATTGTTTAGGTAGGTAAATTGGATTTCTTTGAATTCTTTAAAAAATTTTGTAATTCAGGAAGTTTTTCCATGATTTTGTGTTATTTTGATAATGAGTAGATACAGGTAGTCGGTAATTCATTAAATTGTTGCATTACTTTTAAAATGATTTTCGCTTAATTTTGCTGGTTTTCAACAAATTTACCTATTTTTGGATTGTTTCGTGCAATTTTAACAGCATTTTATCACTTTTTGCATACTTACGAGTATGTAGGCATTCACAATGATTTTGTGTTGGAATTTCGATGCTTTTCTGTCAATACTTGTAAAGCAATTTTTTATAGAGGAGTATAAAAAAACAAAAATTACACATTTTGACTTGATTAGATTTACGTTAAAATGCACGAGAACACAACGTTTCAGCACGCAGTGCCTTCATCAGGTGTATTGCTCCCAATTGCGAAATTATTTCGGTTCATTTTGACTAAAAAAAATGAATTTTTTTTATCATAAACCTTGAAAAATGTGAGGTGAATGAAGTGGCTGTGACTGTGACTGGCTTTTATGATATTTACCTATTAGTAATTGCATTTTTTTTTGCGACTTTATTTTCTCCTGCTTCCAAAGTTGTTGTGTCTTATGTAAAAAATTCTCTAAAAATGTTGGTCCTCAAATTTGATTGTAAGTCGTTTCGGGATGACGTCTCACGTTCTCTCTGCCTGTTCAACAAAATTTCAAAAAATGTAAAAAATCTAGTCTATTCAAATTTGTTTTACTTCTAACTATAAGTAGATACATCAGAATTCTCCTACATATAATGTAGTCTCTTCTCAAGAAGGACCCCCCCCCCCGCCACATCCATCGTGATATTCCGGATTTCCTGTCCGGAGCCTCTCCCTTCTAGTTGAAAAAATTAAGAAAAATAGAATAAGCCCGAGTTGATAACAACTTTTCGTTTTTCTAAAATTTCTCGAAATAACAATTTTTTCAAGAAAAAAAAACTCCGATCGAAAATGTCAAAATGTCGTTATTTGATTCGCGATTCGAATCTTAATTCGGATGTGATTCATGATTTGTGATTCAAAGCGTTTTTTAAACCGTAATTTGTGATGTATGATTCAACTATGAGCCATTCCAGCTCGCTGATTACCTACGTAGTACGTACATATTATGTATCTACTTATTTGATCATTTTTTTTGTAATCTTCAATTTGCTTCTATATTAGAGCATTTTTGCGATATTTTATTCACATTTCAAGATACACTTCGTGAAATTTCAGTAATTTCCAACTATTTTCACGATGTTTTAACGAAATTTTAAGCAAATTTTGCGAATGTTTGTTCAATCGCGTTGACTTTTTATTAATTAATAGTTGATAATTTTCAATAACTTGAAATCTCGAGAAGTCAGTTTGACAAACTTCACGATACTTGTTGCATATTTTATCAGTGGCCTGTAATTTTCAACAATTTTCCTTTTATATTCGAGCATTTTTGAGATATTTAGCTCAATTTTTGCAATTTTTCATCAATTTTTTGGTAATTTCAGTTACTTTACAGCATTCAACAAATTTTAAAGTGATTTTCAAAATTTTTTTAAATAATCTGTTTTTTTTGTTGCATTAATTCATGATTGGTCATTTTTAGTAATGAAGATTTTTACTAGTAGGTATTTATACCCGCTTCCTGCATTCTGGACGAATTATTATTCAGTTCTTAGAATGTTTGATTAATTTTTGGTAGGTAGATAATTTTCATTTTGATAATTTTCAATTTTATTTATTTATTTATTAAGAGCCATTTACAGCAACTTATGCTAGGGGCCCTATATTAAGACAAACTTATGATTAGGGTATATGTATATACATATCTAGAAATAAAGTTACAATCAGTACAAAGAAATGGGCTACCTGGGTTTTTAAATTTTAAATTTTTTTATCTAATTTAGTAGAGTAAAGAAATTTAATGACATTGTCTATATGAGTGGGGTCATCAGAAAGGAGGACTTGAAGTTGGTTGGAATTTAGAAGTCTGGAGCGTTCATTTTGGTAGGAAGGACAGTCTATTAGTAGATGAGCCATGTTTAAAGGGATGTTGCATTCTGGGCATGATGGGGGAGGCTGTTTGAGGAATATGAATTGGTGAGTAAGAAGAGAGTGACCAGTTCTGAGTCTGGTGAGAAGAACTTCAGATCTACACTGAAGTTGTTCAGAAGTTTTCCACAAAGATGTAGTGTTTTTTATAATTTTTAGTTTATTTGAGCTAGGGATTAGAGACCATGAAAATTGAAACACTTCATGCATTAAAGTTTTTGAATGGAGCTTTAGGTCTGATAGAGGGATTGGAATGTTGGCAAGGGGGAGGTGCAGGTGTGCTTGCTTAGCTATTTTATCAGCCAACTCATTACCATGAATCTGGGAGTGTGAAGGTATCCAGCATAGTATGGGTGTGCTATTTTGGAAGAGTTGCAGGAGTTTAATAATTTCAAGTGATATAGGATGTGAATATTTTGACCTATAGTTTTTTATTGATAAAAGAGCTGATAGTGAGTCAGTAAAAACTGTAACTTTATTTAATGAAAAATCAAGGGAATATGTTATTGCAGATTTAATTGCATATAATTCAGCAGTGAGAATGGTGCAAAGGGAGGGGAGAGCAATGGGAATAGAGATATCGCCATGAATGATAGCACATCCAGTGAAGTGTTTGGTTTTTGAGCCATCCGTATATATGTGACTGTATTCTTTATACTTGTCAAGAAGAAGAAGAAAATGTCTTTTAAGTATGATGGGGTTGGTGAGATTTTTATTAAATTCTGTTAAAGATAGGTCAATGATAGGGTTAAAAGATTGCCAAGGTGGGGTAGGGTTTACTAGCAAATGGTGTATTTTGATGTTATTTTCTTCTACTTGTTGTAGAAAAGATTGGAATTTTACAGATAGTGAATGCATAGGAATCATATATTCCAACTTCAAGTTGAAATCTGGGTTTGATTTTATGTTCAAGTATGTTGATGTAGAAATGTACTGTCTACGTATGTCAAGTGGACATTCAGAAGCATCATTGAGAAGACTTACTGTGGGGGTAGTTCTAAATGCTCCAGTGGAAATCCGTACAGCTGTATTTTGGATAGTGTTTAGCCTGCTGAGGCGATTTTCAGGAGCATAGGTATAGATAGAGCATCCATAATCTAAAACTGGTCTGATGAGTGTGCGCGTTTGAGTAAGGTATGACGATCAGAGCCATAAGAGGTGTGTGAAAGTTTCTTAAGTAGGTTCATTTTTTTGAAGCATTTAGATCGGATTTCTTCTGTATGAGAGGGCCAGGAGAGATTATTGTCAAAGTTAATACCTAAGTATTTGATAGTGTTGAGGGTTGGAATTTGAGTATTGTTGAAGTGTATGTTTAGTTCATGAGTACAATTATTTCGTTTGCAAATATGTAGGGCAGCTGATTTGGAATGAGAAAATTTTAAACCATTTTGTTGTGACCATGATAGCAGCTGGTAATGGCTTGTTGTAGTAGAGATTCGCCAAGTTCTATGTGATTACAAAATAGAGAAATGTTGAGGTCATCAGCAAATAAAGCTTTTTTGATTGGAGAAGGAATTGCTTCAGTGAGGTCATTAATTCCTACAATGAACAGAGTTGGGCTTAACACAGCATCCTGAGGAACTCCATTGACAAGAGAGTATTCATCAGAGATTTCACTTGAAATTTCAACTCTGAAGAGTCTATCTTTTAAAAAGTTGGCTATAAAGTGCAGTAAGTTACCTTGGATGTTCCATGAGTGTAAAGTTTTAATAATGATCTAAACAATTTATGGAAAGTTTCGACGACATTTTGATGTACATTTAGCCGTTTTCTAATATTCTATCAATTTTCGGAAATTACATAAATGTGTGAAAGTACATATCTGACTATCTGTCGATTGGAAGTCATTTTTCTGGATTTTGTGACTCCTGACTAAAAAAAATGGTTTTCATAACTTCGATGCACTGCCTCGACGTCGAAATATCCTTCAGCCTTACTTAATTGATGACAAAAAACAGAAAAAAACACTGCGCTGTTGACAATACATAACATACCTATGTATATGCGATTGCGATTGGATAATGAATTGTGAAAAATCTACAATAGAGAAAAATATTATGTACGTGCTCGGGGGAGTTGGAATAAACTCGATAAGTCGATAAAAGTTATAATTGCTCGATAAACACACGGTTTCAACCGATTCATATATTACTCGTAGATTAGGTGCTTACCTACGTATTAAATGTATATTAATGAGATAGGTAGGTAGGTATGGTGTTTAATGTTTATAATCGCGGAATATTATTATTATGAATCATGTGGGCTCGGAAATCGAGTTGAAAGAAATACGTGATTTTTTTCGAACTCGTGTATAGGTACCTATAGGCTATAAAAACGTTTAGAGGGCCGCGATTAAAGTATTTTGAGGGTGCTTACCTACTTACCTATCTGTACATACAATATTAAAAAAAAAAAAAAAAAGTAATAACGTAAACATTTTGCCAAATTACGCTCTATAAAATGTAATTAATTTCAAACCGGGAGAAAAAAATTACCCTCGAGTGAAGGTTGACTACCTCCTATTACCGCCTAAACCTTGAACGATAATGGTAGTAATTGAACTTTTTTGTGAGGCGAAAGGAACGATTCGGTTTGGTTGGGTTACAAAATCTAGCCAATAAGTAATTTGACTGGAAAATTCTGAAATCTTCGCGAACACGCTTGAATTTATTTTTATGGCGCGATATTTGTGCGAAGACGTATTTATCGAAGCGTTTTCTGTTTCTCGGATTCGCTATGTGACTGCGGCATGATAAGTAGGTGCGGTAGTAAAGGGTAAAATACGAGTGTAGGTACGTCTAAATTTCAGAATAAATGTAGGGCGATTTTTCACGCGTGTGCGGAAGAATTTACGACAATTTGTTTAGCACACGTGGCGTGGCGCGCGAGGTAATCGTCTTAGCGAATTAGCATCTTTCGTAGGTACATTGCCAAGCAGCGATAGCGAAATACCAACAATGGGTGGTAATGGTAATAGGTATTTACCCGAATACCTACGTATTACCTATGTGCGAAAATTGAGTAGGTAATTGAGTATCGTGAGCGTTAAGCCTTAAGCCCCGCCACAGCACGGCACGGCGATGGAACTGCTGCTGGTGTCGTTGGCGTTGGCGCTAGCGCTGGCGAAACCATAACCATTACGGCGAGCGAGTCTGCGAGTGCGACTCGAAAGCGTCGAATTTCGAATTAAATTATCATTGCGAGCGATGCGTCTGCGTCTGTACTTCGCCATCGTCATCGTCGAACCCGAACATAACTAATGATACGTCTTTAACGATCGTTGCACGATTAAGCATTAACGATACTCGTATTTTCTGCGTATCTATATCTCTCTAGTACGATGAGTAGAGTATTTTGCTCGTATATTTTAATGAACTTAGGTTCGTTGGGTGATTTACCTACTCGTCGAGTGTCAAGTGACTGCAGTTACGAGTATCTTGGCCATCGCCACCGCGGTAGCATTCGAACCAACGGATTAACAATTATTTATTGTCAACCCCTCGTCGTATCGTGGGTGCGATAGCCCTACTTTCATTCATTAAACGTTCTACGAAGCGAAAATTTATGCGCGAAATTACGTACCATTTCATTCTGTGCTGTACGAGTGTGGATAGGGTGAATCGAGAATAAAAAAATGTCGCACAATGTTGACTAAATTCGTCGGGAACCTTCATTTTGAGTTGAAAGTCACTCGGAACAAATTCTAGTTCTGCAGGTATTCCTGGAGGGCAGATATGAGTCATCGAAAACGAGGTATTCTGAAAAAGTGTCGGAGTATTCCCTCTACGGCCCATGCCCGCCCTATACCTGTTTCGAGAAGAATTACCAGTGCTGATAGTAGATTCTGCGTTGACCTAGGACCATTATCATTAAAATCCGAGAACTCAAAATGTTATCGAACTGACCTAGAAGGTTTTAATTTTGTACCTACGTAGATATGTTTAACCCCCCCCCTCCTCCTCCTTCTAGGGTGGTTCTTATTTTCAAGTTTGAGATTTTTTGCTCACACCTCCCAAAGTTGTTCCATATGGTAAGAAAATAATTCACGATTTTTTTTTATCTCAGGGAAAAAAGTGGTGTCAGATTGCTCCCCCTCCCCAATTTTTCAAAAAATTAAAAAATAGAAAATCACCCAAAATTTTCTAATTTTTGATTTTTTCTTACATTTTAGTTCATCTCAATATTCCTCCTTTGAACCAAAACGGCCCAAAAAATCAATTTTTTCCAACAGTTGTTGAGGTCGGATGTCTACTGGCCGAGAAAACTAACAATTCACGAAAAAAAGTACGAAATTCGATAATGACTAAGAAGTAAGAAAGTATGAAAACCCGTCAAAAATGTACAAAATTTACAAAATTGGAAGAAAATTTTGAAACTCGTTTTTGAAAAATTATTGCACGTGTAAAAATAAGAAATTTGTAATTAGCTCGTGTCCACTTTTGTCAGTTCAGTTATAGTTCGGTAAGTTGTTGAAAGTTTTAGATGATTCAAAGGTAGCCTTCATTTTGTTACAATTTTCTGAGATTTTTTTTTTTTAATTTATAAGTTACTGTTACTGGTAAGTAACTCGATTATAAAATACTGGTAACCATTCATCATTGGAATTGGGTATCAAATAGCAATGTTTCAATGAATTCATAAATGAACCAATTATTTTTTCAAAGTAGGTAGTTTTGTAGTGAAATTTTGAATTTGTCTATGATTTTTTGGAAAATTGAGCGCAATCTGGCAACATTTTTTTCACTTGGAAGGTTGAAACTTCATAGGATTTATTTTGTCTTCGAATCGAATGGATCCACTTTGGGGGTGAGAAAAGAAGAAGCCGAAAAAAAAAATTGCCACCAAGTATAAAATAAGAGCCTTCCTCGATTGCGAGCGGTTTCAAATCATTTTGAGCAGTTAAAAGCCTGCAAAAGATTTCTGAAAGCTGGAATTTTCACAAAATTTCACCAAATAAAGTTGATAAGCTAAAGTTTCCTCAATAGCTTCAGCATGTTGATTGGAAATTTCAGCTCCCCAAAAAATTCCTGAAAAGCTGTAAGGTATCGTATATCAATTTTCAGCATTTTTAGGCCATGTTTACTGAAATTCAGTTTTTTTTGCACTTTTGATCTAAATAATTTAATTTTTTAAGATTCGCCACAAATTGAAAAATCCACTTCAGAACCTGAATTCTTGGCTGGTGGGTGGTGGTGTATTTTTAAATGCTCTTTCGATCTACATTCGATCGATGCAAAAAAATGTTCTGCCAGTTAGGACATCCCTTTTTGAGGGTGATTCTTATTTGGAATTTTTACTTTTTTGCACTTACATTTGGTAATTTTTGGAGTTTGAAAATGAACAAAAAAAAAAGGACGAATTTTCCATCCTAAAGTCATAATTCTAAACAATCCCCTTTTCAGAAAAAAACTTTTTTTTTCGAATTTTCACTCTTTTTTAAAAAAGCTTTACTTACCTACATAGATACCTTTGAAACACCATCACCGCAAGATATTCTTCAATGTCCAAGTGCAGCAGTCTGGAGCAGTAAAACTCCAAAGTTGGCATCGATACGAGAAATTTTAATTTCTGAAAAAACTTCACCCTCCCCCCACTCGGCTCCACGGGGGGGGGTTGAGCCAATGATAAAAAATTCCCTTCTTTTCTAATGTGGGAACCTACAAAAAAACTTCATGTGGAATTGGAGGCCTCACAAACAAATTTCGATAATTCTTAAATTGAGGCTCTAAAGTGTGAAGGGTCACACTCTTTCAATTAAGTAGCTAAATTTCAGTTCGATCGATCAAAGTTGATAAGTTATGAAGGCTGCCTGGTATTCGATGAAACTATCGTCGATAATTTCCTTTTAATTTTCATCGCTGTAGTCGTCTTCGAATATTGACTGAATCAGTCTTGTGTTTGTTACACCGGAAGGTATATACTACTCGTATAAGATGAATATGAGTCATTTCCGCATCATTCGGCGGCGAATGAAATTATTATGCAGCGCCGCACTCCCCAGCATCGAGCATATCTCTTCTCTCTGCTATACCCTCGCGTCGCGTCGCGTCTTTGAAGCTTTATACTCGTACTTATCGCCGAAAATTTCCAACTCGGATAAAGTTTTACCTGCGAGTAACTTTTTGTAGCTGATGATGACGAGTTTATTATTACAAAGAAGCTTATAACTATACGCAAATTTTGTCTATATCATCGAATGTGATACGAAGGCTTTAAAGCTTTCCAACGCTTTTCTTAATTTTCTTATAGATGAAATCTCGACGTAATCTTATTTATCGCTCGATTCGGGTATTACGCCTTGTTCTGTACGAGTCTAATTCTATTGTCGAATTTTCGAAATACATAATGTCGAATTCGTATGTAGGATTATTTTGTTTCGGCGTGATTGCTTTTCGATTCGACGTTCCGGTTCGTGACCTTGTATAATAGTTCGTTCGGGTGTTTTTCTCGAAATTACATAACTTACACTATTCGACGCGACGCGACGCGACGGTACGGTATTGATGAATTTCAGTTTTGAGAGAAAATATTCCGTTCTTTAATTTGTCGCGGGGCAAAAAGTTTTCTTTTTGGTTTCCAACTTCAACTATTGAATTGAAATGTTGGACCATCTGTACCAAGTGAAATTGTCACACATTATATTATATGTAGGTTCAGAAAACTTCTTTTACAAGTGGTTGTGTAATGGAACCAGCTCGGGTGGGTTGCATAATTACTATGAAAAGTAAATGAAATTGGGGTGATTGGAGAGGGAGGAGGGGGTGTTAACTGCATATTACGAGTAGATTTTCTGTCCATTTCCAACTGTTTGCTAGTCTTTGACAAATCTACTGTTAAATATGAAAAATACGAGTGAAAATGGAAAGTATTCGTGTAAGCAGTGTCGATCTTATAATAATTTGACCTTTTCTTTATACGACTGCCGACGGGTGTTTGGAAAAATGCTACTGAAAATATGCGCACGTAAAGTACACGCGCATAACTTATTCACATTGGCGCATATGGAAAAGCCACTTTTCATTTGTGTACATGTATTTTTGTATAAACTAACAGTAGGCGTTTAGAGTTTGCGATGACGACGATGGGATGCGGCGCGACGCGGGCCGCGGGCGCACCGCTCGGTATTTGTACGTGAAATCTCAAACGCGAGCCATGAAAAAGAACAAATGTAGAATTTGAATAGCTCCTTCATTCGAGCACACTTACGTAAACCATTAAAAGCACTTTGTTCAAAACTAGGTAATAATAGATGATGTATTTAAAAGCACTCCCTGTGTACGGATGCACTTTGCGCTTCCACAGGGCAAACGTATAGGGTATAGGAGTACGGTGTATGGTGTAGCGTCTACTTATGCGTTCGGCCAGCCGTGTGATCGTTTAATGTTAGTGCACTTCTGCTATAAGTAGGTAACCGGTACCCATGGACAAGATGCTCGACTCATACCTATATGTCGTATGTTATCTTCAATTTGTTTCAATTGTCCCTTCCTACAAGAGCTACGAGTAAAACAAGACTGAAGAAAAATCACAACTTTCTGCGGTGATAACATTAGGTACCTCTATGGTAATTTTCTTTTGCTCTGGCCCCCACCAAACCAGTTTTTGGGAAAACCCAGCTTCAAAAGATGGCATCCACAGAAACAAGAATAATAGTTGGAGACTTCAACAGCCATAGTGTAATCTGGGGATATGCTGAAAATGATATAGATGGTGGCCTAGTGGAGATATGGGCTGAAGAGCAGAAGCTGAGCTTGGTCTTTGATGCAAAACTGCCGGCATCCTTCAATAGTGGAAGATGATTAGCAAGTGATATAGCAGAATCTAGACAGAAAAAATGACAGGAATTAGTAGAAAATCTGGATTTCTGCGAAGATAACTGAAAAGCCTGGAAACTGTTGAAGAGACTTGATGGAGGCAAAACCCAACAGAGCAATTTCATTCAGGTTACAGCTAACCAAGTAGCCCATCAACTACTCCTGAATGGCAAGACTGACAGCAAAAGCAGCCGAACAAAAGTGGAAAGATGCATGGATGAGGAAGTGAATAACTTTGCTGCAACAATTACTAATAAAGAAGTGAAGTCTGCATTCAAATTGTCCAAAAATAGGAAGGTTGCTGGTGTGGATAACATATATACTGAACAGATCAAACACTTTGGACCAAAGTCAATAAATTGGATCCAAAAAGTGTTTAATGCCTGTATAGAAACTTCAAGAATGTCAAGACTATGGCGACAGGCACATCCCGTACAACAATGACCATGCTAATTTCGATGTGAATGTCGATCCATCCACATCCGTCACTTTTGGATGCCACATGTCGATGTGAATTTCGACCCTGTGTCGAGCTAATTGTCGATGTAATTGTCGACTGATGTTGATCTACATTCGTGTCGACAATTGGCTCCACACAGGGTCGAAATTCACATTGACATGGGGCATCCAAAAGTGACGGATGTGGATGGATCGACATTCACATCGAAATTTATATCGACCTCCTGCTTCGTCAAGTTATAGAATTTGAATTTAAAATTTTTTAATTTTTTGTTCCAAAAATTATTTCTTCTGACGTGGCTATTGCTAGTGCTGAAAACAGCATCGATGCAAAGTCGACTTCCGAAGAAGTACAGATGAAAAGTCTGTATAATCAAGAAGTTCAACAGAAATCCCTTATATCAAAGATGGTGCAATACTTTATCTGCGAGTATCAAACTAATCCATTTTCATGTCGACATGTCGATGTTAATGTTGATGTGAAATTCGACATCAACAAAATACATCCACAATATCAACATCATATCATCTACAACTCCAAACTGCGGAAAAGTGAATAATTTCATCAATTCCCTAAAAAATTTGTTTTCCACATTGAACAAGATCATATTTTTGAATGTTTACTAAAATTTTAAACACTAAAACAGAAATTTTAATTCAGAAAAATTGGTCGACATAGTTGTAGATGTAAATTTCGAGCATCGAATTTTACATCTACATTTCGAGATGGCATGTTGAGGTATCAGAAATGATGAGAAAATTTTGAAAATTTTCATTTACCTGGCTTTTGTATGGACAGAAGATTCCTACTAAACAATTAATTGATCACTTTTCCATCATATGTTGGAAAAAAACGTAGTCGATGTAAATGTCGACGTCGACAATTGTTGTGCGGGATGTTAGTGGGTCATTCCATGCCAAATTGGCGGATTTTTGCACGAGGGTTCTTCGATTTTTTTCAAAATCAGATCATGTGTAGAGGTCATCAAACGATGACGAGTTGGCTGATGATGATCTGGGTGAATGCGGCGACGTTCAGACTGACAAACACTTATTTGAGTGTGAATTATTAGGAGAAATCAATCCTGAAAAATTAAATGGGACACTTGATGATGAAGCAGTTAGATTCCTTGGGTACTGGCAGGAGAAGGGTATGTTAATTTAGGCATGTCAACCTGATACGAGAAAAAAAATTGCATCAAAATCCGAGACCGTTTCTGGAGTACTGCTGAGTGGTTGAAAGTTTGCGAATCACAACATTTATGTAATCCTGCAGGTAATCAAGTGTCATTGCCCCGTGTCCTGTGTGCTTCTCACGCATTCAGCAAAGCTGTGGCCCATTGCTCTGTAAACGGAGTCAGTCCGCCGCCACCAGGTTGATCTGGTTGATGATCATCCTCATGCTGTGGCTCTTTCTACTCTGCCTTGCACAAAAATTGTCTCCTTGGCATCCGTTCCTGTGACCCATCCAGAAGTACTAAAGTATTCGGCCAAGCACCACCTGCACCACAGTCAGAGAGGTGTTAGTTCTTTTTGCTGTCTAAAGGACTCTCAGCAGCAGTCTCCAGCACCACATTTTTATCCCTTTGATCCATTGCCGATCTTCTTTACGAATGGTCCGAATGGTCCAAAGTACATTGTAAGTAAATGATGTAATGTTTGTTGGTTGGGTCCAATCATCTGGCCATTCTCCAGTTTGCCACATGCGATTGCAGATGTGTAAGATGAACTCTTTGAGTGACTTCCAAGTACGATATTAAGCCAAAATATGAAAAAATATACCTAATTCTGAAACTGGGGAAATATTTTGGAACGCAAATGTGTCAATTTTGGGGCATTATTGCCAATTTCAAAAAATAGGAAAAAACTAATCCAATTTTTGCGCTTTACTTACCACTTTCAGTTGGAATTTTTCGGGTATTAAAAATACGGTCAACTTTTTGGTTTGCTATTGCATATATGTACTTACACGAACAGAACACCCATGACCTCAAAGCTACAGACAATAGAGAAGTACGAGTACCTAGTACCTACTACATAGCATTGGCCTGTAACATAGCTCAAACTTACAATATATCTAGAACATATTTCAAGAAAAAAAACACGCCATAAATTATATTTTATTACGTTGTGAATTTTTAAAAGGGTAATTTTCGCGATGAATATTATCGCATATCAACGACGACGCGATAGTCAATAATGAGCGCGACATTTTCAACAACATGGCACCATCGATAAAGTATTTCTAACTGCTATGAAATACGAATTCAACTCGAAATGTAGTTGTCTTTTCGCCTCTGTTGGGGGAAAAAAAGGTCGTTAACGAGTTTGAATAAAACCACAGCTCGATTTACTCGGTGAAAGCGTGCTACTGCATTTATAAATTGAGTAAAACGGTCGTAGAACTGAAATATAGGTACCTACCTACTCTAATTTAAAGTATGTACAGAAAACAGATTGCGAATTACAATGAAGAAGGACAATAATTTGCTCTTTGTTGTCGATGTCGTTGTGGGTGTTACGAAGGTACAAATTGATAAAACTTGATTTGATCGCGAAAAAATCTGACGAAACTCGTGACATTCGATTACTCTCACGAGTTTGCAGATCAATTTGGGGTGAAATGATCGGATTTGATCAGAAGAAATTAGATTAGAGATTTTTCAGATTGGATCTGATCGAATTTAATCAAACTGTTCTATTTAAAAGCTCTAAAACTAATTTAGACGGTTTTTTTATGGCAATTTAAAAATCTGGAATTCGCTCTCGGATAACTCGAACCCCCCCCCCTCCCTCCCTCCACATTCAGACCCAATTCATCATAATATCAAAATTAAACTATACGGTAAAGTGGAATTTAGCTTTCCCGAAAAAGGCTCATATCAAATTTCAGCTTTCTAAATCAATTTGGTTAAATTTTGATTTTTTTTCCAGTTATTTTTAAACCCAAATACCTGCTACTTATTTTCAAAAATTCACCAAAAATTGACAAATGTACAAGGGCTCTGAAAGTTTGGCCGTTGATGTATTTTTTATGCGCTTTTGATTTAAGCTTGCCCGGGTTCAAGAATTTTTTTGCCTGCTGAAAAGATTCCCCTCTGATTGTGAGCAGATTTTGTGGTTTTATCAATTTCTTGCACAACGCGGTGCCTACGACTCAAAAATGTGATACACGCTCGAAACACACGTACGACATGAAATTCCTCTTAAAATTTCTCCACATCATCATCTGCGAGTTGGAGTTTGCTTTTCTTTCGACACGTGCGTCGTATATCGCACGAACACGCGATGAAATGGAAATAATACATATACAGTATATAAGAAGCCCAAACTCTATTTGACCACTCATCGCGGATGCATAAATGGCAAAAGGCTTAGTCGTATTTTACTTTTTGGTCGTGGAAATAGCATCGTAATTGATGCATAGGCTAGATAGAGATTCTGTGTCTGTCTTGGTATGTACATGGCACATAGGACTCGTATTGTCTATGTATGTATGGCATGGTATAGCACCCATAATTCAAGCCAAAGCTCGCTCTGCGTCTGTCTGTCTGCCTGTATATCTGTATAAACGCGAAATACGTGATAACAATGAATATTATGTGCAAGATGAACGCAGATGCCCTAGTATTTCTGCTTTAACGCGCAATTTTTTCTATTCTCTCATCTCGTATTGTATATACGAGAGTGTGTATTTCCCGTTATTATGTTGCCTTCTGAATCCAGCTCATAAAGATGTGCCAGATGTAAAAAATGAAAAAGGAAATATCAAAGCGAATTGTTGCCGAGAAGAAAACGGCATGAAAAAAAAATATATCACATACACCAGACCCGAGATGTAAGTACTGATCAAAGAATATGCGATTTTGCAACGAAATAGAGAGACTTTGGTTCGATGTTTACGCTATCAAAAACTATATTAGCTTTAGTGTAGCCGAAGCCTATTTCAGTTGTATGTAATTTGATATCGCGTAAATTTTTTTGGACAGATTGCGGAAGAAGAAAAAAAAATACAAAATACGAAATAAAAACTGGAAAATCTTGTATCTTTTCGTTTCATCTGTTTCGAGTAGGATTTATTTTCTATTTTTGTATGTTCGCATTTTCCATTTTCTTTTTCATTCATTTTTTAAAACAATTCAACAGATGAACTACCTTAACGTTGATGGTGACTGGGGAGGGAAAAGTACATTATCTTTCACGTACTTACCTCGTCAGTTCCTCCTCGAGGTTTTTTCAATCGTTTTCATGGTTTAAATACGGAATTGTGTCGAGTCGATGGTTCTGAGGTGAGGTGTTTGGGCGGTCAAAATTTTGGACGAATGGATGTGAAATGACCAGACCTGATTGATTCGCTGATTTTTTTCCTAATTGGGCAGTAAAATTTTTCCAATTTGTCTGTACAATATTCAATTTTGAAAACTTTGTGTGAAATGGCGCAAAGCTTTTATTTCAAGCTTTATATTGGCTACTTTCAACGGTTCTATAAATGTAAGTATCTCAACGAGCATAAGCATTTCTAGGTCGGACGAAGAGGAATTGGAAGAGGGTCTTGAAATACGCCACCAGAAGCAATTTTAGGAGCTGAAATTAATTTTTCGATTTTTGGCGAATTTTCGCAAATTCAAATTTGGTTTATTTCTCATGAAAAAAATCGAGAGATCGAAATAACGTACGAGGCTGAATTGTGATTTGTACTCCATTTTTATGACCTCGCGAGTCGATGCAGATTCTTGTGGATTCCAAATCTGCCAAAATCCGTATAAAAAGAACACATCTGTTGTGTTCAAAAAATGCGTAGGTATAAATTAATTAGGACGGCCGGATCCCCCCCAAAAAAATTCGGCAGATTTTGAAAAAATTCAACAGGAACTTTCGTTTTGAGTTGAAAGTTCCTTAATGAATATTTCAATCGCAGAGGTGCCCCTGGAGGAGATAAATACCCCTCGAAGAAAAGGAATTTTCAAAAAATCGTATTTTTTCGCTCCTGTCGCTGCCCAACCTGTTTGGGAAAAAATGGCCCAGCCCTAAATGAAAGTACATATTTGAGATTTTGCGCCAATCTACATATAGGTACATACGATGTTTTCGTCAAAATCCAAGACCACTTTTAGGGTTCTACTGAGCCGTTAAAAATTTGAAAATCGTTCGTGTTTCGCAAAAATTTTCTTCGCAAAAACCAAAATATTGAAAGATATCGTTCCTGAAACTGGGGAAATATTTTGGAACGCGGTGGTTTCAATTTTTGGGTCATTACTGTCAATTTCAAAAAAACCTAAAAACGTGAAAATTTTGAGGTAATTACCTAAAGCGGTTTAGCGATTGCCCAATAAGCTCCAACTAAAATTATATTCGCTGAATTTCATTTTTCGCTTCTTCAAAGTGATTTGAAATTTCTGGAAAAAATCGTTGTAGGCTCCAGAGTGACCCAAAAAAAGTAGTTGATGATATGGGGGAGTTGAATCAAAAGAGTCATTCAAACTGAAAAAGTATAAAAATGGCCTTTGAAACAGCTTTTTTGAAGTTTTCAAATACCTAAGCATTCCCGAATTCACCGAAAATCCAAAAATAAACTTTAGGACCTGAAAATTTTCGATAGTTTCTTTTCGAATATTTTGCGATAATTAAGACGAAACATGGCGAGATATGAATTTTGCTAATTTCAAAAGACCAAAAAATTTGTCACGTCATCGGCTATTTTTCTCGATTTTTTGAAATAGCCCATAACGGCCAAAAAAAGTTGGCACCACTGCGTTCGAAAATAATCCCCCAGTTTCAGAAATGAAATTTTTCGATATTTTGGTCTCATCGATGCGAAATATTTGAGAATAAAAAATGTTTAAAACACGAATTTACGCAAAAATAAGATTTTTGAGTAGGTTAGCTAGTACCTATCGATAAAAGTTATCAAATTCGAATGGACCACGGTACAGCGAAATACGAGTAGTCTAATGTTTATCTCGTAACAGGCAAAAGGTATGTAAACAATAAACATCGCACATCTCAAACGCTTCTTCAACAGCAAAGTCGAGTGAAACATTCGCAAAGACAACAGTGAACTACGAAATTCAGATAAGTAACTGGAAAGGACGATCATTGATCATCTATAAAATTTAAGCATTTGTTAAACAACCCCTCAGTCGAGTATATCCTTTTGCAGTATATTCAAACAACTCGCGATAGATACCTACTCGTACTTTTCAAACCATCCAGCTGCGCCATTCGAAATTTATTCAATCGAATTAAAGATAGTTGTCTTTAGACGACGAGAGATCTAATTATAACGGCCAAGTTTAAGAACACCCAACTAAGGAAAACAAACTCGGAAAAACAACTGGCAAAAAAGTTGTCGTGTTCTTTCTTTTTTTTTTTGCTGGCGAACACAAACTTCACCGTTGTAGCGTGAATTCCGGCAGGTATACTTGATATGGGATAACATTTCCAGATACCTACGTGGAAGAGGTTAAAGGGCAATGGCATATTTTATGGGCGTCGAAGAACGTGAACGAGGAAAAAAAGCAACTCGAATACGAATGCGAATACGAATACAGGATAGTGAGGTGTGCTCTAAAAGGAATACCTAACGAGATTGTATTTTTTCGCCTTATTTTCACATATGTACGTTGAAAATTTTTCCACTTGGAGAAATTCACAATGGAAGAAATTACGACCAGTTAGGTGGACTGTAAGGGATGCGCGTAATACGCTATGTGCGTGATTACGATCGTTATAAATTTTGTATGCACGAGTATGTAATGTACTAAAACACATTAGCAGGCCGAACTGATATCCAAGAACCGACTGCTTATGGTAGGCTACTTATGCCCGCTAATCGCCAGCTAAAGGTTAAAACGATCGTAGTAAAGGTATTTTTGATTACAGGTATAAGAATACGTACGTATTTTTCAAGTCGATCGAGTAAAAAATACCCGCCATGTGCCCTTTGGGCGACCAATTGCACGCAGTTCGAGAGGTGTGACAATACACCAAAATGTGTTCATATCATGTCATCGCACGTAGCCTATAACTACGAATTACGTATAGTACGCATGAAAAAAATTACCCACGCTACGTCAAATAAATACACAGTAGGTCTACGCTATATGTATAACTTACTATACGAATAAGTATCACGACCACCTTAATCTAAACCAAATTACAGCACGAAACCAGGCCAAGGATTAATTTCGATTTTTTCCTCGCCAACTTTGTTTCGCGTCTCATCGTCGCTCTATGGTACTATAGGTGTAGGTACTTTAAATTCTCCGAAGAAAATCTTTCAATTTGAAAAATATTTTCCTCCGATTCAGCAGCTAAATTAAAAATCAAACAATTTCGATACACCATTACACCATACCTACATTTATGTATTATGTAATTTGCATCATTTGGGTGAAAAGCAAAGCTATAGTATGAGTTTGAGTACACAGACCCTAACCAAGAACCACGGAGCAGCCTCGTTTCCCACTATCGTACGAGCTGTTCTCGCATCTTTACCGCGTATACTTATAATACGTACGAGTATTATAAACCTAGGCGATGCGATGAAGATTTTACAAAGTTGCGAAAAATGTTGGAAAATGATTGATGATCGTGACATTGTAAGGAAATAGTTTTTCGATTATTGCCGCAAAAATGTTTATACGTGTACAGCGTGTCCTATAAACTTAACACTCTCAGCGAATATCAACGTTGAACGCTCTCGCTCTCGCTCTCGCAGCTAACGCCTTCTCTCTACTCGTATACTTTCTTCGCTTTTGTCGACAAAATGAGTCGGTGTCGTTATTCAATCCGCGCGTTTTCTTTTTACTTGATAATATGTCTTCATCCTTATGTCATCGTTTCATTCTTGCCTATTTTTTTTTTTTTTTTTTTTTGTTGCTTTCTTTTCACGCTTCTACTTCGTCTTATTACTTTTTTCCTTCGTTGTGGGCGCCAAAGTTTGATATGTAATCAAATTCAGAAGTGATTTTGAGTTTTGCCAACTTCCAAAGGAAAAAAATAACGCGAGGAAAAAGAATCGAACGAGTTCAAAGTGCTCGATATAACCAAGAATTATACGTGTTGGTAGGTAATAGAAATTCAATAAACAGGCAAGGCGTGCAAACGATACTGAAAAATTCGTTTTCAGAAAATATTTCAAATGAAGACGCGAATTTCATGAGACAGAGATGCTGCAGGTCAATTTACAACACAAAGTAAATTATCCCCGAATTTTATCATTTTTAATGTAGAATAATAAGTAAGTATTGATCGTTATCAATATCAAACATCGAAGTTTTTTTTTTCGGCCCACGCTTTAATATATCTAATAATTTCATGAATTTTCATTCCCCCCTCCCTTTCCTCAAAAATACCTATTTTATTAAATTAGTCAGGCCCTATAAACGGTTATTTTTATACTCTTGACCGTTTTCTTCCAATATAATCCTGCTCTTGACATGAAAAATTAAGCATGCGACTAAAATTTAAATTTTTTACAGTCTGAAAAACAATAATGCTCACAAAAGAAGTATATCTAAGTACATACATACCTACTTACTTACTGACAAGCAGAGGCGAATCGAAGTCATTTCATTTGGAGGGGGGGTGTATCATGTCATTTTGCCGACAAAAAAATTGTGATTTTTCTGACAAAAATCAAAATTTTAACATGCTGAATACCAGTAGCGTATGCTGAAATCATTGGGGACAGGGTTATTTTCATTTTTGATGGAGGGGGAGCAAAACCAGATTTTTGGACATGAAAAATCGGAATTTTAGATAATTTTCTGAAAACTTTTCAAAAAGAATTATCAGTTTATTGAAAAGAAGGTAAAATTACTGCTCGAGCGAAGCGAGAGCGACATTTTTTTTAAAAAATTGGTCCAAAAAACGAAAAAAAAGTCATTTTTGTATGTTTTTGAACAGTTAGTTGGCTCTATTCAGAGAAAATGAAAAATTCGTACTATTCAAATAGTTTGAGTATTACTACGAGTATTTCAGGAATTTTCTTTTCAATTTTTGAGTTCACGTCAATTTTAATGAAGGAATTTTTTTTTGATCTCAATATTTTTCAAATTCAATCACAGATTTCGCGAAATTGTGAGTTTGAAAGTGGGCCGAGCGAAGCGAGGGCAAAAGATTTTGAAAATTTGTAGTTTCAAGAAGCAAACCAGCAGTAATTTTGATGTGAAAGGTTAGTTTGAAAAATAGAAAACAACATTTTAGCCCGAGCGAAGCGAGGGCAAACGCTTTTTAAAGAATTGAGAATTTTTGAGGATAGTTTGCTGATTTTGTCGGCAAATTAACGATTTGATTTTGCCGACAAATTCCGAATTTTCAAATGATTGGGGGGTGTGTATACCCCCTATACCCCCCCTTAAAGCCGCCCCTGGCTACGAAGTACTGCAGGTGAATTTCAAGTCGTTTTGAAGCCTCCAGCGGCTTCTTGAAAATTCCTGAAGCCTCCAGCATGATTTTTGAAACTCGAAATTTGCAAAAATTCCATCAAATTGGAATTGTAAAGCTGAAATTCATTCTAAAAACTAATTTCAATAAGCTACGAAGTACTGCAGGTAAATTTCAAGTCGTTTTGGAGCCTCCAGCGGCTTCTTGAAAATTCCTGAAGCTTCCAGCATGATTTTTGAAACTTTAAATTTTTACAAAATTTCATCAAATGGAGACGGAAAGCTGAAATTTATTCTGCAAACTAATTTAAATACACTACGAGGTCAGCTGTAGGTGGATTTCAAGCTGTTTTGGAGCCTCCAGTATATTTTTGAAACTTGAAATTTCCCCAAAATTTCATCAAACTGAAATGGAGAGTCGAAATTCATTCTGCAAACTAATTTCAATACGCTACGAAGTTGACTGCTGGTGGATTTCAAGGCGTTTTGGAGCCTCCAGCGACTTTTTGAAAGGTTGTATGGCGTTTTTTTGGAAAATTGAAATTTCGTAAAAGTACTCAGCAGGAAGCTTCAAAACCATATGAAACCACCATGTAGCCTGCGAAGTAAATTTCAGCTTGCCAACTCCATTCGATAAATTGATGTTGCGGGAATTTCAAGTTTCAGAAATCTACTGGAGGCTCCAAAAATTTTAAAAAAGTCGCTGGTGGCTCCAAAACGGCTTGAACTCACCTGAAGTCTTCTTCAGAGGGTGTTAAAATCGGAGTGTAGAGTAAATTTCAGCTTTCCATCTCCATTTGATGAAATTTTGTAAAAATTTAAAGTTTCAAAAATCATGCTGGAGGCTTCAGGAATTTTCAAGAAGCCGCTGGAGGCTCCAAAACGACTTAAAATTCACCTGCAGTACTTCGTAGCGTATTGAAATTAGTTTTTAGAATAAATTTCAGCTTTACAACTCCAATTTTATGGAGTTTTGTGGAAATTACGAGTTTTAAAAATCTGCTGGAGGCTCCAGAACTGCTCAAAACGGGTTGAAACCGTTTCCAATCGATTTGGCATGTCGAAAATAGGATATATCCCAAATTTCAGCTTTCTTGGTCAATTTGGTAAAATTTTGATTTTTCCCCTCATTTTTGGCCTAAATTGGATTTTCAAAAATTCACCAA
The DNA here is from genome assembly GCF_950023065.1 of Planococcus citri. Classification (NCBI taxonomy): domain Eukaryota; kingdom Metazoa; phylum Arthropoda; class Insecta; order Hemiptera; family Pseudococcidae; genus Planococcus; species Planococcus citri. The sequence continues at coordinate 82,383,702 of NC_088679.1, read as the reverse complement.
AAATCGAAAAACGCACTTTAGCACTTGAAATTTTGACAGGTGATAAATTTTTGCATGATCTTTCGATCTACCTTTGTGAGGTTTGAAAAATTTTGTGCTAGATAGTCCTATGTTGAAACGCAAAATCTGCGATTTCGGCTGACCTGTCAATCGAAATGGCCGCCATTTTAGGCCAACTTTTTTTTGGGCAAGTTTGCTTTAAAATGTTCCTTAGGATGTCCCCTTTAAGAAAAAAGTTGTCCCGGAGGATCGGCGGGGGGGTGCAATTACTCCTATTGTCATTTGCCGGACTAAGGACTATACATAAGTATTAAGATCATATTATACTCGTACATATATTCAGGGGATAATGATCAGAGCAGTTTAGAGCTGTTTAATGAGATCTGATTAGATCAGATCAAGCGTACATTTGGTCAGATTCAATTTATAGGAATGCAATACATAATTTTCTCACGCGTGTGTGGATTTTTATAAATAGGTGTAGGCTACATATTTAATCGTTTAGGTACCTCGGTTTTTCAGTTCTTGCGAAATTACAAATTTGAAGATGTGTGCGGTATTATGCTTTGAAGGGATGAGTTGGGGGGGGGGGCATTACAATTGGCGATCATCGAATTTAAACGCGTATATTGAACAGTGAACACCATGCCCCACAATCGTTCTGTTTTTGTTTGGTTGTTTTTCAAAAATCGCCCAAAATTGTGAAACTTTTTTATGCAATGTTTTCTCAGTAGTTGGTTACGTTCATTGAAATCGATAGGGTACCGCATTTCACCCCTCTACGAGAATTTCACGCTTACTAAATCTATAAAAAAAATTCCCCCAAAACGAATAATTTCTTCGAAAAGAAAATGTGTATGGTACCTAATTTAATTATTCATCTCGGCGATTATTTCGCTAATAAATTAGAAAAGTTGAAAAGTATATCTGACTATGAAAGCCGAATTTGGAGCAAGAGAGTGGGGAAGAGGGGGTCGGGTCTCGTTGCGGGTTACGCGGATATGGCGGAAAAGCGAAATAAAATGATACCGCGTATAGTTGGAATGCGAGTTTATCAATCATTTTCCAACCCATACTCGTATTCTCCGTAGAAGATACGGTATCGGTAGGGGTAGGGGTTGGAGTAGAGGTAGATATTGCAAAGAGTGGCGTTGGCTTTTGCGGTGTGGCATGAAAAAGCAATTCAATTTAGCTGCAAGACACTTATGGTTTATTCAGCGATGTTTTGCGGATTGTTAAATGCCGTGTGTACTGCAGGTAGAATACCTTACCTACTCGTACGTATGTCTACGTACAAATATATGTATTTGCTGTTTGACGTTTGGCACGCGCGACATTCTCCGTTATACTTTTGGGGATTATCGTTATTGTACGCGAGTACTTCTACCTCTATCCCTATATCTACTGTATATGTACATACCAGAATGCAGACTATAGGGTACGTAGACTTACTCATATGGTAGGTATTCCTTTACCTGGCTTCGAAAGCCATGCACTGCGTTGGCGTATAGGTATTGTTCCCGTTCGCGACACAATTTCGGCGAGTAAGACGAGACACTCAGGCTCATCTTTGAACTACGAGTACATTGAAAGGTTTATAATCGCTTTTAATGCTCGTTTGCTCGTGTACGATCGAGCCCGAGTTTGAGCCTGAATTTGTAGGTTTGTAAGCGTATTCGTATCGAGAGAACCTTGAATTTGTTATTTGATCGCGCCGTAAGATGAATGGCGAACCATTTATAATGGGCTAAGCGTAAATTTTAACTTTGACAAATTACTGGTACGAGTACAAGCGATAATTTATTACGTTGATTGCGCACACGACGTAGTCTTTTGGGATTATTGCGACGTTTGGCGGCGCGGCGTGGCAGTCGCGATTTCGGCGTCGTCATCGTCATCGTCATCGTCTCAAAGAATACTTACTTACCATACCTATCCCGCACCTACTCGTCTCGTCGAAACGTTTTTAATTAATTTCAATAAATTGCCAATTAATTTAGAATTAAATTGTATTAATGTAGGTGCTTTTCGACGGCGCGGCTTCGGCGACGACCGAGGCTGATTTATCGAAATTGATTTGTCGCTTTTGCGAGATTAAACGTTTCGATGCTCGGCTGCTTGGCGCGTTAATTAATGTTATTTAAACGATACCTCGACGTCGCGTCGACTGCTAACTTTGTAATGTAAATCGAGTCGAGATTTCCTTATTGTACAGATTATTTTACCTGTACAGTCAGAGGGCAGCACAGGGGAAATGCTACGTTCGAAGTTCGAAGCAAAATAGTGCAGTTTTACTGGAGGGAATGGGTCTTCAAATTAGCAAAGGATACGGCCATTTTAGAAGCTGCGAAGACGTGAAATCTGCTGGGAAGAATCTGTCAAGTTATGAATTTGAAAACCGATTCGGAAAACTTGACCGTATTCGTATGGTATCCTTACAAAGAATTCCCTGATCTTAGCCCACACATTGGCGGTGTTGTCAAAAAGTCTTAAAAAACTCGCTGAAACTAACTCCAGTCTCCAGCTATAACAACGTGCAATGTTCATGTGTGTTAGAAAATACCTAGGAGCCAACTCGGGATGTATCAGCGTGGCGCGGGGGCGGTGACTCGATGGGTTAAATCATAATTTTGACACTATCGCCGCGAACTTGTCTCCAAAATAATGAACAGTATCGCGTACGAAATCTGTTGCGGAAACTTTCGTATACTCGGAGATTTACTCGCTTTTATGACTTACGAGTCGAGTATGAACGATACAACTTGAGCAATATAAAACTATCCGGTGTATAGCGCAGCGTATGTGTTTGACTGTTTGTTTACTGTTTGCTAACGAAACCCATCGCTTTTCCTATAATTTTCCAACTGGGACGAATTCCCTTATACGGATCTTATACGTAACTTCTTACGTTGGTAAACAACTTGAAAGTAGGTACGTCTACGTACATATGTCACGTGTAGATATGAAAAACTTGGAAACAGAAAAATAACCGGACATTAGTCGAAATACATAAAAAGTCGATGATTTTTTTCTCGTCCATGATTTGGGATATTCGCTTAAAGGTATTCCAATTAGGAGCCAGTACAAAACGTTTTGGACTGTACAAGAAGCATCGAAAGAGCTTCCAAACATGCTCGTGCATCGACACTTCAACTGGGGTCATTCCACGTCAATTAAACCAAGAAGTGGTAGGGAGGTTCGGCGATTTTTTTGAAATTTTTCCTGCGGAAAGACCTTCCGAAGGGATGACCAATGGCGCAAATCGCAGCCCTCTTAGTCCGGCATATGACAATAGGAGTAATTGCACCCCCCCCCCCGCCGATCATTCGGGACAACTTTTTTCTTAAAGGGGACATCCCAAGGAACATTTTAGAGCAAAGTTGCCAAAAAAAAAAGTTGGCCTTATTTACAAAATGGCGGCCATTTTGATTGACAGGTCAGCCGAAATCGCAGATTTTGCGTTTTAACATAGGACTTGCACGAACTTTTTCAAACTTTACAAAGGTAGATCGAAAGATCATGCAAAAACTTATCACCTGTCAAAATTTCAAGTGCTAAAGTGCGTTTTTCGATTTTTGGTGAATTTTTGAAAATCGAATTTAGGCCAAAAATGAGGGAAAAAATCAAAATTTTACCAAATTGACCAAGAAAGCTGAAAGTTGGGATATACTCTATTTTCGACATGCCAAATCGATTGGAAACGGTTTCAACCCGTTTTGAGCAGTTCTGGAGCCTCCAGCAGATTTTTGAAACTCGAAATTCCCACAAAATTCCATCAAATTGGAGTTGTAAAGCTAAAATTTATTCTAAAAACTAATTTCAATACGCTACGAAGTACTGCAGGTAAATTTCAAGTCGTTTTGGATCCTCCAGCAACTTTTTGAAAATTCCTGAAGCCTCCAGCAGATTTTTGAAACTTTAAATTTTCACAAAATTTCATCAAATAGAGATGGGAAGCTACGGAGAGTTGAAATTCATTCTGCAAACTAATTTCAATACGCATTTCGGCTGACCTGTCAATTAAAATGGCCGCCATTTTGTAAGTAAGGCCAACTTTTTTTTTGGCAACTTTGCTCTAAAATGTTCCTTGGGATGTCCCTTTTAAGAAAAAAGTTGTCCAGTGGATCGGCGGGGGGGGGGGGTGCAATTACTCCTATTGCCATATGCCGGACTATATATCTAGCCCATTTTTAAAGGCAGCCAGGGGGTGTCAAAGTTTTCAGTGAACCAAAAATATCATCCATTTCAGCAGTGGATTATTCGGCGATAACCGCGATACCTACCAAAATGGAACTTTTTCTCATAGTTAGGGATTTTGAAATGCTTTTTGGTGATATCATGAAAATCAGTGTTGCCACTTTTTTCGTACAAAAAATTAGCTCAAAAAGTTTCAAAACGTAGTTTTCATATCGATCCGACTCTCAAAAATTCTGAAAAAAATATATTATGCACAACTTTTCATGCTGAACAACATATTAAAAAATTGGGATGGTAACATGTTGCAAAGTTGATTTTAAAAAATTCAAAGTTTGCGAAAAAATGCGATTTTTTGATTTAAAACATGAAAAAATGTATTGATAGGTGAAGCTGACCCATTTGACCCCTATTTTACGTATCTGTTAAAAAAGTCGAAAAAACCGGTTCACTCAATGAAATATGTAGTAACTCCTCACAAAAAAATCAAAATTCGAAAAGATTCAAAAAATGAACGAATTTTTATTTTTTTGTTGCAAGTGTAATTTTTATCAACTTTTTCATGAAATACGTCAGAAAGAGGTCAAAATAAGACAACTGAATAAATTTAAACTTTTTTTGATGTTTGGAATTGAAAATTGAATGTATTCGAATTTTGATTTTTTGTGATGAGTTCATTTCATCGGGTGAAAGGGGTTTTTCAACTTTTTCAATGGATGCGTAAAAATAAAGGTCAAATGGGTCAACTTTACCAATCAAAACTTTTTTTCACGTTTTAAATCAAAAAATTGCATTTTTTCGCGAAGTTTAAATTTTTTAAAATCGACTTTGCGGCAAGTTACCATCTCAATTTTTTAATATGTTGTTCAGCATGAACAGTTGTCTATAGCATATTTTTTTCAGAATTTTTGAGAGTCGGAACGATATGAACACTACGTTTTGAAACTTTTTGAGCTAATTTTTTGTACGAAAAAAGTGGCAACACTGATTTTTATGATATCACCAAAAAGCCTTTCAAAACCCCTAACTATGGGAAAAAGTTCCATTTTGGTAGGTATCGCGGTTATCGAGTAATCCACTGCTGAGATGGATGATATTTTGGTTCACTGAAAACTTTGACACCCCCTGGCTGCCGTTAAAAATGGGCTAGAGGGTTGCGATTTGCGCCATTGGTCATCCCTTCGGAATTGGTCTTTCCACAGGAAAAATTTAAAAAAAATCGCCGAACCCACCTACCACTTTTTGGTCCAATTGACGTGGAATGACCCTTCAGGTTCTGAGAAGTGCATTTTTCAATTTTTCGTTAAAAATGCAAAAAAATCAGAATTTCAGAACCTAGAAAGCTGAAAGTTGGTATACAGTCTAGACGTACAACTTTTGAGTTTTTTGTTTGTGGGGGGGGGGCTGAAATTCTTAAAATATCGATGGAGCCTCCAGAACGGGTTGGAACAATATCCAGCCGACTCAATTTATGCTGAAATTAAGCTATAGAGGAAATTTTAGGTTATTGATTTTTATTTGGTAAAATTTTGTGGAAATTTCAGCTTTCATTAAATATTATGTAGGTTTATAACTGCTCAGAAGGGTTCGAAACCGTTCATTATTGGGGGGGGGGGGGGTCAAAAACAATCTATGTTCCAAATTTACAACTTTATAGGTTAGGAGTTTGATGATAATGACCTAGGTCAACGCAGAATGATCTACATATCTTTTAGAGCTGGGTCACGAGCTAATTTCACAACGTTTCACCCAAATTATTCTGTCTGGGGGTGAGACCCTCTCCACCCCTCCTGGCACACCTCTGAACGTTATGACTTTTTCAGCAATTTTTGGAATTTTTGGACCATTTCGAAAAATTTAAAACCCCGTGTTGGTCTCGCTGCTCTAATAAAAACTGAGCCAGAGATTCTGTCAGAAGACGACAGATCTTCACTTAGGAATGGTGAAATCACTGTGACGAACCTGAGCTTTGTCTTGGCCTTGGTAAATCTAAGTATATCTAGTCTACTACTCGTACGTTGATGAAGGCTCGTAATTTTTTCGTTTTTCACGTAGGTACACGTAGGTAAGATCGAACGCTCCAGAATTTACAGCAGTTCTCTAGATCATTACCTATTATGTAATTTTAGGTTATTTGAATAGTTAAATTAATTGTTTGCTATTACAGTCATTTACGATTTAACAAGTGCGCGTACTGTGTACCTACATAATACAAAGCTATATTACCTCCTACCTTGGCCCTACACTGTCGACTGTCGAGTGTGATTTCAGCTGTGGCATCAACGAACTCGTTGTGTACCTACCTGATACCTACGAGTATGTATGTGTAATGTGTATTGTGTATAAATAATTACGAATTTATGCAGCGGTACGAGTAGTTGTTTTATTATAATGTACCTACTACACCTAGTAAGTAGACAGGTATGAGGTGTACGCGTACCATAATTGTGTAGGTAATAGGTACACGTCGCGTCGCGTCGAGCACTGGGACTTACTTAGTAAGCTGATAATAGCAATAACCCATAGGTACTCGTAATGCAGAGAGGCTTGGGGAAAAAATCATTAATAGGTAACCCGCCGCGCCGTTAAATATTATTTTCATAATGAACGTTAATTTGTAGCGTTATAATTACGTACGAATGAAATGCACCATACGCGTACGCGTACGCGCGGATTTGAAGACGCGACGCGTCATCAGCCGCCTAAAGGGTTACGAAGCTCGTATACATATATTTGTCTACGATAAAGGTGAAGATTATATACTTCTTTGTATTTGGCATATACTCGTATAGCGTGATATTAGTTTTAGGCGTACGTGTGCGCGTGTTGGACTTGTATGTATATGCGATGCGTACAAATACAAATACAGGCGACGACGAAGCGAATGCGACCTAAGTATAAAGTGTGTCTTAACGAATAATGTAAACATCTCGCGAACGAGTTATGCAAATATTATGATAAAGAATATGGTACGTTTCGACCGAGTCGGAGTTTTCAATAGTTGACGACGATACGTCGTAATTAATCCATTTTACGTTGACGCATTCGTATCCGCATCGCATCGTCGCGAGCTCACTCCAATTTTCAGCCGAATGCCATAAGACGATGCGACGCAGAGGCAGACCGAGTCGGAGAGGGCTGTAGTGTACGTGTCAACGAGCGAGCCTATCATTTTTATCACGCGTCTTCGCCGCCGTATTCTAAAATTGATGCTAACTGAGTGTTAATATTTCGAAAGTATACGCGAAAATACGGATTTTGTATCGCTGAAAAAGCACTAAAATTCGATATGTAGAACCTACCTACCAAATTGTACTGTACCTGGAACACGATCGAATTCACTTAGCAAAAATTAAAATGGTCAGATTCTAACGAGGGAACCTCTTGAGGTGTCCGCCTCCGATTTGAACGGGACCGCGATTTTTGGAAAGATCATGTTCTAAAACCCCCAAATCCAAATTTTCAGCTGCCCAAGTTCATTTTTCGAATTTTGGCGAATTTTTGAAAATTCAAAATTGACTGTTTTTGGCGATTTAAGCTTTTTTAAAAAAAAGTACGTACTTTACCAATAAAAATGGTCAAATTAAGTCCCAAAACTGATAATAATTCCCCAAATCCAAATTTCACCATTTCCAGCCATTCTGGAGCCTCCAGCGCTATTTTTCAATTTCTCCAGAATTTTGAATATGCTCCAGAAGGCGTGAATATGAAGTTGGGCAACTAAAAATCGAGTTGTGTGTTATACTCGATCAGTTTAACGAGTTTATTCACATTTGAGTCGGTTTTGGGACGGACACCTCAAGAGTGGTTTTTTGACCAGCTTTTTTCAAAAAAAAAAATCAAGTTTTCCATTTGCGAGGAAATTTTTGAAATTTGCGCGAATCGCTGTACTTCGTCCACAACCAACCTCCCGAGACCGAATTCCGCCACTTCCTACCGATCTGGAACCTCCAGCGCGATTTTTAAATTTCTCCAGAATTTTGAATTTGCTCCAGAAGGCGTGAATATGCAATTGGGCAACTCAATTGTGGATACTGGATAAACTCGTTAAACAGACCGAGTATAACACACAATTCGATTTTTAGCTGCCCAATTGCATATTCACGCCTTCTGGAGCAAATTCAAAATTCTGGAGAAATTTAAAAATTGCGCTGGAGGCTCCAGATCAATGGGAAATGGTGGAATTCGGTCTCGGGAGGTTAGTTGTGGACGAAGTACAGCGATTCGCGCAAATTTCAAAAATTTCCTCGCAAATGGAAAACTTTTGATTTTTTGGATTTTTCAATTTTGAAAAAAGCTGGTCAAAAAACCACTCTTGTGGTGTCCGACCCAAAACCGACTCAAATGTGGATAAACTCGTTAAACAGATCGAGTATAACACACAACTCGATTTTTAGCTGTCCAATTGCATATTCACGCCTTCTGGAGCAAATTCAAAATTCTGGAGAAATTGAAAAATAGCGCTGGAGGCTCCAGAATGGCTGGAAATGGTGAAATTTGGATTTGGGGAATTATTATCAGTTTTTGGACTTATTTTGACCATTTTTATTGGTCAAGTACGTACTTTAAAAAAAAAAAAAAAAAACATAAATCGCCAAAAACAGTCAATTTTGAATTTTCAAAAATTCGCCAAAATTCGAAAAATGAACTCGGGCAGCTGAAAATTTGGATTTGGGGGTTTTAGAACATGCTCTTTTCAAAAATCGCGGTCTCGTTCAAATCGGAGGCGCACACCTCAAGAGGTTCCCTTGTAAGTACATAAAGGAAAATTTGAAGCTGCGAAAATGACTTTGAAAATCCTCAGCCTCACCCTCCCTGGAAATCACCAGTCACCACCCTCGCTGTCTCTTTACGCGTGTCCCAGAATAAGGTTTGAGAGTTGTCAACCAAAATTTCGGTTTTCAATTTTTTCGGATAAGTAAGTCTAAGTACCTATTTTACCTACGTAAAAATGACTGAAAATGCCAAAAATCGCAAACCCCAGCTTCTTATCTCGCCCCACAAAAAAGTAATAACTACTTAAATTTGGATACTTTAATTACTTATATCGATTCAAAATTTGCGTGTGTCTAAATTATCAGGAGATACGAAGAGAGACGAAAACAGTCAAAAAAGTTGGAAAGAGATAAAAAATTGCATAATAACTAAATGAAGAAATCAGCCTTAGCTGGAACAATTTGGAGGAAACAAATCCCCATTTATTTAGTGATTTCTCAGACCTGATCAGACCCAATCGGAGAGACCGAAAATTTGAGCTTTCATAATTACCCTCCAAATGCACTCTACCCCTTATAAACATTAGGGTGGGTTACTCAAAAAAAGTCGACGGCTTTTGACCAAAAAAATCGAAAAAATTCCATTTTTGGCAATTTTTCTTGATTTTTTTGAAATACGTATAGGTATATTTGTCAATTTCCAGAAGTAGCCAATTATGTTTTGATACTTTGACGTGATCAATGCGAAATGAAATATTTCCGAAGAAAAAATTTCCCAAACACGAATTTATCGAAAAATAAGCGATTTGCAAATTTTCAACCGCTCGGTAGAATTTTGAAAAGAGTGGTCTTGGATTTTGACGGCATCGGCATAAATCGACGCAGAATCTCAAATACCTAAGTACTATTAGTTGAGATATAGGATCATTTTTTTTGAAACAGGTTGAGTAGCGACAAGAGCGAAAAAACAACGATTTTTTCGAAAATTCCTTCTCTTTCGAGAGCCTATTTTTCCCTTCCAGGGACACCCTCGGTGCTAAAAATTTTTTTGAGTAATTTTCAACTCAAAATGAAGGTCTTTGCTGAATTTGTTCGAAATCTGCCTACTTTTCGTAGAATGACCCTTCGGATGTTTTTTTGCCATATGGATCTGCCTTTTCAAAAAAAAAAATAAAAAATAAAATAAAATAAAAATAAAGGTGAAATGAATTAGTGATTTCTTGAAATTTGTCACGGAGATTTTTGTCTCGTCTTCGAGGACCTATTTATCTCTCTTTCAGGCTTCAAGGGTATCTTTGGAACAGAAAATTTTTCCGAGTGACTTTTCAACTCGAAATGAAAGTCTCCGCCGTGCCGAATTTGGTAACAATTATTCGAGCTTTTTTTTTGCGATCCATCCTATCATATTTTAAACGTTGATATAGCGTATTTTCATAAGTAGGATATGTACTTCCAAAGAACATTATTGTAATTTGTTTGAACCAGTCAAAGGCGCTATAAACGTGGAAAAATTGACCATCATCATCGTTTTGTAGCCAAACAACATAAGAGAGTGCTCAAAATGGACCATGGATCCATCATGCAATGATACTTGGAACTGTAGGTAGGTCTAGGTATACTGGTTATGGCATTTCCGAGTGTTGTTGGCAACTTGACTCGAGTTCGAACATTTGTTTACAATTTTTACGTCGTTACGACGCGAGTAAGCGAGTATATATGTAGTATCATTTAGATATTGGCGATGGAAAACGTCGAAGAAATTGGCTGCTGCTGGTGAAATTCACGAATGATTAATGGCAATAACTGTCCAAGTAGGCTTGCCAGTGCGTCCGAGTGTTTGTCTATGCGATCACGCGCACCCGTTTATTGTTTTTAGTAAATTAATTTTTTCTTCTCCTCTCACTTTCTCCTTTTACAATGCTCGCTATGCCTTTGCTGGGTATATCGTCGTACGTAATTTCCACTAATGGATTTATCACGACGTTTTGCCATAAACTATGTAATCGTCGCGTTCTTTCTGCTTTATATTTGACATTCGGAGGCCTTCGTTCGATAGTCATATGGTCAGTTTTGGGCGTTTCAGATGATCTAATTGATAAGTAGTAGCCTAGCTACGAATATATATGCGGTGGATATATAGTGGATGGTGGATGAGTAGATCTAGATACTTATAGGCACGAGTTATCAGACTGCGATGTGTGCTTTTTCACTTGAAAATATGTATTAGATTCCTGCTCGTTTTTTTGTTTTTTTTTTCCAATGGATTTTCTATTGTGATTCGCAAAAGTTCGTTCGAAGAAAAATAGACGAATGGCAGGGTAGAAAAATGAAAAGAGCAGGAGAAAGTTGGGGAAGGAATATGTTAGAAATTTGGAATAAAATGTGAGTAAATCATTAGTTCATTCATCATTTCATCAGAAAAATAATATAAACAAGTGTTCGAAGAGGAGGAGAGGTCGCATGTAGTTTTTATGAAAAACCACATCACGAATAAAAGTTCAAAATTTTAATCGGTTTGATTTGTTCAAAATAAATGTAGGTAGGTGCCTCTGCCTACGAGTATCAAGCACTTCGGGCTTTAGGCCATTCAAGAGTTAAAATTTGGCTACTGTCATCCGTGGAAAAATTTCAAAACGGTTTTCTTTCAAATTGTATATGATTCATCAGATAGGAAATTCACATTCTTGTAGGTGACGATAAGTAGGTACCTACGTTCGATATACTACATAATACTGGTTCGAATTTGGTTTAACGCTCGCGATAAAACCACTGTACCTATTTTTATGTATTATACATACATAGGTACTTCATAAAATATCGGAACAGAGTAAGGGATCGGCTTGTTTGACAATTTGAACAGCATCTATTTGAGAAATGGGCCGGCGTTCGGCGTTGGCGGTCAACATTTATAGATTTTCGTTATTACTCGTACACGAGTACACGAGTACCGCGAATACAAATTACACTTACACTGATAGACATACGAGTATAACTCGTATTTGTACAAGTACATACATCGCGTACTTTTGGCGCGTTGCATTTTTGTCTATTCGTTTTCGAATTCCGAAACACTTACACTTCACCGAGCGGTGGTTTGCTGGTTTCTTCCGTATTTTTCGCGAGATATTTCACACGATGAGTCGGCAGGCGGAAAAACAAACGTCGTAGATGAGTAAACGATTGCACAGTCGAGTAAAAATAAACCTCGAGTTTTCAAATTTGATTAATTGTTTCGGAAACTTTCCTACGAGAATGTCTATTGTGCGTAATTATTTTCTCGAGCACGCAGATTTTTCTAGCGTTTGTTTATAAATGCGATTCGTTCGATGGTTCGTTTTAAAACGGCCAGTTTTTCAGTTATTTTTCGTTATATCGACCCCCCTTCCCCTCCCAAAGAAAATTTTAGGCGACAAGTTGGAAATTTTGAAGGAAATGGAAATTCAAAGAATTATCAAAAACCGTGAATTTTCACTTCTTGAATTAGATATGGGTCATTCCATGCCAAATCGGCGGATTTTTGCCCCAAAGTTCTTCGATTTTTTTCAAAATCAGATCATGTGTAGAGGTCATCAAACGATGACGAATGACGCAAACCGGACATTTTTTGGATTTTTTTTGACGAGCTGTGGCACTTCAAAGTTCTCCAAAATGGCCGAAAATGGAAAATTTCAGTTGCAAATTGCTCCGGTTGTACGCGGTATAGAATTTCGAATTTTTTCTCAAATTGCAGTACTTTGAGGGGGTAATTGACGAATGATGTCAAAATCAGTGTTGCCACTTTCTGAAACCTGAAAAAATCAATTTAAAAACTTATAATTTAAATATAACCACGATGTCTCCCAGTAAAAATTCTGAAAAAATTCTCAGTTTTAGTCCTTTTTATGCAGAATAACATGTCAAAAAATTAGAGGGGCGTTTTTTTTCATTTTTGAGAAAAAAAATTACAAGTTTTATTTTTATTGCAAAAGTACGATCAGAAACCTAAAAAATGAAAAATGTTGCATTTTTGAGATATTTTACCAATGAGTAGACGAATATGTGAAAAAAATCCCCCTCCCCCCAATTTGTCAACGAATTGACGAGAAATGCCATTTTTCGTACTATAGGTAAGTACCTACCTAATTTTATTTTAAGAGTGAAATATATTGAAAAAATGTCGCTGCCGTTGACAAATTGGGGTGAGGGGGGTTTTTTTCACATAATTTTTTTCATTTTTCATAAACTGAGCCGATTTTTTGCATGGGTATAAATATGGACCCCTAAATTTTTTTACCTAATTTTGATTGAATGTTTTTTAGAATGTCAAGAAAAGTGTTATTAACAAAGAAGACATGTCCGAAGTGTCAAAAATGAGACCATAATTTTTTCATTTTTCATCAACTTGGCCAATTTTTTGCATGGGTATAAATATGGACCCCTAAATTTTTTTTCCATCTAATTTTGATTCAATGGTTTTTAGAATACCGAGAAAAGAAGACAAGTCCAAAGCATTAAAAACATCTTCAAATAAATTTTTTTACAATTTTCTGAAATTTTTATTCATTTTTTGAGGGGGTCTATATTTTTACCCGAGTCCATATTTGTACCACTTTATGACACGTTTCTAAATTTCAAATTTCTCCGTGAGTTTTTAACAAAAAAAAATTTTTTTTTTACACAATATATGTACTAGATTCTTTGGCCTTTTGAATGGTATATTCGAAAAAAAAAATTGATTTTTTTCTACCCTTTAAAGCCAAAAAGGTAGAGGGGGTCCATATTTGTACCTTCTCCTCTAGGTATTTTTTAAAAATATTATACTTTCCTGAAAACATTTACAAATGCTAATGCCATGAAAATCAACTTTTTGCATCACCACATCTGTTTACGGCAGGGGAGGGGAGCGGAGTTCTGTACTGAAGAGAGAAAAAATATGGGAAAGTTTCCGTCTCAAAAAGTCTGACATTTCAAAATTCAACAACTTAGTATGTAATTAAGTATGGTAAACGAGGTAATTTTGGCACCTACAATCGAATGGATAATGTACTTGCGTTAATTTCATCATCGCATCGATCGAATAAACGACGTACTGCGTGTATAATTTTATACATCATTTTTAATTGAAAACACAGGCATTAGCTTAGTGTGGCGTGGCGCAGCGGACACGTGGCTTGCGTCTATATTTTTTCGTAATTTTTCGCATTACATACAATAATAATTACAACGATATAGCTTTCAGCGCGTAATTTATCAAAGTTTCAACGCGATGATGATGATGATGAGGTGAAAAAGAAGTTTATTATGTACATGTTTGCCACTCTGTACACTGCCTCTGTACAGTGTATAGCTATACAGTGTCTATTTGTAGTACGTTAGGCTGGGTAATATTAAGTTTGGGTATAAAGGTGCGATGTTTATTGAGAATAATTAATTTAAAACCGGCTTCAAAATGTCGACATGGTAGGTTAGATGCTATTTGTATTTTATCGCTCTACGAACTGATCGGAATTCGAAATTTGTATAAGGAGCTGTTATAGGTAGGTAATAGGTATACTTACCTATATCGAAGCGAACATCGCGAACGCGTGTAGTATCGTTCATTATTCGTGTATTGTAGATATATACCTCTTGAAGTACCTGTAGCTAGATTAATTTACTCGTATTTATCAAATGTACCCGTCCGATACTCGTTTACGTATCTTTTTAATAATGAAGCGAACTATTGCCTAAAATATTATCATCCTTTTTTTCCTCAACTGAAAGATGCCAGAGGAATTTATCGTCGATAATGAATCACCCGTACGTTCGATATTGATGGAATAAGGGTGGATAATGAAAGCAGTTTTGTTGGCGTGTACTGTGTCGAAATATCGAAACACACTGGTCTTATAGGGTACTTACTACTTGCCTACTCTAAATATTGCAAATTGGTCGAGTTTTTTTCCTCAAGTTTTCAAAGGTCTGACATTATCGTATGAAGTATTTGATATTTTCCTCCCAACTTTTTAGAACTCTCAGCGTGCTTGGTACCTTTCTTGTGAAAAAAATCGAAATTTTGCCAAATTGAAATGAGAAACCGAAATTTTCCCGATGCCCTATTTTTCAACCCCGCCCCCCTCCCCATCGAGCGGCGATGCTTATTTTTGGATTCTCTAATTGTGAAAAAATCCTTTCAAAAAGAGCTGAAATCTCTTTGTTCGATTTTTTTCTTCAACAGCTGACAACGAACAATACGTACATATAAAATTTGGTAAGAAAACTTCGCTTAATACATATTCCAAGTATGTACGTTGGCTATATGTACGTATACTGAAACCTACCGAGCAATTTTCATCGTAAAATAAATAGAATGGCATTTTAAGCAGCGTTACTCGTACCTACGAGACCCAATATTGGAACACCTTATTTTCAGCATTGGCATCGGCACCGCAGTCAGCAGTTTTTGAAAAATGAACGCCTCCGCGTAGGCAGAGGTACCTACCTACCTACCTATTTGTAAGGGTAGGGTGCAGGTAAAACACAACTACGAGTAGGTAATACCTACAGCAGCGCGTCGTAAGATTTAACACTCGCCAATCCCACCTTTTCGGCAACAAAAAGCAACCCGTAAATTTCCTCAAATTAATCACCCTCGTTTCCGAATTCGTTTTCGCTCCACTTAGTTATCTCGTTATCGTGGCAAACAATATACTGTACAGCAGAACACACGCACACCACTACACAGGTAGAGGTACCTAGTTTCATCCAGACCGCCGAAATTCCAGCTGAAACCGGTTGGTTAACGGGGCGAAATTTTTCACCACCGCGTAATTCCGACGTGTGCCACATCATCGGAATTTACCAAAATGAACGCCTCGAGCCCTCTTTTCCGACACACATCACCCTCGTCCTTGTCCCTTACAACCCACAACGTGCGTTTTGATCGTAATTTACCTACCATTTGGAAACGCGAATGCGGCAATTTTATTGTACGAAATTCGGCGCATATTTTATCACGTTTATTCTGCCATGCTCATGCCCATGCCCCTGTACCGGAGTATCCTGCAAACCTATGTACCTACCTACGTCGTTTTCGCATTCCGATCGTAAAATTTATTACCGTTTTCCTCTCTTAAATAAATTAGACAGCGGAATCGCTCGCAGGTAATTACGTTTATCACTTTGAATTCGCAACTTCAAACCGCATATTTCGACTAGGTATATTTTTGGTGATTTAAAAAATTTCCACGTATACGCCAGCCTACCCCTACCCGACGTAAAAATCAGAAAATCACCAAAAATGCTTCAAAGGAAAGGTGAATTTCTCTAAACAAAATTGTAAAATGAAATTTGAAAACCGATGTCTTGGTTGAGAAAAATCCGAGTTAAGTAATGTTTCTTTTGAACACTCAAGGGCAGTGACACACAGTGGGCTGTGAGCACCCTCAAAACGGGCGTAATTCAAAAACTTACAATAAACCCAAAAACAATTGCAAAATGATATCCTCCCTTATGTTTTTGGGGTCGCAGAATACGAATTTGACAATATTTTTTTGTAGGGGCATGGGTGGGGGGGGGGGTCAAAAATTCAAAATTTGGCCATATTGACGTGTGATATGTCGAAATGTATGTTTTTGAGGGTGTAGATTACGAATCTGACAATATTTTTTTCGTAGGGGTGAATGGTGGGGGATGAAAGGGGTGAAAACGGTGAATAATTCAAAATTCGATTCAAATGCTGTATGATATGTCGAAATGTATGTTTTCGAGGGTGTAGATCACGAATCTGACAATATTTTTTTCGTAGGGGTGAATGGTGGGGGATGAAGGGGGTGAAAAATTCAAAATTTGACCATAATAATGTGTGATATGTCAAAATGTACGTTTTCGAGGGGGTAGGAGGGGTGAAGGGTGGGGAATGAAGAATTTTCTGTTGGGGAGCCGTCAAAGTCCCACTAAGACAAAAATTTCCAACTTTTTATCAAAATTCACTATGATTTTTCACTACAATCGACTGTGGGGGTCGTTGGGTCACTTTGGCGGTCGAAAATGGCTATTGACATCTTGAAATACACTATCTCAAGTATTACCAGCCACTGGAATTTCCCGTGCATCTACGTGCGAAAATTTGTTCTATTCCAATTTGTGCAGCCGAGTAGGAGAAAAACGGGGTTTCAAGATGAATTTTA
The DNA here is from genome assembly GCF_950023065.1 of Planococcus citri. Taxonomy (NCBI): domain Eukaryota; kingdom Metazoa; phylum Arthropoda; class Insecta; order Hemiptera; family Pseudococcidae; genus Planococcus; species Planococcus citri. The sequence goes on along the minus strand of NC_088679.1, from coordinate 82,366,646 downwards.
TCTCTATAATTACTTTATAAAAACTAAAATCCAGTAAATTTATGGAAAGTACTTACTTTCAGTTGAATTATTCATACTTGGTAAATGTTGACGTATCACACATCATTATAATCAAATTTTGAATTTTTCACCGTTTTTACCCCCTTCGTCCCTCACCATTCACCCCTACGAAAAAAATATTGTCAAATTCGTGATCTACACCCTCGAAAACATACATTTCGACATATCACACGTCATTATGATCAAATTATGAATTTTTGACCCCCCTCACCCCCCAACCCCATACCCCTACAAAAAAAATGTTGTCAAATTCGTATTCTGCGGCACCAATAATGTAAGGGAGGATATCATTTTGCAATTGTTTTTGGGTTTATTGTAAGTTTTTGAATTACGCCCGTTTTGAGGGTGCTCACATGTGGCGAAGGGAGTAAGCGCTCCCCTGGCGATCAAAAATTCAAAATAAATTCACAAAAATTGACTTTTTTCGGTTTTTGGACCTATTTTTTCGGAAAGTTTTCGCTTTACCTTTATCTTCATACGAGTAAAATCATCCCACATCGCGAAAGGTTTCCAGAAAATTATCTGTGATTTCGATTTTTCATGCCTGTAAAATTTGATTTTGCCCACTCCTTTAGAAAATCCTGGCTACGCTAGCGCCACTGCTCAAAGGTGTCTACTCGTGAGGTATTTTTGAAGTATCGCTGCTTAAGATCGAAATCGAAACTGATGGCTTTTGACAAATCAAAACGGTTGTAGGTAATTTCTTGATTTATTTCACGAAGTCAAAGGTCATCGGCACGACGACACGACGACGTGAGTATTCCCCGAGGATCTAATGAACTTACAACATATTTTTGTGGTGTACTGTACAATATGTGCGCGTTAGTGCGCCGTTGAACGTATCGTATAAAGGCAAGATTTAGGTTTAGAAAATCGAGTCGTAATCAAGTTTTTACGACATTGAAAAGCGCCGTCGTCGCATCGAATTACTTTGTATGTGTAAAGGTACTAAAGGTAGGCTCATAGGCTGACCGTGTTTAACCCAACCGATAACTTTATAAATGAAGGTATACTACGGGTATCGGTATACCTGCCTATCTATTTGCGGACGCTTTTTACATAGAATTGAAAAGCTAACACCTCTGCCCCTACCTGCCCAGTGCCCGGTGCCCAGTGCCCACCCATATGTGTGTCTGTGTATCTCGCACAAAGCTTTGGCCGTAAATCGTACCTCTTAATGATCGCGTGGCTAATTTAGAACATACTCGTAGAAGAGTAGATAGGTACATATACTCGTACTAGTACAAGTACATACAACACAACACACAGACACCGCATTTACTATAAACGTTATAGAGAGACAGTTGGGTGGCACGTCCGCGTTCCAATTCTGTACGAAGGGGGAAGGCTGAGCACTGAGAGCAGGGCTTATTGCGAAGAAGTGTCCGCAAGGGACGACGCGATGCAGCGCGGGGGTGCGCGGTGTGCGGTGCTGGTTCGGTCGTATGTCTATGTACAAATATGAAATATACGAAAAATATTCGCCGTTGTCAACGTGCAGCGAACTGATCCGCGAAATAATTTGGATGATGAAAATGAGACTAAGAGCGTTGGTGTACCTACGTTTTTGCGTTAAAAATACTCAAGAATTCGAGAATTTTTAGACGCTCTCGTCGCTCGCCCTTCGGCCCTTCTGCCCTTCTGCCCTTTTTTTTCTTTTCCTTGCACTGCGATTGTATACGTACTCGTCGTACGTTTGTTGGCGTTTCGAAGTGACCGAACACACAAAACGATGTTATCTTATATTTTCTCGTATTTTGTGTATGTGTTTTTATCTAAGCGTGTCCGTGTACCTGTGTGATACAAGTTGTGCATTATTGTCTGATGTCTCATGTACACCAAAACCATAAGGTGTAGGGTAGACAGACATCTGTAAATTATGATGTGATGATGTGTTCGTCGTTTTTTTAACCGCTAATTTTACTTACGAGACTTACCGCAGTTGTAAAGATGCTTTCGTTGAGTAACGGTTCGAGTGTTTTTTAAATCTGAAATATATACGAGTAGTTCGATAATCGTGGTCTTTTCGTTGCACATTTTTCAGCTTTTTTCGAATTTGGTGCGTCGGATTCACTTCTGAGCCGCGATTTTTTGTTTGAGTGACACGACGTGATGAGTCGTGTATAATAATATAGTGCTGTGTTCGATATTGATACCTACCTATTTTTACTCACGTCTCCGTCAGACTGATCGAAATGATGCGGTGCTGTGTGATGGGCTGATGGTTGTCGTTAAAGTTTGAGTATTACAGGTTTTGTTTCGACGAGTAATTCTTATCTCTGATGTGTGATTCGAGCAAGGATGAGATGTGCGGTGAAAAGAATTGCGAAGAAGTGGCACCCAGCGATGGACCGAATCGCAGGATTCGTTGCGGACGTCGAAGACGTGGATGGACGGTGGTAATTGGACCTGAAATAAGGTACATACTTGGAAAATATTTTTTGTTACAGAGTTCACGTAATGAGACTGCAACGTATGCAATTGCTAGTGCGACAGACCTGGATTACAGAGCGGGTGGGGGGGGGGGTGGGGGTGCCATTGTATTTTGTAGAATGTAGATATTATCAACGACAGCTTCTTTTTTCCAATTAATCGCAGTTTTTTGTCGGATGTTTTTGACTGTTTTTCTCTGCGTTACAAGATACGTGAAACGACTATATAGTGCTATACCGAGTGAAAAAAAATTGTTCTGGAAATTGAAAAAATGATGCACCAACATTACCAACAACCTACAACACTCCCTTGAAATGTCAAACGCCCAATAGATAATTTCATTACGGTTATTATTTCTGATAGTATAGGATTTTTTTTCCTAACAGTTATTCAAAGAAATGATTTTTCCCGACTGTTCCTGATTTTCCAGATTTAATCGATCGATGTGTACATATCAAGTATAAAAGTACTCGTAGATCGCAAGTTGTCATTGTGCCAACGAATTACGTTTTTTGATGATTTGTGAATCTTTATCGTAATTGAATGAAAAATAAAAGTTTCGCTGTTTCTAATCGACTTGTTTTTTTTTCTTTGTTACAGGTGAGTTGATCGAATGTATTTTACTTTGAGGATAATTGTCATGGAGTTAGTAAGTATGTGATTTGAATTCCATATTTTCTGTGAAAGAGGACATCTGTTTTTATGTACCTGTTTTTCTTCTTTTTACAAGTTTTAAGAAAAAATTTAGTTGCATAATTTAGCGATGATCTCCCTTTCACAGGAATCAACATGTTACACTTTTGTTCTTTTTTCACAACATTTTGAGAGCTCAAGAGGCACCCAAAGGTTCTTTATATAGATAAAACGTTCAGAAAGTGAGATTTTTATTACTGTTTTCGTATTTTTTTTTCAATTGTTTTGTTTCCGCAACACTACATTTGAAACCCGCGGTGAGTTGAGAAAGAGGGAGAGAGGTTTGAAATATCGCAAAGTTTTAAAAATCAGTATAGATAAGTACATACCTAGTACCTAGTTCGCTTGTTTTTTTTATTGCGACGCGACGTTGAATTTTTCTGTTCAAAAAGAATTTTTGTTGCCCTAAAAATGTTGAAAAAATTCTTAAACATATCACATCATTTTCCTAGCCTATTTTTGGTGTCTCATGTCTCAAATCAGAGGTATGTATTTTTTCAATATTCACGAATCAAACAATCTGAAATATGGCAAATTTACGTTGATTTTAAGAATTTTGAGACACACTACACCTTACCTGGTGTTGGACTTGAAAAAAAAAAACTAGACAGCTGTAACAGTGTGCATAGCGTATGTTGTTAAGGAAGCACAACATGATTTCGAAAAAAAACAATGCAATTTTGGAAAAAGCACTTGCGCAATTTTGAAACAGAAGCACAACGCGATTTTGAAAAAAAGCGATTTGGATTTCGAAAGCAGAACGCGATTTTGATTTTGAAAGAACAATGAGACTTCAAAAAAAGCACAACGCGATTTTGAAAAAAATAAGCACAACATGATTTTGAAAAAAAGGACAACATGGAAAAAAGCACACACACAACGCAATTTTGAAAAAGCACACTGAGAGAACTGTTTAGTAGAAATTACTGTAAAATTTAGTAAAGCGGCCCTCTGGTCACCCTTTTCGTAAAATTTACTACATTTTATAGTACAGACTACTAAAAAATGTAGTAGAAAAAGTAATTTTTACTATATTTCTTAGTAGTACATACTATGAAACGTAGCAAATACTACAAAAAATCGACCTGAGGTCCCCTTTACTACGTTTTTCAGTAATTTTTACTGATGTGATTTTTCTCAGTGCACAACGCGATTTTTGAAAAAGAAGAACAACGCAAATTCGAAAACAACAACGCAATTTTGGCAAAAAAAGGACAATGCGATTCTGAAAAAAGCACAACGCGATTTTGAAAAAGAAGCACAACACAGTTTCAAAAAAAAGTCACAGCGGAATTTTGAAAAAACACAATTTTGATTTCAAAACCACAACGCAATTTTGGAAAAAAGCACGATGCAATTTTGAAAAAATAAGCACAACGAGATTTTGAAAAAAAGTCCAACACAATTTTTAATAAAAAGCACAATGCGACTTCAAATAAAATCACAGCCTGATTTTGAAAAAAAATCACAGCACAATTTTGAAAAAACGCGATTTGGATTTCAAAAGCACAACGCAATTTTGAAAAAAAAGCACAATGCAATTTTGAAAAAAACAATGTGATTTTGAAAAAAGCACAACACAGTATTGAAAAAAATCACAATGCAATTTTGAAAAAACGCGATTCGGATTTCAAAAGCACAACACCATTTTGAAAAAAAGCACAACACGATTCTGAATCCATTGCGTGATTTTGAATTTAGTATGCTATTCTGAAAGCTCCAAAGCACAACGTGATATATCTCAAAAGCATAATGCCACCCCAAAACCAATACAGTTCTGAATGAACCTCTTGGAAGCACTGCAAAATTACAAATGACTGGTGGGATTTGATTCAGAAAGGATAACCACCTGCTTTCTTTGTCTAGGTACTGCATTTGTGTAAATGAAATACCGGCAGAAGTTCTAAAAACCTTTCTCAAAATTGAACAATGGGGAAAATTTTTTAACCCCTGTGGTGTTTCATTTAGGTATAAGCGAGATAGAGAAGCGAATACATACAATGGATCATTGAAAATTTATTTATTTTTCTAAAGGTACTGTAGATAAGAAATTAGATTTCTATTGCCCTTCTAAGTGTAACACCACCAGGGTCACATAACAAATTTTCAAATTTTATGTAAAAGGTTTCTATGGCTTATTGTGTTTGCAGATCGGCATCTCTCATAAATATAACACCACAGGAGTCATGTTTTTCATTGTTCAATTTTGAAAAATAAATTTGAAAATTGAACAATGGAAAAGATTTTACAACCCCTAATAAATTTTGAAATTTAACCAAAGTCTGCTTCGCTTCTGATAAAATCTTTTCCATTGTTCAATTTTGAAAAATAAATTTGAAAATTGAACAATAGAAAAGATTTTACAACCCCTGTGGTGTTACATAAATTTTGAAATTTAACTGACATCAGCTTTGCTTTTGTCGACTTCGCTTTTGATATGGCCCTTTTCCTCTTTTTTATTGTTTTTTTAGTACAAATTTTCATAATTAATTGCAATTACTCAAGAAGCTACTTGAGTAATTACATTTATAATTACGACATTCCCTGCCTCAAATTAAGCCTCACCTACGTATGAAAGATTCAAAAAAATCGGTCTATTCCTCTAAGAGAACATTCGAGCCAAAGAATTTTTCAACTTTCAGAACGAAAGTAATAGTGTGCTACGCACACTGGTTGCAAAGTGTTCAAAAATGAAGAAAATACTAATTTTCAAAATTTTGAAGCATGCAACTCCCTCTCCCCAGTCCTTTTCGTGACTCCTATACCCAAATATACCTAATTGAATAGGTACCTATGTAGGATGTCAAATTAGTCAGGTTTTGAGTTTACTGAAGTCCTTCTATTTTGCTTAAAATTTGTTTAATAAGCTCTTCTCTTATTATGGAAGAAAGTGAAATCGCTATCCCCCCCCCTGAACTAATCTCGAGGTAGGTGATTTGTGTGTGGGTGTGTGTTTTTTTGAGCAGTTACAATTATTTTTCTCATGATGACCAATTTTAGAATTTGATTGCTGGGAACTACAAGTACACCATCTTGGAGGAAATCTATCTGTTGCATTCTGAAAATAATTAAGAGTAGATACCTACTTTTAAAAATAATCTAAAATTCAAAAGTTCAAAATGAAGCTCTTTTTGAAAGTTCAACTTTTCAAAGCTGGTAAAATTAAAAATCGAAAAAATTCAGGAAGCGTTAGTACATTTTTATGAAATTATTACAACTTGCACGAACTTTTCGCGATGGATTTCGCAAAACAATGAAATTTCTGTTTGTCAGTCATTTTGAAATTTTTCAAATACGCTTCGTTCCCGCTAAAACATCTTGGGAAACTCTAGTTTGCGTCATTTCCCATCGTTTGATAATCTCTACCGAAAATACCGAAATGCAAAACAGGTACCTACGAAAAAAATCGACGACTCTTTGCGGCAAATTTTGGCTGATTTCGCATCGAATGACCGTAGTGTAACTTTTTTTTGGCGAGTTGAAATTTGTTTATTTTCAACAAGGTAAACGAAACGCATAACTTTTCGGGACGAGTAAAAAATGCCATTTTGTGAAATTACGTATCTTCGAAATTGAAGGAGCCGGCGGCGGTAGGTAAATTATTGAAGTTTTGATGGGCATTGGGCCTTGAAAAGTACATTTGCATGTAGTGCCTTCAATTTTAGAGATAGACTGTCTCGGTATAAGATAACTTTTTTGTTCGGCTTAAAAAGTTTCAGCGGGTATTTTCTTGTCACATTGTACGATGAATTTTTATTTTCAATTAGAATTCACTTGAAATAAGTTCCGAGTGGACGCCACTGTTGGAAAGAACAAAAAGTCTTCTCTTTTGTTTGTCATTCGGTAAGTCTTAATTATTCTCGCAACTGTCCGGTGTATTACGTTATAAATAATGACAAATGAGAGCGAAAATCGGATTTTTATTCGCAATTTTTATACTTCCTTCATTCTCCTTTTCTCTGCAAATTAAAATAATTCTTTCATAAAGCTGACTTGTCTCGTGGAATGGAATAAATAAAAAATGTCACGTCTTACGTATGATTTCAGTTTTCAGTTCATCTAGACGAATGAACTTTCGCAGTATGAAATACTTAATAGATTTCGCGCGATATAAATAGCAAAGCTCGACGTTTGATGCGTAGAATAAAAATGTAGTTCTCGTATTCTAAAATAAAAGAAAAAGAAACGAACCGCCCGATATGACAGCAATTATCCATTGACCGTCCAGACTTTCAGCTGGAACTGGAAGCGAAAAAAAAGAGAAAATATTGATTCATTTTTCGTGCGGAATACGGATGGCAAAATAGATATAAAAGTACGAGCTAGCAAATTGCATAAATTTTGATATTCATAGCTGAGGTTTTTCATTTTTGGAAAGCGATAAAATTGCGTAACACGACGAAGAGTCGGGAGTCGGATTGGTGGGGTCGGTGGGTCGAACCAGGGAGACGTAAAAGCGAAAACGAACAAGTGCCATACCTACCTAACAACACCAAAATATATTATACTATTCAAATATTTCGAAATGTGAAAACACTCTAGGGAATTCGATCTTAAAGTCATAATCGTCAGAGTGAAAAAGAAGTTTTGGCAACTACGAGTAGGTACCTCTGTGTGTAGTGTTTTTGTTATACCATACTACGTATACCGTTGTGTGGCCGTGGTAGGGTAGGAGTAGGAGTAGGAGCAGTGAGCACCTAGCACGGTCGAGTAAGACACGAACAAATTGTCGAATGCTACATGTGAAGAATTTTGATTCTCGAACGATAACTTTTTATACTCGAAACCATTTACGCGAATATATTTTTCTTTTCTTACTCGTAGTTTTCTTTCTTTCTTTCTTCTCAGTAAGGTTTCTCGGCGTCGCGTCGTGCTGGAAAACGTACAGCGAAGGGCCTGTATTTCAGCTGTTTTGCCAAAAATTCTGTAAATACGTTAGTAAATTTTGTAGTAAGTATTTGTTGGGGAAAGTGAGCGAGAGTGGGCTGGGGAAATTAAATTCAACTTTCGAGCTTGCTATAGAAATAGAAGTAAGACTACTAGGATGTAGTTGAAGGGTATATACTGGTACAGGGCGCGGCGCGGTGGAGGAGATGAAATTAATAGCTCGACTAGGTCTCGGTATAATCTTTTTAAATGTGTAAATTGAGATTCATTTATCGTCCGAAACATTTATAAGTGAGATAAATTCTGCTTTATTGCAGCGCGGCGCGGCGCGACTTATGTAACTTCAACTATGAGCCGCTACAGTGTATGAGTGTACACTGTACACATTACACTTATCACGCGTTGATTATAACTTTTTGCTTCTATACATTTTATACCATCATTCTTTTTAAAATAGTGCGCGTGCAGTGCGTACGTGTGTGATGATTTAAAAGAGCCATTTCAAAATTTGAGCGCCGACTTCAGCAACGTTCTCGAGTGAAATTTCATTCGTAATTTGCGAATGAATTTCAACGAAACATTTTTGAATTCAACTTGACTTCTTTATGCTTACCTACTCATTAGGTATTAGTCCGGCATATGACAATAGGAGTAATTGCATTGCACCCTTCCCCCGCCGATCCTCCGGGACAACTTTTTTCTTAAAGGGACATCCTGAGAAACATTTTAAAGCAAACTTGCCCAAAAAAAGGTTGGCCTTACTTACAAAATGGCGTCCATTTTGATTGCCAGGTCAGCCGAAATCGCAGATTTTGCGTTTCAACATACCTTACAAGTAGATCGAAAGATCATGCAAAAATTTATCACCTGTCAAAATTTCAAGTGCTAAAGTGCGTTTTTTGATTTTTGGCGAATTTTTGAAAATCTAATTTGAGGGGAAAAATTAAAATTTTACCAAATTGACCAAGAAAGCTGAAATTTGGGATATACCCTATTTTCGACATGCCAAATCGATTGGAAACGGCTTCAACCCGTTTTGAGCAGTTCTGGAGCCTCCAGCGACTTTTTGAAAATTCCTGAAGCCTCCAGCAGATTTTTTAAATTTTAAATTTTCACAAAATTTCATCAAATGGAGATGGAAAGCTGAAATTTACTCTACACTCCGATTTTAACACTCAATGAAGACGACTTCAGGTGGATTCAAGTCATTTTAGAGCATCCAACGACTTTTTTGAAAATTACTGGAGCCTCCAGTAGATTTTTGAAACTTGAAATTTCCCCAACATTAATTTATCGAATGGAGTTGGCAAGCTGAAATTTACTTCGCAGACTACATGGTGGTTTCAAATGATTTTGAAGGTTCCAGCTACTTTTAGGAAATTCCAATTTTCCAAAAAAAAAAACGCCATACAAACCTTTCAAAAAGTCGCTGGAGTCTCCAAAACGACTTGAAATCTACCAGCAGTCAACTTCGTAGCTTATTGAAATTAGTTTGCAGAATGAATTTCGACTCTCCATCTCAGTTTGATGAAATTTTGGGGAAATTTCAAGTTTCAAAAATCTACGGGAGGCTCCAGTAATTTTCAAAAAAGTCGCTGGAGGCTCTAAAATGACTTGAACCCATCTGAAGTCGTCTTCAGAGGGTGTTAAAATCGGAGTGTAGAGTACATTTCAGCTTTCCATCTCCATTTTGATGAAATTTTGTGAAAATTTAAAGTTTCAAAAATCTGCTGGAGGCTTCAGGAATTTTCAAAAAGTCGCTGGAGACTCCAAAACGAATTGAAATTTACCTGCAGTACTTCGTAGCGTATTGAATTTAGTTTTTAGAATACATTTGAGCTTTACAACTCCAATTTGATGGAATTTTGTGGGAATTTCGAGATTCAAAAATCTGCTGGAGGCTCCAGAACTGCTCAAAACGGGTTGAAACCGTGTCCAATCGATTTGGCATGTCGAAAATAAGGTATATCCCAAATTTCAGCATTCTTGGTCAATTTGGTAAAATTTTAATTTTTTCCCTCATTTTTGCCCTAAATTAGATTTTCAAAAATTCGCCAAAAATCGAAAAATGCACTTTAGCACTTGAAATTTTGACAGGTGATAAATTTTTGCATGATCTTTCGATCTACCTTTGTAAGGTTTGAAAAATTTCGTGCAAGTCCTATGTTGAAACGCAAAATCTTCGATTTTGGCTGACCTGTCAATCAAAATGGACACCTGTTTGTAAGTAAGGCCAACTTTTTTTTGGGCAAGTTTGCTTTAAAATGTTCCTTAGGATGTCCTCTATTAAGAAAAAAGTTGTCTCGGAGGATCAGCCGGGGGTGCAATTACCCATATTGTCATACGCCGGACTATATGTATGTAGTATAGGCATAGACGTTAGTGAACGAAATGGTGCTTTGAAATTTGAAAATTTCAAGCACGTGAGTAATTTTTTTTAGAGAACATCAGTAAACGATTTTCACCAGTTTTTGGCAGAAAAATGTGAATTTTGATGACTTGGCTTCGGGGCTTTTGGAACATTTGAAATATAATTTTGTGTTCGCGGGTTCCATTTAAGAAATTCGATGAAAAATTTTACTCCTGTGAAATTTACTTATTCTATGTTATTGCGCAGCGCAGTGGGCATAATTTAAACGTACTCCCAACAGTAGGTAATAGGTAGGTAAAGGTATTCAGGTTATCAAGATTCTTTTTTATACTCGTAAGTACAATGGTACATAGATATGAGTAGAAAACGACAATAATTTAATGTATGTGTAGGTACCTACCTAGTACCTACCGTGACGTACTCGTATTATTATGTGATAAGTATCTACCTTAGCTATAGCAACAGACGTAAGCAGTAAGCACATAACGCAATATCGTTTTTCCATCCCTCTTTTTATCCTAGTTCCGCCCTGATTTGAAACCATATTATCGTTAAATGCTATAAAAAATTCAACTTATTGTCACGTTCATTTTCGGTCTGCATATCCGTATTTAACACCCAAGTCCCAAAAGCCAAAAGGGCATATTAAGTACATGTATAATGAAGGTGTGCCTATAGAATATATTTCGCTTGTCATTGGCAGATGAAGTGAAGTACGAGTACGTCTATCTAATGATGAATATTGATGCTTAATTTATGTCTATAGCGATCGAATACTCAAAATGTTAGCGCTTGAAAAAGGAAAAAATATGATTACTGTGCCGAATTAATGCGAATATTTTATTCATTCGTTTGCTGCGACGAACTTATAAAATGAAAAAATTATCGCCATTATTATTTTATGTGTAAGTATAGGTATACGCTTATAAATGCCTGAGCTCCGTTTTATGATGTTTTATTCATTGAAGTCTTTCCGTGTTTTGGTGTTGAATTTCTGAATGTTTTACCCTACGCGAGAGAAGCGACTATTTCAATCGGCACAAAAATTTTTAAACCGAACAAAGAACTCTATTTCAGCTGTTGTAATTCATTTTTCGAATTTCTGGAGAATTTTTCAAAATTAAAATTTGGTCCTAAAATGAGGGGAAAAAATCAAAATTTGATCAATTTGATTCGATAGACTGAAAGTTGTTTTGTACTCTATTTTAGACCGACCGAATCGATTGATGATGCTTTTGAGCCGTTTTGGAGCCTCCGGCGCATTCTCCAGTCATTTCTCTCACAAGTAGGTAGGTAATCCCAGAGGAAAAATTTTGATTTGAAATTACGTAAAATGTTTTTTCGGAAACTGAAGAGTCCAAAAATCCGCTAGAGGCTCTAGAAACGGTTCGAGTCCATCAACAAATGGTTGAGAATAGCATACAAACCAAATTTCAGCCTCTTAAGTCACTTTGATCAGATTTTAATTCTTTTTCATAAAGAAACGAGTCGAATATGAATTTTAAAATTCGTCAAAAATCGTGAAATAAATTTCAACACTTGCGATTCCTTTGCAGTTTTAGGTGATTTTGAATAATTTTGATGCTCTATAAGTGCAGTTGTAATTTCATTCCCCACTCGCAAAGAAAATACCTAATAGTGATGTCTGTTCTTGTTTTTTATCACCTGTGTGAAAACATTTATTCGATCATCTTCTCTTCTATGTACATTTTATCATCAAACCTTTTGATCTAGAGATGGGCCTGATCAACCAAATTAAAAATGTTTTTCTAAGGTCACGATCTTTTTTTTTTTTTTTTTTTTGTGAAACATTGACATTGTACAGTAGAACATGAATTGAATTAAAAAGGTCGTCGACATGTGACTGACCAGTATAGGTATGTACGTGAACATCACGTATTAGCGTATCTATGGTATCACTTGTTGCTTTCACGATGATTCATCAACTTACAAATTTTGTTGTGTTTTTAATCATTGTGGTATACTCGTTTAGCAGCGGAAGAAAATAAATACTGCTGCGAAGTTTTCAAAACCTTCACAAAGAAATGATACTATTTACCTACCTATGTGAAAAAAATCCGCGTTACTTCGTATTTTTTTTCCTTTTTTTTTTTTTTTTTTTTTAGAAACCCCAAAGCACAAAACCACAAAACCAATCTATGCACAAAGTACAAAAATACTTTTCGCACGTCGAACGAACACAAAACAAATGTTTGAAGAACCTGCGAAAAGTTTAACCCAGCTTTTTTTTCTTGTTTATTTTTCTACCTTCTTTCTTTCGGTATCCTGCGTGAAGAATATCGAGTTTCAAAGCTCACCTTTTTTATTCGACTCTTTGGCAATGTGACGCCGAATAAATTTGCTAATGAAGCAAATAATGCTGTAAAAAGATCTTTCCTCGTCAACTAAGCAGCCTGCTGTCTTTTTTTTGCGAGTTTTTTTCTTTTTCTTTCTATCTTACTTTCTTCTTCTTCTTCTTCTTTTTCTTGTAAACGCTTCAATTAAATAAGTTGTGTACTTTGAACGTAAAAGCTGCGTTATTTCTGTGTATTTTGCATAGTAACTAACGAGCAAAAAATGTCGCTACATCTCGAGAAGAATTTTTTAAATGCAACTCGAGGCAAAAATCGATACCATTACTTGGTAGTTAATATGCATAAGGTAGGCCTACGGGGTGTGGTTAGTTTTATTATGCCGTGGATGGGGCTTTAACTTGGCTCGAGTGGCTTAATCCTTTTTACGAGTAAAAGCTAATTTTCGACATTTATAAATCACTTTTTTCCCTCATTATTAAAATTTACTTATTTTGAAAAATCAAAATTTGCCAGAGTCAGATGGATGGGGTTGATAAAATTTCACTCGAGCACTCACATGTTTCAAAATGCTGCGTACTTAGTTACTTATGTTCAAAAATACGCGTAGGCATATTCTTTCATATGTAACATATTTGGTAACTCTACCTTTTGAATTTCACGGTCAACGAATCAATTTACACTTTACAGTATAGGGTTTAAATTTCCACGCTGCTGGCCAAATTGCAAATTGGAACCTCCATCAGAACATCTGGCACATGGAGTTGGGATGTGAAAATTTTCGCTAAAAATTGGCGCAAAATCTGGAATTTTAAAAATCCGTCAACGTACGAGGAAAATACGTAATCTTGAAATTTGAAAATTTGATCGATGAGTTTCTTTCCTCGGAACGTGATTTCTTCTCTGGTACGCGAATTTCTCGTACCTTTTTCAGTGATTTTTGTTTGCTTACGATTACGAGTGAAAAGCAAATTTTCCATGGCATGTGGAATTCGCTGAATTAGAAAGTGGGAAATTGTAGAGAATAGTAACTAGTGTGGCTCGTAAGTCGTACTCGAATACGAGTACACGAAAGTTTATCCGCAACAAAAATGAAATTAATAAATTACCCTTCGCAACGAAATTAACGCAAACGGCGGCAATAAAAAAGTAATTAAAACAACTGGGAAATGGGGTTGAAGTAGAGGGGTGCAGGCACCAGGCAACGTAGCATGGGCATCGGCATGGGCATAGCGTGCATAAGTGAGGTATCGTAGACCTACGTTGCGAACGTATTATAATTATTGCGAAAGTTTTATTTTGCGTCTAATTATTTTGGCACATCTTGCATATAAAGTCAAAGGAAATAAACTTTTTTAACGAGCATTACAACAAAGCGTGAACTGCTGAAAATTATCACACGAAATCGTTGCTTATAGTTTTATTTAATTAGAAACATAAACATAAGACAACAGCCTCGCCTTTGTATAACCATCCATTACCTTATTCGTGGCAAGCCATGCTTAAGGCTCGGTGCTGAGATTGGTTTCATGTTTTATGGCATCGTATCACGCATTGGCGTAAGAGAGAAGAGATGCGAATTGAAAGTTGGGTTGAGAGTATACGGGAAAAACATCGAAGATTTCTCAACTCAATTTTCAACTGTCTAAATTAGTTTGGAGAAATCTAAAATTACGCTGGAGGCTCCCCAATGCCCATAAATATGTAGTAAAGTTCAATTAAATACCTAATGAACTAATTGTTTTTTAAATTTAAAAAAAAAAATGAATACCTAAGTTTCTAAAAATGGTCAATTTTGAATTCTCAGAAATTCGCCAAAAATTAAAAAATCAATTCGGTTTGCTAAAATTTTGACTATACGAACGGTTTAGACAACTCTGTTTCCGAAAATTATGGCCCCGTTCGATTCAGCGGCGGAAATCTCGATTGGTTCCTTCATTATGAATAAAATATAGAAAGGGGGTTCTGCACCAGGAGCTGCTGTCGAAATTTTAGCCCATTTAATGGAGTTCAATCGATGGATGATGAGATGGCGGGTTCTGCGCCAGGCGCTGCTATTAAAATGTTACTCTATAAAAAGAAAGTTCGGTACATGGCCTATGAGGCGCCAGGTGCTGGCGCAGTGCTGAAAGATCTAGTCAACAAAATAAAAGTTCAGTTTATCGAGGTAAAATTTTGATTTTTTTTGCATCGCCACTTAATTTTTAGCAAGTTTTTTGAAATTTCAAAGGCCAATGCTCCGTGAAAAAAAAATTACAATTTGATCAAAATAGCGTAGAGGGCTGAAATTTTAATATTTATAGCCCATTTTTGACGTATAGAGTTGATTGATTATGGTTTGGAGCCGTTCTGGAGCCTCCGGTGAAATTTTTGATTCTACAGTTTTGAGAAAAATGCAGTAAAATATGAAGTCAAATTGAAATTCAGCGTCTGTAAACTCGAATTCACTATGTTTGAGATCGGTTTGATTGTTTTTGACAAATGTTTTCAAAATCATTTTGCGCTTGTTCAAATTAAAAAATGTTTCTAGCGATTAATTATTTTTGAAAAATAATCAATAAAAATTACTGTGCCCGCAAAAAAAGCTGAAATTTGGTTGGTATCCGATTTTCGACCTTCCGAGTCAATCGACTATGGATTCGAGATATTTTGAAGTCTCAAAGGATTTCTAGAATCTTCGGCTTGAAAAAAAAAAAACGGTTGAATTAATATAGAATTTATCTATAAATTCTGATTTATGACTCGACACGTTAAAAATGGGTGTAAAAATTGAATTTCAGCATCTTTTCGTTCACTTGTTCGCGAACCTCGAGTTTATTTTTGTTATTATTGTTGATTGTTGTAATTTTTTTCAAAGATAATATGTACTTGTTAGATGGAAAAAATTCTGAATTTGAACCGGCACAAAAGAATTGAAGAAAATATCTGTTAAAAATCGATCCAAAGGATGACAAAAACAGTAAATGCGAGCTTATATATTTTCAGAACTTAATTTGACACCACTCGTGGCATTTTTTCAAAGGCTGTAGAATTTGAAAATCCGCTGGAGGTTCCAGAACAGTTTACAATCCCAATTTCTTCGTTTCACATCGATTCGATCAAATTTTGATTTTTTTTACGAAATAGTTCACGCATTTTTTTGAAAAAAAAAATTTTTTGTCGCAAATTGAGTCGAAATTTAGGCTAGGGGAGTTTTTCGAGCCGGCGAATTCATTTTCTATGCCAGATTTTTACCACAGTGCACGCTTCTATAAGAAAAGGCGCATTTTCGGCTCAAAAATGACCCCAAGAAAGACGCGATTGAATTTTGCATTTTTTTAATGGCGTTTTTTGACTAATTCGAAGTGGCTGAGCACGAAAATGGCGCTCATTTTGCAATCGGATTTGTGGTTTGTGAACTAGTGGCAAATTTCTCACTGAAGCAGCGACCCACGACTCGAGTGAACAGCAGATTCAGACTCGGCGACCTCAAAATACCTAGTCGAAAACCACATTTTCTTAGATTTTTTTGAAACACGAAGAAATCCAAAAATGCAAAAGGGATCGTGCATTTTTTCGATCGAAAACCTTTTTGTCACAAATTGAGTCGCGACATTCAGTTGGAGAATGGGAAGGGGGTTCCGGGACATTGATTTCATTTCCGGTATCAGATTTTCACCAGAGCACATAAAATTCTCTCAGAAATAGGCGATTTTTGTGTTCAAAAATGAGACGAGAATAGCTGGGACCATAAAGGACCACATATAGACGTGTCAACGACCTTTTGAGACCAGACACAACCCCGGATGGTCTTGAAAACCCAGACAGACAGGTCAATGATATGATCTTTGAGACTAGACTGAATGCCAGGCGCCTTTCAAACGTCTCAGACGACTCTCAAAAGCCAGACAAACAGGTCAATAACCGGACGAGGTCAGAAAGGATGCCAGACGGCCTTCAAGAACACGGTCTCCTCTCATTTAAAATGAGTCATCTTTTAGACTGAGCCAGCGAATAGTTGTAAAATTTCGCATTTTTAATGACGTTTTCTGACTATAGTTTGAGGTCGCTGAGCCCGAACAAAATGGACACCAGATTCGCACTCGGCGAGCGGCGACCTCGAATTAGTCAAAAACTACTTTTTACTCGATTTTTTTGGAAATCCAAGAAATACAAAAAATGCGAAGCAGCTAATTGTAAGTTTTTGATATTTTGAAAATTCGCTAAAAATTGAGAAATGAATTTCTACAGCCCACTTGGGGTCAGCTATAGACTTTCACCGGCGGCGCGGTGGGTGGATTTGGCAATTTGATGTGGCCTTTGATGCCTTAAATTATCCACGATGAGATGCGATTGATATTTTTTTTCGCCAGAAATTGATTCGTGAGCCAAAGTTGGCACTCCTTTCGTTCCCCTTCCTATAATTGGGATACCCTACGGTAGTCTGGAAGTTTACTGTGGGGAAATTGATAGAGAAGATGTCTAGGTGACGATTAACTGTGCACCGCGCCACGCCGTGGGTATAATAGGCATTATACGACTAGATAATGGCGGTTTAAATGATTTAAAAACACGCTACGCCGCGCTCCGCTGGTTGCGCTAGTAGAGAACAAGTAGGTATATAGTGCGAATCGTCAAACACGTAAATTTTCCAATTTGCATGCACATAAATAATAAACATCTCTAGACTGGAAACCTCGCCGGGTATTTTCTCGGCAATAAAATTAATTACTCGCCTATTATTCGCCGACGGCATCAAAAATGAAATACGACTGGCACAGAGTAGAAAGAAGCGAAAAGAGGCAGGCGAAAAAAGGCGAATTGAAAAGGCCGACGCCGTCAAACTTAAGCGTATAATCCTCGCGGAAGTGTCACCGGCGGCGAGAAAAATTTCTCTCTTGTTTGCTCGACTCGGGCTCGCGTAAAATTGAAAATATAAGAGGGCAAAATGTCGAGCTGACAAATCAACGAGTCCGAAATAAATATTCATTCGCGTGGTACGAGTATTTAACATTTTTCAATTATTTAAGCGTCTTTTGGGGCGGCCACAGCTGTCTGCTGTCTGCGCGTCTGCTGATTATGAGTTTCAAAAACGCCTACGCTTACACGCGTTTCGAGTACCTATAGGTTAGGTTAGGTTAGGTTAGGTAAGGTGTAGAGCTGACTCGTATACTGGTTTACTGGTGCGAGGTTAGGGGTTGCTTCTAGCTTTCTTCGTTTTAATAACCAGTGCCGACCCGCAGACCACTCTAGCCCAAAGTCGATAAAAGTGATGATGAAAATAATTAAAGCGCCTTTGCTGGAGCTCTATATAGCCATAGCCATAGCCACGATGCCACGAATATGGAGGCGTGACGCGGCAGGCGTTAAGCCGTTTTATTTTGCGAGATTTTCACGAAAACATAACTCGACGCTGCGCTGCGCCGCCGTGTATAACTTACGGGTATGGGTAGGTAACTGGGTATTACGTGAGTCTGAGTGAATTCGTGTGCGGTAAAAGCTAACTTTACTTTGGTCTTGTTTTGTAATTTATAACCAACTTTTAGTCGGCGCGATAATGGCTACATCGAGTTTACAAAAATTACTCTTTATACCGAGCTAGATACGACGCCCTGCGCCCGGCGCCCATGTCCCGTACCCGCAAGCTTGGCCGTTTTATTAACCGTTAGCGTTATGTTGTTGTACCCGAAATACGCTCCGCGATGAATACTTTATTATTATTACGTAGTCTATTTCTTTTAAAGCGTCAAATTATCTCGTGTACCTACCAGTATTCCGCGAATGCGAGTTTCAGTTGCAGGCGAGCTAGGAAGTTGGTGAAAATTGCGTGGGTTGGCGTATTTCCACTTGTGTGAGGTACGATGAGTATATCTATCTACCTACATCGCTACGTACCACCTAACTTCTTATAAACTTGCCTTTTTTTGTTTCTTTTTTCAACTATGTACATACGTGTAGTTGTAGCAATTTCCATTTCATTCACCTTTCTACATACATTTATGTACTACTCCCAGGAAAACTCATTTTTAATATGCCACCAGAGAAAATCTTTGGAAAGAAAGAAGAAAGAATCACGTTCCAGGGCTTCTCATTGAAAACTTGAAATATTAAAGCGACTCCGAGAAAGTCTCACCCTCTCCCTCTTTCTCATCGATTCAACTAGTTAGTAAAAACGTCCAATGGCTCAGTTTTGAGTCCGGCGAGCTTCTGTGGAACAAATATCAATCGAATTGGGTGTCTGAGTTGAAACAATCCATAAAATCATCCGTGAAACTCTAAATTTTTAAAAAAAACTACACGAAAGAGGAGTCATTTTCCACGAAGACGATGTCCCCGCCTATACCCTCCTCCTAAGTAGGTAAACTTTCCAAAAATTGGGCTGGGAACTACTGGAGCACCTTCCACATAGCCTGGAGTGATTTATTCTGTCTTATGAGACCCCCCAAAAACGTATTTGAGAGGAAAGAATTTTGAGAAAATTGAAGAGGTAAAAAAAAAGGTGTCCTAAATGCGTGTTCTTCACGAGTTGAGGTTCCACAGGTTTGGGCCCACTGAAATGCAACAAATCAGCCAATTTGGGCCATTTGTCCCCCCTCCAGGTGACTTTGTTTAGTAACTTATTGAAGTATCCTCGTATCAATGACCGAAAAAGTTCTCCCACTTTCAACGAAAATTGGGAAAAAGTATCATACATAATTTTTTTGGCCAATAATAGTCAAAAATTCGTGCCTTTCCCCAAAAATAGTCAGTCTTGCATTTTGCTTAGAATTTTCAGTTTTTGCAAAAAATTCCAAAAAGTTTCTTTTTTTACCAAAAATTATCCAAAAGTCTTCCCTTTCTCTAGCTATTTCGCGCTATAGGAAAAGTCTCGATTTTTTTACGTTAAATTACTATACCTAAGTGCAAAATGAAAAATCTCACTTTTGGAAAAAAAAATTGCGAAAAAATGTACTTACCTAATTTCTAATTCTCAAAAATTGATAATTTTTACTAAAATTGTCAAAATCCTGCTTTTTGTCAAAATTTGTGAAAAAGCTCCCAATTTTTAACAAAATTTCAAAAAATAGTCGTTTTTTCCAAAATTTTCAATTTTTACTTTTTAAAAAAAATTGTCCGAATGTCTCGTTTTTTTTGCCAGAAACTGTCAGAAAACCATTCCTCTAGTTAAAATAAAAATTACCAAAATCCTCACTTTTCTGCCAAAAAATTGTCAAAAAGTCTCGAGTTTTCACCGAAAAGTTTCGAAATATGTAGTTCAACTTTTCAAAATTAAATAGGCTACATTTCAATTCGTAATAAATTCTGTTTTTTTTTTTGTGATTTTATGTTTTGCTCGCATTTTTACACTTTTTTTGGCTACTTCTCAATTATTTTTCAATTACTTTTTGGTTACTTTTTCGAGCTTTTTCGGTTACGAAATGATTTTTTTGGGAGAAAAATCGAGTACCTAGTACCTACGAGTACGAGCTCTGCCCTTCCTTCACTGGACTCTGTTTACTTTTCATTTTCAAAATTAAATTCTAAAACTTCGGAGCAAAGGAAATGAACAAAATTTTTCAAACATTGTTTTTAATTCTCGAAACCCGAATTTTTGAAAGTTTTGCTCTTGCTTCGCTCAGCTCAATTCATATCTCTATAAGCTAAAAAAAATCCCAATTTGAAACTTCCATACATTCAAAAATGAAAATAACAATTGAGGAGTCGGCCTGCAAAGTGACCTAACTGCAAAAAAATGATTTTTGAGATAGCAACGCTATCTGATAGTTTAGGACATGCCCTACAAAAGGAATATATCACCTTCATCCAGTTTCACTCGTAACACCACTTTTCCCCCCTTGAAAATGATAAAATTAAAAGCATGGCCTGCAAAGTGACCTTATTTTTACGATTTTCCGAAAATGTGTTTCATAGAGGGTACTGTTTGTTGAAATCAAAATTAATTTTAACCCCTTCTGAAGAAATTCTAAAATTTTGGAGACATCGAAAATCGCACTGGAGGCTCCAGAGTGATTCGAAATGGTAAAATCGTAAGTTGAGAATAAGCCACAACTCCAGTTTTAGCTACCCAGCTTCCTGTACATAAAAAAATCTTGAATGAATGAATAAATCTTTGCTTTCATAAAAAATAACATACTCAATGAAAAACCGGAGAAAATTGCGTACATATCACTAAAAAACAAAAAAAAAACGTATGTGCGGCCTGCAAAGTGACCTAACTGCAGCATTTTTCATTTTTGTTACACCCTGTAGCGAACCCGTGTTCATATTTTTCAGAAACGAAAAGGTGATTAAGTGAGTGAGGGTTGACTCTTTCGATTCCCGAAAACAGATTTCGAAAATGTGACTTCATTTTCTTAGGACACGTTTTTCTCATTTATCTCGAAATCAATTTTTTGCAGTTAGGTCACTTTGCAGGCCGACTCCTCAATTTTTTCAACGAACCTAACCGAATGTGAGTTTTACATAAATAGGTAAAATTGTCATTATTCATTTTATCTTAAAAACTCGTCGTTTTATTAAGCAAATTTTTTTTCTCATATGTACTGGTCGGAAAAATTTTCACAACCCCCCGCCCCCCCAACACTCAAGTTTTCAAGTATCCGAACCTGAGAAAAAAACAGCAGGAGAAAGGTTCTTTGAGGGGTCAGGGGGAGGGGTAACTTTTTGAGGGCCCCAATCCGCCTGGGACCTTCTCACCAACCCAGTCAACGTTTGGTTCGGATTTGATCACATTTGAACAAAATCTATCTTTTTCCTCTTGTACTGGTAGGACAGATCTTGAACGTAATTTCGTATTTTTATTGACATTTCACTGTGCCTAATCGAAAAAATTGCAAAAAATTTTGTAACTATCCGAACTCTCCCCCTTCCCCGTATCATTTTACAAATTGTGATACCTTTCTTGTATTGTGTAAGTAAGTACTAAGTACATAAAACTGAACTTTTTGCTGATGTAAAAGTAAGTGAAAAAAAATAAAATTGGATTTTTTCCTCCCGAATTGAATTGGGGGGTTAAATACACGAGTGCGTCTTTGGCATGAACAACAAAACTGTTCGATAAAAGGCGGCGATAAGTGTATTATTTTATTTATTTTAGACAACTGCCACCATTAGTGCTCTCTGGAGAGACCAAGCAGCGCTCTTTAAACGATTT
The DNA here is from genome assembly GCF_950023065.1 of Planococcus citri. NCBI lineage: Eukaryota > Metazoa > Arthropoda > Insecta > Hemiptera > Pseudococcidae > Planococcus > Planococcus citri. The sequence continues at coordinate 82,344,757 of NC_088679.1, read as the reverse complement.
ATTTTTTCCTGCAATAGCTATACATCTACGCGGCGGTATACTCGTATGTACGAGGTGTACTAAAGTGCACGGTACTCTGATGACCAGCAAAAAAATCGAACTTTTCTGCATTATTCATACACTTTTTTTTTCTTCTTCGAAAAACACAATAGGTACAATAAAACGATGATGCGGAAAATATTCGCTTTAAAATAGCGTTGTAAAATAATCACGAGACTCCGCTTCCCTCGTTCTACGCTTTCTACGGTATAAAAAACTGGACGATTCCCACGATGGTGTTAATTTTACATGAAAATTGCTCGAGTTTAAATAGGTTCCTCGATGAAAGGTTCCTAGCTTCCTACGTATTCCTTGTTTCACGCAGATACTTACCTATAGAGATACTGAATGAAAATCTGGGCAGAAATGAGAAACTTGTTCTAATAAAATCCAAATTAGCCCCTTTTAATTCGCCATTTCGAGGTATTAACGTTGGTAACTATGCCCAGACGAACTGAATTAAGCGATCAAATTTTAACATAGTCAGATAAAGCTCTTTGTTCGAACTTGGAACCTTAATTTAGTGCACAACCGGTATTCCTTACCGATGGCTATATTGAGGAGGCTACTACCTACACGGTCATCGTATTATTATGAGTTTTCTAAAAAAAAACAAAATTGAACCTCCATTCTATGAAAATGAGAAAATGTACAAATATAGGTACCTCGTACATATTATTTATGTAGAAAGTAATTTTTTATCGCATCGATGAAACTATAATGGTAGGTACTAGCCTACTAGTTTGGTATGTGTAAAATTATTGCAGACATGATTGTAAAAAGTGTTTGGAAATATATTGCGGACATCAGTTTCGCAAGCTGATGAAGTCCACATTTTGATAAATCCAACACACCTTGGTATTGTTTTAGAAGAAACTACGTTTGAAATTGACCTCATCGGACAAGTTACGAGTACGTACGAGTATTACATTTTGGGCATTTCAGCAGCAGGTTACCTACGCGTAATGCATTACTAATTTTACCAACGGAAAGATAGACGTACTCGTACATATAAGAAGGTGGAGCTAGATAGAACCCACTAAAACGAGTACATCGATATCGAATTTGTTCTTTTTAGTTATTCTCGTAAGTATTAATTTCATCACCTCGGCGAATCCAATTTACTAATAGGAATAGCTGCGCTGTCTGTTTCGTAGAAAGCTTCTCGCTTTCCGGGTGACAGTAATTGGAAAGAAAAAAGCGAGCAGTAATTATTGACTGTGTTTGAAACGTCTTCTCACTGTCGCTGTCGCTGTCGTCGTCGTCGTCGCGATAATTCGCATTTTTCCATTCCTTTTTCGTCGCCAATTTACAACTAACGCGTAAAAAAATAAATGGAAACGAGCCGAATCCCAACCCGAACCCGAACTCCAACTCGAATCCGAATTTGAAATTTTTCAACATACACGCTTCAGCGATTTCATCGAGGTGCCATTTCATTTCCAAATCGAAATCTCTTTTTAAAATATTCCTTATTCCCAAGATGATTATGCGCGGTGGCGGTTTCCATTCATAGTTTTTCTCGAGTTTTTTTTTTTTTCGCCATCGTTGACGATACCGACGCGACGCGGCGAGAAGATACCACGAGCTAAAAAGTATACGGATTGTGGATTGTGGAAAAAAAAATCTTGGTAAAGTTTGAGTGAAATAATGGTATTATTGTGCAAGGTGTTCGCTTCGTTCTTTCGTTCGAGTATTTATCGTCGATTCGATCTTTTCTCTCGTTGCTCTTCTTTTTTTCTTCTATACCTAGTTTTTCTTAAACGAATCGTGTTCGGAAGGTCATCGCGAGGGCGTTCTTGAAATTTCATCTCTTCGAATTTATTTTGCGAAACTTTTTACAGATTACTTACTCCAACTCCAAAAAATTGGAAATCACTTTTTTTGTACGTTTGACCATCGTAAACATTTTTTAAGATGAAACAAATCTCATTCGTAAATTTTCTTCGAATTAGAGTGGCTTTATTTCCTCCTCGTTCGATAATGCTGGTTTTTTGGGGGTGGGGGGGGGACTGAAAAATATAGTCGCGTTAATTTAAAATTAAATCGTTCCGGGAACCCTCTTCCCAGTTCTCCAAAAATTAGTTTTTACGTTTTTACATTCTAATCCGCAGATTTGGTCAATTTTCATTAAAAGAGAGAAGCACGATATTCAAAAATTTAGAATCCCCTCCCCCTGGATAACCAAAAAATGAAACTTTAGTTACCTAAACTTCTTAAAAATTACAAAGAGGAATTCAATTTCAAAAAAAAAATTGCTAACCGAGTTCAATTTGATTTTCTTTTTTTGAATTTTTCCAAGTACTTACCTACATAATAAGAGAACCAACATTGTTCGGGGAAAAAGTAAGATTTCCGGGATTATTTACAGGAATTTTGACTCGAGGATTGAAATTAAAAAAAAATGTGCCAGCGTTTCATTTATAAGGGCAAAAATTGTTTGAGAGACCGAGAGAGGGGTTTTCTTGAAAAGGAGAGTTATCATTCAAAAGGATTTTCACCAGAAATGGAGAATTTTTTTTATTTTTTCAAATTTTGAGATGCATTATTGAGGCAAAGGAACCAGGTGGTTGGTCGGAAGAATTCTACTACAAAATGGAAATTTTTCTGAAAATTTTTGCAGACATTTTTATTATTTTTATCAACTTTTGGGCCAAGGCAACTACACGCAACGAGACCTAGCTGCAACATTGTTTGGAACACGGAGTAAAATTTATTCTTGATAAAGGGGTTATTTGGAAAAATTCTAACATAGATATGAGACATTTTCAAAAAATGTTCACCAATTTTGATTCATTCCATTGTTTTTTATTTTTTACAAATCCAAGGGCGCTCTGCTCTACACAGGAAAACGATTAAACATGCTTGGGAATTCGGGGCAGGTTTGGTTTACACATCTAGGTATAGAAGAATTGTGGTGTAAAAACTAAAAAGTAATCATTTTTTGGATAAATTAAATTTTTTAAAATTTTTAAAGAGCACGAGTTTTTTGGACTTACAGGAGAAGCATCTCAACTGATGAGAAAATTTTTGACTTTGAGAAAGCTAAAACAGAAGAGCACGCAAAATTGCAACAATGCATCTTCAGCCAAAAATGCAGAAACTTGCGAAAATTTTTCGATTTTGGTGTGTATTTTTGAAAAAAAAATCCAATCAAATCGAAAACTGAAATTTGACATGTACCTTATTTTCGATCCTCCTGTCCCCTCGAAATGATTGGTAAAAGTTGGAAGTTGAGGTTTCCACATTTAACCCAATGAAGTTGGAAAGCTGAAATTTGCTTTTCACTTCAGCAGTTTTGGAGCATTTAGCAACTTTTAATCGTGAAATCGTTGGAGAAATGTACGGTTAGGTAGGTACTTATTCCACAGCAGACAGAAACCGATTTTGAAAAAATGGCGCGTTATCAATCAAAAGGATCATTAACAAGCGCAAATCGCGTTTATATGAGCCAAAGTTCATTTAAACAGTTTTTATGGCACTTTTTTGAAAATTTAGAATTTCTAAAAAATACAGCTAGAGATTCCATAACGGCTGAAAACCACCTACAATCGAGTCAGCACGTTGAAATAAGAGTACCTATGAAGTAAATTTTGGCTTCCCACCTTCACTATGGGTAAAATTTTTGAAAATTCCAAGTTTCAAAAATCTGCTGGAAGCTCTCGAATTGCTAAAAACGGTTTGAATACGTTTCCAATCGATTGCGGGGGAAGGGGGAATCAAACATTGGGTGCATACAGATTTCAGCTTAACTTGTCAATGCGCAAATTCTATTTTCAAAAATTCACCAAAAATTTAAAAATGCACTTTGGCTGATCATATACATTTGCATATTATCTACACTTCGATTAGGTTTATCCATTTTGAAAAAATTTTCACCAACAACCCTTCGAGAGATTGTAGCGTAAAAAAGGTGAAACTTTGAGGCAAAAATCATCCTCGAATGCAAATTCCGACACTATAAGATTTTCATTTTCAATCATTCTATGTACGGATTTGAATACTGATTATTGAAACGCGAGTGATGGCAACGACACACACAGCTGAGCTGAGCCGCATATCTTACTCTTATAGCTATTTACTTGACTTTTAATTTCTCGGCGCTAGATGGCATTTTTTCGATAAAATACGTACGTAGATTGACTTTTCGGCTTTACGACAGCTTTCGATGGTATAGAAAAATAAAAAGCATGTTGTTTATTTAAAGGATACGCTAAACAGATGAGCTGCTGTATATCTTGACTGTACGACGACGGGACGGACGCAACGTCAGCAGCTTTCAGTTTCATCGTCGTCGTCGTCGTCGTACCGGATCTAAACAGAAAAGGGTGTCGAGATAAGTAAGTATATTTCTCGCGCCCAAGTTCATCTCACCCGATCACCCTCATTCATATTTATAAAACGTAATTTATCCCGGATAAAGAAACGCGCAAATTTCTTTTCCTTTCTATAAAGCAATTTTTGAACAGTTTCCAAGTTTTTCCGGGTTTTTCCTTCTTTTGCTTTTGCTTCGGCTTTTTTTTTCTCTTCTTTTTTGGATAAGTATTGTTGAAAATAAGCCTCGAGTTCATTGTTTTTTCGAATTGATTGGACCAGAATGTTGGAAAACTCTGTTATATTTCACGTCGAATCGTCGAAATCGACACGTCTACGGTGCTACGTAATAAAATGCGTCGAATAAGTATGTTTACACGAAGTGAAATTTCGATAAATTTTACGACTTTGTTCGTTGACGTCGTCGCGTCGTCGTGCTGATGCGATTTATGTAAGTACGTAGCTTGATATTCATGGACGTATGCGACATCAACTTGTCAGGTTCAACTTTACAACTGTGTAATTCGTTTGTAAAAATCAAGTCGACGAATTTCATATCAACTCGTAGGTACCGAAAGTCTAAACGAAGCATATCGACGACGAGAAAAAAAAAATCATCTCATTATTTCGTACACACTTACACAGTTAGGTTTCCAAATTCGATACAGCTACGACTTTTACGCGGTGCGAATTTCCATCGTTTCTTTTCTCAATATGAACGATAATGTTGTGCAAATTCATCGATCCTATAGACCTATAGCAGGAGATTTTTATAGAGAAATCGGTATCACACGAAATTGCCAAAATAAGCCTTCATTTGATACAATTTTTCTTTATTTCCTCATCACCAGTAACGAATCGGTAGACGAATTATACATACAAGTTCCAATGAAATGAGAAAAAAATAAATAAATAAAAGTAAATGGTTTTCACGTCGAACAGGATTCAAATTTGTACGTGTATTGCACTCGAGTTCTTTTTCATTTAATTCTGGCGAGTATCAGTACCCGTCCTTCCACCCCTCCCTCCCTCCCTCCTCCCATTGAAAGAGTTCGAGCTTCCTTTAAACAGCATTTTTCCCTGTCCATACGAGTAGTTTTCTATTTTCACAACAGTAGATAATCGCATTAGAAAACTAATACAACCTCCTTCAGGCTCTCTCAAACTATAGTATTACTTATCTACTCTATCAGGAAAACCTTCGATAATGTCGAACTTTGATAATGAAATGTTGGCCAATACTTTTTTTTATGCGAGGAAGGACTACGGATAAACTTTGGTTTGTTTTCGCAAAATCATTACCCTATACTAAAATTGCACTATAGGTAGGTAGTAGGTACCTACCTATTTTTTCAAAGTACACATAAGTAAGGAAAGGCGTTTCTCCAATGCAAAACGATGTACGTACATAGGTAGGTCATCGTTTGTTTTTGGAAAATCATGGAATGAGGTTGAGAAATGTTACGAATTTAATGGTGAAAGAGACGCTTATTTTTTAAGATTTTAGGGTATCAATTACTTTTGTATTTTCGCAGTTTGCTAATTTTCTTCTTCTATGTACCTACATAAATACATACTTACGAGTATTTTGAATACACACGGTGAATTGAGAGCATTGATTAGTACCTGTAGGTCTACCTAATTCTGATTTGGTAAGTATACGTGAGTGGTGATTTTTTTTTTCGAAATTTTCAATTCAATTTTGACTTTTCAATTCTAGGGTAGGGTACCTACTTTTAGCTTTCAATTTCATTTTCGGTTTTATTTTCAATTTTCGATTTTATTTTCAAAGTTTACGATTTTTCTTTCATTTTAGATTTTGTTTTCAGTTTTGGATTCGATTTTCAGAATTTAATACATAATATCATTCTGGGGTTTGAACTTTTTGTTTTCGATTTCAACTTCAATTTTCAAAATTCAATTAATTTCATGTTTTTTATTTAATTTTTGAAATTTAAGATTCTGACTTTTGAGTTTTTTTGAATCAATTTTCAGAATTTTTGCTTTTTAATTCTAAGTACTTTTGGTTTTCAATTTTATTTTCAGTTTAATTCGCAATTTTATTTTTATTTTTTAAATTTTGAATTTTATTTCTGCCGAACCCGGTACCTACTTTAAATTTTATTTTCCAACTTTTCTCTGCCTCCTTCCACATTTCAACATTCGAAAAAAAACATGTTCTTCTATCGTTCTTCAAAAGAATAATTCTTCAACCATAGAACTTTAAACGACTAGTAAATGAAATTTTAGCATCGGAATAATATAAGGCAGAAAAAAAAAGAACGATATTTTGTCACATTACGTCAGTTTTGAAGAAGGCGAAAGAGTATACTCGTAGCACTGTAGAGGCTTCACTCGCACATACGCACGTATTCGTTAGCGAAGTAATTCGCAAACTTGTCATCGAAGCAACAAGTTGGGGGTGTGGTTGATGGACGTCGAGTATTTTGTAAAATTACGCGCTTCCGCTCACCAAAAATGGCTGCAGCGAAAAGAAAAAAGTAACTTGATAATTTTGAAAAACGACAACGACAGCTCGAGTCGCGGCCCTAATAGGTAAGTTATAACGTTAGTAGGCTTACGAGTAGATACACTAAATCAAAAACCGAGCGTGAAAAACTACAACGTAATAATTTTCCCGCTCAATTGAACTTTTACACTGGAAAATGATTCGGATTGGTAAATCGAAATTTCACCAATAAGTATAGGCTGACTTCGCTTAATTTACTACCATTCGGTTCATTTATTCTGTTCATCGCGTGATTTGCACTCTATATCCCGAAGCATTTGGTATGTTTCAGTTTTACTGTAGGGTAGGTACCTTCAACTCTTCTACCTACCTACTTTTTAAATGGATGATTCGCCGCGATGAAATTATAATTGATCTTAAATCAGAGTAGAACATTATAACACTGGTGGCAGAAAAAGAAGCGAAATCATTTTGATATTTTTCAAAATTTCTGATTTTTGAAATTGTGAGAAAATTGTCCTCGGTCTGAAATTTTATTTCCTAAAAGTTCAATTTGTTGCAAAAATGGAAAAAAATTGAAATTTTGTGTTCAAATTTTACCCGAAGTTGTACGTGTTGAAATTCCCTCGACAGTCACCGAGGACTTTTATCCTTATTTGGAATTAAGCTTATCGATTCTAGACGAATGATTTTTCACTCGATGATGAGATTAAAAACTTGAACCGGGTACTTTTACACGCCAACATACGTACATATTTAGCAGACTAAACGACCTGCACTAACATAATATCAACATAAACGGCGAAGGCCACTCGAGAGAAGTTTGAATAGATTAATTCGATGAGCTTAGATCCACTACAGAAACTATCGCCGGTATTTATGCTGGTAAAAGCTGCCATCGTCACAGGTGTTTTTGAGACAAATGACGCGGTGGTGTTTTTCAAATCTCGCTAGAAGGTTAATTTGCGAAGATTATCAGAGAAAATACTGCATGAGAAGGATACCTATTTATCCGAGACAGAGAGAATGTGTTATAAGTACGTATGTTACAGTATGCGATGCGATGGAGCGTGGACAAAAGATGGCGGTTAATACATATTTGTTTGCGTTCGTAAAAACGTACCAACGCTAGGTGGGTATTGTACGAGTAGGTATAATTGCAAAGGCGAAGGATTTACAATATGAGATTTGCTCGGCTCGAACAAACGTCGATATGTATGGCCTCGGCGAGTCTGTTTAAACATGGATTGAGTTATAAGTATAGGTAGAGGTACCTCTCTACCTACCTACTGTACTCGTATACGATGGGAACCGCGCAAGTTGCGAACGTTTAGCGTTTTCCCCAAACAACGAGCTTTTTAATGTTGGCAACTTTTTGCCTGTCCGTTTATTCGGTATTGTTTGAAAAATTGAGAAAATACAACGCCAGCAGCGTCCAGCAATAGCAAATCACGTTAATAGCGAAGCATTTGCTGGCCAGCCAGCGTAATCCAGCTCGCGCTCGTTCGTCGAATTAATCCGTTTAAAAATTGGCACATATGTAGTCGGTAGTCATGATGTAGGTAGAGGTACGAGTACGGTGTAATTACCTACTACACGTTTAATATCTATCAACGTTTTATTTACAAATAAAGCGCAAAAAGTAGCTAACATCTTGTGCGAAAACAATGGCAGTGCCTATAACTATCGGGCAAATACATATCGAAATACGAGTAATACGAGTGTTAAAAAATATTCTACAACCCTGGGTTAAATTTTTAAAGCTGAATTTCGTTTTTCAATTTCTGACCGAGTTCTGAAAATTCAAACGAACATTGGCGGACTGCATAGTCTACGATGTTGACTGACGATCTCAAATTCTAAAATTGTGGAGTCAAAAAATAGGCACAGCTGACTGCTTTTGGATCAATAATTACGCAAGTTGTATAAGGAACATTGGAGTATTTTCCGAAATGCGTATCACACGATTTACTGAATGAGAAGATCTGTTTTCGAGATTGTTGGCCCTAGACCTTCTGCAGTTCTGAACTTGTGAATGCAGATTTACAAACTACATACATTCCCAAATCATAAAATTACTTACGCATTCTTACAGGTAGGTTCTGGTTCATACTTGTCTTATTCTATACCAATTTCAGAGTGAAAATTCACACTCACCTGAAACAAAACAAAACAAAATTATATGTTAGTTTATTTTAATTAATTAGCTCGCGTGTAACTGTATGCTACATACGAGTATATTGTATTCGTATCATAACACAAGATTTGTCTACGAATTTGAATCTAAACTGGCATAAAATAATTTTTAAGTTGCTCAGTCACCACGATCTTGCTCATTTTGCTCATACTACGTAGCATGCATTTCAACGCCAACTGAGTTCAGGCTAATTTCACACTTTGTGGGCCAAAATTGAAATTTTCGACCCACAAATGAAAACAAATCGAATTCATACCGAAACTAACGTATTGTGACAGCATATTCTCCGATAAATTCCACATGGTTTAATGTTCTTAGAGAGAAGAAATCGAATAACAGCGCACTACTCTTCGTGTGTGTTTAATGCAAGTGGAGGTTCCACAAGTTTGGGCTCACTGAAATGCAAAAAATGATCCAAAATGGCTAATTTTTTGATATGTTGTGCCCAAGAGTTTTAGCTTCAACATATCGAAAAATCAACCAATTTGGGTCATTCGTCCCCCCTCCAGGTCACTTTGTTTAGTAACTTATTGAAGTACCCTCGTATTTTTCTAAGGCAAAAAAGTGGAATTTTTAATTAATTTTTTAAGAAGGGGAATGGATACAAAATTTGAAAATAAAAGTGATACCTACTCGTAGAATTTGAGAAGAAGGCTGTGAAATTTGTAACACGTCCTCATTCGCGTTTCAAAATATTCTTGAAAAGCTTTCAGTTAATTTCCTTTTTTAGCCTGAGAATTAATTTTTGGCGAGTTTGAAAAAAATTGAAACCCTGTGGTTTTATTGATAGTGATTGAAGCTATGTAATTTGTAAAAAAAAACCCTCATCGGTATTTTTTTAAAAAACTTTGAAATGCTTATGTAAGTACTGTTTTTTAAAATAGAAATTCAAAATTCGAGTTGGTTCGTGCGCGAATAGGATAAGAATACATTCCACACGAAGCACGCGCGAAAAATTTGCCGCATCACTCGAAACATACAAATAAACGAGAATAAAATCGCGGCATCGTTCAATTAGTACAATTAAACGACAAATTAAATTACTCTAATGCCACTACAGCTCGGTTTCGTTATTAAATTCGTAAAATACTCGAATAAAAAAAAACGAGAAGCAAAACATAGAGTAGGTACAGCGGCGTCGCGTTGTAGCGCGAGCGTCACCAACGAATTACCATCTCTTGCCAATTGGGACACAATGTAAGAATTTTTTAATATAATTAATCACAATTTTTCAACGTAAGTGTCACTGCTTCGCATGAATAGTTGAATACGTACGAGTATACAGCTATACAGCTATTGCTATACACATACACAACTTGTTGCTCGAATGCGAAATTCTTGCGGTATATTTATATTCTCACTCGTACTCGCCTCCACCACAATACCTACCTACCTACCTACCTATCTACTAACTACGAGTGTACTTTTTCGCAAATAATTTCTCTCTGTAAACGAACATCCCTCGTATATACGAGGAAAGAAATGAAAAATTTTGGTTCCTTCCCCCCCTTTCTATACGATTAAGTTCATATAATATGCAAAACAGCTTGTATATGGAAAACATACCTATATAGGTGGAAGAGGTACCGTGCAAAGCCAATTTAGCCTAGTTTAGTGTACGGTAGTAACGATTATAGTGTACGCGCGAAATTGAAAATCCACCAAGGGAATACTCTTTGCACGTTAGCAAGGTATAAATACCTACGATCGAGTAGGTACTTAGGGGTACGTGATATTGAGAGGTTAAATTTTACTCGTACGAGTACGAGTACCTCTACCTACGTTAGGTATTGAAGCATTTTGAATCGCATCGAATAACGCAACAAATGACTTTTGACATTTTGATTGCTACATGAACCGTGAACGTTGGCAATTTAGCATAATGAGGGTGATCTTTTAAGTCTGTTAAGTTCTTACGCCGCCGCCGCCACCACCGCCGCGCTGTTTAATTTGCTACGCTGTCCTTTAAGTTAGTTGCAGCCGCTGCAGCGCAGCTATTCTTTAAACTGACGTTTTCCTGCCTCTCGATTACATTTCATATCCGTTTCAGCCCGCTCGTTTTTCCAAGTTAGTAGGTACGAGTGATATAGCCGCCTACCCTAAATTTTTTTTCACTATTTGACCTTGTTCGGTAGTTAGTTTACTCGACCTTTAATACAATTTTTGCTTTACTCGTAATTTGTAATTCGACAACTTTTAACTTACGAGTATTTCTCGATGCATGATTAATACATATTTCCGCGCTTTGTGCTTCGCAATCCGATACTGTATTGCGAACATGCGTTCGTAACGTGATTAAAACTTTTCATAGAGATGTTTTTCCTTTCAAGTTTCGTTCCCCTTTTATTTTCTCATCTTAGTCTCGAAGTATTTCAGTAATGAACTACATAAGTAGGTAGGCAAGGTATCCTACGAATCAATACTTTTTCAGCAGCATCAACATCACCAGTACCTACACCAGTACACCTAGTGATTGTGAAGTGAAATTGTTACTTTGTGATCGTGAGATTATGATCGTGTTGTTGTGACTGAGGTATTGTGATAATGAATTGTGATTATGTAATCGTGTGTGAGAATGTGATCAAAAGATTGCGAGGGTATGATTGTTTGTTATGAGATTGTGACGATGAAACTCCGATGAAAAAGTTGTGAGATTTTCATAGCGAGATCGCGTCTGAAAAAGTAAGATTCTCTAATATGTACTAGTAAACATGAGACTTTGAGGATGTGACTGTGGAATCGAGTTTATAATTGTGAGATTGTGTCCGAGACATTATGGCCGAGAGATTGCGATAGCGAGGTTGTCATTATGTCTTATGTGATTTGTTTTTGTGATATTTGTAAAAATTACCCAAGGAAGTACTGGAAACATGTATGTACTTAGATTTAATCAGGGGGAAGCAGAAAGGTAAACTGACAAAAATTAGAATAAATCAGGAGGAGGTTTTGGTTGAGGGAAATGATTTTAAGGTCTCGATGAAGAGTGATATTCCAAAACTCGCTTTGTCCATTTTTATCGAAGTGCGTTTTTCAGTGGTACCTGTTAGATAAAGTATTAACTCACATTCCTATATCATCAACTTACCAAAATGAGGTGTTAAACTCACCTACGAGTAAATAGCCGATTCAATAAAAAAATTTTAAAAAATGTTCCAAAACTCGCTTTGTCCATTTTTATTGAAATTTTTTTCAGCAGTATTTAGTGGATGAAGTGTATACTTAGAGTAAGTGGGGGCAAGAGTACGTAGCGGGGTAAGAGTCCGATTTTGAATTTCTCATATTTGGCTACACTGAAAAATTTCAATTTTTTTAGTCACATGTACCTTTAGCAAAATTTAGTCACCCTACAAAAATTGGCAACCCTGCGACGCGTTTAAGTAGTGAAAATATCAGTTTATATTTTTCACTGTTCTCCACTGTAATTTTTACGTCTTCATATTTAGCATGTCAAGCTGCGATAAGTGATTTTTGAAACTATTTGAATGATCATTTGTCAAGACCATGAGTTGAGGTACCCTTTTCAATCGTTGAAATAATAAATACCTTTATAAATATTTGAATAATATGTAAAAACTATAAAAACACATGGTTGGGGCAAGAATCCTACAATATTTATCACTACATTTTACTGATAAGATCTCAATTTTGGATAATAATTTATTGTTTTTTATTTTATTTTTAGGGATTATGTTAGAAAAATGGATCAAAAGATCATGCCGGAGAGCGTATTAAAAATGTTGAGAATCGAAATCCTGATATTTATTATGTAGGACTCTTACCCCACCCGGTGGGGTAAGAGTCCTATTTTGACACTTCGTCTTTAAACGTTAATAACTCCAAATGCTGACGACTTTTTTTTTTTTTTCAATAAAAACTTGTAGCTAAAGGTTCCCAGATTGTATAAATATACTTACCCTTCCCCTAGACAAATTTGCAGCCGAATAATAGCGTTTCAAACACTAAGTACGGATTCTTGCCCCCACCTACTCTACCTACACTCCTACTTCATAAATCCACCCAAATAAAGTGTTGAACTCGCCTAAAAAGCCAATTTACCCGTTTAAAGGGAAACTGTTTTTCCTTTTTCCTGAAAAATTGAGAAAATGGACAAAGCGAGTTTTGGAATATCACTCTTCAATTTTTTATTTACTCTGTTGATAAAATCTCAAATAAATTCCAAAATCTGGAAACAAATAGTGCTTACTCAGCCAAGAAAATTATAAATAGTGTGGGGTTCCCTCCAGTGACATGTGATGAAATTCATGCTGAGGTCTCAAGTCTCCCAAACAAACCATCTATGAGACATGATAACATTCCGGCAAAACTGTTTAAAGAAAATTCTGTTATTTTGGTACCAGTTATCGCTGACATCTTACAATAAATCAAGGAAGATTTCCATGGTCTCTGAAAAAGGCCATTGTTGTCCCTGTCCATAAGAATTTATTTATGGAACATTACAGGCTGATCTCCCTTCTTTCAGTACTATCAAAAATTTTTGAAAAAGTTGTAAAAAATCGAATTTTAAATTTCCTGCATTCAAAAGATTTCTTTTCAAAACAGCAGTATGGATTTTTGTCTGGGAAGAGTACCAATGATGCTCTGTTTGATCACATTACTGAGGTAATCGATGGTCTAGATGCGGGTGATAGTGTTGCAACTGCTTACCTCAATCTCAGTAAGGCATTTGACACTAGTGGTGTCAAAAAATATCGATAGTATCAATACTTGGCTGTATTTGATACTAAGTACAGGTAGGCAACCTGCAAGGAAATTACTTTTAGACCGATGAGATAATTCAAACAAGAAGAAGTCTCTTTTCTTTTACCGGCCTATTTATAATTGACCTGTTTTCTAATGCATCTAACATACGAAAAATTTGTGCCCAGCCTGGGAATGGAACCCAGGCCCTCTGGATTGCCGGTCCAGCGTGCATCCACTACACCACTGAGGCAACGAGATTAATCGCCATTTTAGATGCCCTAACAAACAAGGTACGTTTCCGAGACCAGTACAAAGACTAGGTACATCAGAGGTTTTTGTATGTGCCAAATACACAAATCCTACTAAGTATAGGCATGCCTGTACTTAGTTGATGGTCTAGATGCAGGTGATAGTGTTGCGGCAGCATACCTCGATCTCAGTAAGGCATTTGACACAGTTGATGTTGGGATTCTTTTACAGAAGCTCTGGAACTCTGGGATAAGGGGGCTGCAGCATGACTGGTTCGAGTCCTACTTGGAGGGAAGAACTCAAGCTATTAAAGCTGGGAATAAAATTGGGAATTTCTTACCTGTAGTGCATGGGGTACCACAGGGCAGCATACTAGGACCAATCCTCTTTTTAATTTACATTAATGACATTTTCGAGCTAAAATTAAATGGGACTTTATATGGATTTGTAGACGATACAACTTTAGTAAATAGGGCCAAAAATCAAGATGATCTTATTAAGTTTATTAATGAAGATTTGAAATTATTGGGAGGCTGGTTCTGGCAACATAAATTGAAACCAAATTTGTCCAAATCAAAATTGTTAAGTTTTGGCTATAGGGTTTCCCCTGACCTGGGGTCTAGGTGCTACATGCATGAAAGCCCGGATTGTGGGGCTCCATGTGGCTGCACACCCCTGTCATAAGTTGAGTCAACTCGGTACCTCGGAATAATGATTGATTCCAAATTGATCTGGAAAGAACAGAGTTTATACTTACAAACTAAACTTAGAAAAATAAACTATTTGATTCGCTTCCTGGCACAACATTTTGGCACTCAACATATGGTAAAAATTTATTACGCTCTCTATCAATCTGTGCTCCAGTATGGCTTGTTCATTTTGGGGGGGGGAGCAGTTTACTGTCACTAAGAACCTATCCATATTCTACAAAAATGGGCAGTTAGGAGCATTGTAGGTAAAAAAAGAGGGGAAAGTGCAAAAAATGATTTTCAAAAACCAGAAATTCTGCCTATTCAAAAACTCTATCAAGTCCAGGCAATTGACTAGGCCTATATACAAAGGAATAGGTCTAAATTTAGAGTTTAGGTATGTGAATGAGGGGGGAGGAAAATTGATAACACCGTTGCTCCCGTACCTAGGTACTGACGAGACAGATGTGGTGCTCAGGCTCCATGGTGTTTGCCGAAGCTGTTTAACGCAGTGATGAGTAGAGATTTGAGCTCCCAGCTGGCACTAGTCTGGTAGTTACTGGAGAGTGAAAACACTTTACAGACTACTGGGTAGTATTACGTCACATGTCTGCCTAATGTTTGCTTATAGTATGTGAGGTCCTGTTATTCCGCTGTAGATGCACTCATTTTTATTCTGGGATGATAACTGAATTTGTCGTTTAACTTTCCCGTGTGTTCATTATTTTTATCTTTTAGTTTTGTTTTATACTCTTTCATTTGCTTAATTACGTATTTATTTTTCATTTTTTGGTTTATTTTGTTTGTTTCTCTTTATTTTTTTCTCTCTTCCTTCAATCTGTTAAATTTTTTTCACATGAACAATGTTACCATGGAGGCCCCCTCGCTCGCGTAATTGCGCATGGGAGGGGGGGTATTTTGTAATTTCGAAATATTTTTATAAATGAATAAATATTGATTGATTGATTGATTGAGATTGTATGACTGTGATGCAGGAACAAAGAAGATGACCGACAACCATGTTCCCTTTCAGAGCTTCTGATTTTGAATTTTCAAATTCTAGTCTCAATTTTCAGTCCAGATGCGGTTAGATTTGGAAATGGCACAATTCAGTAATCATGCTTTCAGAAACTAACCGAGTCACGAGCGGCAGATTTTTCTGTACGCGTATTTCTTCAACTTTTCGCCCACGTTTTCGTGTCAATATTCTTCATTTACGCTTTTACAAATTTTTTAAGTAAAATAAAGTCCTTTTTTGTTCATTCGCTTCGTAAAATTCCGCCCAAAATTAAGTAAATCACGTTTTCATTTATGTCGAGAAAATTTTTTAACGCGTTGATTATGAATTAGGAATTCTGGCCGAATGGGCAAGTATGTGGAGTTGGGTGCGATGCGGTTACGTGTGCACGTACGAGTACGATACGTGTATTTTTTATTTATTGAAACACGAATTGTGACGCTTTTAGACGGTGTTGGCGATTAATGCAGGTCTTGTGGGATGTTATAATTTTAACCGGATTACCATTACTATTTGCATACTAAATAATATGTATACATATACATTATACACGACGAGCATAGGTGCTCGGGCGGCGCAGGGTGGTGTCGAGGTGAAGAAAATACGCGGACACGGGTTCGAAAATAACGTCAGTATGGCATCCCGGCCCGACATGGCGATGGCGATGACGATGGCGCAGGGATTGATGCGAAGCCTCGCAAAAAGATGCGGCCAGCGGCGTGTGAAATACGTAAAAAAAAAATTAAACCAACCAAGTTTTTTTACGCTAGGTGGGTTAACTACTACACAAATAAGTACCTATAACTTGTACTCGAGTTTGAAATTACTCGAATCGTATACCTATACATTGTAGTATAATGAAAAACATAAACGTAAAATTTTGCCATTTTCATCGATAAACTCGACAAGCAAATTTCCATATCGCTTTTTTTCGCCAAGTTGCTCCTGAGCTCAATTGGGGGGGGGGGGGTGATAGGGAAAGGGTTGTTGTTGATGGTTTTTTTGGGGGGGAGGCTAGGCGTTGGCGTAGGCCTGTAAGGGCTGGAAATTGGTACTCGTATATAAGGTCGATCGCTGCGACGAGTGTACGCGCGGAATATGGGTATATGGTGTAGAATAAACAACTCCATAAAAAAAAACTCGGATAAAAATAAGATTTCCGGTTAAAGTTTAATTAAATTTACGCTTTTTATGGGGCGAAAAAATATTCTCGTTCTTCATCGCGCGGTGCGAGTTGAAATTCTTTATTTTTAATGGCTCGTCGCTCGTCTTTTATATGGTCCGAAGTAACCGAGAAGACAAGGGCACGTCTGGCAAATGAAGAGGATTTACAAAGACGATAAAGTTTTTATTGAAGATTGAAAGAGAAAAAGTGTGCTCGGTTTTTATGTCTATGTTTTTCGTATTTATGTATTATACCGGAGTATTTCTATAATAAATCGTCCTTAAAATGTTTTCATCCTCGCCTGACCCTTCCCCACCCACCCCACCCCACCCGTCGTCGTTCTTAATCCTGTCCTGCGTGTTTGTTAGCTCCGTGTCGCGTCGCGACGAGCATTTATAAAATACTTAAAAACGTAGTAGTTATACGAGTATATGTATGTTTGTATAAAAATATTTGGAATTTTCGACGACGACGACGAAGATGCGACGACATTTCCTCGTATCCTTGTTTTCGAGTGAGACGAGACGAGGCGAGGCGAGGCGGAAAAAATTGTAAAAAATTAACGGGTTTGTTTATGTTTTTGTGTTTGCAGATTCGACGTTGAAAATGAAGCGTCAGCCGGCGACAAGCTGTCTCTGGAAACGGGCGGAACCTCGCCGTCTTCGGGCGGCTTGGTTTTGCAAAATTTCCCTCAGAGACGAGAGTCGTTCCTGTATAAATCGGATTCCGATTTTGAAATGTCTCCGAAATCCATGTCCAGAAATTCGTCCATTGCCAGCGAAAGGTAAGCGTGTCAATTTTTTTTACTCGTAATAGTACCTTAGCTATAAAATGGTAGACGACGACGACGAGTTTCGTGCAAAGATCGCGATTACGGTGACAAGAAAATAAACAAAAACAAGCCATACTATACGAAGCGAGTTTTTATCTTATGTACGATATTTTTATTTGTGTATGTGGTAGCTTTGAAATATCGAGCACTTAACGAGAAGTACTTACTTTACCTTACCTTACCTACTCAAGTTGTTCGAATCGCGTGTCTGGAAACGCTCTGTGCTGCCGTTATAAGGTCGTACCTACGATGCCAATTAGAATCTACCGCGAGTTTGTAAAAGTCACACCAATAATCGCCGCTAAATCTGGCTTAGCGATCTAGAATTACATTTCGATATGTATATAAGGTGAATCGGCGAGTAAATGCATATTTTTTTACAACGATTTTTGAAAATAAAATTATTTATATACCGTAAGCGAATAAAATATTCGCGGGTTGCCCCCTCCCCCTTCAAAAAATGCAAATTTTCTCCCGTATTGCAAAAAATTGAAAAAAATTCTTCGTACTTGGCTTGGAAAAAAAATTGTGCGTTTTAAAAAAATATATATTCTACCGAGTCATTATTCTTCATTTTTGAGTCGATATTCTGTTTGCAAAACTGTTAGGTACCCGTAGAACCACTTCAGTTCCAAATAAAAATATACTGAAATAGTCTGAAAAAATACTTCTCAATTCATCTCCTCTGCCAAAATTTCTTAAAATAAATCTTTTTGTAATATTTGACAATATGTAGCAAAACTTGCATAAAGGTACTGTAAATCACCCAAAAGGTTATGGGGGGAGAGGGGGAGATGAGAGGAGGCACGAGACTATTGCTTTACTGATTTTTCAAATCATCGACTCTTGGTTGAACCACCCTGTATACACGTGTATTTACTTAAATCGATGTTATATGTAAGAGTTTGTATTTGGTACTTATTCGTATTAGAAAAACTAATATTATCAACGAAACGATAAATTCAGCGAGGAATAATTACGGTATCACGAATACTCGGTACACCTTCTGCACCGTCACGTCTTACCACTCTCTCTATCTAACGAGTGTAACTACAGGGCCGCAGTTTGGGTTATTTATCGTTGAAAAAACGCGATGATGAATTTATACGAATAATACACGACTATGTTTTGTTTACGTACCTTACCTACCTAACAAGCGAACCTTTCGAAGTCGCATTCTCGGATTTGAACGAAACCTAGCTAGATCGAAAGAAAATCTTGTGAAACTCCCCTAACCAAAATTTCAGATTCTAAAGTTCATTTTTGGACCTCTGGCGAATTTTTGAAAATTTCTGTTTTATGGACGATTTTTGAACTAATTTCATGAGGGATGATTTTTTTCGAGCAAAGTGACTCGATGTGAATATTTCCTCCAATTTCACCCTCACACACTAACAACTAGGTATGTACATACATATGTAATATATATTTCGGCATATGGCAATAGGAGTAATTGAATCCCCCCGCCGATCCTCCGGGACAACTTTTTTTTAAAGGGGACAACCTAAGGGTCATTTTAAAGCAAACTTGCCCAAAAAAAAGTTAACCTTACTTACAAAATGGCGGCCATTTTGATTGACAGGTCTGCCGAAATCGTAGATTTTGCGTTTCAACATAGGACTTGCACGAAATTTTTCAAACTTTACAAAGGTAGATCGGAAGATCATGCTAAAATTTATCACCTGTCACAATTTCAAGTGCTAAAGTGCGTTTTTCGATTTTTAGTGAATTTTCGGAAATCGAATTCAGGCCAAAAATGAGGGAAAAAATCAAAATTTTACCAAATCAACCAAGAAAGCTGAAATTTGGGATAAACCCTATTTTCGACATGCCAAATCGATTGGAAACGGTTTCAACCCGTTTTGAGCAGTTCTGAAGCCTCCAGCAGATTTTTGAAACTCGAAATTCCCACAAAATTTCATCACATTGGAGTTGTAAAGCTAAAATTTATTCTAAAAGCTAATTTCAATACGCTACGAAGTACTGCAGGTGAATTTCAAGTCGTTTTCGAGCCTCCAACGACTTTTTGAAAAATCCTGAAGCCTCCAGCAGATTTTTGAAACTTTAAATTTTCACAAAATTATCAAAATGGAGATGGAAAGCTGAAATTTTTTCTATACTCCAATTTTAACATCCTCTGAAGACGACTTCAGGTGGGCTCAAGTAATTTTAGGGCCTCCAGCGACTTTTTTGAAAATTACTGGAGCTTCCAGTAGATTTTTGAAACTTAAAATTTCCCCAACATTAATTTATCAAATGGAGTTGGCAAGCAGAAATTTACTTCGCAGACTACATGGTGGTTTCAAATGGTTTTGAAGCTTCCATCTACGTACTTTTAGGAAATTTCAATTTTCCAAAAAAAAAAAAAACGCCATGCAACCTTTCAAAAAGTCGCTGGAGGCTTTAAAACGACTTGAAATTCACCTGCAGTACTTCGTAGCGTATTGAAATTAGTTTTTGGAATAAATTTTACTTTTGCAACTCCAATTTGATGGAATTTTGTGAGAATTTCGAGTTTCAAAAATCTGCTGGAGGCTCCAGAACTGCTCAAAACGGGTTGAAACCGTTTCCAATCGATTTGGCATGTCGAAAATAGGGTATATCTCAAATTTCAGCTTTCTTGGTCAATTTGGTACAATTTTGATTTTTTCCCTCATTTTTGACCTGAATTCGATTTTCAAAAATTCACCAAAAATCGAAAAACGCACTTTAGCATTTGAAATTTTGACAGGTGATAAATTTTTGCATGATTTTTCGATCTATACCTTTGTAAAGTTTGAAAAAGTCTGTGCAAATCCTAATGTCCTATGTTGAAACGCAAAATCTGCGTTTTCGACTGACCTGTCAATCAAAATGACCGCCATTTTGTAAGTAAAGCCAACTTTTTTTTGGGCAAGTTACTTTAAAATGTTCCTTAGGATGTCCCCTTTAAGAAAAAAGTTGTCCCCGAGGATCGGCTGGGGGGTGGTGCAATTACTCCTATTGTCATATGCCGGACTAATAGTGATTTTGGACAATTCTGGAGCCTCCAGCGAGTTTTGCGCTCTAGAAATTTCAAATCGCTCTGGAAGGGCCAAAAATGAGCTATGGAATGTAAAACTTTGATAGGTGCATATTGGGCATCCCCTCGACCGGAGTGTGAGTTCAAAAGTGAATTTTTGACCACTTTGAAAATTCCAAGAAAAGAGAAAAAAAATCGAATTTTCAAGGAAGGTATATTGTAGTACATATATCACGTGAGCGAATTTTTCGACAATATCTATTTCGTCTGGCGATCATTAGACTCAAAAATAATCGCAATTTGTCTTTTTTTCGACCTTTCCAGACAGATTTGATAGGAGGCTCCAGAATGGTCCAAAACTACGAGTTAGTGTGTGAGATTTGAATTGAAAGATTTATGCGCATTTGGTTCACGTTGCTCAAAAAAAAATATATTTCACGAGATGCGTTGAAAAATCGCCTTCAAAACATGCGTTTGCGTTTTTTTTTCAATTTTCAAAAATTCGTTAAAGGTCCAAAAATGAATTTTAGAGTCTGAAATTTTCGTTACAGGGGTTTCAGAACATGCTTGTTCAATCTAACTCCGTTTCGTTCAAATCTGAGAGTACGATTTTGAAGGGTTCCGCTTTAGCTGTAGAATACAGGCTACTGTTTCATAAAGAAGTATCGAAAAAAACTCGACAATAAAGCGAGGGTGTGTGTGTGTGTGTGTGTGTGTGTGTATGTATGTATGTATGTATGTATGTGTGTGTGTGTGTGTTTATGCAGTAATCTATAGTATTTAAGTACAAGGTGGAATTTATTTCACTTTATAAACATGAAATCGGTCAATCTCCTTATAATCTATTCGTGTTGTGAGACGTCGATGTATATGTCGCGTGTTGAAAAGAACTTAAACACGAAGGACGCTCGATTTTAACGGATAAAAGAAAAATACCGCGTAGGTAAATGAAATCTCCTCGTCTCGCCTTTGTTCGAAAGTATTATAGGTATTACATTTTGTGTGGAATCGTAGAGGTATACGATGACCACGTATAAAAAAGGAAAAAAAAGGAGTACTTACTCTCTACGTAAATGGTATGCAAATGACTCGTGCTAGCCTTTTTCCTGTGTCGTACTGTGTCTAACATGTGCAAATTTTCGTCTCCTTCTGAGCTGTGTGAATGCTTTCATCGGTCTAGGTAGGCCTATTGTATATAGCTTTCCATAAAGAGCCGGCGACGAGCTGGGTAAAATGACAAAAACCGAATTTAAAGCCGGTGTTTGAACATGTTATCACGATTTTCATTTAAAATAAGCCCTAAATCGGCCTGGTGCGTTTAACGATGCAAAAGCGAACGCAAAATATCGCTGATATTCGCTTATACGACGACGTACTATGGCTCGTAGAATATAGGTAGAGGTACCCTGTCTCTTGGTTAGTGTGCGGCTCGTAATGATTATAGGCTGACTATGAGGAATTTTACGCATAAAGAATTCCTTCGCGACGAGACCTGAATCGCGAAGCGACATAAGTTGCGAATTACTCACTCGCATACTCGTTCTACGAGATTTTTTCGCATAAACGAACCTTCTGTGAACTTATACTCTTATGGGGCAATTTGATTATGTATTTTTTTTTTCGTTTTCGAAGTTGGAGCATCCGCATGGGAGGTCTTGGAACCCTGTAGGTAGTCACGTTTGATTCTCCGTGGTCGGAAAGTCCTATATAACTGAAATTTCAGCTGACTCGATTTTCAACTGCCCGCGAGCCAATTTTCACGTCTTCTGGAGCAATTTTAAAATTGCGGGGAAATCGGAAATCACGTGGGAGGCTCCAGCATGACCAGAAATGGTTTGAAAAAACTACGTAAATTTTTAAGAAAACATTTTTTCAAAGCATAAGTAAATCAGCAAATATGTCAAAAATTCGCTGAAAAACGGAAATATCAATTTAGGCTGCTGAAAGTTTGATTACGGATGTCTCGGACCATTCTCTTTCCAAAGATAGTGGTCCTGTAGGTGCAAATCGAATTATAAGTTGTTCTTTGCCATCGGTCGGGAATGTTGATAATACATCACTGGAAAGTCACATCGAGCTCGTCCCCCAAGATTGTAGGAAAAATGAAAATAAACTAAGCAAATCCCATCAGGAGCGTTTGAAAAATTATTTTGTAAAAATGAAGCCCACGCTTTTCGTATGCGAGTTGGTAAGTATAAGTACCTTGTAATTCAAAACTTACCCTGTTGGCGTTGTTGATGGAGAAACTTACGTAGGTAAACTATACGACAAAATGTAAAATTTTGCTGCTCGACTGATTAGGTGAAATAAAAACTATAAATTCGCTCATTAAAAGCCATTTAATTAACCCTAATTAACAGGCTTCTGCACATTGTCGAATAAAGAAAACCATCCCGTCGTAAAACTCGAGTCGTTGTTAATTTTTCATCAAGTTTAGAAGCTTGTTCCCTTACCTATTCGGGTAATACTATATACGAGTAACATAAGTTGAGAAAAAAAAATAATAATAACGGCAGGTACAAAAGAGCGAGGGAGGATGAGGTATTACATCGTAGTAAAAAGTAAAAGTATGCGGGGAAAACTTTCAACGTGAATCGTAAAAACAAAGGGTAATGACGTAGTCTAAAATTAAGCTTGGGAAAAATCAATGCTTTCGAGCATACCTAACAAAAATGATGCAAAAATGTTTTAATATTTTACCGAAAAAAAGAAAAAAAAAAGAAAAGTCGTCCGAGCTTTTTGTAGCCCGCAGCGTACCTTCATTATTTAAAAAGTTAATGAATAAAATATTATCGTGTCAAAAAAAAAGAGGTACCCATGGCGGATGGGAAAGAAAGCGGAATTCACCATCTTCTGTAGGTTGTACGTAGTACCTACAACATTGCGTATCGTATCTTGTAAAATTGCGAAATTTTTGTTCGCATTGTCACCGACTGTACCATTTTAATGAGTCGTAAAATAAGTGAAAAAGCGCCCGATGCCAAAAGTTATCCGTTAATGTTTAGCTAAACCCACCCGAAGTTGATGGGCCATGAAATAAATACGAATTAAGGAACCACGTTTGACCGATGCGACGATACTATACGAGTAGTACATAACCTTACATGAATGATGCTCCTTCCTACATACTCGTACGTTACGTTATTGCTGCAGTTGAAGCTCGTGAAATATTCGCTTCCGTTTACGTTACGTTTCGTTACGTTCGGTGTGTGGTTTCTTTCGAGGTACCTCTACCTATGTTGGTTATAGACCATTCGGACTCGTGATTGGAATTTTTCTAGTATAAATTCTACATATATGTACACGTGGACGTGGTCATTGCTTGGTGAATTAGTCACCAAGAATTAAGTCACCAGACAATCGAAAAAATTTTCTAGTCCATTTGATACATTCTGGTGATGACTTCACCAACAATTCGCCACATGACCAACAAAAACCTATAATATGGTTACTCTTTGGCGACAGATTCACCAAGTCAGAAATCATCCGTGTATTTTATTTGTTGTATTTATCAGGATGCAGGAGGATCTGTGGGAATATCCGGATTTGTCCAGATCTGAAACAATCAGGTCTTCTTTATTGGATCTGAATGACAAAATCAGCTATGTAGTAATACCTATAAGGTATATCAAAAATAGGAATTTGGGATGTCATTAAATACTTTCAAAAATTTCAAGAAGGGCACAAATATTGGAGATAGATGTGGAAGTTTCTAGTGTGTTGAATTTTTCTTATGAAAAACTTTTTTTTTTCAAGTCATCAACATCATCATTGAACTTTGGCCCAGTGAGCTGTTCAGCCCGTCTGGGAAAATGTAAAAGAATTGCTTGCCGATGTATCATCAAGTCTTTTCTTCGGTCTTCCTCTACTCCTCCTGCCAGTTGGAGTGTACTCTCTGACTTTTCGAGGGGACCGTTCATCAGGCATTCTGTCAACGTGTTTTCGCCATTTCTTTCTGTAATCTTTCACTCGTCTAATGATTGACTCTGCTCCTAGCTCCTTCAGGATGTCTTTGTTCCTTTTCCTATCTCGTCTAGTATATCCTGCTGTGGCTCGCATGAATCTCATTTCCGCTGCGGTTACTCTGCTTTTTATATCCTTTCTCATTGTCCATGTTTCACTTCCATACAGCAGCATTGGTCTTGCCAGCGTATTGTAGATTCTTATTCGAGTTTCGGCTCTGACTTTTCTTGGAGGTGTGGCTCGGTTTATAGCTCCGCTTACTCTCAGGAATTTACTGATCTCAAGTTGTGCGTCAACTTCTTCATATGACAGCTCACATCCGAGATATTTAAAGCTCTTAACTTGTCCAACTGGCAGTCCATTTACAACAATTTTACTGAGTATTGGCTCTTACCCCTCGAAGGCCATCACCTTTGTTTTTGATGACGAGATTCTCATTCGGTACTTATCAGCTGTCTTCTGAAGGTTGTATGTACATCGCTCTCTGCAAGTCATCTTCGTTGTCAGCAAAGACCACCTGATCATCAGCAAGCAACAGGGTATTGACATGGGTGTTGTTGATATCTAGCCCTTTTGGCTTGGTTTTCAACCATTCTTTAATCATGTCATCAAAGTAGATGTTGAACCAGGGGTTGAAACTGTTAAAAAATTGATTTTTGGTTTTTGGGTTTCAGTTCAGTTTTCACCTTTTGATAATTGGTTTTTGGTTTACAGTTTTTTGGTACTTTTATTTGGTTTTGGGTTTTTGGTTTCAGTTTTCAGGTTTTTTTTTCCTGCCAATTAAGTATCGCATTATGCCACCTAATTCTAGGTAGTATTAGTACTTATTATTAATTATTGAATTCATTTCTACTGGTCAATTAATGCAGAAAAGTCAAAACATTACTCATATTTTGATGATGTAAATTTTAAATTTTGTTACCTTAATGCCAAATCCGAGTATGTCCATGCGAAAAAAGTACGATTTTACGCATCACTGATAAGGTTCAGATATGCTTGGAAGGGCTCATTGAGTTCTGATTGAACATCGGTCAGCTTTGTGCATCTTTGGTGGTGCATTTTAACTGTAGTCAGATGCAAATTTTTCAATTCAGGGCTTCCCAGAGTCTTATCAGTGACGCAAAACGACAATGTTTTTTTGGATGGACATACTCGGATTTGGCATTAAGGTAACGATTTTTTATATTTGGTTTTTGGTTAATTGGTTTTGATCAAATATTTTTTATTTTTGGTTTTGAGTTTTGCACAAAACAGATTTATATTTGGTTTTTCCTTCATTTTTGTTTTTGGATTTTTAACAGTTTCAACCCCTCAACCCCTGTGTTGAACAGACCACATGACATTGGGCATCCCTGTCTTACTCCTCTTCCTATCTTCTTTGCTTCCAACATGTTTCCAGATCTTACTCTTATTACATTATCTGTATATATTTCCTCAATTAGGCATACTATTTGTTCATTCACTTCGATTTTCCTCAGGATTTCAAACAACTTCTTCCTTTGTACTTGATCATAATATGCCTTCTTCAGATCAACAAAGCACATTTGGGTCTCTAGGTTATATTCTCGTCTCTTCTCCATCAGCAGCTTTGTTGCGTATACCCCATCTATGCATGATCTTCCCTCCAAAATCCATTTTGGCATTCCAATATTATTGGCTCCGCATGGCTCTCAATTCTTCTTGCTAGCATCTTTGCAAGTATTTTGTAAGCAGCATTTAGTAGGCTAATTCCACGGTAGTTTCCTGGGTCATTTCGGTCTCCTTTTTTGAAGATGGGTATTACAATTGCAGTGCGGAAGTGTTCTGGTATGGTTGCACCTGATAGTATTTTATTGTAGAAAGCCAGCAGTCTCTTCTTAACGGTTATTGTGGGGTTCTTGAATAAGTCTGTTGGTAATTTATCACTGCCTGGGGCTTTTCCATTTCTGGAGCTTTTCAAGGCTCCATCTAGCTCTTCCCAAGAGAATGGCTCATACTTGTTCTCCTCATGGTTTGCCACTTCAATTTCATTGTCGGGATCACTCCATAGGTTCGCATAGTATTCGACCATTTTTTCACAGTCTGGTGGGGCAATGTTGGCTCTGTGTACCTCATCTTCCGATATTCTTTCAATTATTTTGTACACTTTTGGTTTCAGTTTATATGTGTCCCTCACAATGTTTGCCACAAACCTTTCGTATTGTTCCTGTTGTGTTTGTCTACTTGAAAAAAAGAACGTTTTTGCCTTTTCTCATCCCTTATAATGTAAGCAGCTTTCACTTTCTTATTTCTATAGGTACTATTACTAAGTATTTCAAATCTACATGTGTCTGTCACAAGTTTCGCTCACTTTTAATCTCTCCTTTCTTACAAACAAGACGTAGACGACTCTGATTATGGGGTTAATTAAACTCTTATAATGTCACACCACCACGATCTTTACGGGTGAAAAGGTTTTTAAAACCTTGCGGTGACTTTTGCAGCATAATGAAGTAAGGAAATGCTGACGTACGCCGATTTAAAATTCTATTCTCGGTCATTTTACCTGAAACCGGTATCGATATTCAGCAAAATGCAAATTTACCTATCCAGAAAGAAAAAGCCAAAATTGACATTTTTGAAGAATGAAAAAGTTTTACCTACTGCATAAATCAACCTTCGCCCCATAATAGCTTCCTATCTGTTTTCTATTCATCGATATGTTCGCAAATTTCTGAAATTAAAATACCTACTTTTTGCTCGTCTCGATCGTTTAATTCTTTTTTTTTTTCGAGAAACACAAAATAGCTATGTAGGTAAACTTTTAATCGACTCGCTCATTAGATAAAAAGCTATTAACGACCATTACACTAGGCAACAATTTTTGACCTTTTTTTTGTGTTCGGGTTGAATATGGGCTTAATCGATAGTTTAGACCCTAAAACAAAAAACAGAGTGGGATTTTTCAATTTGAGTTGTTTTTGTGGTCAGGAGAGATGATCAAAGTTGCAAAAATGGCCGTTTTTGCCCTATTTCACGAGTTTGTGGCGACATCAGTATTATGTTTCAAAAAAAACCAAGGTCATATTCGGATTCTACGCACTTTTTTAAGTAAACAATTTCTCCAGATTTTTGATTTTCGAACATTCAAGCGCATACGGAAGATTTTCGTTTGTAACACGAGATTTCTACTGCACAAGAGCCTCGCCCGCGCGAACACGGTTCCGCGCCACGATTGCATCGTGGAGTAACGCCAGCATCGCGCGCTCCGAGTTTTAAAATATGTTACAAACAAAAATCTTCCGTATGCGCTTGAATGTTCGAAAATCAAAAATCCGGTAAAGATGTTTACTTAAAAAAGTGCGTAGAATCCGAATATGACCTTGGTTTTTTTTGAAACATAATACTGATGTCGCCACAAACTCGTGAAATAGGGCAAAAACGGCCATTTTTGCAACTTTGATCATCTCTCCTGACCACAAAAACAACTCAAATTGAAAAAGCCCACTCTGTTTTTTGTTTTAGGGTCTAAACTATCGATTAAGCCCATTTTCAACCCAAACACAAATATGCCGTTGCCTAGTGTTATTTTCATTCACCTTTTCTTATTTCCGCTTATTTTAATTAAGTAAATGTGACTACCGAACCGCAAGCCTTACAGCGAGCGGCGCGCCGTTGAGCTGATTTCAAGTTCGGCCAAGGTTCGTTTCGAGCTGGTGAAACTTTTTTTGTAGCGAAATGTTGGCAAAATGTCTATTTCAATTGCCGAAGATATCGGCTCCAGAAAAGGCCATTGGACGCGTTAACGTAGAGGTTGTAAGCCTATAAGTAGCAACTTTTCTCTTTTTTTTTCCTAACTCGACTCATCTCACAAGGTAAATTTCGAAATGACTACCTCCGATTCAAAAAAGGCCACGATTTTTGGGAAGGGAATGGTAGAAAACTTTCTTAGCCTAAATTTCAGCTGCCCTGATTAAATTTTCGAGGATTTATAAAAATTCAAAATTCGCCATTTTCGGCGATTTTTTACCTTTAAAAAAAAAAAATGAACATACGTAATGTACGTAGTAAAAATTGTGAAAATTCGTCCTGAACTGATATCAATGTTCTTGGAACGGAATTTTACCATTTCTGGCCATTCTAGAACCTGCAGCAAGGATTTTAGATTCGTCCAGAATTTTTAAAATCTTCTCCAGAAGGATGGAAATAAATTTAGGCAGCTCCCCTCCCCTAAAATACGAGTTGTGGTCTATATCCTTGACCCGTTTAAAGGATTTATCCACATTTGAGCCGAACCAGCCGATTCAGTATCAAGTTTAACCGTGAAAGTAGACATTTATTCGGCTCCGAGGCACCTCAGCTGCGAATACGTCTAAGTATCTACACACGGTTTGAAAACGGAAAAGGAAAAAAATAAGATGGCGACAAGTATGATGGATTAGGATTATGTACGTTGATGTCTGCAGTGCAGATAGGTATACCTACCTAATTTTATATTACACCGTGCACGTACACACATATTATACTCGTAGCCTTTCGCAATGGCTACAGCACGTGTTTTTATAATGCAAACTAAGTCTGCGAATATGGCGAATAAATTGTATATTAGTTTATGAATTTTCCAAATTGATTTATCCGGTTTAGTGTACGCTATAAATTTAAACGAGCCGCCATCATCGTTCACCGGATAGAGGCGCTTCTGCACGCCTTTGAATTATAGATCAAATTTCATTTCTGTTTCACTCTTTGTTGTACACATAAATACGTAGGTACTATACGATGCGAGTTATAATTTAATAATAAATCAAAGCCTTTTCCCAAATACATACCTACTGCATTAAGTTTGAATAAATGTACATAACATTTTGTCGGCGTGTGTGTCTGTGTACTGTGTAGTTGTGTGGTATGCCTACTTTGTAGTACTTACTAGTATGAAAGAGAATTTCAAAAGAAGGAATCTGATCAGCCAAGTTTTTCTTTCTCAAAATTATCAGCCGGTTGTATAAATATTTAAAATTTCCATTTCTCGAATTTGGAGCAACTAAAAGAAGTTTTCGTTGAACAAAGTAAACAAAAAAAAGTTCGTGAGAACGCCATTCTGTCTTTTCCCATTGAAAAATTAATATACAGGGTGTCGGAGGAGAGGGTGGCAAAACTGGAAATTTAAATGTAACAACCGAATAGCGTCGCAAAAATCCAGACGAACGTGTTGCCGGTTTTGAAAACTTTGAATAGCCTCGATTTTGAAATCGAAGGAGTAAAATTAGGTACATACGTACAACTATACTTACACGCTGGACACAATGCTCGAAAGCCCTGTGTAGTAAAATTTAATTTTCAAATGATTACTTACTATGGTTCCTTGATCACATCAAATGAGATTTTATGCAGGTACTTGGCCGAATGAAGATATTTATGTCTAATTATTCTTTCAGATAATTTTTTTTGCATTTATAATTTACTATCACGCTATAAATTATATGATTGTGATGAAACCAGAAACTGTCATCGCCGCAAACAATGAATGATGACCCGATGACGAAGCTTTACACGCTACTAGGTCGTTCGACGTGTTAAAATATCTTTTCGCTTTACTTGCGGAGCAAATAAAAAACTCGATGATTAACTTTTTCGTCAAAATTACAAAGTGTTTTTCCATTATTGAATTTGGTGCCTCGTATCGCACCCGTGTCCGTTGCTCGAATTTCAAAATGCCGAACAAGATGGACGTGGATGCTAACGCACGATCAAACTTTCTTTAGGTAGGTAATCTTCTCTTCTCGAGGCGACGCGACGTGGGCGTCGTGATTTGAAAGAAACTATGTTACCTAAGAGTAATAATACCTACATAGGTGTTAGGTGTTTGAAATTCGTTGAAACGTACAGAAATTGGAATTTTCTACCAAATGATGAGAATTTTCCATTGGAAAAATATTTGGACGGATAAATAAGTACAGAAAGGTAGAGGTACATGGCCAGACGTCCTCGTGGAACAAAAATAATGAAATATTTATCCTCCAAAAACAAGGGAAAAAAGGTGTATAAAATTGCAAAATTTTCGTTCAATTTTCAATCTAACTTGGTACTTGTTATAAAGATCGTTTGAACTTTGATTAGATAAAAATATCTCCGAAAAAAAGAGGATTTTTTTAATCCAAATCTGAGGAACCCTCTGCCAGGTCCACCGGACCTCGCGTGTTCATTTTCATTTTTTTCTAAAATATTTTGTAATACTCGGAGAAAACTTTTGATTTGAAATGGCGAAATCGATCAAAAAGGTCCCTAAGATGGTAAATCGGTGTTTACTTATGGGTCATTCCACGTCAATTGGACCAAGAAGTGGTAGGGGGTTCGGCGATTTTTTTAAAAGTTTTTCCTGTGGAAAGATCTTTTGAAGAGATGGCCAATGGCGCAAATCGCAGCCCTCTAGCTCATTTTTAAAGGCAGCCAGAGGGTGTCAAAGTTTTCAGTGAACCTAAAATATCACCCATTTCAGCGGTGGATTACTCGATAACCACGATATCTAACAAAATGGAACTTTTCCCCATAGTTAGGATATTTGAAAGGCTTTTTGGTGATATCATGAAAATCAGTGTTACCACTTTTGTTCGTACAAAAAATTAGCTCAAAAAGTTTCAAAACGTAGTTTTCATATCGTTCCGACTTTCAAAAATTCTGAAAAAAATATTATTATGGACAACTTTTCATGCTGAACAACATATTAAAAAATTGGGATGGTAACATGTTGCAAAGTCGACTTAAAAAAATTTAAAGTTTGCGAAAAAAATGCGATTTTTTTATTTAAAACTTGAAAAAAAGTTTTGATGGGTGAAGTTGACCCTTTTTACCCCTATTTTTACGTATCTGTTGAAAAAGTTGAAAACCCCCTTTCACTCGATGAAATGAACTCCTCACAAAAACATCAAAATTCAAAAAGATTCAAAAAATGAACGATTTTTCATTTTTTTTGTAGTGAGTGTATTTTTTTATCAAATTTATCATGAAATACGTCAGAAAGAGGTCAAAATAAGACAACTGAATAAATTTAAACTTTTTTTGATGTTTGAAATTGAAAATTGATTTTTTTCGAATTTTGATTTTTTGTGAGGAGTTTATTTCATCGAGTGAAAGTGGTTTATCAACTTTTTCAACAGATACGTAAAAATAGGGGTCAAATGGGTCAACTTCACCAATAAAAACTTTTTTTCATGTTTTAAATCAAAAAATCCCATTTTTTTCGCAAACTTTGAATTTTTTTAAATTGATTTTGCAACATGTCACCATCCCAATTTTTTAATATGTTGTTCAGTATGAAAAGTTGTCCATAATAATATTTTTTCAGAATTTTTGAGAGTCGAAACGATATGAAAACTACTTACGTTTTGAAACTTTTTGAGCTAATTTTTTGTACGAAAAAAATGGTAACACTGATTTTTATGATATCACCAAAAAGCCTTTCAAATATCCTAACTATGGGGAAAATTTCCATTTTGGTAGGTATCGTGGTTATCGAGTAATCCACTGCTGAAATGGATGATATTTTTGGTTCACTGAAAACTTTGACACCCCCTGGCTGCCTTTAAAAATGGGCTAGAGCGCTGCGATCTGCGCCATTGGCCATCTCTTCGAAAGGTATTTCCACAGGAAAAACTTGAAAAAAATCGCCGAACCCCCCTACCACTTCTTGGTCCAATTGACGTGGAATGACCCTAATAGGAGCTGAATTTCTGAAACAGAGAAAAATACATATACAATTTAAAGTACGTATTGAAGCATTGTTTTGATATTTTGACGAAAAGCCATAAATCGTCGAAAAGAGGATCGATTTTCTAGTCTGCCTTTTACGAAAACATGCAAAATTCATGCTTCGGTTTACTCCGCGGAGCGTTAATGGTGTAAATTCCAATCTTGTCTTTGCTGATTTTGCCAACCATTACCATGGTGTGTGACTTTGCAAAGAGGAGACAAAGTTGTGCAGCAGGGGCGTTAGCAATGTGTAGTACACAGAGTAGGTATGTTTACGTATACAGTAGATCGCCGGCTCGGGATGTCAGTTTTCATACGTAATATTTTGAAACATTTGCGAAATTGCTCGAGTTATGTATTTGTGCTCGGCGAGATACTCGTATGCGTATAACTTACTAAACTATTCGCCTTTTCTCGTTTCTGTTTCTAGCGTGATACCTGCGATAGTTATCTTTGTAGCTTTTCGTGTCATGTAAGCCACTTTGTTGTCGCGTACCTTTAACCATACGTATACATACTCGTAGGTAGAGGTAGAGGTAGAGGTACGTCTACGTGGTTTTGTCAAAGCGAGCACTTTGTATCCAGACCCACAACTCGAACCCTCCACATATATACTTAGTACATATAAACTAGTACCTACCTCGAGTTTTAAATTCTCTTCTTCATCGTGTCGTGTCGTGGTGTCGCTTTTACTGATTTTAAATTCGCTTTCTCAATAAGGGATGTGGCATGTTCTACGGCGAGACCATGAGAACGTGGCTTTATTGCTTTTGACGATCGAATATGATGAGAAATGCTAACTGGATTCGATTTCTGATTATCTACCAAGTACCAACCTCTGCTAAGTTAACGATAAGATTTTCGTGTGAAGAATGCTCGCACGCGATTGGACACTTTTGCATAAATGCATTCGTCGTGGAAATAAGCGATTATTCCTCTGTCGAATCGAAACCGTGTCCGATGATTTGAATTTAAAAAAAAACGAGTATTTTTAGCAGCTCCGCTCCGGCTTCACCATCTCAACTTTCAACTTATAAATTATACCGACTTGACTTGTATTCGTTCCAAAAATACATTAGGTACTCGACTTATTGTCGGTTCGAGTATTAGTACCTAATAAATTCCGATCCAAAATGATGCGTAATTTTTCTCTTTCGCGGTAAGTAAGGACACGAGTGGCGAGGAAGTTCGAGCACGTACGTGTAGGTGCAATAAGTACCACTACGAGATGTACTTACGTATACATCTACTCGTATATAGGTAGAGGTACTTACACTTAGCGCCCTCTAATACGTGTAAAATTGCTCTGATCAATTACCTAAGGGCTAGATATGTAGTAGGTAGGTACGTAGTTGGCCACATGGAACGTATAAGTATAGTACGAAGTAACGAGACTTTTTTCCCTCGTTTTGTGAGGTATTTTTCGACGCGGCGAATGATTTATGAACATTTGAGATGACCTTTGAATGAATTCCAAGTGCTAAACCTAGTGACGTGCGAGACTTGATCATCGAAACTGCAGGCTATAATTTCTACACAAACGTTAATAGATTTTTAAAAATCTGCTTCACCCATGGTTGCTTTTAGCAGTTGGTAGGAAGGTAGGTATACGGTGTCGTCGTCATATTAATATACTCGTGTTCGTGTTTCGTGAAAGCGATTCGATTTTTTGAAATAGGATATCACGTCGATAGGGGCACTGGGCAGGGAGTGGTACGGACAGCACGAAATGTATGGCTTCGATAAGACGCAGCAGACGTTGCGCTTCGTGAACAGATTTTCAATTTACAATCGAGGCTCGTCGTCGTTTTAATTCATTAAGCAGACGCTCACTACGCGTACTTAGTATCTAAATCTACATTTATATGTACATACATATGTATTTAATCATACCTCGTACATAGGTTTATTAATAATTTTGGTGTTTTTTCCCTTTCTGTTGCAGGTGCGTTTTCTCAACTTTATTTTGAATAATTCACGTAGTAATATGCTCTAAAATCATACGGGATGGTAATATTTTAATTTAGATAGGTATTGTAATATCGAGTCGATGGTTTTATTGATATTTTTCTAATTCTTTGACGCTTGGCTTATTAATCTCGAGCTTTTCACGATGCTATTTTCACCTTCATTCTGAGTCTTGGTCTCGGTGAAATGATTACACACACGTATGTCGTATATACTGCAATACCGCAATCAAATATATGTATGTACCTAGACCTACTTAACACCGTAGCGAGATATTCGTAGGTAATTTCTTCGCGAAAAAAAAATAATAGTCTTATAATCGAGTAATTTATGCGTTCTTAACTCTTATACGTATACGTATGCAATGGGCTACGTAATTAAAAACCGACGAAAAAATCCTAATGCTATGGGTTAGGTACGTTTACCTGCGATGGTTTCTCGGACCTTATTAATTATTTGCTTATGCGAATGAGATGCAAATTCATAATTGAATGTAATTTCCAACCGAACCACGAAAAAGTGAGGCGAAATTTAATAGAATAATTTCACTTTTTTTTTAGCCCATCTTCCTCGTGCTGCATTAACCGCGCAATACGAGTGTTATTATAAAGAGAGAAGGAAGGACGAAAATTCGCTGAATTTCACATCAATTTTTTTTTTGAAACCAAAATCACCTTACATTTCGAAATTTGAAAAATTCTTCGATATTTGGAAAGAAAATGTGTTAAAACGCCCAGAAATCCAAAATTTTAGCCCCTCTCCCAATTCTTTTCTCAACTTTTGGCATAAATAGATGAAAATAAATTTCTGAAATCGCAACGTAGGTAATTGAGTATTGAAAAACTGGAATTCATGTTGATACAATGATAATGAGGTTTCCAAATATACATTTTTCGCGAATTCCAGACGTTTTGGGGCCTCCAATGCAAAATTAGTTTATTCTATTGAATTTTAAATGTATTTCAGAAAATGTACTTGGATATTAACTTGAGCTGCTAAAAATTTTGATTGAACCTAATTTCGACTAGCTCGGTCAATAAATGCGCATTTCCATTTTAGAAAATTTTTGGCGAATGGTTCGAGTGTAAACTTTTCTAAAATTTGGTGAAAGTTCCCTTTCATTTTTCGAATGGGAGCCTCTAGCGCAAAATTAGTTCCTCTCGGAGTCTTCAAACGTCTCTGGTAGGGCTGTCAAGAGAGGGGGGACAAAGGATGCAGTTGGCCTCGGGCCCGCGCTTTCTGGAGGATATGGTAAAATAAGGGCCTGTGTTGATAGAAAAGCATTATTTTTTATTGCTCGAAGTACAAATTTTCAAAAGCTTTCGCCCACGCTTCGCTCGGGCCAATTTTTCCTCGTTTTAGGATAAACAAATTTCATATTTGAGGCCTCCAAAAATCTTATGGAAAAATGCACAATTTTAGCAGGTCAAGCTGATATTGAACAGTTTTGGAAATATTTTAAATTCGTAGAGAAAATTTATTATGCACTAAAGGCTCTAGAATGTCTGAAATTCTAAAAAAAAAAAAAAAAAAAATGGGTTCAAGTGGTTCACGATTAGCTACGAGTATAGTGAACAAAATTTCTATATCTACATTTAAACTCAGTGTGCCCTAATTTTGAGAATTTTATTTTCTGATCAATTTATTGGGCTTATTACTTATTGACATTCTTAAGGATTTTCTAAAAATCGAGACGTAAACTTCGGATGACTGAAATTTTGGATTAGGAGATTTTTTTGGCAGGTTTTTTTCCAACTCGATACGTCGAAATTCGATTTTTTTGGATAAATTTTTCTCGAGCGATGGCGAATTTTTGGATGAAAAGGAAACATTTTAAGCTTAGCTAAATCTTCAAAAAAGCAGTTAAAAGTGGAATAATCTGAATCGTTCAATTCAAATGAGTAAGTGAGTGTTGAGAAAAAAAGTATAAAAAACTCCACCAAAAGGAGCAATTCGCAAGGCGAAAAATACTGTCGAAACGTCACATTTTTTTCGTCCATGCCTAAGTAGATTTCATTACTCGAATGTGCGAAAAATTTACATGAAAAGTTGAGAATACGACAGAGAATATTTTCAAAAAATAAGACGAGAAGATCGTGAAAACTGAAAAATTCTGGGGCATGAATTTTATATATTTTCGAAAATAAGTACATATGTATGTAGTTGGTGGATATTTGAAGAAAATTTTGAATTTAAACCGGTTCGAGGGATTTTAAAAATATGTGCCAAAATCGATCGAAAGTGTCACAAAGATAATAAATCCGAGTTTACAGGCAATGAATTTCATTTCGTCTTCATTTAAAGCATTTTTTTAAAACTTGAGAAATCAAAAAAAAAAAATTTGCTGGAAGCTCCAGAACATCTCGAAACCATCACCAATTGGTTCGGGAGGTTGAAAATAAGGTGTACCTAAGCTGAAAACCAAATTTCAGCCTTTTATATTGATGAGATCAAAATTTTGAATTTTTCAAAGAAAAGGAGACCATAATTTATACAATTTGAAAATTCACCAAAAATCGAGAAATGAAGGCTTAAATTATTTGCACTGGTAATATTCTGTTTTGATCCATTTTTGTTCGGTCCAAAAATTTTGTGCCTGTTTAGATACCTTCCTTATGAATCGAATATTTTTCAGCAGTTCCCATTTGTAGACGTTCAGGAGATGACTATATGAGCTTATCATTAGAGTTCTACTCCCCTCCTTCTTAATACGGTGTGACTTCAAAATACAGAATTTTCAGACTCTTACTAACTTAGCTGAATTATGAGCATTTTTCAACAAAAATGGACCTGTGGTTCAAATCCAAAATTTTCTCCAGTGATTTTCCAAACACATACGAGTAAATGAAAAATTCGCGGTTTGCTTACGAGTGAACTAAAAAAAGTGAAATTTGGTTTGTATCCTATTTTCGACCTTTCGCATCGATTAGTGAAGGTTTCGAATCGAGCTATTTTGCAGCTTCCAGATGATTTTCGGATTCTCCAGTATACGTCTATTTGAAAAAATACCCGATAAATTATTGCGCAATTGTTGGCTCGAAACGAAATTCAGTTGGTACCTTTGACGACTACTTAGGGTGAAAATAGACTACGAAAAATCTCTACTAGTTTTCCGACTCGTGATTAGTTTGAAAAATCTGTCTAATTTTCCCGAATTGATGTATCCGATCGAACTTGAATTAAACGCAATCTCCGCATTCGGGAAGAAAAATGAGAAAAAGTACGGCTCGAGTGAGAGACAGGAAAGGAAATAAAATTCAACAATTTTGATAGCTACTCGTATTTATAGAGCCGCAGCCGGTAGAATACGAGTATAAGTCAGTGGGTAAGGTACGTACGAGTAGATTCGACGCTAGCTGTTTTGAAAGTAAAAAAAGGAAAATGACGCCGACGCCGACGTCGACGACTGCGACGACAACGTTTGTTTTGCATATGAATTAGAAATAGCCTGGCGTTTCAATGCGACGAGAATAATATATTAAAATTTTTCCATGTATGGGTATATAATGTGTATACGTATTACGTAGGTATATACTGTATACTACATAGTATATCGCAGCTATGCTACATAGCGACGAGTAGGGAGGTAGATAGGTACGAAGCGTGTACGCGTACGCGTATATTTTGATCCAATTTAAACACATGTAAGCGAAGTGTACGTCGCGAAGTTTAAATTTCACATCGTCGTACGAAACGCCAAATCGCAATAAGATGGTATTCGAATACGAGCTAGCTCTATTCTGTTCTGAAAATGTACGAGTACGAGCACGAGTACATGTCGAAGTTAATATTACTTTTGCTTCGCCTTCGCGTCTTTTCCATCCTGATCCTTCTACCTTTTCTTCTTTCTATTTTCTATCGCACGATTATGAACAATCCACTTCCAGTCTGAATACTCGTACTCTTGCGCATATGTCGGATTCTGTCTCGCTTGTTCGAGCCACACAAAAAGAGCAACCGATAACGACGATGCTCTGCAGCGAGCTTTAGTGCTGGATTTTCATTTGTTGTCGGAGATGGCGTATGCTTTATGTTTGTAGGTGTGCTATTTTCAAAAAGCTCATTTCAACTTGGTCTTTAAGAGTGCTGACAACAAATAAACGTACACTAAATTACATTACATTACATTACATTACACATACATACTTTCACACCCAGTGATGTAAAACTTATCGTTTTTGACCCTATAATGATTCAAAGATTGGTTATCGTTTCGTTGAATTTTTAATATCAAGTAACCTTCCGACCTGTAAAACTACATAGATTAGAATTATGGTTGAATTTGTAGTCCGGGATATGACAATAGAAGTAATTGCACCCCCCCCCCCCCGTCGATCCTCCGGGACAATTTTTTTCTTAAAGGGGACATCCTAAGCAACATTTTAAAGCGAACTTGCCCAAAAAAAAGTTGGCCTTACTTACAAATGGGTGGCCATTTTGATTGACAGGTCAGCCGAAATCGCAGATTTTGCGTTTCAACATAGGACTTGTACGAAATTTTTCAAACTTTACAAGGGTAGATCGAAAGATCATGCAAAAATTTATCATTTGTCAAAATTTCTAGTGCTAAAGTGCGTTTTTCGATTTCTGGTGAATTTTTAAAAATCCAATTTAAGCCAAAAATGAGGGAAAAATTTTACTAAATTGACCAAGAAAGCTGAAATTTCGGATATACCTCCCCCATTTTCGACATGCCAAATCGATTGGAAACGGTTTCAACCCGTTTTGAGCAGTTCTGGAGCCTCCAGCAGATTTTTGAAACTCGAAATTCCCACAAAATTCCATGAAATTGGTGTTGTAAAGCTGAAATTTACTCTGAAAACTAAATTCAATACGCCCACGAAGTACTGCAGGTGAATTTCAAGTCGTTTTCGAGCCTCCCGCGACTTTATGAAAATTCCTGAAGCCTCCAGCAGATTTTTGAAACTTTAAATTTTCACAAAATTTCATCAAATGGAGATGGAAAGCTGAAATTTACTCTACACTCCAATTTTAACACCCTCTAAAGACGACTTCACGTGGGCTCAAGTCACTTTAGATCCTTCAGCGACTTTTTTGAAAATTACTGGAGCCTCCAGTAGTTTTATGAAACTTGAAATTCCCACAAAATTCCATGAAATTGGAGTTATGAAGCTGAAATTTACTCTGAAAACTAAATTCAATACGCCTACGAAGTACTGCAGGTGATTTTCAAGTCGTTTTGGAGCCTCCAGCGACTTTTTGAAAATTCCTGAAGCCTCCAGCAGATTTTAGAAGCTTTAAATTTTCACAAAATTTCATCAAATCGAGATGGAAAGCTGAAATTTACTCTACACTCCAATTTTAACACCCTCTAAAGACGACCTCAGGTGGGTTCAAGTCACTTTAGATCCTCCAGCGACTTATTACGCCTCCAGTAGTTTTTTGAAGCTTGAAATTTCCCCAAAATTTCATCAAACTGAGATGTACAGTCGAAATTCATTCTGCAAACTAATTTCAATACGCTACGAAGTTGACTGCTGGTGGATTTCAAGTCGTTTTGGAGTCTCCAGCGACTTTTCGAAAGGTTGTACTGCGTTTTTTTGGAAAATTGAAATTTCCTACAAGTAGCTGGAAGCTTCAAAACCATTTGAAACCACCATGTAGTCTGCGAAGTACATTTCAGCTTGCCCAGTCCATTTGATAAATAAATGTTTCGGGAATTCCAAGTTTCAAAAATCTACTGGAGGCTCCAGTAATTTTCAAAAAAGTCGCTGGAGGATCTAAAGTGACTTGAACCCACCTGAAGTCGTCTTCAGAGAGTGTTAAAATTGGAGTGTAGAGTAAATTACAGCTTTCCTTCTCCATTTGATGAAATTTTGTGAAAATTTAAAGTTTCAAAAATCTGCTGGAGGCTTCAGGAATTTTCAAAAAGTCGCTGAAGGCTCCAAAACGACTAATATTTCGCTAAAAATTGACGTTTTTTTGACAGTTTTTGACTTGGGCTTTAGCAGAAGAAAACCCCAGAGTTTTT
This sequence comes from Planococcus citri, assembly GCF_950023065.1. Lineage (NCBI taxonomy): Eukaryota > Metazoa > Arthropoda > Insecta > Hemiptera > Pseudococcidae > Planococcus > Planococcus citri. Next base: position 82,304,455 of record NC_088679.1, on the reverse strand, counting down.
TTTTTTTCATTAACATTGGATTAATCAGAAGAATTTTAGCGCTGAAACAAAAAATGTTGATGAGGCGAATTTTTTATTATTATTATTATTATTTTTAATTTTTTGGACTTGGGGGCTAATATAGAATTATTTTCTCATACGAGGTACATAACAACTTTACCGGGTGGGAGGTAGAAAATTCCGACTTGGTTAAATAAAATACGTGGTATGGTACACCCTAATCTTCACAGCAGGGATCGTAGAATGTGCTAGTGATTGAAAATGCCAAAGTGGTTTTTCGTGGTATCGAAGAAATAGCGGGTTAATTCACTCGAAATAAAATATATCCGCTCATCATCGTCGTCCCCGCCACTCACCACCTGACCTCCTACTTGTTCGGAATAGTTTCCGACTCTTTTTCCATTCAACCACAATCTGGGAAAGTTGAAAAGTTAGTTCGCGCAACAAAGCAAAACGGATGGGTATCGTATCAAAAAGACGTTGTAAAATGAACTCGCGCGCTAATTAAGACGAGTTTTTTTCCTCCAAATTGAAAAACCATTCACCAGACTCTTTGTTTTTTACTTCTGAGCCGCAAACTCGCGTTTTTAATTGATACGAACGAATTTGCTATATACCGAGAAAGAAGTCGAAGTCGACTCTGGGGGCACTTGCGGATTTCTTTGCACGAGTATCATTCTTTTCTTACAACCGGCACCTTCGGCTTCGCCGAGTTTCTTTTCTTTTTCCGTCTTCCTCTCGCTATCCTTTTTTTTCTTTCTTTCTTTTCTTCTTTCTATTCGAAACGCGAGCTCTTTTTTCAGCTGTTTTGAAAAGTTGGTACTTATAGCTGGAGGAGAAATTGTTGAGAAGTTGCGCGATAAATTTGTTTTAGTGCGGATTTGGCGAACAAGACGAGGAATTGTTGCAGAGTGAGCGGTGCAGCGGTGTTTGCGCACACTGCAGAGTGTTATTGATGGGGGTAAAGTTGGCCAAAAAGTTTTAATTAAAATGCAAAAAGTGAAACTGCGTGTAGTTGTTGTATTCGCTTTTTCGTACTGTACGATTCGTTCGTGAAAAGGTGAGAATTTTAAATAAGCTCCCCGCCGCGCCGCCAGCTCGCTGCATCTTGAACGAAAATTTGCAACAATTTTCTACGTAAGATAGGTACCTCCTTTTGTCGGGTTGTTTGCGAAAATTTTCGTGTATTCTCTCGAGTCGACGAGAGACTGATGCTGGAAAATTTGTCGAAAACTTTTAAAACAAAACCTCGACGAAATGTGATTCGGGTTTTACCGTTTTACGAATACAAGTACGAAAAATTTACGCACCATATCGCTCGAGATGATGGCACGAGGAGACGCAATATGCGGTACCTACACCTAAACCTATCCCGGTGAAACAAGTTCGCGTAGCTTTTTGGGTTAACGAATATCGTGTTTGTATGGTTGCCTACGCTTGATTTCGAAGGTATTCGCGTGTTAGTGGTACAGATGAAAAAGAGGCAGTTGAACGAGCAACGTTTCGTGGTTACCGGATTTCAATGCGGATAGGTGGCATAGCGAGAGCTACAGCCAGAGGTATTTAGCGAATATTGTATACTCGGGGCTCTTGCCTACATTCAAAATACGCAAGTGCTCGTATACGTACGTCGTACATCGCCTTCCTACTGATCGTGGGAAGCTTAACGACTCTATGATATTGCCAGTCGCCTCATTTTGTAAAGCACAAGTAGCCACTTTTCGCTGCGATGGAGATTTCTATCCGCAGTTATTAGGTAACGTTTTATTATTTCAATTGTTACGAGTATAGGTACCTACGTATATATGTTATCGACTACTAAAGCGAGTTTTCAAGCTTGCAGTCCCACTTAATGGTTTTGCTTTTCTATAGGATAGGAATTGTCAGGGTGTCGTAACAAAATCCCAAAATAAAAATGCGAGACTTGAGCGGGACTTTTAACAGGATATTTTTCAAGAAGGAAAAGGCATGTGGAAGGCAAAATTTTACATTCGAATTTTTCGCTTTTCCAATGTTTTCATTTTTCTAACATCTCAAACTTTTTTCCAAGCAAAACTGATGTCAAAAATATAAGACGTGGTATGACCTCAAAGTCTGTTTTTTTCAACTTGGCACTTGAGAATGCTGCTAAGTTTCTGTTACCAAATGCGCAAAGTTCGGTTCGTATCTGATAATACATACGAGTACACCAGGTGGATATGTGTACGTACTACATATGTACACACCATACGTAGGGTATAAAGGTACAGATGGCATCGTCGCTTGAAAAGCCTTATATGTCGCATTATGGGCTATTTTGCGTTCGCTTAAAATGATTTCTAGTAAACGTTTTATATTTCTACGTATATATTTTGTTTTCAGGCTAAAAGAATCGGAAACATTATTGGAACGATCGTAAGTTAATCATTTTTGGCATTGTTAATGCCTCAAAGCTTTCGCATCGTTTCTCATTTATACATATATTCGTACATACACTTACTAATAACACGCTCCGAGTATACCTATACCTACTCGTATTTCACTCACATACTAAAAAAAATCAGCTTTTTATCAATTACCCCAGCGTTAGTTTAAATACCTATGTAAGTACCTTGCGAAAAAAAAAAATATTATAGCTTTCCTTTCGCATCATGATGTAGGTATGTATGTACATTAGCCTACTTACATTTATAGCGCGCCAAAAATCATAAAATACTTACATGTTTACGTAATAACTACCTGTTCCTAACCTGCAACTTTGAGCTTGCGTTTAGCCATGTATCATACGGTAGAGCTTTCATCAACTTTTCCCTGTAAAGTAACGCTATCTGCGTTTCAGGCGCTGTACTGAACTTACAGTACAGAATTATACGAGTACGACGCCTATCAGAGTAGATTGCGTAATTTGGTTTATTTAGTATCATTATCTTTTTTTTTTTTTTTTTGGTATGTATTTATTCTACGATAATAATGTACAAACTATACATATACGTATGTAATGTTGGTATCCTATAATTCAGCGCTTGTAAATAGTGCTCTCGCCTCTTTTAGTAAGTAAATAATTTACTTTAGCGTAATGGAAAAATGGACGTGAAGCGTACGTAATGTATGGTGCATTAGCACGCGATGCTTGCCAAACCATGATTATCCACTGATGGCTTGAAAATTTGCAGAAAATGGAAAATGGTTGAGTTTCCGTTGTATGTACATACGTACGCGTATAAGATGAACTACCAGGGCAATTTATTCGACGTTATGTTGCTGCGCGATCGTGATCGACTTTTTTGAGTTTGTTGATTCGTGAATTGAAATAGGGACTGGCTTCGTTGTACTATTATGATTTTTGAATTTAGTCGATGATAATTTCTATACAAGTGGTACCTACAATTTGGAAATCAACATTGGAAATAGGAATGAAAATTCGATCGTAATTTTGAAATGAACCGAATTAAAAAAACATCTAAAAGTACACATCTGAGCCAAATTTCTAACAATTTTCGATTTTTGGATTACAGTTCAATTCATTTTACATGCCAAAAAAAAAAAAATGATAAAATTGAAGTAAGTAGATACCTGCCTAACTGAAATTTGTTGTTGACATAGATATTTTTTTTTCACCAATGACTGGATTTGGGAGGGTCAAAATTTGAGTAAAGCCCTAATTTCGGTGTGATTTTTTTTCGTGGGAAATAAATCACAGCGTACAACATTGTGAGCACGTGTTGAAAATTACAAATATTTACATTAAAAACACTAAAAAAAAAAGATGAAATTCAGCCAAATTTAATGAATACAAATTGTATGAAACGTTCTTACTTTTTTTTGATCGCTTAAAATGTGGATCAATTGTATTAATAATTAAGGAAATTTTACATGAAACATTTCACCAGGATGGCTCTTGGCATTTTCATCAACTAAACTCTTAAAAACTTGGAATGAAGTCTTGTCGAGTTCTCGAGTAAGATCTGTAGAACTTCCCTATCATATTGAAAGTTGAAGTTTTTAAAGTAAATTTTAACTTTCAAAGATTGGAAATTTTCAAAACAAGATTTTAGATTCCTATTGAGTTTTCTTTCCGAAAGAGAAAATATATTTTTCAAGTGAGGTAATATCGTTTTTTGGAACTACCAGGCTCTCAAATTTGAAGAATATCACTAAAAATCAAACGCAACAAAACGAAAAGAAACCCCTTTTTGCCTTACATACCCTCTTTACCGCAGCTCCTGGCGCAGAACTCCCTTTCTTCTCGTCATTGAAAAATGAAGTTTATTTTAATAGACTGAAAGTTTCACAGCAGCCCCTGGCGAAGAACTCCCTCACATCATTCCACAGAACTTCCATTCTATGCGTTGACATGTTGACCGCAGCAGCGCCTGGCGCAGAACCCCTCACTGCCATTATGAACTCAACGTGAATTTTCATGAACTGAAACGCTCATCGCAGCTGCTGCTGCTGTCACAATGGCCTCCACTCTTATTAAAATGAAGTTGAATTTTATGAACCGAAATTCTATCAGCGGCTCCTGGCGCAGAAGCCCAACCACGGTCATGCGTCGAACCTTTGGTAAATGAGCTGACATTTTTCAGCTTCGACCTACCTGCTAAAATTTCACAGCAGCTCCTGGCGCACAACTCATTTTTATCATCACGCTGAGATTTGATGAGCTCACATTTTCAAAGAGCTCCTGGCGCAGAACCCCCACCTTCATAATTGACCTGAAAATCGCTTAAATGGTCAGAACACAGTGGTTCCTGGCGCAGAACTCTGTATCACCATCATCAATCTGAACTCCTATTCCAAGGAATGAAATTTTCACTGAAAGCCTTGGTGCAGAAGCACCCACTGCCATTCTGAACTTGACATGAATTTTTGTTCCTTGAAACACTCGTCTCAGCTGCTGCTGTCACCATAGCCTGTAGCTTGTAGCCTGCACCCTCATTACCCTGAAATTGAATTTATTTTATGAACCAAAATTTCATTAATACTCCTGGTGCAAAAGCCCCCCCCCCCTCAGTTGTGCATCAAACTTTCATCACTTGAGCTAACACTTTTATTGCAACTCCATATGTTGCAGAACTCATTTCCCCACTTTCTTTGAAATGAACTTCGAATGTGATGAATTGAAATTTTCCCATCAGCTCCTGGCGCAGAACTCCCTCCTCCTTAACTCAACTGAATCAGAATGGCCACAGGTGCTCCTGGCGCAGAATCCCTTCTTCCATAATTGAACTGAACTGAAGTTCAATTAACTGAGATTTTCACTTCAGCTCCTGGCGCAGAACTCCCTACCTTCATCGTTAGATAAAGTTCAATTCTCCTTTCAAGGACTAATATTATCGCAGCAGCTCCTGGTGCTAATATCTTTCCTCCACCTCTAAACGTAACTAAAATCTTCACGGATGCCCTCGGCCCAGAACCCCCCTCCCCCTTTCTCCATAATTGAATTAGTCGGAAATTTAATGAACTGAGATATCATTAAGCTGAACTTTGATTCCATGAATTGAAATTTTCACCGACGCTCCTGGCGCAGAACCCACTTTGCCATAATTGAACTGAACTAAAATTTTCACAGCAGATTCTGGTGCAGAACTACCTCCCCCATTATTTTAAACAAATTTTATTTGCATAGCCATACTGAAACTATCGTCGCAGTGCTTGATTTACGGGCATATACCTACTCTGCCATCATCGTTACATCTAGGCTCAATTTTTAGTAAATTCTGCAGAGCTGCAAAACAAAACTTTTAGTTTTCTTTTTTCAATATTCAGTGTTCTATTTTCACAGATCAACACGACCTCATAAAAAATTCTGAAAAAAATCAATGGACGCTCAGATATGCGAAAAATCTGTCAAACCAACATAAAATGACCCACGTGTAATTTTCCCAAAGTAAAATATTACGTACTTGTATTCATTAACACTTGTGTATAGCGAAATGAATACGCGAGTATAGCGTTATGCAAATTATTTTCAACTCACCTGCAACAAAATACTGGCCACTGAGCCGAAAAACTGGAAAAATGTTCAAAATGAATCTACTCGTACCATCACCCCTGCTTCAAACTCGTCTATTTTATCCCAATCCCTCGTTCATCCCTTAATCCGAGAAAGAAAAAAGGTGACGACCGACGAAAAATAAATGGAACAATTTCGAGTTTTATTACGAATTAATTAAACGCCGACTAAAATTCTTGGAATTTCATTTCGAGACGACATTAAATTTGTCGAGGAAATCTCTCGCTTTATTTAAAGAAGCAATTAAGTCTCGAAATAACAATTGTTAGGTATAATAAGGCGATATGGAATTTTCAAACGTCGTGTTACGTTATCGTGAAAATGAAAATATGCCAGGATTGGGGAAAGTCTGCTCCGAGCGCCATCTTTCGACTATTCGTTGTAGAAGGATAGAGCGAAAAATGATGTGAAAATTCAACGAAAATGTACCAGATGCCGACACTGCGCAGTTAAGCGACTGCGATTCGAGGTACTAAGTAGACTTTTGTTGCGGAAAAGGTATTCAAGTTTAGGCATATTTGCTCGATAATAATGACGCAGCTCGCTTACAAAAGATTGCAAGCGTTCACGAATTTTGAATGTATCAGCGAGTAGGTTGTATTTTTATTTGACGTATTTAATTAAAGTTTTCGAATTACTCGTAAAAACCAGCGGGTTGGGTGAAGAAATAATAAAGAAAGCAGAACTGAAATCGATAAAGGTGAGCGAAGAATACTTATGTTTTTCTATAGGTACTTATTAGGTATGCATAATTAGCATGCTATCGTGTTTTCGATTACTTATGCAGATCGCGGAAAGAAGAGCGAGCGAGTAAGGTGTGGTGTATGTACGAGTACTACACATTATGTAGGTATAGTTGAGTCACCGCGCCGTAAATACGCCTAGATAGGCAAATTTATTAACGTCATAGTCGCGGTAGGTAAGCGAGATGGCGGGAGGGGTTCAGCGTATGGTTTACGTTGCAGCTGAAAGTGGTTCAAATGGCGTCCATTGAGTATTGTATCATCGCGTCGCGTCGTCGTTGGCACTTCTCGTAATACGTATTATGACGATGATTTTGATTAAATTTAAAGTTTGGCCGACATCGCCCGCTGCGATATGGAAAGCTTTCTAATGTATTAAAACTGATACGGTTTTGGTTTTTGGTTGTCATTTTTTACAATAAATTTACCGAACCGAAATGTATTTAACCGAGGTGAAGGTTCTTTTCTACGTAGTTGTAGGTACGCGTATTAGGGAAGAGCGGTGGTCGAGTGGCAACTGGCTAGAACCTGCGAAAAAATCAGGGTGCGAAAAATAGTAGCATTTATTATCATAATGACGGAGCATTTTTAGTGATGGATGAAACGATGCTACGTGTGAAAATTTTGATTAAAGTAGTATCTCATTTCGATGGTCGATTATAGCGCCTTGCCAGCTGTGTGAATGCCTCTTCGCTAGAATAACTTTTTTCCCGTTGATTTGTCCATCGTAGGGGTGTTAAAATTTGGGCAATTTGAGTCGTTTTTGCGGTAAAGAGTTGTGCGCTAGGCGCAGTGTAGATAATTTTAGTTCACGAAACAAGAGTAGGTATAGTTAGTGGCTGCGATGGCTACTGCGCCAGGCGCTGAATTGAAAGTTCTGGTTCAATAATTAAAGTCCAGTTAGACGGCCTTGAAAGGTGACCGCATTAGGCGCTGCTATGGAAATTTTGGTTCGTGAAATTGAAGATTCATTTAAAGAGCTGATTTCAATTATGGAAGAGGGGGTCCGGCGTGGGAGCTGCTGTTGACATTTTTCAGTTCTACGCCAAGGTCCGCTTTTAAAATTTCAGTGCACGCAATCAGCATTCCGTTTGATTACAGTGGTGGGGAGTTGTGCGCCAGGAGCTGCAGCGAAAATCTTGGTTTATTAAATTTCAGATCAGTTCAATTATGGAAGAGTGGGTTCTGCGCCAGGGGCCATTGTGAAAATTCTAGTTCAGTTTGGTTATGGGTCAGGGAGTTCTGCGCCAGGAGCTACTGCGAAACTATCATTCCTTATAGGAGAATTGATGTTCAGCTTGATGATGAGTGAGGGGAGTTCTGCGCCAGGAGCTGCGATGAAAATTTCAGTTCATTAAATTTTAGATCAATTATGGAAGAATGGGTTCTGCGCCAGGAGCCACTGCGAAAATTTCAGTTCAGTTTGGTTATGGAAGAGGGAGTTCTGCGCCAGAAGCTACTGTGGAAATATCAGTCTTTGGAAGGAGAATCAATGTTCAGGTTGATGCTGAAGGCAGAGAATTCTGTAGCAAGAGCTGCGGTGAAAATCTCAGTTCATTCTATTTCAATTTCAATTATGGAAGAGGGGGTTCTGCGCCAGGAGTCTTTCCAAAATTTGAGTTCATCAAATCAAATCTCAGTATGGTGATAAAAATGAGAAGTTCTGCACCTGGAGGAACTGTAAACATTTTAATAGGTACTTACATGGAATGAAAAATATTCATTTTAATAATAATGGGAGAAGGAATTCTGTGCCAAGAGCTGCGGTGAAAATGTCAGTTTATCCTAATCAGTGCACAAAAATTCATGTCGAGTTCGTAATAGCAATGGGAGCTTCTGCGCCAGGCGCCATGGTGAAAATTTAGCACACAAAATGGAAAGTTCTTTCGAGTGATTGAGGATAGGATTCTGCGCCAGGAGCTATAGTGAAAATTTCGTTGCAATAAATCAAAGTTCAGTCGAATGATGGGGAGGGGAGTTCTGCGCCAGGAGCTTTTCTAAAAATTCAAGTTCGTTAAATTAAAAGTAATTTCAATAATAGTGGGAAAAGGCGTTCTGAGCCCGGATCTATGATGAAAATGCCAGTTCACAAAACAGCAGCTTAGTTCATGAAGGCTTCTGCGCCAGGCGCGGTTTCTATACAATTTCAAGTCTTAACATTTCATATCAGTTTAATGATATGGTGGATAGTTCACAAAATAAATATTCTGTCGAATAATAACGAAGGCTGAGAATACTTCAGATGAAAAAATTTTACTTCGGTTTCATTTTGAGGGGGGGGGGGGGACTGCTGTGGTGAGCGATTCAGTACACGAACATTTTCCTCAAAAATACGTAGTTGTCGTCTTGCGAGTAATTTTGGCTCATCTAGAAAATGAATGTTACAGATCGTCGGTACTTATTGGTCGATGTAAATACGCTGGAGAATCACTCCACTTGCAAAATATTACATTTCTGATGAAAAATGGCAGAGTTATAACAAAATAAAAGTTCCCATAGGTCGATCTCGCGTTTCAAAAAATATTCCTTAATATTTTTATATGAAGAAGCAGCGTCTCCAAAAAACACTTTTCTTCATCATGTTGAAAGTGGGCCCTAAAGCGATTAACCAAAATCTCAAAATCTTCTACCTAGTAATTTACTTGTTTTTAGTTTTCTCAGTGTCTAGGTACCAATTTATAAAAAATTGAGAATTTCTCAAGTTGGAATATGGAGACGAAGGTTGGTTTTTCTGCGAGTTGTTTCTAAGCACAAACATGACTTTGCTCTTAGCGTCATTTCTCGCACTATCGTATATTACAATTTCAAAAAATTGAATTGCCTCTGTTTATTGTCATTAGGTATACTTACTTAGTATTTGCTGGCACTTGCTTCTCTCCAACTTTCAACTTGAAATCAGCGAAATAAAAAATCAAAAAAAAGTAGAACTGCAAATATATACCTAGGACTAGGTAGTTACTTAATTTTAGGTTACTGCGAATGACAACTTCTAATGTACATTATAGGTATATCGTGGTGGTGATTATAATTACGTATTTATTAACACCGAATCGAACACCTGCTGTTGGCAAAATCGTAGTCTTCGATGAAAGTTTTAAAAAAAAACATCAAATAAAATTAGGTCGACCAGGTGTCTGAATCACAACTCGAACAGCAGAAATAAAAACATTTCCTTTTAAAATTACTATCGAGTGGTAAAAAAAATAATAATAAAAAAAATGTGGAAAGTAAAAAATTCCAGTTTTTATCTCTTTTTTTTATAAGTACATATTATACGCTGTTTTTCAACAAATTTTTCGCTGCTTCGTACGCGTACGATATTATAAGTTCCTTCTAATACTTATGAAAATTTATAAGGCAGTATGGAAATGCGGTATGTAGATGTACGAGTAACATGTATAGAGTAAAGGTGAAAAAATATACCTAACGTTAAAATTAAGTTGGAAAGTTAAATGAATCGTACCCTTTGGGATGTGTGTAGTGTGTTATGCGGTACCGGCGCCTGACGCGGCGTTATTTATCCTTCTAACGCTAAAGTCGAGCTAATAGGTTGTTTTTAATTACGAGAGGTCAAGGTGGATTGTGTTTTTATATTCACAAACAGGTTTACATACAACGGAGAATGAATTTTATAACTAAATGAAGCGTATAGAGTAATTCAAATTTAACGTTGAACGGATTAAAGTTTATACAGAGTATTCTTTTTAATACGGCAGGAAACAGCGGAAAAAGCAACGTCCGTCTCTGCCTGTACGTCTCTTCGCCGTTCTGGCCGACAGCAGCCAGAGAAATTTAACGTAAATGCTTTCATCGTGCGCAGCTCGCGAACCTAGGGTATTTACACGTTACACGAGTACCATTGTGTTATTTGTATTATTTTGTACGTACCTATAATCTTACGATATTTTAGCTCGTTTCGAATAAAGTAGGTACTAGGTGCCTTATCTACCGTATTTTTGTCGTCATTTTTCAACGTAGTACAAGTTGAGACTTCGCTGATACGATTTGTTGTACCTATTGTGTTGTTAATTTAGTTAATGAACGAGAACGCAGTTGGTAGGTAGTCGGTCAAAATGACTCGGCGACGGTTCGTCTTCGTTTAGGACTCGGATACGACGGACAATTGTTTTCAAAATCTCGTCCTGCATTGCTTAAACGTGTGTCTTGAATTTTCATTCAATTTAAAATGGTCGTTACCTACCTATGTTTGAATAAACTGAAGAGGGAACTTTTTGAACTTGCATTATCCATTCCCCGATGAAAGAAAAAAATATATAAGTATAAAAGAAATAATAGAGGGAAATAAAATTACATTTAAAAAAATAAATAAATAAATAATAATAATAATAATCATAATAAAATTTAGCGACGACGTTCGCAACTTAATTTATTTCAATGGGATACAGTTTATTAGTTGGTCTCACAACTTTAACATCAACGCAGGTTCGAAATCAGGTTCGACGAATTTTGGAAAATTTCGGGCACTAAAATTTATTCTAGGATTTTGGCAAATTTTTGAAGATTTTAAAAATCTTAAATTGCTATGGGCTGAAAAATTTTGAAACCTCCAGATTTGTTTGTTATGCTGAAAAAATTCTCTATTTCACGATGAATGATAAAAATCGTCCTTAAAACAGCTTTTTTGAATTTTTGGAAATAACTTTTCAAAAATGTTGCAAAAATTCAAAAATCAACTTAAGAACTGGAAATTTTGGTTACGGAGGTTTTAAAACGTGATCTTTGGGTTTCATTCAAATCGGAGAGATGTGACTTCAAAAGGGTTCCTTTTGTGGTGACGTATTGGCGAGCTTTTGAATCGTGAAAAATTGGGCAAAATTCGAAAAATGAAGCTCCGCTTGTAAAATGTTCGAACGACGATGTATTTTTGGATATCGTATGGATACCTTGCCCACATTTAGAGCCTATTGAATTCGTGTCGCACATCGCGTTACCTACGTGAATAACGCAGCTAGCAACAGAACAGCTGTAAAAATTCAATTAATCGCCCGCTTGTGTCCGAAGCTCTTCGCGATGACGGCAGAATACGAATGGCTAACGGTAGTTCGACTCGCCAAATTAAATAATTGTCAGTTGTGAACTTTCCAATTTGAACATGACTAGTACGAGGTATTACGAGTAGACGCGTGTTTTTGGGATGGTTTTGACAAGCGACGCGACGTAAATTGGAAACGTTGCTATACAGTGCTATGTAGATTCATTCAATAATATCGATGATTCTTCGGTAGATCAGGGTTTGCCAAAATAGAAAAATCACAAAAATGTTTATCGTTCATCAAAATGGAATTCTTGTTTCAAAAAAAAAAAAAAAAAAAAAAAAAAAACTGTTAAGTACTTATAAGTCAAAAAAATAGGTGTAAATTTTCAAAAGCCGAGTAAAAGTGTCGAAAATAATGAAGTCACTGACGTCATCACGTTCAAATTGTGTCGAATTATGAGAGAACCGTTCGTGAGAAAGTTTTAAAAGCTGTTTGAAAATTGACGTTGAAATTGTTTTAATTTCTCAAATTCAAGTTGATCAAGGTTTCAAAGTTTTCAAAATATTATTCGAGAACAATATGTACCTACTACCTACAAACATTTCAGTACGTATGGAACGAAAAATGAATGGAGAAATTTTGGTCGACTTTGAAAGTTTAAATTGGCCTCTGAAACGGCGAGGTGTTGAGAGGAAGTACCATATAAAGGCGTGAAATTTTGCTGAAATTATAATTTTACCTACCTGAAAAACATTTTTTTTTTTTTTTTTTGCTAAAAATTTCTCCATTTTTTTCAAACATTTAGGGAGAAGTTTATCCGTGTCTTTTGGAATTCGTACGTTATGTGTTTAGCTGCGTAACTGTCAGAAAAATAATAGAGAGGAAGAAAAGAAATTGGCTGGCTTTTCTAGCGAGTATTTGTAGATGGAAGTAGAAAATCCTAATGATTTATCGAGGTGATCAAACTTTTATAACAACTTATATCCAGACTGCATAACGTCAAAATAATTCGAAAAGTTTTTCAAATGAAAAAAGATACATTTTTTCCTTTACTTAGTCTCCATTATATATTTAGGTACCTAAGTAGGTATAGCTATTGAAGCAGTTGAGTGTTTGAGTAAAGAAAATACACTACCTGTGATACCAAAGTTTCGACTCTGTCTGGTGGAAATCTTTATTGATGGATGGTAGGTAGTAGGTACCTATTTTTTAATTATTGAAATTTCTTTTGAAAATTGACCAACAACTTTTTTTTTCAACGTTGCTAAAAATTAATTCCAATTTTTACGATTCTGTTGGATAATTACAATCGCCACCGGAAGGAAAACGGAATTGATCAATTTGTATTCGTATTTTCCGATACCATATCGTACTCGAGTACTGAATAACGAAAGACCGCCATTTACTACAGTAAGTGCATGTAGGCTTAATGGCTGACTGCTTTTTAATGAACTGCTGTTCTGTTCCCCTGACGGGGACTAAATGGGGCGCGCATTTCGGCAAATAATTTCATCGTTCGAGGATATCATTATACCGACGAGGTGCGTCCGTTCGTCCGTCTGTTTGGTCGTGTAAACGCTCAATAATGATGCGAATCGAGGAAACGAACCACGAGCTGTGGCATGTTTCGCCTTTTTCGTTGAAGAAGAAGAAGAAAAAAAAAAGAGGAAAACCATTATATCGACAAATTTTCTACTTGAGAATTTTCTCATTCGTCTACAAATTACGTAGGTAGTAAGTAAGTGGGGTCCGTTCGTTGGTGAGCTGCGAGTGTACTCGTATAAAAAATACGCACCCTTGGAGAAGGTGTTTCTCAAGGAGACTGGAAATGGAAAACGAAGAAGAAAGAAGAATTGTACCCGTGGTTCAAGAAAAAGTGCACTTGTTGCTTAATACATAAATTTCCGAACGAGCGAATGTGGTGGAATAGACGACCGTACCTAGAAATACAGTAAAAATCGCTTATTATTATAACGGGTAATGTTATAAATCGCTTTATGTTATTAAAATCGTCCGGTCCCGATCTTTTACATCTCATTACATTGAAATTCCATCGGTTATTGTAATTAGAGCATCGGATAATGTTATAACTTTTAAGTGAATTTTAAGCATTTTTATGTAATTTTAAAATGTTTTGAACATTTTTTCACCCAGTTTTTGCCTATTTTTTTTGAAATTTCAGTCTTTTTTTTATTCACATCATTTTTTGATACTTTTTTCATAACTTTCTGAAGTTTCAACCTATTTTCAACACTTTTTCTCACAATTCTTGTGAAATTTTAGTTCAATGACTACATATGAAGAGTGATATTCCAAAACTCGCTTTGTTTTCACAACTTTTCAGGAAAGAGGAAAAACAGTTTTCCTTTAAACGGGTTAATCGGCTTTTTAGGCGAGTTTAGCACTTTATTTGGGCGGATTTATGATGTAGGAGTGTAGGTATACACTTCATCCACTAAATCCTGTTGAAAAAAATTTCAATAAAAATGGACAAAGCGCGTTTTGGAACATTATTTTTTTTTTAATTTTTAGTGAATTGGCTATTTAGGTGAGTTTAACACCTCATTTTGGTAGGTTGATGATGTAGGAATGTGAGTTCATACTTCATTTACCAGGTACTGCTGAAAACCCAACTTTGATAAAAATGGACAAAGCGAGTTTTGGAATATCACTCTTCATATTTAGTAAAAAATTGACCATATAAAAATTTTTGGAAAAAAATCACTTTTTTGTTCAATCGGTTTGTGTTATAAGCCGCTTAATGTTATTAAAATGGGCTGGGACAAACGTTATAACATTAAACGATTTTTACTGTAGAAACAATTTAGTTGGGTAGAATACGGGCCTGGGCACTGGGCAGTGGAAATTGTCCGAGTGCAGTAATTTTATTGGCATGATTTGCGATGAGAAATCGTGAACCATACACCTTATTTCTTTTAAACATGGATATGGTTTTGGGATGCTCGTGCTATTGGAAAGAAAATATGAAACACCGACAATTGGAAATCTAATGGTATCCATGTACAATTGTGCATACATAAGTATGTATTGAGAAAATTTTTTTTCAAATGAAGAATTCGTGGTTTTAAAATTTAAAAAAATCTTTCTCGCGATATAGTCCGGCATATGACAATAGGAGTAATTGCACCCACCCCACCCCACCCCCACCCCTGATCCTCCGGGACAACTTTTTTCTTAAAAGGGACATCCTAAGGAAAATTTTAAAGCAAACTTTCCCAAAAAAAGTTGGCCGTACTTACAAAATGGCAGCCATTTTGATTGACAGGTCAGCCAAAATCGCAAATTTTGCGTTTCAACATAGGACTTGAACGAAATGTTTCAAACCTTACAAAGGTAAATCGAAAGATCATGCAAAAATTTATCATCTGTCAAAATTTCAAGTGCTGAAGTGCGTTTTTCGATTTTTGGTGAATTTTTGAAAATCGAATTTAGGCCAAAAATGCGGGACAAAATCAAAAATTTATCAAATTGACCAAGAAAGCTGAGCTTTGAGATATGCCCTATTTTCGACATGCCAAATCGATTAGAACCGATTTCAACTCTTTTTGAGCAGTTCGGAGCCTCCAGCAGATTTTTTAAACTCGAAATTCCCACAAAATTCCATCAAAGTAGAGTTTTAAAGCTGAAATTTATTCTAAAAACTAAATTCAATGCGCTACGTAGTACTGCAGGTAAATTTCAAGTCGTTTTGGAGCCTCCAGTGGATTTTTGAAAATTGAAATTTCCCCAAAATTTCATCAAACGGAGATAGAAAGTCAAAGTTGACTCTACACTCCAATTTTAACACCCTCTGAAGACGACTTCAGGTGGGTTCAAGTCATTTTAGAGCCTTCAGCGACTTTTTTGAAAATTACTGGAGTCTCCACCAGATTTTTGAAACTTTGAATTTTCACAAAATTTCATCTAATGGAGATGGAAAGCTGAAATTTACTATACACTCCAATTTTAACACCCTCTGAAGACGACTTCAGGTGGGTTCAAATCATTTTAGAGCCTCCAGTGAATTTTTTGAAAATTACTGGAGCCTTCAGTAGATTTTTGAAACTTGAAATTTCCCCAAAATTTCATCAAACTGAGATGGAGAGTCGAAATTCATTCAGCAAACTAGTTTCAATGCGCTTCGAAGTTGACTGCTGGTGGATTTTCTAGTCGTTTTGGAGCCTCCAGCGACTTTTTGAAAGGTTGTATGACGTTCTTTTGGAAAATTGAAAATTTCCTAAAAGTAGCTGGAAGCTTCAAAACCAATTGAAACCCCATGTAGTCTGCGAAGTAAATTTCAGCTTGCCAACTCCATTTGATGAATTAATGTTGCGGGAATTCCAAGTTTCAAAAATCTACTGGAGGCTCCAGTAATTTTCAAAAAAGTCGCTGGAGGATCTAAAGTGACTTGAACCCACCTGAAGTCGTCTTCAGAGGGTGTTAAAATTGGAGTGTAGAGTAAATTTCAGCTTTTCCATCTCCATTTGATGAAATTTTGTGAAAATTTAAAGTTTCGAAAATCTGCTGGAGGCTTCAGGAATTTTCAAAAAAACGCTGGAGGCTCCAAAACGACTTGAAATTTACCTGCAGTACTACGTAGCGCATTGAATTTAGTTTTTAAAATTGGGTCAGAGTGTAATCAAATGTATCGTTTAAAGAAACAATTAGTTAGTTCAGCCTTCACAACGAAAAGATTAAAAGAAAAATGTTCGTGAAAAAATTTAATTTGAAGGACATTTTAAATCCACAAAAGTCACAAAACCATTCAAAAGTTGGTATTTTTGTAAAATAATAATTTTTGGAACCCATAAAACTAGAAAACAGCAATGAAAATCCAATTCCGGTGCTCCTCTTGGATTACAGTCACTATTACAGAACCACTTTGATGGAATTTTGTGGAAATTTCGACTTTTAAAAATCTGCTAAAGGCTCCAGAACTGCTCAAAACGGGTTTAAACAGCTTCCAATCGATTTGGCATGTCGAAAATAGGGTGTATCCCAAATTTTAGGTTTCTTGGTCAATTTGTTAAAATTTTGATTTTTTCCCTCATTTTTGGCCTAAATTGGATTTTCAAAAATTCACCAAAAATCGAAAAACGCACTTTAGCACTTGAAATTTTGACAGGTGATGAATTTTTACATGATCTTTCGATCTACCTTTGTAAGGTTTGAAAAATTTCGTGCAAGTCCTATGTTGAAACACAAAATCTGCGATTTCGGCTGACCTGTCAATCAAAATGGCCGCAATTTTATAAGTAAGGCCAACGTGCAATTACTCCTATTGTCATATGCCGGAATAATAAGATAGACTTTTAGATATTAAGACTGACTTTTAAGAACCAGGAACAAAATCATCCTCATTCTTATCAGCTCGATGCTTGACTTTTTTTTCACATTCGAGTTCGAGAAATTTAATTTCCTAATAATATTTTCAATGAAACGGAAACAGAATGCTATTTGGGACGCTTGGAGCATAACTATCGCAATACTTAAGCTTTTGTTGATGACACGATCATCGTCTCTATTCACTCATAAAAGGTGCCTTCTCTGTTCCTTTCCATCAATAAGAAGCTAAATTGCGCTACGAAAGTAGGTACTCGCAGATATTCGTACAACGACTGGTTGTATCCTACGTAAACGTATACCATAACCCGTATCACGATTGACATTATTTTACCATACGTTTACGAGCTTTGCTTGCCTTTCATGGTCTTATGATGAGCAGTACGGTTATCGCGAGAAAATACGATGAATTTTATGAAAGCTCGTCGCTCGTACGAGACGAAGAAAACAACAAACACGAGTACAATGGTACGTACTACGTAGTACGTACGAGTATAAAGTAGCGCTGGAGGATTTTTGAGCGACGATGCGATGCGAAGCGAAGCAAATTTAATTACGTAATAAAGATTTAGTAACGTGCGGATTGAAAAAGCATACTTAGATACTCGTAAACGCTGCAAACATTCTAGATGTCACTGATCGTACACTCTCGACTCTCGTATCTCTTGTAGGTATCGTAGTGTACGAGTATCTTCTAGTCGAAACAATGCGCCAACGAATTGACCTAAATAATTTTTAACTTGCGAGGAATTACTGTGCTGTGCGACGAGTAGATAGGTAGAGACGAGGTAGGTACCGTATAGTCTATCGACAACGATGGCGAGCAGAGGATGCGCCAATTAAATAAAAATCTCGTATTCAGCGGTATCAGCATCGCATCGACTACGAGTATTTTCTTCTCGCGTCTTCGTCGGATGATTCCCTGATCGGTCTCGTACGAGTAGGTACTTTGTTGTAATACCTACCAGCGAAGTAAAGAGTTTCAGCAAATAATACACGCGCACAAAATTGTGCACTTTAGTAGAAAATATTTGTAATTTGAAGAGAATCTTGTCTTGAAAGAGAAACAGCAGCACGATCGTTATAGTATGTACCAGGAAAAGGATTAATCGCACTCGTAATGCAGAAACGTGTTCATTTTTTCAAATATGTACTTGTCGACGTGCCCGTTTTCAATCGTAAGTCTCACGACCGCGACACAATTAAATTAGAGCATCTGACTACCGGAGAATGATGCTCATCTTGTGAAAAAGCTGACTCTATACCTACTAAAATTGAAATAACGTTTTAATACAGTATAATAGGTAGTAGGCGTTATTGAGGGCGATCATATTACATTTTTTCCTTCTTTGGAGAGCGGAGGGGTAGTGGAAGAAAATTTGTATCCATGTTAGGGTGTACCTTTTTTATATTTATGGTGAAAAAAAAAATTTTTTGGCCCCCCTTTCCCTAAAGTTGTTACCTCGAGTGAGAAGATCATGCCATGAAATTTTCAGCTCCCTCGGTGAAAAATAAGTGGTAACAGCGAGCCTGTCAATTTTACAAAATATGAAAAAATCGAAGTAGGGGACCAAAATTAGAAAGTTTGAACAATTTTGACCAAAATTAAACAATTTTGACAGTTTTGTCCAAAATTAGAAATTTTTGATAATTTTGGCTACAATTAAAAAACTCTGACAATTTTGACAACAAAGTTGGAAATTATTGACAATTTGAACCAAAATTTCAGATTTTTGACAATTGACCAGAATTAGAAATTTTTGACTATTTAGACCAAAATTAGAAATTTTTGACAAATTTTGACCAGAATTAGGAATTTTTGACAATTTTGAAAAGAATAATTTTTTTGACAATATTTTGAACCAAAATTAGAAAAAAATTTTGACAATTTTTACCAGAATTAGAAATTTTTTCGACAATTCTGACCAACATTAGAAATTTTTGATAATTTTGACCAAAATTAAACAATTTTGACAGTTTTGACAATTTTGACTAAAATTAGATATTATTTCTGACGATTTTGACCAAAATTATATTAGACTATTTTTGACAATTTTGACCAGAATTGAAAATTTTTGACCATTTTGTCCAAAATTAAAAAGTTTTGATAATTTTGTCTACAATTTAAAAACTCTGACGATTTTGACAAAGTTAAAAATTATTGACAATTTGGATCAAAATATCTAATGTTTTTTTTTTTTTTGACAATTTTGCCCAGAATTGGAAATTTTTGACAATTTTGACCAGAATTTGAAATATTTTGATAATTTTTGTCAAAATTGCCGAACATTTTTAATTCTAGGTAGTCAAAATTGTCAAACTTTCATTTTTTTTAGTTTTTTTCAAAATCGTCAGGAATTTCTAATTGTGGTTGAAATTGTCTAAAATTCCTAGGTACTTTTTTCATTTCTCAAAAAGCTCGACTATTATCTCGAAAAGTCTTCATTTTTGTTCAAAATACCAAAAAATCCTGGTTCTGCAAGACTTGTCAAAGGTCTTGCTTTTTTCTCAGTAAGTATTATTGTAGAAAAGTGGTGTTTCGTTCCAAAATTACTAAAATTGTCTAAAAGGTTATTTTTTTTTGTCAAAAATGGGAAGCTAATAAGCAGATCATCATTGTGTCAGGATTTTCAATTTTTTCCTAATTTTTCAGCGTCTATTTGTAAATGTAGAGAATTTGATTTCTATGCACTTGAACTCAACTCTTCCTAATCTGAACTTTTGAAAAAATTTCCTGCTTAAAGATCTGTATTTCGCCAAAATCAGAAATCGTCTAAGTACGTACTTACGTATTAGACAAAATCCTTAAAATTGTAAACTATCCATGTCTAACACCTCATTCAAGTCCCCATTTAGATAAAATCAACTTATACACCAAGTTTACTCGTAGCCCCCCCCCCCCCCCTCCCATCTCCGTACAAGACATAACCAGTGGATATCGAAAATTTTGTCATCTCTGAGCAGAATCTTATACTTCTAAACAGGTCTTTTTTCCCCTTTCTTTTTGATTGGCAAGCTAATTCTCAACATTTGTAAGTTCATTGTACCTTCTCCCCCCACCAGAAACTACCAAAAAGAATTGATTTTTGTATTATCTGTTTGAAAAGTCCACTTTTTGTTCCAGAAGTCCGGATTTTTGACAAGCCTGCTTACAAGGTTCTGATTTTTTTCCCCGAAGCCAAACGCTTTTTGACATTTTTTGACTTTGGCTTCAGGAGAAAAAAAATATCAGAACCTTGTAAGCAAGTTTGTCAAAAATCCGGATTTGTGGAACAAAAAGAAGACTTTTTAAACAGATAATACAAAAAAAATCAATTCTTTTTGGTAGTTTCTGGTGGAGAGGGGGGGGGGTACAAAAATTATGGACTTACAAATTTCGAGGATTAGTTTGCGAAAAGACCTGTTTAAAAGTAGGATTCTGCTCAGAGATGATAGGAAATTTCAAAAAATTTCCTCTGATTTTGATTTAGTCTCATTTTTTGTGATTTTTTTCAACTTTGAAGGGCTCTTTAGAGGCCAACATAGTTTGAAGGGTCGGAGAAAATGTTTCCTTGAGAAGGGGATTTTTGGAAAAATTCTGACGCAGAAACAAAGAATTTTCGTAAATTGAAATTTTTGTCTATTTTTTTTATTTTTTTTTACTTGGAGGGCTACCGGCGCCACTTTTTTTTAGAGAAAGAGGAGAAATTAAAAAGTAACAATTTGGGGGGGGCTGTAAAATTCCAACTTTGCAAAATAAAGTGGTACACCCTGATCCATATCTCAAATCAAACGAGCAAAAATTTCAATCGCTCGAGTTCGACTTTAGCGGTTTCAATGCTCAGCAGGTATTCTCGTCACACACCTGGCGTGCTTTTTGCTTATGAAGAGAAAAATTATTTTACAAAGTAAGTAATAACGGAATAATAGGTAATATCGGTACCTACGTGAATTGCAGGTATTTCCAAACATACTACATATATCACGAGTAAATCAAGATATGTAGATTATGTACCTATACAAAAGCAACTTTTTTTTTGCTCACATTCTTGATTTATGCTTCGACGGGAGAAAAAAATAATAATAATTGCGTCTTTGTACCGTAAGTTTATATTCGTTCGTACGCGTTATCTGTGCGATTTATTAATACCTAATACAATGTTATGAAAAAACCCGATGAAAATCCATAAAAACGTCAAAATAGTTTGTTGCGAATGGGAATTACTTTGAAAACATTTGTCGTGTAAAGTATCTACGTAGACGTACATACCTACTCGTAAGTAAGAACACGGTGATAATTTTTTTTCTCTCATTTTAAATGCACTCGAGTGTGACTATACGAGCTACGAGTAGGTACGTCGTCGAGTCGAGTCGAGTGTTCTCGTAGCCGCCCAATAAATTTACGATAAAATGTTGACAAGTAGAGGCGCCGAAATTGACCCAACTTTTTAAAAAATTTTCTAGCGAATTTGCATTCGGATTCTGTTGTTGTTGTTGTTGTTGTTGGTACATCTCTTTTTTCTTCCTCGCATCCCCAGCTTTTCCTAATATGTATTGCTGTTAGTGAAAATGACTCATTGTCTGCGGTATAGCGAACGAATAATTTGAGAATTTTACGCTATCGGATGATTGGATTTTTTCAACTGGGAAACAGAAATTTATACCTACAACTTGGAAACCCGCAGGGATAAGAAATTGCGTCACGCTTTACGCAAATACAGGGCAAAAGGGTACTCGAGATGCATTACCTACCTATGTTGAAAATTACAAATCGATAAAATGGCAGAAATGGCTAAAAAGTGCACGGAAACTAAACTTCTTGGATATTTAATATTAACGGCGACGCAAAACGGTATAAGAAATTCAGCACAGTGTACACTTGGAACGAACGGACGGACAGACGGACGGACGTAACTTGCATTCCTTCGATTTCATCGACCTGCAAACATTGCAACATAACTGTACGTAGCACAAATTGCATAATTCGTTTCGTCTGAACGATATCCGGCCATTTCCGCAATATTATACAAACTTAATTTGAAATTATAACCAGCTAAACGTCGAGATAGCTCGAGTAAAAATGGTTTTTTTATTATTATTATTATTTTTAAAGCGAGTAATTTTATTTACTCGTCGTCGGTACATTTTGTTGTTCGATCGGTCTGAATTTCTCGAATTTTTTGAAAATTGTGTACCAACGCTTTTCCAAAAAATAAAATTAAACCTATTTTACCTAATTGATTTTGGAAACATTTTTCATAGTTGAATAAATGCAAAAAACTCGATGAAAATAATTTTTCCCCATTTCAGTATAGGTATAGACATATGTGTAGAGGCCCTGCTCTGAATTAAGTCGATCAAATGACCTCCAACACCTCAATTTATTTTCACTCGCAATTCAACTCAAAAGATTAGATTAGAATGATTATAGGTATTTGGACTTACGTAAGCGTAGATATCGTTGCTTACGTAAAAAGAAATTTTCGAAGAGAAAAAACTCGACTCGGATTAAAAATATCTCGTTATCGCGAGTCTGGATTTAGAACTTTATTACCTATTCGAGTGCTCGAGCTCGTTGGCGTTTTCGAAAATGGAAAACTCGCCGCATTTCAATTCACTTTGGCAATCAATTCGAAATCCAATCTCGTGTACTTTGAACTGTCTGCGAGTCGGAGCACCCGTGACAGGTATACGAGTAGGTACGCTCGCTGGTGTAAATTTTGGTACAAGTGTCTGCTACCTATCTGTATCTACATACTCGTACATAGGCACTCGTATTATTTAGATGGTATAATGTACGAGTATTTTGGAAACACGTGTATTCTGATGAATTTTCATTTCTATCTTCTGCGAGTGAGTATCCCTTAATTTACATCGTGCTTTGAGGTCCACTTTCGACATAACAAAATGGAAATTGATGGAGGTAATTTCAAAATAATTAGGTACCTAAGTAAAGGTGCCTACATATATTTTTTGAAAATAAATCATCACATATCAAAAAGGCTTCCAGAAAGCAAAGGGCTAAAATTAATTATTGAAATATGAACAAATCAAAAGATTGCTGAAGTTGCTGCTGCCATCTTTGAAAATTTTCAAGTTGAAAGATTGTCCAAGTGGAAGATAACCATGAGTTGTATATAGCTGCCCAATCGCACATTTCAAGGTTTCGGAGTTGATAACTTTTTCTCATTCATTTTGAAAATGGTCTTTGAAATGCTACCAAATCACACTTTGAGATTTTGAGTATTTTTTTGAAAAACTTAGAGCCAAAAATTCATTTTTTTCTCACTTGTGCATGTCTAAAGTGATCTTTACAACGCGTTGAAATCTCATGTCAGCCCCCAAACTTGAAAATGAAAGTTGTGGCCAAAATCCCTGTCCCCCTCTCTCAAGCACTCGAAAAATATAATTCAGAAAATATTTTTTCAACTGGTTTTCAACATTTTTTGGTACTCGCCATGCGATTCAAATAGAAGAAAATTTTTCGAACTGGACAAAACTATAGTCTACGAGTTGAAAAAGCATGTAAAAATACGTCATCAGCCCAAATTTCTTGAGCTGAAAGTGTTTTTCTTTTTAGGCGAATTTTTGAAAATCTTCGGGCCAAAAATGAAGCAAAATCAAAATTTTATCAAATTCAAGTAGAAAACTGGAATTTGTAGGTAGACATATTATTTTTGAACTCCTACATCGATTAGAAATAAGCACTTCTGTAGCTTACACCAGTTTTTTGGAAAATGAAAAATGTCGAAAAAATTTTACGCGAGGGTCATTCCACGTCAATTGGACCAAGAAGTGGTAGGGGGGTACGGCGATTTTTTTGAAATTTTTCCTGTGGAAAGACCTTCCGAAGGGATGACCAATGGCGCAAATCCCAGCCCTCTAGCCCATTTTTAAAGGCAGCCAGGGGGTGTCAAAGTTTTCAGTCAACCAAAAATATCATCCATTTCAGCAGTAGATTACTCGATAACCGCGATACCTACCAAAATGGAACATTTTCCCATAGTTAGAGGTTTTGAAAGGCTTTTTGGTGATATCATAAAAATCAGTGTTGCCACTTTTTTTCGTACAAAAAAATAGCTCAAAAAGTTTCTAAACGTAGTTTTCATATCGTTCCGAATCTCAAAAATTCTGAAAAAAATGTATTATGGACAACTTTTTATGTTAAACAACATATGTATTAAGAAATTGGGATAGTAACATGTTGCAAAGTTGATTTTAAAAAATTGTAAGTTGGCGAAGAAATGCGATTTTTTTATTTAAAACGTGAAAAAAGGTTTTGATAGGTGAAGTTGACCCATTTGACACTTATTTTTACGTATCTCTGGAAAAAGTTAAAAAACCCATTTCACTCGATGAACTGAACTTCTCACAAAAAAAAATCAAAATTCGAAAAAACTCAAAAAATGAACGAATTTTCATTTTTTTGATGCGAGTGTAATTTTTATCAACTTTTTCATGAAATACGTCAGAAAGAGGTCAAAATAAGACAACTGAATAAATTTAAACTTTTTTTGATGTTTGGAATTGAAAATTGAATTTTTTCGAATTTTGATTTTTTTGTGATGAGTTCATTTCATCGAGTGAAAGGGGTTTTTTCCAACTTTTTCCAGAGATACGTAAAAATAGGGGTCAAATGGGTCAACTTCACCTATCAAAACTTTTTTTCGTGTTTTAAATCAAAAAATCGCATTTTTTTGCAAACTTTGAATTTTTTTGAATCGACTTTGCAACATGGTACCATTCACTACGTTTTGAAACTTTTTGAGCTAATTTTTTGTTCGAAAAAAAGTGACAACACTGATTTTCAAGATATCACCAAAAAGCCTTTCAAAACCTCTAACTATGGGAAAATGTTCCATTTTGGTAGGTATCGCGGTCATCGAGTGATCCACTGCTGAAATGGATGATATTTTTGGTTCACTGAAAACTTTGACACCCCCTGGCTGCCTTCAAAAATGGGCTAGAGGGCGCGATTTGCGCCATTGGTCATCCCTTCAGAAGGTCTTTCCACAGGAAAAATGTCAAAAAAATCGCCGAACCCCTTACCACTTCTTGGTCCAATTGACGTGGAATGACCCGCGATTAAGTTATTCTGGGCAATCCTCTGGAATTTCAAAATCTGCCAGAGGCTTCAGAACTGTTCAAAACGGTTCGATACCATTTTAAATCGATTTGGAGTGTTCGAAAACAGGACGCATACCTTTTTTCAGGTTCCTGGATGTATTTAGTAAATTTTTGATCCTCCTCCCCCCATTTTGACTCGATTTTCGAAGATTCGCCAAAAGTTGAACATGTACCTATTACTGAAGCACCTAAAATCGGTTACTAGTGTATTTTTACATGCTCTTTCGATTCAGTTGCGTCCAGTTCTTCTGCCTGAAATACCTACTTCTCTTGTTAGGGGAAAATCAAAAAATGTATTGAATTATTTTCTCGCCAAATCCAACCATTTCAGGGGAGGTTGGAATGCAAAAAAGTGAAACATCAAAGTAAGAGCCATCCTAAACTGGATATTCAATTTTTTCATCAGTGTATGCATATATTGGGCCATTTTGTAATAAATATGCGACACTCTTCATCCTAAATTTTCCGAAGGAGTGGCTAATTTTTTTTTTGTGAGCTGTCCTTTGGGTTTCCATGTTTTGCTGCAAAAATGGTAAAAATCAGGGATAAAGTGACCGAGAGGTTTCATTTAGACCATTTTCGAAAAAAATTTGGATTTTAAATTCCATAGGTTTTCCAGAAATGAAACGATTAGGTATGTGAAATTACGAAGTGGTGTAATTCAAATTTGAACTTTTAAAATAAGGTGCATCCTAACCTAACAGATAGAGAGAGAGAGCGAGGCTGATGATGAGATGAGTAATGAGCCAGAAATGCATGTATTCAGCTATATTTTTACCTGCTGATGAAGTACGAGTACTACGTATGTACTTACGAGTATATGTGTACTTTTAGCATACGTATATCAATACGTAACACGTTGTATGTATGTACTTATGTACTTGCAAACGACGATTAAATAGGCTGTCGAGAAAATATGTTATTAAAGTGGATCATACGAAGAGAGGACGACAAGAGGAGGTGAAATTGGGGGGGACTTGGCGCATCGGCGACGTTTAGCGACTATGACGTGCAAGGTATGGGTCGGGGAACGAGTCGAGGGTACATCGCGACGATCGCGGCCGCCAGCACCGTAGAGCGCGCGCGAGCGACCGTTCGCCAGGCCTGACGGCCGCCAGCGCCAGGGGCGTGCGGCCGCACAGTGAAGACGGTGACGGTGGCGGCGCAAGGCGCAATGGCACATTGTGCCGCACCGCGCCGTGCCGCCGCGACGTAAGAGGTTCGGGTTCGGTAACGGTGAGGTGTAGCGTACAGATATACTGACAACAGTATTCGCAGCTTATAATTTCGAGGTGAACGTGGTACCGCATTTCGTCATCGGTTGTGTCTCGTCTCGTCTCGACTCGACTGCGACTCGTGTCGTTATATCCATTTGAATGCGATTTTACGATTGATCAGATTTTTTGCAATTTTTTCATTCGTTTTTTTTTTTTTTTCATTCTTTCTTTTTTCGTCATTTTTGCCAATTATTAGTACCAATTTTTGATTAAATTTTTTGTCGTTTCGAGGTTCCTGTATCAATTTTGACGAGCTGTTCGCTGATTAATTGTTAGCTATTCGCCGCTTTTGTTGTTGTTGTCGTTGTTTCTGTTTGTTTGGTTCTGGTGAATCGGGGTTAATCTCGCTGCTACCGGCGACAATTATCAATATCGTATCGGTTTACTAGTTAGCCATAGAGGCAGCTTAATAGTCGGTTTCGCGTGTAGATATCGTTCGAATATTATGATCAAGTGCAAAGGGTGGTAGCATCAGTAAAAATTGGTGCGGCGTCGGTAAAACCATCTTCATCATTGCGGGATAGTGCGGTGTCGGAAATGATTTGCCGAGGTCAAGGTGATAGAAACTGCGGCAGCGTGGACGGCGGCAGCGGCGGCAGTCCGGCAGATCACGGTGCGGCCAGTGGGAATCAAAGCGCCGGCAGCGGTAACAACAGTAGCAGTGGTGGAGAACGTTCGGACGAGAGCGAAGACGGCGGTGGCGGAGAAGGAGAAGGTGGAGGAGGTGGGGGAGACAATTCCGAGGAAAAGAAACGACTCAGACGTAAGAACCGGACCAAAGAAAGTACTCCGAAAGCCAGCGGCAAATTGGCTCTGAATTTGACGACCTCCGTGTCGGCCGGCTTCTCGGTCAGCTGTTCTTCGTCGTCGACCGCTTCGCTGTCCTCGTCGTCGTCGACTCAAATTCGCCGATACGGCATGGGCACCGAAGGCACCGATTCGCCTTCGTCGTCCGCCCTCAAGTTGCCCAGAACCCTCAGTACCAGCGTGCTTAAGGTCAAGTATCGCTCGTCTTTTTGGGAGAAGTTTTGGGAAGAGAGGTCCAAACGCGATATGTGAGTATTTTTCATTTTATCTGCGATATTTTCAAGTTGATCGTGCGATTGACCATTATTGAACTACCTGTATAAAGACAGTCCCTCACCATTGTATACAAATTCGGAAACACAAAAATCTCCTCGAATTACCCTTTTCCCTTTATATTCTTCTCCTCTGAGAAAAAAATGTGGAAATTTGTGGCTTTCTCGACGATTCTGGGATAATTTTCCAATTCACGAATCAATAAAAAGCACTTTTCGCGGAATTAAAAGTTCACTAAATGAATCGACTTATTTCATCACAAAATCATTGAAAAAATGAAAAACTAGTATTAATTGATAAAAAAAAACACCTCCATCATTGAATCATCGATTTCGTTCATTTTTTTTAGTCAAGAGTAGGTAGTGAGAGGGTATGTCAAAAGATCTGTAAGGTGATGCGTGTTCTAACAATTTTATGTACTTCTACTTTCACATTTTTATGCCACTGATCACATTTTATCTATTTTTGGAAGATTCGAATAGTTTCAAAAACTGCGAGCATAAAACGTTGAAGATTTTTCATCAAGTGTGAATGGGATGCAATGCAACTGGCCTAAAGATTTACAAAGTTTTAGCTGTTTATTCGCACCTTTTGTCATTTCACGAAGTCTCTGAAAATATCTTACCTTTTCTTTCTACCTCTTCCTCTTCCTCCCCCTCCTCCTTACGAGAAATATTTGAAATCTTGCAGGATCCTCGTTCCTTGACTAAGAGAAATTCATTCTTGAAAAGTCTCACGAATCCCCGTGTTTTACAAATAATTTTTTTAAACATGAACGAAAGCGTTAAGCGACTGTAGCGTTGTCTTAGAAGCAAAAGGTTGTACTTTTTTGAAATTGGAGCTGAAAGCTGAATGTTCTGCTCGTTTCACTTCAAAACTGACGAAGCCCGAAAAATAAATCAAATTTGATTTTTTTCAAGTTTTCAGAAAGGGAGTATGGGTGGTTACGAGTTTTCGAGATTGAGACGAACTTTGGTAATTTTTAGTCTTGGTGAATGAAATTTACCTACAATTGAAATTTGCGAAACGTTGCGATAAAGAGACGAGAAATCGTGTTCCTGTTTAAATAAATTGAAAAACCAAACTATCGAATAGGGTCATTCCACGTTAATTGGACCAAGAAGTGGTAGGGGGGTTCGGCGATTTTTTTGAAATTCTTCCTGTGGAAAGACCTTCCGAAGGGATGACCAATGGCGCAAATCGCAGCCCTCTAGCCCATTTTTAAAGGCAGCCAGGGGATGTCAAAGTTTTCAGTGAACCTAAAGTATCATCCATTTCAACAGTGGATTACTCGATAACCGCGATACCTACCAAAATGGAACATTTCCCCATAGTTAGGGGTTTTAAACGAATTTTTGGTGATATCATAAAAATCAGTGTTGTCAGTTTTTTTCGTACAAAAAATTAGCTCAAAACTTTTCGAAACGTACTTTTTGTATCATTCCGACTCTCAAAAAATTCTGAAAAAAATATATTATGGACAACTTTTCATGCTGAACAACATATTAAAAAATTGGGATGGTAACATGTTGCAAAGTTGATTTAAAAAAATTCAAAGTTTGCGAAAAAATATGAAAAAAAGTTTTGATAGGTGAAGTTGACCCATTTGACACCTATTTTTACGTATCTGTTGAAAAAAGTTGATAAACCACTTTCACTCGATGAAATGAACTCCTCACCAAAAAATCAAAATTCGAAAAAATTCAATTTTCAATTTCAAACATCGAAAAAGTTTAAGTTTATTCAGTTATCTTATTTTGACTTCTTTCTGACGTATATCATGCAAAAGTTGATGAAAATTATACTCACAACAAAAAAATAAAAATTCGTTCATTTTTTGAATCTTTTCGAATTTTGATTTTTTTTGTGAGGAGTTCATTTCATCGAGTGAAGGGGGTTTTTCAACTTTTTCAACAGATACGTAAAAATAGGAGTCAAATGGGTCAACTTCGCCAATCAAAACTTTTTTTCATGTTTTAAATCAAAAAATCACATTTTTTCGCAAACTTAAATTTTTAAATCAACTTTGCAACATGTTACCATCCCAATTTTTTAATATGTTGTTCAGCATGAAAAGTTGTCCATAATATATTTTTTTCAGAATTTTTGAGAGTCGGAACGATACAAAAACTACGTTTCGAAACTTTTTCAGCTCATTTTTTGTACGAAAAAAAGTGGCAACACTGATTTTTATGATATCACCAAAAAGCCTTTCAAAAGCCCTAACTATGGGGAAATGTTCCATTTTGGTATGTATCGCGGTTATCGAGTAATCCACTGCTGAAAGGGATGATATTTTAGGATCACTAAAAACTTTGACACCCCCTGGCTGCTGTTAAAAATGGGCTAGAGGGCTGCGATTTGAGCCATTGGTCATCCCTTCGGAAGGTCATTCCACAGGAAAAATTTCAAAAAAATCGCCGCACCCCCTACCACTTCTTGGTCCAATTGACGTGGACTGACCCAATAGTGTTTTTCTGATAAAAACAAATCAAACCCAAGAATTACAATGTAAAAAGGTAAAGTGTTTCTAAGAATTATTTTTCCAATTGTTGAGCCCCCCCCACCCTCGGTAGGTACATAGGTGCTCGTTTAGACTGATTTTTTTAGAATTTTCAAAAACTCGCCAAAAGCCCAAATATACACCGAAGCTCCTGAAATTTTAGTTATGGCGATTTTATGACATGTTTTTTCAAATCGGAACTTATCAGATCAAAAGGTTTCGTTGTAAAAGGAAATAAGTAGGTATGTTGGATATGAGAAAATTTTCATTCGAACAATTTGACCCACCTTAATTGACACGCATTCGGAAAACCCAAACAATTATAGCTTATCTAGGGAACATGCAAATTTTCGTCAACAACACTTGTCTGTCCCTATGCAAGCGTACGATGACAATTCGTCTGGAGAAATCAACTATCGCATCGTGAATCACCTCCGGTTTAATTTTCATTTCGGAATTCAGCTGGGAAATCCTACTCGTAGCTCTTCGTCCATGTACAGCCTTGGCAGTTAGCTACGGTAATTGACGATACTTGTTCGACATTCGGTTATCAATATGTTTTGTGTACTTACCTGTAGGATTTCGAATCTTGGGGGAAAATACATAATACTCGTGTGAGTAATTTTTTTCTGTTTTCCATCTCCTTCGAGTTCTATGACTTTGGTTTTGGGTTTCGCGAAGCAAACAAAATATGTACTATGTAGGTACCTAATAGGTTGTGTTGGCAGTTTGTTGTCGGTTGTGTTCGCCATCGAACACGTGTATTTGGTACGTGTTTGTTTACGAATTTAATTCACCTAAGTATGCGGTATTATTAATCGCGTGTGTAATGAAGAAAGTAGTTCCTGAGACCGAATGTCGTAAAGTATTCGTGTGTGTGTTTTCGACGCGAGTAAATACCTATATAGGTAACAATGTTATTGCCTAATAGTCAGGTCTCAATTTGACAAAAAATGACGTCCGCTCGCGTATTCTGTCGAAAGCAATTTTATGATTGATTATTGTTCTATAGGTCAATACGAAAAAATTTAGCCCAGATGCCCTTTTTTTACCCTCCCCCTTTTCCGAGGGTCCACCCCCCTAACTTGAAAATCCGTCTATCTCTTCACCTATGGGTCGTACAGAAAAAAAGTTTAGATGAAAATTGTTCCTTAACATCTCCTCTACAACGTGGTCATCTTCAATTTTTGTTTGGAACAACCGTTGAGCTTAAAAGCTCAAAAAAGCTCTTTCAAAATCAGTTTTTTTTATTTTCTGCCGAAATTTACAGAGATACATTAAGAAGTATAATAACAAAAAGTGTTTAGAATTGAATTTACTTTCTAAAGACCCGTATAACAACCGATTTCCTCACCTCCCCCTCGATTCCATAGGACCCACCCCCCTTCCCAAGATTCCAATATTTGATTTCAGGGACAATTGAAAATAACCTTGATAAAAATTGTTTGTTTTCATTCAATAATGCTGAAATACGCAGTTTTTGATTAATATAAGACATAAAAATAGTCAAAACTGTAGGCTTATAATTAGTTGATTAGCAAATTACATATACCTAATACTTATTAGGAGAGAAGTGGCCAATCCTCCCTATTACCATATCCACTACTCAATTTTGAATTTTTTTACTCGAAAGGTTGAAAATTGGGTATAAACTGAATCTCACCATTCTCATTTACATGCCTGCGCATTTCTCAATTTTTGATGGATTTTCAAAATTTCAAATTTGGCTCGTTTTCTATGAAAAAATATCGTAAGTGTCATAAGATTAACCAGAGAAAGATTAAATTTAATTGTACTCTACTCTAGATCTTTCCTGTCGATTAGTCATGATTTCGAACCATTTTTGATTTTCTCTAGCAATTTTTAGACTCTGGTTTTCTAAAAGATAAGTAAGTAGGTAAGTATGCCATAAATAGGGACAAAATGTAATTCAATTCAGACACATGTTTTCAAAAGCAATTTTTTTTAAAAGACTTTTTAAAATCATTTTTTAATTTTATATGGCAGTGTTTAACACATTTTCTGTTCATTCAAAAGTAATCACATGGAGAAAATTTTGGCCTCAGGGTGTTAATTTGCATGAAAAAATTAAAAAATGTTCATCAAAAAGTTTTTATTACAAAAATAAAGAATTGATCTGTACTACTCGAAAGGTTGAAAATGGGGTATAAACCGAATTTCACCTTTTTCATTTACATGCCTGCACTCAGAGAAGCAGCGATTATAATCGATGCTACATCGATTATTTTGTCCCAAAGAATAGGATATAATCGATTGATCGGTCAAAAAATCTGCTGTTCTGTGATCGGTTAGAATTGAGTGACGTCAATCATCGCCATCATGCCATCAATATGCCATCAATATTCTCAGAGCCATTATGTACCTAAATAGTTTTCCATTCCAATTTTTAATGAAAAAGTCATTCTAATGAAAGGGTTGAAGTGAAAAAGAAAATATGAAACTCCACATAACAAATTAAGTAGGTATCTAATCTACATAAAACCAAAACATATGAATTGATTTAAAAATTATGCAAAGGTCTGATTAATCGATTATGGACGATTGTAAATAATCGGTGATTATTAATCGATTATAATTGCAATACGTAGTTGCACCTATCTATGTTTTCATTCAATAATGCTGAAATGCACAGTTGTTTTTGATTTGTATATTCAAGCATAAAAATAGTCGAAACTACATACTTACATATAGGTCTATTCTGTAAAAATCAAAAGATATTATGATGGAAATTTTGATCGATTTTTTATGCAAATTCTTAAAATTTATTTGTGCAGATTCATATCTTCAGACTGAAATTTTCTCCAGTGATTTTTTTAATCATGGAATGGAAAATGTGCTAGACACTGCAACGTATGTACTCATATAAGTAAAATGAAAAAAATGATGAAATGTTAGTTACCTAGGTGTTGAACTGTTGATACGTATCTGCCTATTGTAATTTGAACTTTACTCCATGTTTTGAAACTTACCAATTGACCACTTCTTTCCTAATACGTATTATATGTAATTTGCTAATCAACTTTTCATTTTCACAGAACAATTATAAGCCTACAGTTTTGACTATTTTTATGTCTTATATTAATCAAAAACTGCGTATTTCAGCATTATTGAATGAAAACAAACAATTTTTATCAAGGTTATTTTCAATTGTCCCTGAAATCAAATATTGGAATCTTGGGAAGGGGGGTGGGTCCTATGGAATCGAGGGGGAGGTGAGGAAATCGGTTGTTATACGGGTCTTTAGAAAGTAAATTCAATTCTAAACACTTTTTGTTATTATACTTCTTAATGTATCTCTGTAAATTTCGGCAGAAAATAAAAAAAACTGATTTTGAAAGAGCTTTTTTGAGCTTTTAAGCTCAACGGTTGTTCCAAACAAAAATTGAAGATGGCCACGTTGTAGAGGAGATGTTAAGGAACAATTTTCATCTAAACTTTTTTTCTGTACGACCCATAGGTGAAGAGATAGACGGATTTTCAAGTTAGGGGGGTGGACCCTCGGAAAAGGGGGAGGGTAAAAAAAGGGCATCTGGGCTAAATTTTTTCGTATTGACCTATAGAACAATAATCAATCATAAAATTGCTTTCGACAGAATTAGCGAGCGGATGACCAATTGAGACCTGACTATAATAGTGCTCGATTTGTCCGATCGAATTAATTAGATCACGTTTAACGTGGTGTTTAATCGTATACGTTTCCTTCCTCTGTACATACGTATGTACGTACATACGTAAATGTACTAGAGTTTCGTGAGCTGCGTGAAGGAGGATTTTTTCGCTGCGTTCAATACACCTTGTGTATGAAGAGGAAACTGACAATTTGAATTTTACTCGTATAGTACCTCTATGTATGTACTACCTATTATTTGTATCGAATTACGTGCTGATTTTCAACAACACCCTTCACATATTAACTTGGCGAAAAGTGGATCCGAGCGATGAAGTACTTCGTAGAGCGAAGCAATTTAAAATCTGACTGGCTGCAGTTCGCTGTCAGGTATACTTATCGTGTTACAATAATTTAAACCGATCGAGACAACACTTATCTGTATACTGTACGCTGCATTAAGACGTTTACCTATAGTACGGTACGAGTATGTATGTATGAAATGTAATGGTAATGTGTTGCGATGTACTCGCGTTTGTGTTGGTAGTTTTATCAATTAGGTGGTAGGTAGGTAAGTAGTAACTGGGTATACGTTATAGGTAGGTAGAGATACTAGGTAAGTGGAGTGCACCTTGTCTTGTGCTTCAGTAAAATTGACGTGAAGAGCGGTTCGGGGTGGTGGTGGAAGAACGGCGCATATTGGCACAGATAACACGTGTACTTATGTGTGTACGAGTAGCTGTGTACAGTAGAGATTAGTTGAATTTATGTACACAGCCATGTGATGTACCCATTTACTTAGTTAGTGATACCTACGACGAATAGAAAAGAGAATAATCAAGAGTTATCGGAATACTCGTAGCTCATAGAAATAGAAGTCAGAGTGTCTTCCGGCATGAAAATGTCACGAAAGCGCATAAAAAGTGAGATTTTGACCTAGGTAACGAGAAAGCATGAAAATAGTATAAAAATTTCTTCAGAAAGCACAAAAATTTCTAAAAAAAAAAAAAAAAAAAAATGTGTAAGTAATTACTTACCTATATTAAAACTGTCTTTATTTTTAATTTTTATTCAATTTCTTATGTTCTGTAAGATGGATTTTCAAAGGCCAACTCCCCCCTCCCCCGTATTGAATTTTCTATAAAATTAGGTACCTACTACATCCATTTTTTTTTTTTGAAAAATTTTCACTCTTGCTTCACTGGAGCATTAATCTTGCCTTTCATTATGATGATGTTATATTCCTCATACTTTAATAATTCAATAAAATTCAAAACTAAGTTTTCAAAATTTAATTTGATGAATTCAAGACAGAAATTCACAAAATTTTGGATAAACATAATGAAAATCTAATTATATAAAAATCTAAATTATACTGTTATTTATCTACACAAATAAAAAAAAATTGAAATTAAAGTTTAGGCGAAGTAAAAAAAAATGAACTAAAATTTAAATAAATAAATAAAACTCCAAAAAGGAGAGAGAGACTTACCAAATTGAATAAATTGAACTAAGGTAAGTGCAGGTAATTACGCCACAAGGTTTGAGGTCATTTAGTGAGGTTAAAATGCATCTTTGACAAAAATGTGAATGTACCACCTCAAAGTACATCTTATTTGCTAGCTTTCACGAAAAAAAAATTTTTTCTTACCCCTCCCCCAATACCGCCAATCTCTTCCTGAAAATTGTTTACTAAAGTGGCGTAATTATCAACAGGTGCAGGTAATTACGCCAACATCCCAAAAAACTATTTAAAATCTATGAAAACATTGGTAAAAATCATTTGGCATTTTGGGCATCTTATTGGCTACCTTTCCCTAAAAAAAATGTTTTCCATTACCCCTCCCCCTATCCCACCCCTCCATTTCTGAAAATGTGGTGTATTCATCAACATATGCAGTTCGCCACTCTGCCCCCACCACCAAAAAAAATTATTTAAAATTATTGATAAAAACATCGCTAAAAATTATTTCTTAGTATTTTGGTCAAATATGTGAAAGTCCTGAAAGAGTTTTGTTAAAGTGGCGTAATTTTCAACATTGGTACTTTTGTATATTTCTCAACATTTCGATACTTACATTAAGAAATGACAAAAAACTGTTTATCCCATTGAAATCGTCATTAAATTTACTACAGGAAACATATCTTCAAAAAATTTTTTCGCCCTTATTACAAATTACAGCATGTTTCCAAACTGTGGTCAATTTAACATAACGTTTTTTTTTGGCATCAAATTTACGAAAAAGCGAGCCACAGATCAGAAAATTATCCGATCCGGTGATATTTTTGGTTTTCCTATCTTGGCTTTAACAGTACAATCACCTAAAAATCGTCACACAGCGCCATCTACTCGTTTACTATGAGAACTGCAGTAGTGGCGTAATTGCCAACGTGGCGTAATTAGCTGCACTTACCTTAGTAAAATTAACAGGAAATCTCAAGCGCCCTATGGATTTGCAAACCAAAATCAAAATTCTCGATGATCTTGTGAAAAATTATAAAATGTGTGATAAAAAAACGCTTGTTGACGGGATAGTAAAAAATAATTGACCAATAAATTGATTTGCAAATAAATTTGATAAATCTCAAAAAAAAAAAAGTGGTAGGTAGGTACTTGAAAGTTAGTGAACAAAATGAATAAAACCGTGAACTGGACAATGACAAAATTCAGTAACAAACTTTTTAAAAAATAAACAAAGTAGGTAGTTGAGAAACAAACCGTAAAACAGAACTCGAAGTATCTATTTTGGTAGGCCGAAAACAACTGAGGATTTGTAACCTCGCCCTAATTGTATTTATAATAAAATTTGGTTCGTTTTTGAGAGAGAGGGCTTCGAATTGGGCAAATTGGTAAGACAGTTTGATTTAAATTTATTTTGGGAAAGGATCATAAAGGATGCGCAATTTCAAAATGTGGGTGACATTTATGACCTTGTAAATTTGCAATTTGGAGGGTACATGCGCGCAACAAATGAATAAGGGTTACAATTCTGAATAATTAGTAAGTGATAAAAAAAGTCGTGAATGTCATGTCAATGTTTTGAATGTACTTGTGGTTAATTTTAAAGGGGTTTAAAAAGTACTTAGAGCTCATTAGCTCTTGTACAAATTGTTACAAGTGTCAACTTTTTGTATGAGATATATGTATCAATGTTATTCAAATTTCGGTTTTATCATATTGAAAATGGTCGCCAGCATGAGGGTGAAAACGTGAGCCTGCAGCCATAAAAGTTTCAAAGTTTTGACATTTATGAGAACCAAATAATCGTGCGAATCGTCTGAAAATTGGGAAATATTTTGGAACGCAGCAGTGCTGATTTTTTTAGTCAGTACCGTGCCTATTTCCAATGTCAAAAAACTGAAAAAGATTGATAATTTTTGGGCTGTTTTTCTCGAATCCATTATAAAATTCAGGCACACGAAGTACGAGTACATATGTAGGAACGAAGGTAAGGTAGAGAAACCCATAATATACAATATAGATACCGGGTGACCCAAAAGT
Source organism: Planococcus citri (assembly GCF_950023065.1). Lineage (NCBI taxonomy): Eukaryota > Metazoa > Arthropoda > Insecta > Hemiptera > Pseudococcidae > Planococcus > Planococcus citri. Next base: position 82,267,281 of record NC_088679.1, on the reverse strand, counting down.
TACGCAACCCAAAATTTTTTTTAAAATAAAAAATACGTTTATGAGCAGGCTTTTTCAATTGCGTTGTTATTAATAGTAGGAGGGTACTCCCCCAAGTAATTGAAGTTTCACCCCCCATTCGAATTGCATAGCGCACATTTTGCAGGGGCAGACCAGGCATACTTGAATTTATATTACCAAGCAGACAATTATCATAGGTGTACGAAAGGTTGCCTACGTCGGATTATTTTAAGGTGGCTTATGCAACGCTACACGATGGTCTTCACCAGATGATGCACCCCCCGCCATTCGCCGATCGTTATTTAATTTTTCAGGAAAAAAAACTTAAAAAATTTTTTCGTGAAAAATCGAAAATTTTTACTTAATACTAAAAATGTTGTGGAAGAATCATTACAAGGGAACAAGTTTATTAGCTGTGAATCACTTGGAGTCTCTGCTATGCAACGACTGCCATTTCATTTCTTTTTGGCTGTTGATATTTTTTCAAGGAACCAATTTTTCGGTTGCAGGACTTTTAAGTCACCCGGTACATATACGAGGTTTCCACACCTTTTTCTGTCGTAATTTTCGTCAACTTGTTAAAGCGTATGTACTTGAACTTGACAAGATTTGTTCACGCGGTGATAACCTCGAATGAAGATTTTCTTTACAATGTTTTATCAATCGGAGTAGTTGTCGATGTGGAAGTGGATGTGGAACCGCGTCACACCAGCGAGTTGGAAAACTCTTAAATTGCACGGTAATTTTTTCCGAATTGGAATTTTGAAAAGAGTGAGCCCGAAATAGAGAGAGAGTAGGTGGCTATAGGTAGGAACTGACAGTTATAAAATTCGGATTGCTGTTTCTTTTCGCACGTCGCGTCGCCTCGCATCGTCTTCGGTGTCGATACGATTCGCCATCGCCATTCGCCTCCTTAACAAAAGACTTTCGCAGATGGAGAATTTCACGATGACATTTGGAAAAAACAATTTTTTCCATTATCGAAGGGATTTACTAGACGGGTGAACTTTTTCCATTAGATTTTCTTCCAGTGCCACGCGCACGCGTTCATTTTTTTCCCTCGGCGTGGCGTATTTTTGTTTTCTTATATTGTATTTCGACTGCAATGCTGTACATACAGTATAGTATGTCATGTACCTATAATAATTATGCCTGTACGAATGCGCGAATACGGGCATTGGTTTGAGTTTACATAACGAGTTAACGAGGCTAATGAGTCGCGTCGGCCGTTTGTTTATCGTTCCTACGCCACTTTACATGTAATAAACATACAATCGTATGTGTTTTACTTTTTACCTTGAAATGATACACGATACCTACGTGCATCGTGTATGCCAACTGATCGCTACACTAATTAAAAATACGACTGTAGAGTACGAGTATACGTAGACGTACCGTACCATTTTTTTTTCTGTCGAAAAATCACCTTACCACTTTTACTTTCCCTCGAGCGTATCCAGCCAGCCTCAACCAAGACGCGATTTTCTGATCGTCGCTGATTACGCAGGTCAAGGGGAGAGGGGTGGCTATATTTAATTAGGAACCGTGTGCGAAAATCGCATAATTACATACATAGGTACTTATCCGAGGAGGTATTTTTGTGATATTCGTATCAGTACGTTTTTTTACCTACCATTACGTTCGTTGATAAAAATCGATTACTTGTACCTACTACAGTATGTTCGAAAAATTTCCGTCCAGAAAGATATTTTGAAGCAAAACTTGCGATGCATTGACCGCGAACGTTTGTTTTAAAACATTTTCCGACCCCTCGCTACTCCCCCTCCCCATTCGATTGGAGGTAGTTTCGATCAATTTTGAGAAATTCTGAAGCCCTTGGCAGATTTTTTCAGAAATTAAAATTTTCGAAAAAATTTACCCATTTAATTTTTTACCCTATTTTTGACCTATTGAATCAACTGGTAATAGGTACCTAGTTTAAGATTATTCTGGTTCCTTTAGCAAGGTTTTGGAAATTCTAGTTTTCCATGAAATGCGTTCAGAAATTGGATTTTGAACAATGTACTTAAAATAGCATTTTTTTTTTTTGAATTCTCGGTACCTATGGTTTTATAGCAACTTATTGATTTCTTCCAAGTCTTCAGAATTCAGACTTCGCCACTAAATGTCTCAAAAATGGCTACCTACGTAAATTTAACTCAAAGTGTCAGAAACTGGTCACTTTTTCCAAGGTTTTTGAAAGGCTTACAAAACATTAAAAAATTCCCTCGGATATGTCAGATAAATTAATAATATTGTAAAATCAGAAACGTAAACTCACTGATTGAAATTTTTTTCAATTTTTGAAAAGTCTGGCGTGATATTAAGAATTCAACTGAATTCGTCTTATTCCCCCCTCCCGCTCAATTTTCCAATATCAATGCCTCGCGAATCAGCATTTTGTAAATTGTTGACGTCTCCTCCTACAAAAACATGTCCATCGCCCCAAAAAAAAGTTGGTGGATTTCGACCTAATTCAGCAAAGACCTTAGCTTTGAATTGAAAGTTACTCAGAAAATTGTTTAGCTCCGGCGGTGCTCCTGGAGGGCGGTAATGGTCTCTCAAAGAGGGGGCATTTTTGAAAAAATCGTTATTGTTTTTGCTCCCATCGCTACCCAACCTATTTCGGAAAAATAATTCAGTCTCAAATCAAAGTATTTGAGATTCTGCGTTGACCTATATGCTATTGTCGTCGAAATCCGAGACCACTTTTCGGATTCTACAGAGCGGTTAAAAATTTTCAAATCGTTTATTTTTGGATAAAATCATGTTTTGAAAATTTTTTTTCCCGGCAAATAATTCGCATTAATTTTGTCAAAATAGGTAGGTATTTTGAAAGATACCATTTGAAAAACTGGAAAAATATTTTAAAACGCAGTGATGCCAATTTTTTGATCATTTTTGTCAATTTCAAAAAATCGAGAAAAATAGCCAAAAGCTTACGTTTTTTTTTCGATTTTATCAAATTGGCAAAAATGATCAAAAAATTGGCCCCACTGCATTCCAAAATATTTCCCCACCACCTTCGGGAATGATATCTTCCAATATTTTGGCCAAACTAATAGGTACCTCCCTACAAATTATTTGCGAGAAAATTTTTTTCTAAATCAGGTTGTGCAGCGATGGAAGCGAAAAAACCACAATTTTTTTCGAAAATTCTTCATTTTTGAGGGTCTAAATCTCCCTTCCAAGGGCACTTCCCGAGCTAAAATTTTGAAGATCCTTGCCAAATTTGATCAAAAATCTGCCGATTTTTTTCGCCATTCGCGTTATCAAAATGTTTGTAGTTTCGCTTTTTTTGTACTCCAATCGATATCTTGAAAACGAGAGTTTAAATTCTCAAAGTTGAAAAATAAATATCTGTATCAAAAGACAACTCGAAGTGTTTCGAAACCGATAAACAGCCACAAATTCGTATCATCGAGTAACCTTTATTTTAACGCTTGTTTTTAAACAGCAACTCAAACCAGGTCCCTACTCGTATTCTTTTTCTCGAATATAAGTGTTATGCATTAAGCAATATCCGTTCGTTGGTCCGTACGTAAATATTTTTCTCATTAAAACGAGAGAAGTGTTTGAGGGTAAAAAATTATCTACTAAAATTAGCGAGCGTAAAATTGGCGGGTTTTTCATCGTCTTTTACGCGAAGACGAATAACTTCTCCGAAACGAATAGGATCAACGATGGTTTCAGTATTTTGGCGAGATGTTTTTTTAGAAAGGCGCATTTCGCCAGGCATAAAACGCGGTATTCCATTTCGACGAATCCCTTTCATAAAAAATTCATTACTATCGAGCCTGCTGGGCAAGAAATTTGAATTTATAATCAGTTCGCGAATTCCTTTTACCCCCTTGCGGAGTTGCAAAATCAAAGAAAATTCAAATTTTTTGCCTTCCTTTTTAATACGTATGCGTATTTTATAACGAACTGCAATGGATACGGAGTCTTTCCTTTACCTCCCCAATTACCCATTCTGGTAACGATTTCGTTCTTTGGGCAAATATTGAACGATGAAAATGAACTGCTGCCGATATAAGCGTTGTTCGAGCAAATTCTCAAACTCGCGAATTACCTAAGTATAAAAACTACCGAGAAAAGGAATAAAATTGTTTTTAAATGAGCGAAACTGCGGAGTGATTTTAAATCGATTGGAATAAACTGCGAATCCCTAATTTCCTTGAGGTGACACTGTTCGTAATGAGTCTAGCAAAGCCCCGATCTACGAGTATGAAAACAGTTTGAAATGAGTGAAAAATCGGACTGAATTATTGAGAAAGTGTCGAACTACTCGTAGTGTAATCGATGTTTATAGAGAGGACTCGGCTGCGTGAGTGAAGTTGGATTAGGATCGAGGTCAAATCGAATTAATATAGCCTATAATTTGTAATGGTATTTCGGAAAACCAGATATGATCAAATGATCTTTCAAATGTGTAGGTAAAAACAAATTACTTACTTCGAGATCCACTGTAATAATCTTCGGATAAACTTGAAAGACTTTCGTTGACTTTTCGTTGAATTCGATTTGGAAAAAAGTTGAGCTAAAAATCCATAAATGATACAAAAAGATGAAATTGTCCAAGTACAAATACTTATCGCATTATAGTCGATACGAGTACATAATGGAATTTTATTTACTTTGGCGACGAGAAAACAATACGCTTTCGAATTCAGAGGATTAAAGAGACGATAACTGCGGGCTTATGCTATTTTCCAACGTTAGCGAAAAATTCCATCTCTTCTTTATTCGGTATTGCGATAATTTTTTTCAAGCTAAAAGTCTATAATGGTAAAAAAATAATAATAAAAATATCAATACGGTTATTTATTTTTATTTATATAGAAAAAAAGTTGAAAAGTTAGCTACCTATATAGACGAGACTGTTTTTCTCGTCGATATAATCATTTTGAAGAAAAAAAAAAAGTTTCAATAAATTACCTCATAAAATGTCTGAATAGGAAAAGAGAGGGGCAGGGAGAGGAAAAAGCTACAAAAAATAAATATTTTTATTAATACAAAAAGGTTACGTTATTCGTCTATATTACTGGCTTATATTGTAAAAAGTAAACAATTCTATGTCGTTCGGTATTGGATATAAAAATCGTTTTCGAAAAGGAAAAAAAACGCACGCGATCTTTACGTAAAGGTTTGACTATTGCTATACAGGCGCGCGCATTCGATTGAAAACTCATTTAGATTTTTTTCAAATTATTGTAGGTACGTAAAAAAAAGTTTAAAGTTCTGTGCCGGTGAGCTAATCATTCCGTTTGGCGGAAAATAATCACGTACTTTTACCTATAGAGTTAGATTTAAAACGGATTTAAACAATGACAACGATTTCTCGTAGGGGTGAGTTTTCAGAGTGGTTAGGATTTTGATTCGAGTTTGAATTTGGGTAAAACTTGTACGTATCTAGACTATCTGAGTAAAAGAAGGGTAGTTCCAAGTACCTAGTTGGCATTATTTAAAGGATTTGCGGTTTGTGTTAATTTCATGGACTGTGAAAGTTCGCTTGTAATGTTGAAAAATATCGCCGAGTCGAGATTTAGGTGCCTAGCTGCCTACCTATCTGTAATCAAGTGGGCTAAATTCAGCAGATCTTATCTATTCTGCAATTTAATTTGTAAATTCGCGGTTGACCACTCTTTTTGAAGCCATGCCATCCACCATCAATGACACGACACAAAATGATACTCGTAGTTGGGTTATTAGGTGGTTCGTTCCGTTTATGCTCACCGTATCCAGTATCCACAGTATAGGTAGAGTCCTAGAGATCCACATACCAACAACTAAAAACGATCCGAACCAAAACACATGCCCTTATGGCCCTGGTAATAGCCAGAGCCACCAACCATACGTCCCATCGTAGTTATAATTCGAAAAAGGTTTCAACACTAACGAACTTGGAGTGAATTATGGTGGGTAAAATGTGCCTAAATGGGAACCGATATCTCTACTTCCAGCGACGCGGTGCATCGCAGGGCACGTGGCGGGGACGCAGGAAGAGAGTGGAAAAAAAACACCCGCAGGGATTACCTATAACTCGATTGGTTTTTTAATATACCGAAGCGAGAGTGATTTGTAGTTTTAATTAATTCGTTCGCCGAAGCTTTTTGTCGCCGAAACCATACCTACTCGTACCTAACCTATCGACCAAATGTATCCCTATTCGCCGATAGATACCGATGCGCGATGCGAGAATGTTCTCTTATTGAGGAATTCGCGAGACGTTCGAATGAAAGAAAGCTGCCGTTTTCACGTCAATCTTAAATTATGGCCTTTTTCAAATGAACTGTCAGTTTATAAATAGATGTTTTCGTCGGTTCAGCCTTTTTCTCTTTAATGGTGAAGCGAGCTTTTTACATTGCGCCATCGCCATTCGCCACTACTGCGTGGTTGTGGTTGTGGTTGCTAAATTATACTCGCCTATTCGGCTATATTGTTAATTTTACGCGGATTCTTTTTTTGGCCCGTATACGAGTAGACTATCCAGTTATTATTGTACTTGTGGAACCAAATTTAGACGGCCGCAGCAGGTACAAAACGATAGGTACGAGTGGCAATGATTTTCTGTTCAATGTAACTATCGTGTCTTATAGTAAAGAACAGGTATTCATAATGGAGATGAAAAAATTACGTACGTGCCTAATATATAGGTACTCGCACGTTTGATTTCTTGTACTTATTTGTGCAATTTTGTAATCCTTTTGCAAAACCAACTTTTTTTTGGAGAAGACAAAAATTTTCAGATGATCACAAGGATATTTTTCTGACTTTTCAATAGTTGGTGCCGTTTCATCCCTCCGGGGGTATTGTGATTATGACGCAATGGCAGCCGTTTCTGTGAAATGGTACACCAGCTCCCTCCAACTGTCTCTATTTAGGGCGTTCCTGACGCAAGCTGTGAAGCTGCATCCAATGGCTTTCTGAATGGAGTCCGTCCATCTTGAGGGGGAGCGTCCGCACCCTCTTGTTCCCTCAACCATGCCTTGGATGAATAGGGACTCAATGGCATCAGTCCTTAAGACATGCCCAAAGTATTTGAGGATTCTGCTGAATACCACTGCGCACACTCTTTTCTGGACACCGATTTCCCCCAGGACGGACACATTGGTCCTTTTCTCCATCCATGGGATCCGAAGCATTCTCCTCCAGCACCACATCTCAAGCGCATCAATTTTTCTTCTGTTTCCCTCACGCACTGTCCAAGTTTCCGAAGCGTAGAGAAACACTGAGAAAACTAGAGCATTTACCTGCCTTATCTTCAGAGTCTTGTTCACTGCTGTGCCTGACCAATGGCCATATCTTCTCATCTAGATGAGACATGGCGCTTCTTGTGATCTGTGCTCTGTGTCTTATCTCGGCTTCACTACCACCTTTGTTATCTACAATGGATCCCAGGTATACAAACTGGTTCACCACTTCAATTCCCTCAATTTCCTGTATTTCTGGCGAGTTGTTCTCAGGCTGGTTCACAATCATGATCTTTGTCTTTGCTTTATTTATTAGCAAGCCATATTTTGCACTGACCTCTTCCTGGCATTTCAGAAAACTATAAGTCATATATTTGACACTTGAGGCGATGAGGGTGGGTCATCAGCGTAGCAAAGGTTTGAAATTTGTACACCTCCAATTGATACTCCTCCTTGCCACTCACCTGAGCCTTCGTCATTGGTGCTTTCTGATACAATTAGCTGCAACGTTTCTCAAATTATGTATTCTCCATACAGATTAAACAGGAGTGGGGATAGAATGCAGCCCTGTTGTACTCCTCTCTCTGGGTGAAATTTCTCGGACATTGTGTCTTTGTTTTTTCAGACGTTTGCCATGCTCCCCTCATATAGTTGTTTGATCAGCTACACCAGATGTATTGGGGCACCCATCTCAAGCAGAATTCTCCACAGTTTTTGCCATTGTACACAGTCGAAAGCTTTCATCTACAGAACACAGTATTCTCATGCTTTCTCGATCAGCAGCCTGAGGTTGAGGATCTGCTCCCTAGTTCCTCTTCCTCTCACAAATCCTGCTTGTTCTGGAAGGATTAGACTGTGCATGAGTGAGTATAACCGGTCATACACAATCTTCAATAGTACTTTTCTGGCATGACTTATCAAAGAGATTGTTCTGCAGTTCTCACAATTCTCAAGAGATCCTTTTTTATACAGAGTGACATATGTCAACTGTACCCAGTCCTCCGGCCATTTGCCACTCAGCCATATCGAGTTGCATATGTTGTGGATTCGGTGAGTCACTTCTTCACTTCCAGCTTTAAAGACCTCAGCTGTCACCTTATCTGGTCCTGGAGCTTTGTTCTTTTTTTTCAAGTACTCGATGGCATTGATGACCTCATCAAGTAGAATTGGTGGCTCCTTTTCTTCTACGGTGTTGAACCTAGGATCATCAGGAAGCTCCTCCTCCTCAGCATATAGCTTCTTGCAGTATTTTCTCCATATCTCTGCAACCTCCTCTGCATCAGTCTTAACTTTGCCCTCTTCATCTCGAATGATCTGCTTACTGGCCTTGAATTCTCTCGTAATTGACCTGATTTTCTGAAAGAGCAACCGGGTCTCGTTCTTCTCAGTGTGCATCTGGATTTCCTCACAAATTGATGAAATGTGGGTGTTTTTATCCCGTTGTGACAGCCTAGTTGTGCGCCGAGATAGAATTTTCCTCTGTCTGTCTTGTTCTATGGTCCTTGGCAGCTTCCTACGCTCTTCTATTGTCTTAATTGTCTCCTCAGTGAACCAGTGCTTCCAAACTTTTGGTTCAGTCCTTGGATGACTAAAAGTATTTGTTGATAAATAACTTACTGAAATGTTTTTGAAAATTGACCAGGCGTTGAGTCAAACTCTCGAGATAATTTCATTTTGACGTTACTGTCACTATGGAAGAGGCCTCCCTCTTATTTTTTCGGTTCAGATGAGCGCAGCTAGCTCTGACCGCATCCGATTTAATTAGTGCAGGTCAGACGAGTAAGGTCATTTTCCTGCCGGGATTTTAATAATTTTCTGTTGCAATGATCTGAGAGAATGTCCTCCCAACCAAAACGTCAATTATTTCAAATTCCACATTCATTCCCTGGCTTATCCAGGAAATCGACGAGACCGAGTGCAAATTATTCCTTTCTCGCCCCTTCCCCCACCCCTTTCAATTACTTATTGATGGCGAACATGCTGAAAAATGAAACAAATCTCGCTCACATATTTTTCTTCGCGAGGGAAAGGCATAAAATACATCTAAAGCTGTGTAACGTGACTAGACTCCATTCCATTTTATCCCCCCATTTTTTTCGTTTCACAGCACTTTCACGCGATTAAGAAAAACGACGAACAAGGGCTAATTTTTCATCGTAATTTGAATGATTCTTTTTTTTTTCTTTCTTTATTAACGCGATTTACTTAATGACTATTATTACTCGTACACGATGGGATGATGCTTTATGAAAAATCTCGCTCGCAAATCTTCTTCTCTAACTTGCAGACTTCCATTGTGTAGGCTCAAAGGCGACGGGAGACGACGCGACGCGGAGCGGAAAAATACGAGAAAGCTGCCTCGAAAAGAGTTTCCTCTTACATGGGCCATTAATTTCACCACGTGGAAATTTTTTTCTCATCCTGAAAATGTAGGAAAATATGGGGGAGGTGGGGGCGGGGGGGAGAAAGCTTGTATCGAATTATCAGGTTTATTTATTATACGCTGCCATCGCGGCTCGTAAATAAAACCAAAAACGCCAAGATGTTTATAATCGGTCTAGCAGACATATACGCGCGATCGTTAATAGACCTTACAGAAATACGGAGACGACACCTAGTACGAGTAATACCTGCTATAGAAGTATATAAGGCAAATGGAGAAGCGATCTAATTGTCTAATATACTCGTAGATATATGTATGAACTTTGAACATCGTCTCGAATGGGGACTAGGGAGTGAAAGGGAGGGTGGCTGAGGCTGCCTTGAAAAATAACAATTAACGCGCCAAACAAATATATTTGTTTTGCATTTTAACACCGCGCCGTATACGATATAATTACTGCCCGAGGAGTAGAATAGTAGGGGAAAAAATCATCGTTTTTATTCGTATAACGTAAGCGTAAGTAGTTATAAGTTGCTGACGAGCTACTTACTTAGAATTGGAAAATGTCTACCTCTGCCTATACGTGTCTGTTTGGATAGTTACAGGTGCACATACATATCTACGTATATTTACTCGTAGGTAGGTAATAGGTATAGCTAAAAAATATTCGATCATTAACGCTTCCACCCCCGTCTCTCCCATGGACAATGCCGATGCCGTTTCTGGTCATAATAAGACAGACAGACGCGCGACGACGCGGTGATTAAATTCTAAAAACACGAAAAACTTTACGATCATCGTGTTGTACCGCACGATACCCGGTCAAGGTTAGCCAATTTTTTCGCCCCAGTCGATGAAAAATCACTAGCTACTCGGCAGTCTACGTAATATGTAGTACGAGTAGTTGTCAATTTCATTGAAATTTTCTTTTTCTTTCTCTTCACTCCTCTCTCTCATTTTTTTCTTTATTCTTTTTTTACTATTTCGTGCTCGTGAAATTAAAACTGCAGCGAGACGTTAACGAGGTCAATTTTACGACAACGTGAGATAGGTGCCTACTACCTACAAATAATCATTAGCCAATGGTCGCCGTTCGTGTTCTATTACTTACCTACCTACTTGCCATGGATTGAATTATTCGTCTCATACAGAAAGCATGTCATACCTACGTAATATTCGTGCTAAGTGACTCATCCAGGGATAAAGTCAGATCAAATTGGATTCAGGGAATATGGAAATTTTTATTTTTAAATTCTTGGTGAATTTTTGAAATTTTGAAAGAGCAAATAATCATTTCGAATCATTCTCAAGCCACAGCGATTTCAAATTGCTCTGAAAAGGCCGCACGTGTGATCGGGTTAGTGCATGAGTAAGTACATAAAATCAGCTCTGCTCACAAATGGTCAATTTCCTGATTTAGCCAGATATGTACGATTTTCTCATCCTACGAGTATATGGGTATTATGATGACTGAACAACGAAAAGTTTACAATTATTCAAATTGATGAACTTTCATTGGAAATGAACATCTTTCACTTTTCAAAATCTACAAAGGAAATGAGAGATACCATATTATGCGATGGCTTTGGCCTATAGTTTGTTGTGTGTCGAAGTCGATGAATGATTTCCCATCGATAGTGATATTAGGTATCTTCAAATTCACAGCATAATTTACATACATTCCTACGTTGTAAAATACCATTATATGGAACAATTGCTCTAGTTAGTCGACGACCGGCTCCAACAAACGATAGCTACGTCCGCTTTTCGTATTATTCAAAACAAGAAAAAAAACATCATCATATTCGCAAATACGAATAATGTACGAATACAAATTATAGAGACAGCCACGTACACCACGAGATATGTATGTACATACCGGTATTCGAGTAAAGCAAACAAAAGGATACGAAAAAATAACATTTCTCTCTGGTCATTTATGTTACGAGTACTTAATAGTACGTAACGTACGCACGGTTTGATGTAACCGCTCTTTTTTTTTTTTTTTAGATAACTGCAAAAGACGCTCTTGAACTTTAATTAATTCTAAATTGGAAGCCCGCAGTACAATTTTACCATGAACCACATAATACTCGTCGCGTACGCGTATATACGAGTACGTAGCATTATACTTGGTCGTATCGTGTGTACGTAAAGTACATAATATAAACCGACGCAATAAATTATCCTCGTTAAGCGCGGAGCACAAAGCGTACATCACAAAACAGTAAATGTTTGAAGAAAGTATGCAAGTTGGAATGAAAAACACCACTACCAGCTTACATCAGCAAAGTGAAATCCCTGCAAAGATCTACAGGTCTCTGTCAACATCCCTTATCATCTTGGAAGTTATAACTGACATCTTAAACAAATCAATAAATCAAGGAAGATTTCCATGGTCTCTGAAAAAGGCCGTTGTTGTCCCTGTTCATATTCATAAGAACAATAGTAAATTATTTATGGAATATTACAGGCCGATCTCTCTTCTTTCAGTACTATTGAAATAATTGAAAAAAATTGAATTTTAAATTTCCTGCATTCAAAAGATTTTTTTTCAAAACAGCAGTATGGATTTTTGTCTGGGAAGAGTACCAGTGATGCTCTGTTTGATCACATTACTGAGGTAGTCGATGGTCTAGATGCGGGTGATAGTGTTGCGGCTGCTTACCTCGATCTCAGTAAGGATCTGACACTAGTGGTGTCAAAAAATATCGATAGTATCGATACTTGGCTATATTTGATACTTATTGATACTTTTTAAGCGAGTATCCAATACAAAATTTCGTTAAAATTTAGCAAAAATGGTGCAAAATATCGTTTAAACCTCCTCAAAATGCGAGTAAAAGCATAAAAAAAAAAAAAATTACCAAAAACTGTTCAAATTTTTGTGAAATTCCAGCTGTTGTCAAATTGTCACTGTATTTTTTGTTTTTTCTTCTGGGCCTTGGCCCATGGTGAAAAAAAAACATGGGCAAAAGTGTGAAAAATTGGAGTATTGATTAGTATCTATACTTATCAATACTTTTGGAGAGTCATTCGATACCAATCAATACCTTTTTTCGATGATACAGTGGCGTCGCGATAAGTGAAAATTCAAGGGAAGAAAATTTTTGTTTCACTTATCGAGTTTTTCACATACGAAGGTTTCAGTTGGAGAGTTTTTTTTTGGTCAATTTTCACTTATCAAAGTTCAGATAAAAAAAACGAAAAACATGAATTGAACAATGAAATTTTTCGATTTTCATTGATCATTTTCGAATTTAGTTTGATCAGCCAGTCTTGAAACAGCTCACAGGCCATCTATGCCTTCTTGTTCGACACATAATCCATTGGAAACGATTTGACTTTAGCAAAACATCGAGGCTCTCTTTTACTTATAGAGGCTGAACGAGTCAGTACCTTTCAGTTAAAGAGGTATTTTCACTTATAGAGGTAAAACGCAGACAACATTTCACTTGTAGAGGTAAACACAATAATTTTGGGATAAATCCTAGTTTCAGTTAACGAGGTAGCCTTTTTTCACTTATTGAGGTTGATTTACATGTAAAATTGGTCCAAGATGAAGGGAAGGAGGTTTTTATTTCACTTATTGAGTTTTTTCACATATCGAGGTTTCACTTATCGCGACGCCACTGTACTTGACACCACTATTTGACACGGTTGATGTTGGGATTCTTTTACAGAAGCTCTGGAACTGTGGGATAAGGGGCATGCAGCATGACTGGTTCAGATCCTACTTGGAAGAAAGAACTCAGGCTGTTGAAGTTGGGAATAAAATTGGGAATTTCTTAGCTGTAGTGCATGGGGTACCACAGGACAGCATACTAGGACCAAACGACATTTTTGAACTAAAATTAAATGGGACATTATATGGATTTGCAGACGATACAACTTTAGTAAATAGGTCCAAAAATCAAGATGATCTTATTATGTTTATTAAGGGTAGAGGCACCAAATATGGACCACTTTATTTTGGAGGATTGCCACTTGAAAACTATAAGGTGTAGAAACCTCCACAAAGGCTTAAAATGAAGTTCCATCCTTCCACTAACACTGTACAAAACTTCAGGGGTGAAGGTCAACTTTGAGTATGTTTTTTTTTATTGTTGAATGATGAGTGTCAAAATGACAGTTCAAAATTTTGGACGCCTAATATGGACCACTTATAAAATTTTAAAATAAACATGCTTTCACATTTTTCAAAAGGTCATATTTTTTGTAGAAATGAACAAAAAAATGTATTCTAAGCAGTTCAGGTTAATTTTGAATATTTTTTTAAAAATTGTTCAATGACAAGTGTCAAAATGACAGTTCCAAATTTTGGACGCCTAATATGGACCACCTAAAGAATTTCAAAATAAACATATTTTTACATTTCAAAACATCATATTTATTTGTAGAAATGAACAAAAAAGTATTTCAAGCATTTCCTTTTTCAGTGGCTGTAAAAAATGAGTAAAAAATTCAATATCACAGGTGGTCCATATTAGCGCACCCAATAAAAAAAACTTTGCACCAAAAATTTCTGCACATACCTCATTTTTAGCAAAAACTAATCACTCCAGCAGAAACTATGTCCTTTTTTGATATTCGTGTTTGCTGAAGCTGTTTAATGCAGTGATGAGTAGAGGTTCGGGCTCTCGGCTGGTACTGGTGCGATGGCTACTGGAGCACATGTCTATTTTTGTTTGCTTACATTACGTAGGGTCCTGTTATTCCGCAGTAGATGCACTCATATATATTCTGGGATGATAGATGAATTTGTCGTTAAATTTTCCCATGTGTTCATTATTTTTAGCTTATAGTTTTGTTTTATACTCTTTCATTTGCTTAATTATGTATTTATTTTTTATTTTTTGGTTTGTGTTGTTTGTTTCTCTTTCTTTTTTTCTTTCCTCCTTCAATTTGTTACATTTTTTTCACATGAACAATGTTACCATGGAGGCCCCCTCGCTCGCATAATTGCGCATAGGGGGGATATTTTGTAATTTTGAAATATTTTTAGAAATAAATAAATATTGATTGATTGATTGATGGATTGATAGAAAACTGAAAAAGCACAGTTTTTTTATTGCACGGTAATTTACAAAACTTTTTCGATTAATAACATACACCGACTTAGGTATCTATAATTCCCCCTAATCGAGGATCCATTTCTCCCTTCCAAGGGCACCTTCTGGGGCTAGAATTCTTTCTGAGTAACTCGATTCAAAATGAAGGTCTCTGCTGAATTTGATCAAAATCCACCGGACTTTTTTTTTCGCGATTCACCCTGATGCAGGTACAATCAAAAAATGTTATCTGCCCTGCCTCGATCTATTTCAACGCCTTTGAAAACAATTTGAAAGCAATGGAGAAAAATTGTAATCTCGTTATAGAGATTCCGGACCGTTCCTGGATAAGAATATCACTGTTCTTTAAGGCTTCCTTGTTAGAATACTCCTCGTCCTCGTCAGTAAAAAGGAACTTTAGAACGCTTTGAAAAGCATGTTATCAAAGATACGGAAACTTCACCATATTTCTGGATGGATACTGTACTCGCTCCAAAAGCTCAAAAGCAAAAGTATGAAAGATGATAACGGAACTTATGTCAAGAAGGATCAAAGCATCTCTGATTCGCCATCGCCACGCACAAATTGGTGGAAAAAATTGCGTATTCTTACGCCACCAGCCACCATCGTTCATGCTCGTAGTTAAAATATGTAGATCGCTCGACTTGCTCTAATACGAGTATTCAAAGGAGCCTGCTTCAACTATACTAAGAAAGTTGCCAACTCGCTTTAAACTCGACGCTAACGTCTGTTAGAACGTGACTCTTTTCCGTATTCAAATCTGCTCGCAAATACTCTAAATCGACGCGGCGCGATGCGGCGTAAAAAACACCGCAAAAGCGTCTATCTCTAAAATTTTGTAAAGGTGAAACTGGCGTAGAATTCATAAACGATACACGTATAGGTATCTATTTATCTCAACTCTAGGTATCTACCTGCAGCATTAAACGTTCGCTAGCTGTTTCCGCAACGCATACCCCCATTGTACTCCACTCCACAATATGTGTAAACAAACGACCAGATCCTCTCTTTAGGTGTATAGTTATACGAATAATAAAACAGAAACGTATAATCGAGATGAAAAATTCATCCAAATATTTATCCCACGGCGATAATACGAGTACGAGATCGGCGACGAGTCTGTTGTGTGTTTATTCGACGACCGCAGATTTGAGTTTCTTTTAAAAGTGCCTTCGTCTTCGGGTTAAACTTTGCTTTGTTCCATTTTCAAGTTTCAAATAAGTACGTCGTGGTCGAACCAACCGACGAAATTTAACGTACGAATGGCCAGCGATGGTTTATTTCTATATCTACTAAATGATTTTTCATCGCAGCCATAACCTTCTTCCTCAAAGCTATGGTTGTTTTTCAAGATGTTATACGTGCCTGGTTTCATGATCTAATGCTTTTTGCAATTACACGTATTATTTTTCTCGAAATTTGATTTCTCCTCGCAGCCTGAATCGTTCAATATACTAGTAGGTAGGTATTTCAAAAAAACCTCTTTCAAATTTTTGACATTTTGCGAGCTTTCGAAAGCTGAAAATGTTGCAGATTTATCATTTTGTTCTGAAAATCCGAGCTAAAAATTTGACTCGGTCATTGTCATCGCATTGACGATGGTCGATGGGTATTCGTTGATTCGGTAATTTAATCGAAATCAACCGCGAAAAGTATACTCGTACGAGACAAAGAGGGCACCGAGAGAAAGACCTGGTTGGAGTGCAAACGTTCAAACCCATCGTACTCGTACTCGTATCTATAACGAGAGGATTAGGTGGATTAAACCGCGGTCGCGATGACGCGATCAAGTTTTTTTCTCTATTTCTGTCAGCTTTATAATCGATATGATTAATTGTTTATTTTTATCGCGCATCGATTTGTCGACGTGCGATAGCGACGTCGAAAACCACGATATTTTGCCACTATCGACATCGAGTGATGAATGGGAAAGAGGGGTGGGAAAGACAATCGAGAGTATCGTTTCGTATTGCACGTAATATGTACGTCGTATTACGTACTCGTATATTCGTATATACGTAAGCAAAAGCATCTCTGCATTAGGTACACCCAAGTATCGATATTTTTCGTTGTTTTTTCTTTCACAAATTTTTTATGAAGTGTATTAGGCATCGCATTAAATCTTGATTTTATTTTTGGTACTCGCCTGTTCGGAAATTTGAAAAAATAAACTAATAATAATCGATCTGCGGCCGTATAAAGGACGAAGCAAAACCTAAAATTTTTCTGCTTATATTTTTTTTACAAAATTTCTCTAATATTAAATGCGTACTTTCGTAGAAAAAAGTCTTCGAAAAAGGTTTTAGTTTTAACAACCTTTTACTCTGGTTCAAATTTTCGTTCATTTTTCTCTCTCATACACATAGGAATTTATAAGGTATGCCTGCAGCCTATTAAAGTACGTGCCTACTGCACATCTGCTTCACGCAGCAGGCAAGCAAAACTTCCAAGAATTTCAATAAATTCCTTACATTATGGTAATAAAATACGTCCTACCTCTACCTAGATATATTTGCTCAGAAAAAAAAACAAACACGAAAATATCGAATATTTTTTGCGATTATTTGCAATTGCAAATGCTTACGAAAAAATGTTCATTGTGTACAATGTACATTGTGTGGCTAACTGGCTATTTTACGTGAATCCATTAGATGTACCTACCTATGTAGATGTATTTGCAGAGGGTTCCAAGACGAGTAAGGGGCACAGGTGTAAGAGGTGTTATAACGGGCGTAATTACGTATATTATGTTGTTTTTAGTGTCCATATCCGTGCTTGAGATAGCTTTATGGGTTTGATAACCAAATGAAAAATAACAGTAAGTATTGCCAAGTGTGTATAAATGAAATTTGCGTACTTACCTATGGTGCACGCTGCAATTTGTTAAACGTTGATAAATCACGAACGAGAAGACAATTTTTCTTTACACGAATCCATTCCTCATTCGTTTCGCATATTTCTACAAAATGGGCCGACTAAATTGAACTTTTTTTTCTTCTTCTTCGTACGCTTATTGCTTACTTACCGAAATGCGTAGGTAATAAAAAATATGGTTGGTGCGTTATACCCAGCCTATATGAATACTTACGAGTGCTATACTCGTGTGCTCGTATATAACGTGCAGGTAATTTAGTCACTATAACGTTGAAATATGCCTGGTACCTCTTCCTTTGTTTGCAAGCGTTTCTCAACTATGGTAATATTATAGAAAGAAAAAAAACACTCTTTCGTTTGAAAGTTACTTTGTTTCTCTCGCACTCCGTCACCCTCATCTTTCTTTGTTTTCTAAAGCAATTTGTAAAAATTTCTATCAAAAATAACCTATTGTAAGTAAAAATGAGAATTTTTTCATTCGTCTGAAATTGAAAATTTTTTCGCATCGTTCGAGAAGCTAACGCTAACGCTTACCTCTCAAGAAAGTCCAAACATAACCTAATATGTATATGAGTTCAAGGAACCTTAAACTTGAACTTTGAGATTTGATCAAGTTTTCTCGAACATTATTTTTCAATTCACGGAGGTACCGCATGCTTTTCTGGATTAGTGGATTTCAGTATTTTTTAGCTTCAGGGTAGGGTAGGAAGGGGGTTGGTGCCATGAAGACATGAGATTTTGACAGGGTATCTAACAGGTAGTGCAAGTAGTGAAAAAGTAGTGATTTTTAAAATGGGTAGTGAAAGTAGTGAAAAAATGAAAAAAATTCGAATTCGTTCCTTTTTCTCGATCTTTATTCCGTAGAAAAGAGCTCATTAGTCGACTTTTTTAGAGTTTGAATTACACATTTTTGAGAGCTTTTGGCCTCGCTTCGCTCGGGCTGTTTACTCTTTTTCCCCCCTGAAAAACTATTGCTCAAATTCGAGAAATGTTCAAAGTTTGAATAAGAAAAATAAACTCCTCCCTGCATGAAGAATGTTTAGGAAGTTTTAAGGTACCCATGTTCTTTCGATCTAATTTGGTTTTGTTCAAATCGGGAAAAGTGAGTTTAAAAGGTACGGTTTTTATAATCACATCTTCGTTTATTTGGCGAAAAAGGCAGTTGGTATAGTTAGCTTACAGTTTGATGCAGTATTCGTATAAGTAATTTGTTCTCGTTAGGGAAAAAAAATTGAGAGATTGGTATTTTTGCGAAACGTCGCATGGCGTTGTCGTTTTTGAACAGAGAGCTGGGAAGATACCTATCTACTCGTATAATATATCGCAATCAAACGAAACGGTTTAGTGAGATTTTTTTTACTTTGGTGGGTGGATTTGGTATATCTATCGGTTTGCGGTAATAAATGACTAGCGATCGCCGACTCGGATCGGATATACGAGTAGACGAGTACTATATAGATTCCTCGTACTTGTTAATTGTTCGCTATGCTCGTAGCAACTAGCAAGGGTTGTGGGGTATGTGATCATAGGAGTCTCGCGTGTATACGGTTTTATAAATGATTTTTATCGTGATATATGAACACGTAACATGTACGAGTATTCTGCGGAGAAGATTTGCCCAGCTAAAGTTAACTCGGCCACATTTCGGAGCTTTTGATAAATGGTCACGGTTTCTCGAATCTCGATATGATAGACGTGGTTCTTGGTTAGTTTCATACAGTCAGAAGAGACGATCGTTATAAATGAAGTAGCTTTTGAATTTACAACTCTTTCACGTACCTAACCTATACTATACCTACCTATAGCCTACCCATATGAGGGTGAACTTGTGTCTGTCATTCGTCGTTCCAGCTACAACTACATTATACCCATATCCATATAGTACCTACCTGCTTTCTAACCTGTAAGCTCAGTTAGAGCACCTTTGTTTGTAGTGAAATCAAACGTGAATGGTACGTGGCAGTCGACTCGTAGTCGTATAGGTGAAATGAATATGTAGGTACGAGTATTAAAGAATTATTCGCAGGTAACGCTTGAAAAAGAGATGCGTGTCTCGAGTTCATTTATTATAAAGAGACATAGATGTGCTGTGTGTCTTTGCTTTTCCTCGTTCGCAACCTTTTTCTTCATTCTTCGTATTTCGCATTTCTTCGTCGTTAGAAATTTTCCGCAGGGAGCGAAATAACGACACGAATATTAGAATAGACGATTGGGTGCTGGTGGAAGAAGTTGTCAATTAGTTATTCGGTGCCTTTTATTTAGGTACTACTCGTATTTGTCGAGAACATTTTTTAAATGAATCCGATAATGTCTATTTTTTCTAATTTTCTCGCAAGAGTGCCCTTCGAACTGGCACTCTCCGATTTAGACAGACGGAACCAGGCTACTAGATCGAAAGAGTATGCTCTAAAACCTACGTAATCAAATTCAAAATCTTGAAATTCATTTTTGGATTTTTCGATCCAATTTGATTCGACCAGATCTATTCAGATCATAGAGTCTCTGATCAAAATAGATCGTGTTCATACCTAAAAGAACACGAGGGGGACTTTGAATTTTCAGGTGAACCTCAAATTGGCCATGAAATAGTAAAAATTACAATTATACGTTGGTACGAGTAGGAAAATATACGTGTGTGAGCAAACAAAAATCATTTGCAATCGAAAAAATATCCTTGAAATGTGGTCGTTCGAGCTTGATACAGATGATGCTACCGGTGTGCTTGCAAATATGTATACCCACGTTATGCTGTTAAATTATCAACTCATAAAATAGACATAGACACGTTATGCGCGTGCGCACCATACCTACCGCACAACGATGCTTTGAAAAATTAATACCTACCTAATTAAGTACCTACGTACCTAACGAGCCCGAATTACTCGTGCTGAAAATTACACACACTGAGCATTTACGCCATAGATAGATGTATATTAATGTGTAATTTCTACATTGGCCGGCCGGCTTGTCGGCTTGCATAAAAAAAATATAAGTAGTTACAAACTACCTACAATCGTACGAAGCATATAAACACCTATACGCGGTAGTTATAAATGAAAATGGTAATCGCGAATCAAACGAGCGAAGCGCTCGAAAAGCTCGTGTATACCTACGAGTAGATATAGGTAAAGATATGTGCTTCGATGAACCAAATAAGGTACTTATACTTACGAGCATTATAAGGGGAATTTTCACCTAGAAGCCACTCACTTGGATACCTCGTACTTGAAAATTTACAGCAAAGATTAGGAAATAACCATATTACAGTTTATTATTCGTTGCTTTCCTCAAAATTGGTAGTTAGGTAGGTAAGAAACTCGTACCCAGAGCTTATTGAGCTGACTATTTGACGAATATTGCAGCTTCTTTGCGGTTATTAATGCGATAATGGACTTCCTGTGGCCAATACTTATTCTCTACTCTGAGAAATTTCTTGCTTCAGTTGCTTCCTTTAGAAAGCAGTTAAGGGTCTTAGAACCTGTGCGAGAGATCTACGCAGTTACAAAGTTCGAGTCCTAAGCCCTGTCGCAATCGGTTCTCGGCACTGTGGTAGTACCATATACTCGTACCTGTGTTTAATGTACGACACGGCATAAACGTCGCTTTTAATTACGAATAGAATCCGCCATCCGCATCGGCGCCCAGTTTAACAGTATAAATCATTCCGCAGTTGACATCAACCGAGGTAACACTACATCAAATAAAAGCTACGTATATAATGTAGGTATAAGTAGGTAACTAACTTGGTGATGTTAAATATCGTGCAAACTCCTGAAATGGAAGTTACTTGCTTATGCGTACGAGATTTCCAATTTTCAATACGAAAAGTTGTCCAACAAGCATAACAAAAGCGGGACATTTTCTCAAAAATTTATTTGGATGGAAGGGGAGGGGGTTCAATATTTACTGTCAATTTTTTCACTAGGTAGGTAGTAGGTACCTTACCTACTTGAGAAAACACTTCAATATTTTTTTTTAATTCAAAATTTTCAAATGTTTAGATCTTCCCTTCATTTATCACGACTTGAGAAACATTTTTTAGAAAGTCAAATTTTCAAAATAGGCATAGGAAGAATAAATGGAAAATTCGAAAGTTTGATTTAAAATACGGAAAGACATCGACATTGCAGAAGGAGGAAAGTCTCAAAATTTTTGTTCGACGATTAAAAAATGGAAAAAAGTACCTATTAAAAATGGAAAAGTTGACTACTACTAGTACCTCGAGCGAGGATGAAATATTGACGATGTCGATATTCGTCGCCGAAAAAAAAATGACATACATACCTATTTTCGTCGTCTTTTCAACTTTGCTTTTATAAAACACATCTTTGATTTCATTGAACGTTAAATTATCTGCTCGAAAAGGTTTTCTTGTACAACAATAACTTTGATATTGAACTTTATAAGGTGTTTCCAGCGCCAATCCAATACTATCGCTAGATGGTGCTTAGAGGGTAGGGTATAGTTAGTAGTTGTGATATTCGTACAAGATTCCAAAAATAACTCGACTGTTCTACTCGTATAATAACGATTTCTTTAATTACAAAACTTATCGAATGGTGAACGCGAACCCTTTATCTCGAAAACAATTTCAGACTAGATACATTCGAGCAGCGAAATCGTAAATAAAAACCAACCTGCGCAAACTAGGTAGGTTACCTTATACCTATATACTCTCGCAAAAGATACCCATTGGCATTACCTACATCTCGTATCTTATACGTACCAAAATAGGTATGGTATGGTATGGTATGGTACACCTTTTTAGACGTCACTTCTAAATGTTTCTGTGTGAAAAAAATCCTTAATTGCGGCCGTGTGAGAGAAACGATTTTAAAACTTGGCACCGTGTAATTTTGCTGGTGTACCTAATCGTAATCGTAAACATATCGCCGCGAATATAAATGTATAACTTAGCTTAGCTATAGAGATTAAATAAAGCGAATTTCATTTACTCGTACAATACTCGTAAGTTGAAAATATGCGCACTCGGTGTTCGAGCAAGTGCATGTTTATATTTGCGTTGTTACTGCTTACAAATAACGTTGACGGACAAAGCCTCGATTGATGAGTAATTAATTTCAAATATTTTCTTTTTCCACGTGCTGCGACGCGGTGTTGCGTCATAAATTTACCGAGTGCGAAATATGTTTCGTCGCTTCGCGCCAAGATGAAAAATACAAAAAATTCCGCAAAATAAAATAATAATTCGAGGTCCCTGCGGGGTGCAGCGCAGTTCAACGTGTGCGATAAAATAACAAAATTTGGACTTCGGATTTCTTCCCAAAAATGTGGAAAACTGCAACAATCATTCCAATATTAAAACCTGATAAAAACCCAAATCTTGCATCTAGTTATCGCCCCCTTTTCCTTAACTTCAGTTCCTTGCAAAATACTTTTAAAAAATGGTTATTAAACGTCTTAATTGGTATATATTGATTCCTCAAACTCTCTTAGTATTTATCAGAGTGGTTTTAGAAAGAAAAGATCTACCCTAGACCACCTCTTTAGTCTCCAAAAAGAAATTAGTTCAGCCTTCCAGAATAAATAAAGTGTTCTTTAAGTCTTTTTTGATCTTGAAAAGGCATTTGATAAAGCCTGGCGTTATGAAATTCTCCAAAAATTACATTCCATTGGAATAGGAGGACATTTGGCCTACCTACTTTATTCAAAATTTCTTAACAAACCGTACTTTCAGAGTGAGAGTTAACAATACATACTCAGAATGTTTTGAAATTGAAAACGGAGTACCCCAAGGTTAAGTTCTTAGCACAGTTTTATTTATACTTTTGATTGATAACATTTCCAATGTTGTTTCTAGACCCATTTCTCTGAGAATCTTTGCTGATGATATTAACATTTCCTTTCGTTCAAATAATATTCAACTAGCTCTTCAAGTAATCCAAGAAACCCTTGAAAATTTGAATCATGGGCAGATTCTAATGGTCTAACTGTCTTCAGAGTCAAAAACCCACTTTTTACATACTTTTCACCAAAAAAAAAAAAAGATTCCTCCAGATCTCATTCTCGACTTCAAAGGACACTCTTTAGAATTCAAAACCACTACTAAATTTCTTGGCTTAACTTTTGATAGAAGACTAAATTGGACTCGTCATTTCCTAAAAGTAAAATCAGATCTCATGAAACACCTAAATCTGTTGAGAATAATCAAAAATACCAAGTATAATCCATCTTGCAAACTCCATAGTTCACTTGTATAAATCTCTAATTCGCAGTAAAATTGAGTATGGAAGCCCATGTTTTGCAAATATCTCAAATAAAACTTCAAATATCCTAAAAACAATTCAAAACTCAGCCCTAAGGATCTGGTATAGGTGCTCTCTATTCCTCTCCAATAGATAGCATTTATTGTGAAGCAGCAGAATTACCCCCAGATTTTAGAAGAACTCTCATAACTAGGGCAACCCAATATATTTTATTGAATGTTTTTTTGTTGCACTCCGATTACAAATGTAACAAAACCATTTTACGTTTCAGAAAATTGCCTTTCATTTAAGACTTACTTCATTTCGAATATTTTCGAATATTTTGCCTTAAAATGAATATTTTCACATATTTGATTGCTATTTGAATATTTTTGTCTAAAATTACCACATATTTCACAATTTATCGAATATTTTTGAATATTTTGGAAATTTTTGCATTTTGAGAATCGCAACACAGGAAACGTCATTTTCACAGAATGTTGAAGATGAAAAAAATGGCTCTTTTTAAATGATGATGATATTGATGATTGATGAAATGATGATGAAGATTGAATTTTAAATTAAGCTTCTATTTTTTTTCTTTTTTTGATGATCAATATAGAATTTTAATTCCACAATTTTGTTCCATTTTGCAAAATTGCGAATAGTGCATATGATTTAGGAAACAAAACCCAACGATGTAGCCATTTTTGTAATGTGATTGTAAAGGCGAGTGAAACGATACCAAATTTGATGTCGAATATTTTTGAATATTTTAGGGGTAATCGAATATTTTTGTTGAATATTTCACCTCAAAAAATCAAATATATATTGAATATTTTACCTTGAATGAGAGCATATTTTGGGTTGCCCTACTCATAACAAACAAATTCATCTCAAATGCATCCACCAACCCTTCCTATCGACTCCAAAACTCAATTAACCCGCCAAACCCCCAACATTCTGACCATATAGAAGGACCCATTTCTAATTTCATCACAATGTTGAATGATCTTCAAATCAATCCTAAAACTCTCATCCAAAAACCGATATTATACCCCCCCCCCCCATCATTGGCTTCTAAAGCCTCTCAAGTCAATCTACAGCTTATTACGTAACTACTCAAAAATAGCCACTCTCCATTAGTAATAAAACAGAACTATCTTTAACTCTTATCAGAATACAAAAAATTCAATCTTTGCTTTACAGATGGATCAAAAATACCAACACTTCACTCAGGATATGCCTACTCTATAAATGATAGAATTTCAAATTTTAAAATCCATAACTGTTCTTCAATCTACACCGCCGAACTCGCAGCTATTTTCCACTGTCTCTGTGATATACTCACTTATGAATCAGAAAATAAGTCCTTCTTAGTTCAAAGTGATTCCCTCAGCTCATTAACTGATATCCAAACCTTTTTTCCGATCACCTTCTAATTCAAAATATTCATAAAACTCTATTTGACTTACAAAATTCAAACTTCTTCATACAGTTTATGTATGTACCCAGCCACGTTGGAATCTTAGGAAATGAAATTGTAGATATTAATGCAAAATCTGTTACCACCCTTTCTCCCCTTACATTTATCACAGCTGACGACCTCAAGTCTATCTTCACCCAAAGCACACGTAAGAAATGGCAAAACTTTTGGTCCCTCCAAACCACAAACAAGCTCTTTCAACTTAAAAAATCAGTCCATCCTTGGAAAAACCTCTCCCACTCAAACAGACTTGAAGAAATCATTGTAACTAGATTGAGAATTGGCCACACAAAAATCACACACAATCACCTCTATGAAAAGGCCCCAAAACCCACATGTCAGTTTTGCCTTCAGAAATTATATCTGTCCAACACTTACTATTTCACTGTCCCTCCTTACATCAGCACAGACTATCCCTACAAATAGACGAAAGATCCCTATTCATACCAGACGACCCTTCCGAAATTAAAAAATTCTTAGATCTAATTTAAAAACTTGACCTTACCAACTCTATTTAAATCTCACACGACGGGTGTAATAATCAAGTAATTACAAACACCCCAAAAAAAAGAACTTAGGTTGTTGAAATGTAGGCGGAAAATAACACTAGGCAACGGGAAATTTTTGTTATGGGTTTAAAATGGGCGTAATCGATAGTTTAGACCCTAAAACAAAAAATATAGGCCATTTTCCTCGAGTTGTACTCTTTGTAAGACATTTTCTCAATTTCTTTATTCCGTAGCTGCGTAAGATTTTAAAAGTTTTAGGGGTGGACGAAAAAAATGGTCGAAGACAGTGATCGCTCATTTTTTCGGAAAAAATTCTATGTACTACAAAAAATGGCCTCCGGTAGTTCTAAGTGTAGGCGTAGGCATAAAAAGAGTTATTTTTTTCGAGATTTTCTCCTCGCAGAAAAAAAAATTGAGGAATACCTACATAGACCGACAATAATAAGGTATATTCGTACTTCATAGCCCGATAATTTACTTTGTTTGAAAAAATTCTCGTTCAACATTCAAAGGTCGTCTTTTGAATTTACGAGAGTACGTGAATGTAGATGAATAGGTATATTGGTCGATGACTATCATTCGAGTACCCATACATGCTTAGCTCAGCAGTCAGCACGAGAAGAAATGATATGAAAGGGCAAAAGGTAGGGGGGTATGTTTTATGTTACCTACGAAATGATGACGATTGACGAGACACGATGCGACGTAGCGTTAGCGCAATTTACGTCACGTTGGCACGAGGAAAGGCGCTAACGTCGGCTTCGTCATCGGCATCGGCAGGCACTAGGCAGTGGTTTTCAAGTGTCTGGTCTCTTCATGTCAAAATGTTTATAGGCGTGAGATTTGATCGCACCGAAATTGTTGATTTAGGCACATGTATGTATGTATCTTGTCCACGGTTGTACCGAACAGTCTCTCGAGATTAAAGCTTCGAGAGTTGAAAGAAAAGCGCTACATCGTCGAAAACAGTATTTTCTTTTCCTGTTTCGAGTACGAGTAGTTTCTTTGATTGGCGCGTGTGCGATCGAATTTTGCATTCTAGGCGAGTTTCTTTTGCCAAAGAAAAAATTTGAAAACTGCGATGATGATTATACCATATGCACTTTTCGAGCTACGAGTAATTAGTTAGCTGGTATTCGGTGAAAATCGAGTGTGTCATTTTCCTTGCTTGTTAAAAGGATAGGTATAATCGTGCGGGAGGTGAAGGGACGAGGATTCATTCGCGAGAATGGGATTTCTTTTTTGTTGGGTTGCGGTTTAATCTTGTCATCGTGTGTGACAGTGACGGGGGGAATATTTTTTCTATCGTACTCGGTATCGTATTATAATTTTTCGTAAAACCCTCGACTAGGTTTTTTATTTATTAAAAGACTGCTGAAGGCGGTGAAGGCACATGCGATATGGGACGTGGTGTAGATCAGCGTGTCACGTAAACTATATGTAGGTATAAGTGTACTCGTATATGTAAGTACACTATACACTATACAGTGTATCATCAACTCTATAAAGCGATATGTTTGTTGCGGGTAGAATACACGATGCCCCTGCGCAATTCATTACACGAGCTTGTAGCGTGTAGCGTGTACTGCATAGACATAGACATAGACGTAGACGAGTACCTTATACCTAGTATGGTATATGTACTCGTATGTGTCATACGTACCTACGTATGATACGAGGTTCTAGGAACCTAGCTAAATTTTCAGTACATATGCTGAAAATTAAGCTCGACAGTATAGTGACCGAAAAATTATACCTACCAGCGTTGTAAATTCGTAGTATAATGTATCCATTCGCGGCGATAGGTAGTGTTTTTTTTTTTTTAATCTAAAGGTAGGTATAAATAACTATCGCGTCGACCAGCTTATCGTAATGGATGGTTGTGTTTTTTTTTTCTTTTTCTTTTTCTTCCTCTTGCGATAGGAAATATGCATAATGTAGGTGACTAGGAGCTCGTATTTCCTATTCGACATGTACACTTACTCGTACATGTTACTCGTATACGTAAAACGTGGTTGAATTTTTTTTTTGTGGTTACGTTCGTGTCGTTTTCGTTTTGGTTTTCGTAGTATTGTATATACGTATAAGACGCAAATTTATACGTAGGACGAGCTTATCGAAGGTTTTTGAACTCGGTCGGTTTGAAAATCTTTTTACAAATATTTGAAAGTGTTGGCCGCTTTCGCGAAATACGCTGCTTTTTAAGGGTGCTCGAATTTTTCGAGTGGGTTTTTCATCGTGTTCACGTTTCGCAACTCGGCGAGTTACGTACGAGTACAAGTAGGTAGGTACCTACTACATCGCATCATGTGAGAAATTTCACGCTCGGTCAACTGTGTGCGCTGCTTTTGCTATTGTTTCGAATACTAGGTAATATGGTACCTCTACCTACCTAAGTTCTTATTGTTTTAGTGTTGTGTGTACTTACCAAGTATATGTGGTGTATGTGAATGTGAATGTGAATTGTAATGTGCGACGTACGGTCTCGCTTTGGCTTGGGCTTCAGCTCGAGTGAACATTGTGCACTAACTTTGAGTCTTTGCTAAACCATACGGGTAAGAGTGGTTTTTCATTTTATAAGCGGGTTAACGTTTTTCAAATGTGAAAATTGAAAAACAAGCTTTAAAAACCGTTCTGTTCTTCGCTTGAAAGAGCGAATTTTCAGCAATTAGACAGTGGGTGTTTTTGGTCGCACAGCTAACAAAAGGAAAAAGGGCGAATGAGGTTTCTTAGAGACGAATTATACGAGTATAAAATATCTACCTATTATAGGGTGGCTCCTTCTCTATACCTTTGAAACTGTTTTTGTGATTTTTTGTTGGTTTTCATCAGAGGTCTGACGAAGTGATATGTCGTGGAAGGGAGGCCCGGGTGAGCCTGGACTTTTCTCAGCTTTTTTCGCCTGATTTTCCCAACTGTTCGTCACAGACCCCCCCTCCCCTCCCCTCCCCAGTCTTTCATGATATGTGTAATTAGCTTTAGCTAACTGCGGTTCGAACAAATTTCGAAGGAGGTGTTCGAATAAAAAATGTTGAATAGGTAATTTTAAATGTTCAAAAACGACGTTTTTATACGTATGTACTTGACAAAAAATTTGAATGGTTCTATTGCAAGGGTAATACTAAAATTAAAATTCGCCATTTTTTTCGTTTTTTTAAAACCTGTTCGGTTTTTGAAAATCAAATTTGAAAAGAGAACAAAAAAAATTTGCGATTTTGACTGAGCGAAGCGAAGTCGAAAGCTTCAGAAAATTTTCAATTTGCGAGGTTTGTACTAAAAAATCATTTTCAAGATACGAAATTTCAAGGCCAAATTTTGTGCTTTTTGGTATTTTTGAATGAAATTTTGCACCTTTTTTCGTTATTTTGCATTTTTTTTTCGCAACGGTACCAATCCTAGGCAAAAGCTCTCGAAATTTTACGATTCGTTTTTTTTTTTAGGACACAACTTTTACATTTTCAAAAACAACCAGTTTTGACAAAAATTATAAATTATTACTTATTGTTTCCGAATTTTTGGCGAAAAACTGGACCTTTTTTGATAAATTAGCAGAAGTTGGGACTTTCTGGCAGTTTTGACTGCAATGAATTGGAATGACCTTTTTTTTTGGTAAGTGAGAAGGCAATTTTTCTATACTTACTTTTTAATTTTGGTCGGAGAAGGGAAAAGAAAAATGATCTGAACCGAGCGAAGCGAGAGTGAAAGTTTTTGAATAAAGAAGTAAAACCGATGTTTTTTTTTCTTTCCAATTTTCTCAACTTTTTTCAACTCGACCGATTTTCCTCAAAAATTCTCGACTTTTCGCCTAAATTTTTCCTCGTTGGGCACGTCTCTGATTTTGATAAAATGAAAAATTTTCTGAAAATTGGGGGGGGGAGCAGGGAGGTTTCTTCTTGGAAAGAAGGCTCATTTGGAAGAGTTTTGGCCAGGGAATGCAATATTTTCACAACTTTCTCGAGAATAAAGATTTTCTCTCTTTTTTTCAAGTTTAGTAGCTTTTATGGGGATTAATATTATTTGAGATATTATGAGGGAGGGTTTTCCTTGAGATTCCAAAAGTAGAAGTAAACCGTATTTTCAATTACCCAAATAAATTCGAGTTATGGGCTCCTCGTAGAATATCAACGATACACTTTCTCTATATGAAAAGGTACTTGGTATTTCTTTGAATCAAATGTTCACGTAAGATGTGCTTGAAAATTTCAATATTCGGTGAAAAATGTCTGGCGTTCGCGTGCGAAATTTTTTTCTCAGTAGATATGTATCGTGAAGAGGGCATAATCAGTCCTCGATCGTATCGCAAATTGCGCTTATTATTTGTACATACGTAAATCAATGAATACTTTAATACACACTTATGCATACCTTACCAACCTACGAGTAAATGTGCTGTGTGCAAGAAACTCATTTTGATCGAGCACACGAATATTTCTAATGGCTTAAACTATAGGTAGATGATGATCGCGCATTATCTTGTTGTACCTAATAATGGCGTAGGTAATTTGAATCGTGAATTTTTGTTGTTGTAATTTTATTCCTATAGACTAATGTGAATTTTTTTTCTCTTTTTCTGTTACAGTCACGGAGAAGATTTAATCGTAACACCATTCGCGCAAATATTAGCCAGTTTAAGAAGTGTACGCAATAATTTCGTTAGTTTAACGAACGTTCCAACGCAAAAGTGAGTGTTTTACTACGTATCTATTTGTCTTTATTTTTTCGCTATTTTTAACGTATAAGTACGTACCTCTACCTATACCTATTGGCTATTTTAACAAATTATTTCTGTTGATTTTGCACATTTTAAAATAATATCTACTGAAGCACTGTAGCCGCACTTTTTTGGCTTAAGGTACCGATGCCATCATTTTTAATGGAAGGTTTTTTAAACCGATTCGAAAAATATGATTGAAATCCAAACAACGTCTCATCTTTCCCAGTATACATACGTATATAGGACGAGTGCTCTTCGTCGATTCTTGATTCGTTTTTGACGTCCAAAAAGTTTCGAAAAAATGAAGAGCAAGAAATGAACGACAGAAAAAAAAAACAGAATAATAAGAACTACGGAAAACGCTAACTGAAAAATTTATCGTCGTAATTAAATTGTACCTACATAACTACGACGACGGACGCGAACGTTTCGAGTATTCGAGTCGATTAAATTGTGTACTTTAATCGTCCATCGCGACTGTCATTTACGGAGTAATTTTAGTAACATCTCGCCTATTCAATGTCGCCAAATATACCATTTACTATTCATTCGTGCGATAATTAAACGACGACGAATTAATTGTATTCTCGACAATAACGCTCAATTCCGAGAAATGCTGTAAAAAATTTGCATTGTTATTCTCTTTTTTCTTTCTCAGTTGTCGAATCGACCTCTGGCCGTTTGTCGTTTTTTCGCGCGCTTTCTGTACGCTTATTTGTGCAAATTGTACGAGCACAGGTACTACTGTAGTAAGTGTTGCTTAGCTGTTAGTTCGTCGTCCATTGCTGGTCATCATTCACGAGTGACCATTTATCTATCAATCAATCAATCAAAAGCTCTATTGTTTACAAGTATTACAATATAGGTAAACCTATATGAAAATACTTGTACATAACACTCGTGATCCTAGGATAGGGCAAAAGCCTCCCCCAGCCTGCACCATTTTTTTTTTTTTTTTTTTTTTTCATCTTGGGCAATCCTTTTAGTCCGGCATATGACAATAGGAGTAATTGCACCCCCCCCCCCCGCCGATCATCCGGGACATCTTTTTTCTTAAAGAGGACAGACATCCTAAGGAACATTTTAAAGCAAACTTGCCCAAAAAAAAAGTTGGCCTTACTTACAAAATGGCGGCCATTTTGATTGACAGGTCAGCCGAAATCGCATGTTTTGCGTTTCAACCTAGGACTTGCACGAAATTTTTCAAACCTTACAAAGGTAGATCGAAAGATCATGCAAAAATTCATCACCTGTCAAAATTTTAAGTGCTAAAGTGCGTTTTTTGATTTTTGGTGAATTTTTGAAAATCCAATTTAGACCAAAAATGAGGGGAAAAATCAAAATTTTGCTAAATTGACCACGAAAGCTGAAATTTAGGATATACTCTATTTTCGACATGCCAAATCGATTGGAAACGGTTTCAAACCGTTTTGAGCAGTTCTGGAGCCTCCAGCAGATTTTTGAATCTCGAAATTCCCACAAAATTTCATCAAATGGAGATGGAAACGCGAAATTCATTCTGCAAACTAATTTCAATACGCTACGAAGTCAGCTACAGGTAGAGTTTGAGTCGTTTTGGAGCCTCCAGCGACCTTTTGAAAATTACTGGTGCCTCCAGTAGATTTTTGAAACTTGAAATTTCCCCAAAATTTCATCAAACGGAGATAGAAAGTCAAAGTTTACTCTGCACTCCAATTTTAACACCCTCTGAAGACGACTTCAGGTGGGTTCAGCTCATATGGGAGCCTCCAGCGACTTTTTGAAAACTACTGGAGTCTCCACAAGATTTTTGAAACTTTTTTCAACAAAATTTCATCAAATGGAGATGGAAAGCTGAAATTTACTCTACGCTCCAATTTAACACCTTCTGAAGACGACTTCAGGTTGGTTCAAATCATGTTAAAGCCTCCAGCGACTTTTTTGAAAATTACTGGAGCATCCAGTAGATTTTTGAAACTTGAAATTTCCCCAAAATTTCATCAAACTGAGAAGGAGAGTCGAAATTCATTCTGCAAACTAATTTCAATACGCTATACGAAGTTGACTGCTGGTGGATTTCAAGTCGTTTCGGAGCCTCCAGCGACTTATTGATAGGTTGTACCTATGGCGTTTTTTTGGAAAATTGAAATTTCCTAAAAGTAGCTGGGAGCTTCCAAACCATTTGAAACCACCACGTAGTCTGCGAAGTAAATTTCAGCTTGCCAACTCCATTTGATAAATTAATGTTGCGGGAATTTCAAGTTTCAAAAATCTACTGGATGCTCCAGTAATTTTCAAAAAAGGCGCTGGAGGTTCTAAAATGACTTGAACCCACCTGAAGTCGTCTTCAGAGGGTGTTAAAATTGGAGTGTAGAGTAAATTTCAGCTTTCCATCTCCATTTGATGAAATTTTGTTAAAATTTAAAGTTTCAAAAACCTGCTGGAGGCTTTAGGAATTTTCAAAAAGTTGCTGGAGGCTCCAAAACGACTTGAAATTCATCTGCAGTACTTCGTAGCGTATTGAATTTAGTTTTTAAAATAAATTTCAGCTTTACAACTCCAATTTGATGGAATTTTGTGGGAATTTTGAGTTTCAAAAATCTGCTGGAGGCTCCAGAACTGCTCAAAATGGGTTGAAATCGCTTCCAATCGTTTTAGCTTGTCGAAAATAGGGTGTATCCTAAATTTCAGCTTTCTTTGTCAATTGGGTAAAATTTTGATTTTTTCCCTCATTTTTGGCCTTAATTTGATTTTCAAAAATTCACCAAAAACCGAAAAACGCACTTTAGCACTTGAAATTTTCACGGGTGATAAATTTTTGCATGATCTTTCGATCTACTTTTGTAAAGTTTGAAAAATTTCGTGCAAGTCCTATGTTGAAACGCAAAATCTGCGATTTCGGCTGACCTGTCAATCAAAATGGCCGCCATTTTGTAAGTAAGGCTAACTTTTTTTTGGGCAAGTTTGCTTTAAAATGTTCCTGAGGATGTCCCCTTTAAGATATAAGATGTCCCGGAGGATCGGCGGGGGGGGGTCTCAATTACTCCTATTGTCATATGCCGGACTATTTGGAATTGGAAGTGGCGATGAGTTGGTAATTTCCTAAAATTACCCTTCCACCTAGCCTTCTGTTTCTCATGTCTTCTTGTTGCTGTATCGAACCAGAAAGTGACTTTTTGTGTCCATCTGTTATCCCTTAATCTAGCCACATGACTCCCATCCCTTTTTTCAGATTTTATCAGTTTGACTGCGTTCCGATTATCAACTGTGGCTTCATTTTCAAAGGTTCTTTTCCAGTTATGTACTCGTAAAATAAAAAGCGAAATTTTTCAACACACGTGTCCTTCCAACTCTCACCATATTTATCTACTTATATGAAATTTCGTAAAGCGACGATCCAGAATAAATACCTGCCCACCTGGGTCAAATCCACGCATAATGGGAATGGCGAACTATTCAGACTCGTTCTATGGAAAAGAATTGGAGAATTTGAGCGAAAGAATTGAAGGGAAGACTTCAACCTTTTTAGTGACGTAGGTGCTATAGGTAGTAGGTTAAGACACGAAAAATGAAACGAGATGAAAATAATCAAATTAAAGGAAAATTTCTCGAGTTCGGATTACATCGCAACCTGTTACTACGTAGGTTAGGTGATAGGTATCTACGAGTTTTTTTTTCTGATAGTGAGTAGGTAGATAAGTATATCGAATAAAAAATACTCGAGACACGCGCATTAAATAATGTGGATCTCTACTTAATACGCCAACAAAAGATTATTAACACGAATCGTTTTATTTGCCGGCAAAAATATCGAATTTTCCCCCCTAAAGATTGGTAGGTATACAAAATATCTTATTTACTTGTACCTACCTACGTTCTGCTCTTTATTGTCTCAACTCTCGAGTGATGAATTAAACGAAATTTTACTGACGACGTATGTATTGTCGTTTGTCGCGTTCAAATTTCATTAATATGTGACGACGCGACGTCCATAAAGCGATGTGACATTCTATGTACATTAGTAATGGGTGCTCTATCGTTTACTTTTTCGCTCTTTTTTTGTACTCTGGTATGTAAAAAAAAAGTACCTAGGTAGGCACGCGGTATAAGTATTTATCGTGTTTGAACAACTTTGTTATTTTAAAATTTTCAGCACGCCCAAGAATCATTTACCATAAAAATTTCTTTCCCATAATTTCTACACTTTGCTAAATAGACGCCATTCTGATAGTGCAGCGTAAAAAGACGCTATTTATCAAAATATCCTACGCGGGGTATACGAGTGTCGAGTACTCTCGAACTCGTAAATCTTTAACAAAATAGCTCGAAATGTTTAAATTACTCGTAGATACATCGAAAAGCTCTACCCTCGCGGTATTATCGTAACTTGAGGGAATTTTTTAAAAAAGCCTATACCTACTGCCGATTCGGGCCAATTTTTTAAATTCATCTTTATAACCGTGCTGGAGTAATTTTCTTGACCGATCGATGAATTTTTATAAGTTTTCTCCAGCTGGGAAATTTTTATCACCAGTGGGGTACGAAATTTCGCAAAATTGCTTCGAATTTCATTGCTGACCTACTTTCAAGAGAGAGGAAATTCATTTTCCATCGTTTAAAAATATAAAATAGTCAGATTCGTTCGTAAAAAATAAGGAACCTGTTCTTCCTAAACGTTTCATTTTTCCCCTCAAAATTCAATTTCTGAAGCGCAATTCAATTTAAAAAAAATTATCCGAAAAGATCATTATCGGCACCATCGCCTTGGATTTTCTTAAATAATCGAAAAAAATATTCGTTTGCGATCACCTGACGAGGAATTTACGCGTGTTATTCTGTCAGCACCACACATAATGATGCGTACTTACAATCAATTCACTCTTCTCGATGCTGACAACCTTGAGAAAAAATTGCTCGAAATTCGCCGACTAGGGATTCGATATGCTCGCGATATTGCTGTAGGTAAGTAGATAGAGAAGTACACGCAAAAGAGAAAGAGGAGGAAGGTATGCGAGAATTCTTTGACGTGAGATTTTATTAATAAGCAATTAAAGCAGATTTTCTGTTTTTTTTTTCAACGTACTCGCGTATAAAATTCGCGAAATACCTTCCTTTTTGAAAGAAATCGAGAAAAATACGAGCAGCAGGTATTTTCCAGGTAGGTACTGGTATAACGTGACGTACCTGCCGATAAAGTTGCGACGTAATATAGGAATTTTTCATTATTGTCGAAATGAGAAAGAAAAATCAAAATTGGAAAATATTTCTAATAAAAATGACGATGCGATATCATCTGTTGGAAAACATCAAACGTTTCGAATTCGGATTATTAAAGCGAAGCGTCGAGTTGACGTAGTTGGTATTTTCAGTTTCGAGATTTTTGGAAACTGTGGAATTCTAAAATTAATCTTTCGGCTGATTCGAGCCGTAGATCGCGGGTATTTTTCGTTGAAATTCAATTTTTCAATTAATTCGAGACATGTGTCATTCGTCGTCGTATGTCTACTCGTATGTACTCGTATCAACTCGTTCGATGTATTTTCACGTCATGTTTCTTTGGTACGATTTTATGACGTTTGTAATACATTCGATATAGATTTGTTGACCCTCGAGTCGAACGAACGACTCGTTCTATTCTGTTTTATTCTCCAATTTCTTTACAGCTTGGTTAATTAGTTCAACGTGCCTTCGATGCATCGTACAGCACGAGTAGGTACTTATTATTTTTATGTTTATACCTACGTGTAACGTACTGGTGCTTTTATTATTCTAATTCGTTTGATTTTTATTTTATTCGACCTTCGAATTATCATTTTGAGTTTTTAAAATTATTCTCTACTGTTATCTTGCCAAAGACTATTGGGATTCCTATTTTAGGAACCTGAAAACGATTCAGTAGCTCAAATTTGAATCATCTTATATAGTCCGGCATATGACAATAGGAGTAATTGCACCCACTCACCACTGATCTTCCGGGACAACTTTTTTCTTAAAGGGGACATCCTAAGCAAAATTTTAAAGCGAACTTGCCCAAAAAAAAAGTTGGCCTTACTTACAAATGGGTGGCCATTTTGATTGACAGGTCAGCCGAAATCGCAGATTTTGTGTTTCAACATAGGATTTGCACGAAATTTTTCAAACTTTACAAAGGTAGATCGAAAGATCATGCAAAAATTTATCACCCGTGAAAATTTCAAGTGCTAAAGTGCGTTTTTGGTGAATTTTTGAAAATCAAATTTAGACCAAAAATGAGGGAAAAAATCAAAATTTTACCAAATTGACCGAGAAAGCTGAAATTTGGGATATACTCTATTTTCGACATGCCAAATCGATTGGAAACGGGTTCAACTCGTTTGGAGCAGTTCTGGAGCCTCCAGCAGATTTTTGAAACTCGAAATTCCCACAAAATTCCATCAAATTAGAGTTGTAAAGCTGAAATTTATTTTAAAAACTAAATTCAATACGCTACGAAGTACTGCAGGTGAATTTCAAGTCGTTTCGGAGCCTCCAGCGACTTTTTGAAAATTCCTAAAGCCTGCAGCAGATTTTTGAAACTTTAAATTTTCACAAAATTTCATCAAATGGAGATGGAAAGCTGAAATTTACTCTACACTCCAATTTTAACACCCTCTGAAGACGACTTCAGGTGGGTTCAAGTCATTTTAGAGCCTCCAGCGACTTTTTTGAAAATTACTGGACCCTCCAGTAGATTTTTGAAACTTGAAATTTCCCCAACATAAATTTATCAAATGGAGTTGGCAAGCTGAAATTTACTTCGCAGACTACATGGTGGTTTCAAATAATTTTGAAGCTTCCAGCTACTTTTAGGAAATTTTAATTTTCCAAAAAAAATGCCATACAACCTATCATTAAGTCGCTGGAGGCTCCAAAACGACTTGAAATCCACCAGAAGTCAACTTCGTAGCGTATTGAAATGAGTTTTCAGGATGAATTTCGACTCTCCATCTCAGTTTGATGAAATTTTGTGAAAATTCAAAGTTTCAAAAATCTGCTGGAGGTTTCAGGAATTTTCAAAAAGTCGCTGGAGGCTCCAAAACGACTTTAAATTCAGCTGCAGTACTTCGTAGCGTATTGAAATTAATTTTTAGAATAAATTTTAGCTTTACAACTCCAATTTTATGAAATTTTGAGTGGATTTCGAGTTTCAAAAATCTGCTGGAGGCTCCAGAACTGCTCCAAACGGGTTGAAACCGTTTCCAATTGATTTGGCATTTCAAAAATAGGGTATATCCCAAATTTCAGCTTTCTCGGTCAATTTGGTAAAATTTTGATTTTTTCCCCTCATTTTTGGCCTAAATTGGATATTCAAAAATTCACCAAAAATCGAAAAACGCACTTTAGCACTTGAAATTTTGACAGGTGATAAATTTTTGCCTGATCTTTCGATCTACCTTTGTAAGGTTTGAAAAATTTCGTGCAAGTCCTAGGTGGAATCGCAAAATCTGTGATTTCGGCTGACCTGTCAATCAAAATGGCCGCCATTTTGTAAGTAAGGCCAACTTTTTTTTGGGCAAGTTCGCTTTAAAATGTTCCTTAGGACGTCCCCTTTGAGAAAAAAGTTGTCCCGGAGGATCAGCGGTGGGGGGGGGGGGTGCAATTACTCCTATTGTCATATGCCGGACTAATACACTGAGAAAAATCTCATTAGTAAAAATTACTGGAAAACGTAGAAAAGGAGACCTCTGGTCATTTTTTTGTAGTATTTTCTACGTTTCATGGTACGTACTACATACTAAGAAATATAGTAAAAATTACTTTTTCTACTACATTTTTTAGTTGTAAGTATGTACTATAAAATGTAGTAAATTTTACAAAAAGGGTGATCAGAGGGCCACTTTACTAAATTTCACAGTAATTTCTACTAAACAGTTCTTTTAGTGTAGGTTTTCAAACATCTGACATGAAAAAAAAATGCAAATTCCAAAATGATCCTGTAGGTACGTCTATGTACTATATGTACTTATAAGGTTTGCAATCCTTTTGGATAAGCATGTTTTCGAAGCTTCTTGAGAACGTAGTAAATTGTTGAAAAACAATCAGATTCCTTGAAATACCTCGAAAAATTTGAATTGTTTTTGCGGTTTTGCCAGTCTCAGTATTTAATATCAATTTCTACGATGCCTATCTTAAAATTCGTAATAATTTCGAAACATTTGCGTTAAATTTCTATGTTTTGGATGATTTTTACGATCGAATGATTGGCCTCTATTTTAAAATTGCTAACACAATTTTTTTCTTCGTGTGCATTTTGGTGTTTTTTTTTGAATGGTATTTAAACGAACTGTAGCCGCGACAATTGACAATTGGCTTATTTTTATGCGTGACACAAAACTGGAAGCCTTTAAAAATAAAAATGTAGACATTTTATTGTAAAAAAATGAGAAAAATACGAATACAATCATGCAATTTTTTCTATACAAGCGAGTGTATTTTTCTAGAGAAAATTCGACTAATTTTATTATATAGGTAGCTTGCGAACGCTTTCTCATAATCTATTCACATTTCGCAGTCTTTTCAAAAATTTATTCCGTTTACGTTTTGGGCTGAGAATGTCGCGAAAAATATTCCAATTTTTTACGGCGAATTTACGAAGTATAAAAAAGGATAAGACGAATGACGATAGAAGCACGATGTACCAGTTAGAGAAACCAAGGTTTTTTCTTCATTTTCTCTCTGCCGAGCCTATTTTTAACTCGAGAAAATTTGCATTTCAAAACAAACGATAAATTCAAAACGCATCGCAGTCGCCTTGGATTTCATCATATTCACAAATTTCGTGCTGCACCTCGCGTCGTCGCTCTCGCTGCCCTTCTTTTTGTACACGTAGGTACGACTAAGAATTTATAGCGTCAGCGTCATTACTTACTTACCTACCTACCTACCTACCTGCCTGCCTGCCTGCCTGCCTAGCTAGCTATTCTATGTAGATAGAGGTACACTATACGTATGTAGAACAGCTTTAAAAGTTGGATTTTCTCGTATGTACGTAGACGTAGCTGCGACACGACGCCGACGCCGACGACGAGAAGTTTGATGGCGTGCTTTGAAATCAGCACATATAGAGCTCGGCGAATGTTGCCCAAATTTAAGGAGGATTAGAGTGACGAAAAAATTGCATGTTTTGGCGTAGATACGTGTCGGGTAGAACTTTCGAAATCCCTTGGCGTGTTTTCGCGGTTTCGCGGTGGGTGGGTAGTGGGTACCTCTACCTACTGCGGTATTATTTTACGAATTTTCTTTCACCGTGTGTAGGTATGTGTGTAAGTTGAGCGTATAAAATGCGAAATGAGAAGCGAAGTGCGTGTGTAGTTTGTAAATTTCTTTGGTGCTATGGTTCGTATACCTTTCGGTGGGTATATTGTGTAGGTAACTAGGTATACGTATGTAGTACTACTACTCGTATTTATCTGAGGTAGGTAGCTTAATACGTATCTACCATACGTTCTTTCAAGATGCGTCATGAGTCCTCCGTGCTTCGCGTATTTAGCTGCGATAAAATGTTGAAATTAATACAGTGCAAAATCTGGGCTCCGGTGTTTGTCTTGCGAAATAGAGAAAAATGTCTTTGAAAGATTTCATTATTTTCATTTTTTCTGGACTAAGTATACAAATGGTTTGCTATTACGAGTGTATTAACTCGATCGAAGAGACTCCTGGCACGACTTCTTTTTTAGACTCGAGGGATGATTAAAAAATACTAATAAAATTATTTCAAATTCAACATCTTCAGGAAGGAGGCAATAATTTCTAGAGCTTTCCTTGCGACGAGTAATTTTTTTTACGAAAAAAAACAAACGTGAAAATTCAGAGAAAAAAAATTGACAAAAGAGTCATTCCATGTCAACTCAACCAAAAAAAATGATTTTGAAAGTCATGTCTTTCGATTTCGCTCAAATTTTTTTACAATATCTACCCTCCCAGTAAGTAAGAAAGCCGCAATCAGTTTGGTCCCAGCCCCCTCAGGGGGCGGGTGGGGGGCTTCCATTATTTTCACATTGTCTCGAGGTACTCAACTTCAGCAGACCGTTCCTCCAAAACTATGATACTTTGATCAAAACTGATTTCACAGTTCGAAAGGGCATTGAATTTTGAACTTTTCAAGTATTTTGATATTTTCAAAAGTTGAAAGTTGAACTTTCAATTTGAAAGTTGAACTTTCAATTTGAAAGTTCAAATTTCAAAATGGCGCTGTAAGCGGGAGCTACCATTTAAAATTTTGAAAAAATTTCCATAGATGTACATTTTGATATTTTTTCGAAATAATTAGACTTCGAGATGAAACTCTTGCCGGAGGGGGAGCACCCCCACCCACAATTTTGGGTGAAACTTTCGAAAGAAAATCTGGGGCATGTGATATATCGAATTGTATGTTTTCGGCGATGCTGAACACGAATATGACGTTAGATTTTTGATAGGACCCCATCCACGGCCCCCAGCACCTCCCCAAAGTGGGTAAAAGTTCAAAAAAGTGTTTTGTTCGTGCGGCACATGGAATAATATGTTTTTGGTGACGCTGAATACGAATGAATATGACGTCAGATTTTTGATTGCACCTCATCCACGGCCGCCAACAATGTTTTTGGACTTTTACCTATTGGGGGAGGTTCGAGGGCCATGGGTGAGGTCGATTTAAAAAACTATGGCCATATTCGTGTTCAGCGGGCTGCCATGCAATTGCGCCAAATATACCCTGAATTGCGCCGAGTAAAAAAAATAAGCATACCAGCAATTGCGCCACATAAAGAAATGTGTTTATGGGGAATTGCGCCAATCAAAAGAACGAATCTTCCCGACCCTATGCTCACACTACGGACTGTCAGAAGTAATTTTGGTGTAAGTACTTGAAAAATTCGTTCTTATATTTGTAATTAGGTGTAGACGTAGGTATAGGGGCATGAGGTAGTTATTGCCACTGACCTGTTTGCTTTTCATTTTCAAAATTGAAATTTTCAAAAACTCAACATTTAAATTCTAAAATTTTGAGCAAAAAAAGAAATAAGTTTTCAACGATTACATTGTTTTTCACTTCTTTAAATACAAATTTTTGAAGACTTTTGACCTCGTTTCGCTCAGACCAATTCCAATTCCTACCTCTTTCCCAAACTAAAAAATTTCATATTCAAAACTTCCATAAATTCAAAAGGGAAAATTGCAATTTTTTAATAAGCTTTAATGTGAGTGAGTATTATACCTACATCAATTATTGGTAAAATTATCCTTTCATCTCGTACTTCATTTTAGAAAATGCATCATTTTATTCTACAAAATTGGCATTTTTTCCTCACACTGATCGGAAAATTTTCAGTCACCCTCCCCCACCCCTCCTGAAAAACCTCTAATTTTGTTCCTGTTTGTTGGACTTACTTTTTACGACATTAGGAGGTAGAAGATTCTGGAGTGGATGAATAGATAACTTATGCGACTGAACGATTCATTCATATCTTGTTCGTTTCGCATTTTCTTAACTCGGCGCAATTGCCAGTATACTTTTATGAACACCCGGCGCAATTCCGGGTACACGATTTTAGTGATTTGGCGCAATTGCAGGGCTCCCGTTCAGGGATATCGAAAACATACTATTTCATGTGTCACACGAATGTTACCATTTTTTTTTGGGTTACCTCATTTGGGGATGTGCAGGGGGCTGTAGACGGGTCCAATCAAAAATCTGACGTCATATTCGTGTTCAGCGTCACCAAAAACATATTATTCCATGTGTCGCACGAACAAAACACTTTTTTGAACTTTTACCCCCTTTGAGGAGGTGTTGGGGGCCGTGGATGGGGTCCTATCATAAATCTAACGTCATATTAGTGTTCAGCGTCGCCGAAAACATACAATTCGATAATCACATGCCCCAGATTTTCTTTCGAAAGTTTCACCCAAAATTGGTGGTGAGGGTGCTCCCCCTCCGTCAAGAGTTTCATCTCGAAACCTAAATATTTCAAAAAAGTATCAAAATGTACATCTATGGAAATTTTTTCCAAATTTTAAATGGTAGCTTCCACTTACAGCGCCATTTTGAAATCTGAACTTTCAAATTGAAATCTGAACTTCCAAATTGAAAGTTCAACTTTCAACTTTTAAAATTTTCAAAATACTTTTAAAAAGTTCAAAATTCAATGCCCTTTCGAACTGTGAAATCAGTTTTGATCAAAGTATCATAGTTTTGGAGGAATGGGCTGCTGAAGTTGAGTACCTCGAGACAATGTAAAAGTAATGGAAGCCCCCCCACCCGCCCCCTGAGGGGGCTGGGACCAAACTGATTGCGGTTTTCTTACTTACTGGGTGGGTAGATATTGTAAAAAAAAATTTGAGCGAAATCGAAGGACATGAGCCAAAAACGTTGGTTGAGTTCACATGGAATGACCCAAAAAGTTAGCAGTTGTCAAAAAAAAAACGTTTCTTTTCGCAAGCAACAAAGGCACATAATATGTGAATGTACTTATGCCATAAATCACCGAGGTTTTTGTTTTATT
Source organism: Planococcus citri (assembly GCF_950023065.1). Classification (NCBI taxonomy): domain Eukaryota; kingdom Metazoa; phylum Arthropoda; class Insecta; order Hemiptera; family Pseudococcidae; genus Planococcus; species Planococcus citri. The sequence continues at coordinate 82,224,365 of NC_088679.1, read as the reverse complement.
TATTTTTTTGGCTGAAAAAACATTAAAATCTTCAACTCTCTACTCGTAATTAGGGGAGCGTAAGATGGAATTCTAGCCAAACGAAGAGGTCAGGTCTTACCTATATTTTATCTGGCTTTAAAAAATTCCAGTGTCATTCTACTCGTATCAGAATCTCAGAGACAATGCTACAGCTGCACGTATTCGTATTCACATAATCATCGTTTTGGGAGTACCTCTACCTACTTCTCGTATTACGCTGACGAGCTTCGAGCTTCGAGCATCAGCAGGTAGCTGAACGAAAAATGATCGCATCTTTACCTTGACATTGAAATAAGATTCTATCTCGTTCGAAGAAGAGGACGGACGTCGCGTCGCCTGATACCTACGTAAATTCTCAAATGGGCAAACGCTTCATTTTATACTTTGTCAAATGGATCCTTTTCGTCGCGAGGTGGCTTTTGATGTAACGTATCGAGTTTCCTTTTTTGTTAGTTTTTCACGTTGCGTTGTTTGTGTATTGTAGGCACCTACATATGGCGTGGTTTTCGTCGATCTCAAACAACATGGAACCATTCCAAACTTAAAAACATAAATTTTATTTTTCAAATTTATGGTCTACAGACGGTCATCGTTGAACGTCCTCGATACTTGAAAAAAATTGAACAAAATTTTTATCCTTTCATGTGCCTTATGTTCTGAATCTGTACATGATTTGTACCACACCATGTACGTAGTAGGTAGGTACGTAAAACGTTTGAGTTTTCAACGAAGAAATCGAAAATTTAAACGAATTTTTATCCTAATCATCGTAGTCATCATCGTAATTCTCATAACCGTAATTATCTTTACGCGTGTTATAAGAATAAAGAAAAATTTCATTAACGACGGGCTCGGGCTCGGGCTTTACGGCGTTAAATTTTAAATAAATTATCGGTCTCCGGTGCAGCGTTGCTCCATTAAAACCACCGCCACGACGACGTTCTAATTAATTTTGTTCGAGGAATTTGCGGGGTGCGTCGACGACTCCTCTGCTGTTGCTCTTACGTCCTGCCCAACACCACGACCATGTAGTCATTTTCGTAATTGAATTAGGTATCTCTTAAAGGTATAGAAATTTAATTTCGGCAAAACTACAACGCAGCAACACGCCGTCTCGCCTCGTACATACCTGTATCTTTTTTCATCGACTAATCGCCCCCTCATCACCCTCTTTCTCGGCACCATTTTTCTCCTTCGCCGGAGAGTAGAAATTTTTAATTAGGTAGCTTCGACGATTAAATCTCCGCACTATCTTAAACTTTTCGCTTTTATGCTTCGTAATTGAAACATTAAATTTTTACTCGACTTATCCAAAGTTTTTAGTCTTACGGAGACGATCGCAGTATACGTATACCTACCTGCTTAATACGTGTCATTTGGCTTTGTGTTGAGACCTATTTGTCTATTGGAGAGATGTGCAATTCAATTTCAGAGTCTGAGAGACGAGATTTCGGTATTTTTACTTTTACACTCCCCTTATCCATATCCACCTTGTAGCCTATATTTTCTACTTCACTATTCACTCTAAAAGAAACAAAGTCTAATACCTTTCTGGGCGCATTTGCATATTTTATTTCGCGGTATTTTACTCGATTCCGGTGTGAAATTCAATTCAACGTAGAATAATTTACTCGACGAAATTTTTCGAATGCTTTTTACCCCTCTGGCGATGCGAGTAAGACATTTTTACTGCGCAGAACTGAGGATTATTATCGCCATTACTATTATTATTATTATTATTATTATTATTATTGTGAATTGAAAAAAAAAATGTAATTAAAATTTCATTTTTCATTAATTTAAAAGCGTCGTTAAATAAATACTCGGTAAAAATGAAAGAAATGGTGAAAAAAACTAGAAAATCTGAGCGTTTGAATTTTTTTACAATTTTTTTTTTTAATCTAGAGAAATTAAAAAATAATTTTCAAACGTAAATTGAGAAAAAAAAACATCTGTTCCAGTTTCAACTCGTATTAGGATTACGACTGCGCCCCCTCCCCTCTCCCCGTTGTTGGAAATTTCGCCAGTTCTGATGAAACTTACTTAGGTACACTAAGTAATTGTTGCTACGAGTATAACTATCATTTATACTCTGGGTTTTTCCCTCTTTGAAAGCTCCGTCTATCTATACGCAAGAAAATCAACATGGTTTGGGAAATAGAGAAAGGTTTTTTCTTGAGAAGAGGATTGAATAATTCTGACACAGAAATACTAAAAAACTTTTGGATAAATTATATTTTTGTATTTTTAAAATTTTTTCAAGGAGGCGGAAGCGGAGGGGGAGGGGGTCTCGCACGATTTCATTATTCGAAGTTGGACGACTAAAATTTTCGGGGAATTTTTTTAGATCTTTCCTCTTCGAGGGTTCTGGTTTCAAAATGTTACTCGCATCCTTGACGTAACTACATACGTATGTAGTGCATCGACTACATCCGTTGTATATGAGTAGAAAAAGCACTGTTTTTCTACTTGTAGATAACTTGTGTGGCTAGATAGTACATAACCCAAAGGCCAAGACATCCCAAATGAAGCTAACCATGTAGTAAACATCTTGCGTATAATACAGATCACATGAAACAATTCGGGTGTTATTGTCGGCTAAAGTCGTCCCTCTTGATGCTTGGTTGATTGCGCCTTGCTCAGAGGGTTCTAGGTAGGCAATAGAGCTGTACCACTCAGCTAATAGGGTTCAGTACACGTTGGTACACGTCCTCATAGGGTACATTGCCACTTCCTACAGTGGTATCCTACTCCAAAACTACACAAAACATCACACGTTTTTCTCCGTCACGACGCAGTCAAAAAGCCACTTCAACCTCCGTACTATGGCCCGTTCAAAGTATTGCAACGAAACGATTGTTCGAATTCACAGCAATGCCTTTTGGCCTGAAAAACACTTCCTCAACATTCCAACGGTTCATACACTCGATACTCAGGGATCTCGACTTCTGCTACTCATACCTCGACGATATTTTGGTAGCCTCTGACAATGAACAACAGCACTGTGGCACCTTCGAGCCCTATTCAAACGACTAGAAGAAAATGGTCTCGTTATCAAACAAGAAAAATGCATCTACATCCGTTGTGTGGCCAGATACATATATAACCCAAAGGCCAAGACATCCCAAACGAAGCTAACCATGTACTGTAAACATTTTGCGTATAATACAGATCACATGAAACAATTCGGGTGTTTTTGTTGGTTGATTGCACCTTGCTCAGAGGGTTCTAGGTAGACAATAGAACTGTACCATTCAGCTAATAGGGTTCAGTACACATTAGTACACGTCCTCATAGGGTACATTGCCACTTCCTACAGTGGTATCCTACATGTACAATACAAAGTATCTAAAGTTGAACCAATAGAACGCGATGATATCGAGTCATCGCCGTCAAACGTTCACAACCCGATGTTCTTTTCGAGTTTGTAAATTTACGACGATTCTACGCGATGGCACCCAACTGCCTCTAGCATCATCGCATCGGCCTATCGGCTATATCGTGTATAAAAATCGACGCAAAGGAATAAAAGAGCCGATATAGGAAAACGAAACGGCTGCGGATGTACATACATAAATACGTACTCGTATAAAGCCACTTCGAGCCGATTCTATTCAAAATGCCGTACGTTGTGCGACGAAATTCTTATTCATAGCTTTTGTTATCTTAATAAAAGCGGAAAAGAAAACAAATATCTCGAATAATGGTTTGTTGGTTTTTCTGTTTCTTTATATTCCGTTGCCCAATTAGGCTCGAATCCAGAAATCGTGTAAAATGGGCCAAGTCGTCGCGAAAAAAAGTACTTAGCATCGTCGTCTGAATCGATGTCATTTGTTCGGGGCGATGCGATGTGTTTTTCTTGATGCCGCATTAACATAATCATACCCATTATCTACGAGTGCCCGCTACGCTACCCTACCCTACCCCTCATGAGCGAACTTACTCATATTAGCCATGCCACACAGAACGCGTGCGCCTTGTTTTGACATACGCGTACCTAGCACGTACTCTATACCCAGCCCCACTTTCGAAAGTCGTCGCAAATAATTAGGTACATATTTGAAAAAATTTTCAACTCTGTTCTGATTAATGATAATAAAACTTGAAATGGCAGCTTCGCATTTTTCACGTTTTGAAATATGTCGTCTCGTCTTGTCGTATTCTATTAGCGCGAAAATACACGAATACGGCGAATATTTGGCACGATGGCTGTCATCTTCATCGGTCCAAATGTGTAGGTCTGCGGGGTACCTACCTCTACCTACTACCTATTTCCAACGTAACGTATAACGTAGTAGCTAATTAGAATCAACTGATTTTGCAATTTATTTATGGTAGTCGACTCGGTGTACTACGAGTACGAGTCGTTTTACTCTACAAAATGGTACTCGTAAATGGTTTAAAAATCCCCAAACTCGACGAAGGTGGATGACGCGTGACGTCACGAATGTCAATTTTACTCGGTGACGGGTGTAATGCGATTTATTTTCGCGCGAATACCGAGCGAAGAACAAATAAACATTCTCGGTCGTATAATTACTTTCGAATAAACTCATTTGAAAAACGCCAGCAGTTGAGTAGGCATAAAAGCTCGCGTAGGTCGAAGGCGAGAGTCATTTTTTGAGTTTACTCGAACCTGCTAGCAAAATTTGCGAGCTCAAAATCCCATCGTGAAAATATTCCATTCGTTTATTTTAACGAGGCCTTAGCCTTGAACGGTGCTCAAAAAATTGACTCTCGTTTGTTTGTGTTTTCGCTTCAAGTTGCAATAGGTAAACTTGTAAAACGATGAAAACTTTTCATCAAATAAGGAATTGAGCAGTGCTTTCGCGTCCCTCAGCTGCTGTCAGAATCACGCCACGCGCCAGTGTCACAAATTATTGCTACGTAATTTTTCCACTAATAATCTACCGGTACCCATGTTCTTTTTGATTTGATGCTTTTTGTGTGGAATTTTAAATTCCTCGATAAGGTGATTATTTCGATCTTTCTAATGCAAAAAAAAACATTGCGAGCATCTGAGCATATGAGGTTTTCAATTTTCTCCATGAATTTCAAATGTGTAGGGATCAAAAATGACTTAGCGCCTTAATTTTGTCGGATGGTTCAATAGTTTTAAGCCACTGGCGTATCAAGTAATAATTCAAGAATTAATTTTTTGATTTTCGAATTGACGAGAAATACATGTATTTGGTTCTTCCGGAGCAGTTTGAAATTATTTTGAAAAATTTGAAACTTGCTAGAAGCTTTACGTACCAAAGCTTCTTAAAGCCATTGTCACGGAATCACGATGAGTCCCGAAATTTTTTGCGCCATAAAATTGCTGACTTTTGCACCCCCCCCCCCGATCCTCCGGGACAACTTTTTTCTTAAAGGGGACATCCTGAAGAACATTTTAAAGCAAACTTGCCCAAAAAAAAATTGGCCTTACTTACAAAGTAGCGGCAATTTTAATTGATAGGTCAGCCGAAATCGCAGATTTTGCGTTTCAACGTAGGACTTGCACGAAATTTTTCAAACCTTACAAAAGGTAGATCGAAAGATCATGCAAAAATTCATCACCTGTCAAAATTTCAAGTGCAACAGTGCGTTTTTCGACTTCTGGTGAATTTTTGAAAATCCAATGTAGGCCAAAAATGAGGGAAAAAATCAAAATTTTACTAAATTGACCGAGAAAGCTGAAATTTGGGATATACCCTATTTTCGATATGCCAAATTGACTGGAAACGGTTTCAACCCGTTTTGAGCAGTTCTGGAGCCTCCAGAAGGTTTTTGAAACTCGAAATTCCCACAAAATTCCATCAAATGGGGATGGAAAGCTGAAATTTCTCTACACTCCAATTTTAACACCCTCTGAAGACGACTTCAGGTGGGTTCAAGTCATTTTACAGGCATCTTACTGGGTCACTTTTATAGTGACTTGGTCACTTTTTTCACGAAAAGTCACTTTTGGTTACTTTTTTCATCAAAAAGTCACTATTGGTCACTTTTCTTCCAAAAAAGTCACTTTTTTGATTTTTTTTTTTCGTTTTTTAAACAAAAAAAAACGTTTTTAATCCAAATTATCTTTTTTTTACTCATTTTCGAAGGGTTTTATGCGAATTTTCTTTATTAAACAATTTCAGAATATTAAAAACACAAATTTTTACTTTTCGAAACATCAATTTTCGATAGCTTTTGCCCTCGCTTCGCTCGGGCTTGTTTTCTTTTCTTTTTCAAAATGAAGATGAAAATTTATTTTTTTAAAAATCAAGTACTAAAGCCAAAAAACAAATTTCTCACAAAAAAACATCGTTTTTATGCCTCTCAAAATAAAAATTTTCAAGAGCTTTCGCCCTCGATTAGGCCTATGGATAGTCGAAATTCATTCTGCAAACTAATTTCAATACGCTATACGAAGTTGACTGCTGGTGGATTTCAAGTCGTTTTGGGGCCTCCAGCGACTTTTAGAAAGGTTATATGGCGTTTTTTTGGAAAATATAAATTTCCTAAAAAATAGCTGGAAGCTTCAAAACCATTTGAAACCACCATGTAGCATGCGAAGTAAATTTCAGCTTGCCAACTGCATTTGATAAATTAATGTTGCGGGAATTTCAAGTTTCAAAAATCTACTGGAGGCTCCAGTAATTTTCGAAAAAGTCGCTGGAGGCTCTAAAATGACTTCAACCCGCCTGAAGTCGTCTTCAGAGGGTGTTAAAATTGGAGTGTAGAGAAATTTCAGCTTTCCATCCCCATTTAATGAAATTTTGTGAAAATTTAAAGTTTCAAAAATCCGCTGAAGGCTTCAGGAATTTTCAAAAAGTCGCTGGAAGCTCTAAAACGACTTCAAATTCAGCTGCAGTACTTCGTAGCGTATTGAAATTAGTCTTTAGAATAAATTTCAGCTGTACAACTCCAATTTGATGGAATTTTGTGGGAATTTCGAGTTTCAAAAACCTTCTGGAGGCTCCAGAACTGCTCAAAATGGGTTGAAACCGTTTCCAATCGATTTGGCATGTCGAAAATAGGGTATATCCCAAATTTCAGCTTTCTCGGTCAATTTGGTAAAATTTTGATTTTTTTCCCTCATTTTTGGCTTACATTGGATTTTCAAAAATTCACCAAAATTCGAAAAACGCACTTTAGCACTTGAAATTTTGACAGGTGATGAATTTTTGCATGATCTTTCGATCTACCTTTGTAAGGCTTGAAAAATTTCGTGCAAGTCCTATGTTGAAACGCGAAATCTGCGATTTCGGCTGACCTGTCAATCAAAATGGCCGCCATTTTGTAAGTAAGGCCGATTTTTTTTTGGTGCAAGTTTGCTTTGTAATGTTCTTTAGGATGTCCCCTTTAAGAAAAGAGTTGTCCCGGAGGATCAGTGGGGGGGGGTGTGCAATTTTACTCCTATTGTTATATGCCGGACTATTAGGTAATTGATGAAAAATCAGCTATCGTATCGTAAACTTTACAGAACGGATATCATACGCTTACGCCATGATTATCACATTTATTTAGAGATGTAAAAAAAAAATTTAAACTGAAAAAGTAAACTGGCTAAAAATTTATACCAGGCAACTTTGCGATTAAATAAAGCTCGCAAAATGAGCTAAGTAGTAAGTACATACATCGCACACTCTTCATCTACATTTGGCAATTAAAATAACAATCTCGACGTTTATTTGGACGCTATAAGCTCGCTCCGGCCTGTGGTCGCATCGTCCTCGAATCGTAAAATTTCGCAATATTATAAGTTGACCGCCGAATTTATTCGCAACAGCCGGAGGCCGCAGCTATAATGCATACATAAAAATGAAAATGATAAACCTTTTTCATTCGGTGTAGCCTATAGACTCGATTAACATGCAAAGCTACATACATTCGAGTTGGATTTAAAGATAGAACGAAGCGCGCGAGGTGATTCGGGCGAGGGTGGGGGTGAGGAATGAAAGGATTTATGATTCGCCGCATCGTATATGGACGAGGTTTTCATTTACAGTTTGTGTTGACGAAAAATCAATACGAACTCGACGTTTAGGTATATAAAAACGTACTGGACGTCGCGTCAGCAAAAAAAAAAAAAAAATTGCTCGTACGAGTACAATTCGTTAATTAAACGACGAATGAACGAAATTACCTGCGAAGATGGTTCGTGCAGCGAACCGCAGCCCACCGATTGTGATCATTAAGACTACGAGTAGAACTACGTTCGGTAATGAGCTAATTTCGTACGTAACGTAAGTGTGAGTATTCGTAATCCAACGGAGCTAAAATGAAATCAGCGTAGCCAAAATTCTAGTTGATCTTTTGACAGCAGAACCCTGCACCTGCCTTGTACTGCCTAATCCAGCTTCTAGTTCACACGAGCCGAATGTACGTATACGTACGAGTAATGGGTAGGTAATTTAGGATACTACGTCTCGCGCGTCGCAACCGATCATCTCTTCGACCCGAGACCCGAGACTCGGTTAGAGTAATTTTCAATTCTCGGAAACAAAATTTTCATGGCACACTTACGAGTGGTTTCATTTGTAGTACACGTCGTGTTTTCGGAATTTCACCACGTGACAAAAATATGCAGCCAACGCCGTCATACAGGGTGTCCCGTGAAGCAAAATTGGAGTGGTCAAAACGAAAACATTGAGCGGATTGGACATCGAATCTTTTTGGATGGGAGACATGTATTTTTTAATCCACGCAGACATTTTGAGTAAAAACGAAAAATACTCGTAGACGAACAAGCATCGAAAGTACGTCAGTATCGTTGTAAAATTCCATAAAATGAATCCAATTTTTCAAACTTTGAAACACATTACAAGTGATTTCCATTAATTGCCCCATCAACCATCGTCGTTAGGAAATTTTTTTGGCAAAATCTTGGCACGAGTTTATTACTCGTAGATACCTGCACACTGCGCAGGAATTGGAAATTAATACCGGGCACGATGGCGCGGTTTTAATTAGCGTGTTTAATATTTGAAATGGGTTCGCTGTGCTGGTTGCGTACTCGAGTATTATGGAAGGAATAATTAGACGCGTCACGAGGTGTAGGTAAGGTATGCTGTAGCTATAGTGTATGGTGTGTAGTATGTAGAACCCTTGCTCGGTTAAAGATAAGCTCTCGACGATGGCTCGTCGGGCTCCGGCTGCGGCTGCTAAATAATTGCAACGTGTTACCGTACAGCCATTGTTGTGTAACTAATTAAAAAGCCTCGCGTTTACGCGTACAGCAGCTACGCTAACTCATACCCACCTCCATATTTTATCTCAATCTCGATGGAACGAGCGATAGATGCGGCGAGTAGAGGCACCAACCACCCACCATTTACCTAAGCCGCACTGATGAGTTTCGATTTACAAAACTTATCATATCGTAGAAATTTGAGCTTAAAAATTTTTCTATTTCGACGAAAAGATTAGCAACAGAAGTATTACTCGAAAAAAACCAGCGCAATAAAATCTACAAATGTTTGATAACTTAATTCAAATTTGGGCCGAGACGAGAAAAAAATCAAAATTTCAGAAAATTGACCTGGAAAGCTGAAATTTGGTTTATACCTCATTTTCGACCTCCCGAGTCGATTAGTGACAGTTTCGAGCCATTCTGGAGCCTCCAGCGGATTTTCGGTTTCTCCAGTTCTGGAAACAACGTTGTTGGTAAATAGGGTGAAAATGAAATTAAGAATCTTACATATAATTTCGGTGCCGTTCCGGTTCAAGTTCAAACTTTTTTTCAGGGTTATTTTTGAAAAACACGAAAATCCGCTGGAGGCTCCATCGATACTGTCATCCAATCGACTCGGCAGGTCGAAAATGGGATGCAAACTGAATTTCAGTTAAACGATGATTTTTTTCATTATTTTCAAAAATGATCACTGTAGAAAATTTTGAATTTGAACCGACACAAAAAGATTCTGATAATTGAAAACACCAAAAAATGTCCTTCTCTTTCAAATTTTCTAGTTCTGTGTCAAAATTTCTCCACCTGCGCCATGATATGTACGTATTTAATTGCTTTTAGAAAAATAGTATACATATATAAGAGCCAGGAGGCTATACTTGTAATTTTTCATCATCCAAGGGAGGGGGGAGAGGATTCAGTACTATTCGCACGAATAAATAAACCGGAAAAAAAACTTTCAAGTCAGCCTCGTTTTCAAACTTCAATCGTGAAAAATGTTCTCAAAGTTTTGAAACATTCGAAAATTGGTCTTTAAAAATAATCACTAGATGTTTGGATTCGTTAAGATGCCGCATCGTGAAAACTCACGCATTCGGAATAATTCGCACCGAACACTCGGAGTGCTGTTTGTTTGGTACATAGAAAACTTGGTAAATTGATACTGTACCTATTTGGTTAACCTTTTGCTTCGGCTTGGCGTAAATAGCCTATGAAAAGTCTGAAAACGTGCTCGCGATTCGCCCAAGGACGCGATCCAACCATCTAACTAGTGAGTTCTTGTTCGAGTACCTACTTTGTGCAATCCGAGTCTTATAAATTGTCATTTTGTTCTGCAGACACGACGCCGGCGCCACGCCGCGTCGCACTGTGTCTGTATGCGGATTTTTTCCAAGACAGATTTGGCAATTTGTTTCGCTCAATTTGGCAAAACGTCAGCGTCAAAGAGCTCTATTCAGGCAGGTGCGTTTACGACATTTAATCTGGGTAGGGTAGATGTGGTGGTGGTGGTGGTGGTGGTGGTACCTTTAATAATGGGCGTAGATAAGTACCTACATATTATCGATCGAATCAAATTGAAATCCAAATTTCGTAGTCGTACATTGTACATTTATGTGATTTTCTCTTTATCCTTTGCTGGCATATCGTCGTTGATATAGAGGATAAGATTAAGGTCAACGTTCAATTCGCTTCGAGTCGTTCGTCGACCCATTTTTACGAAATGCTGTTCTTTTTTTCTCTTAGCTCGTCAACTCCATACTTATGCACATTTATAAAAATGCGTCTTCGTCTATACCGACCAAGACTCGTGTTTCCGTAGAATAAGTTCAACGACTGCCGAAAAAAGAGCAAAAACTTGGATTCGATTATTTTTCGCGACGAAAATTAAATTTTGTTAGGTAATGTAATGTACCTTACCTAGTATTTGTGTATTTACGTTACTCGTACATACCCATCCCCTCGTAAAAAAAAAACCCCAGGGTGAAGAAAGGTAGGTATCATAAGTTTTCGGTTTGTTTGAAAGTACCTATGTACGATTTTTTTTTAAAAATAATACTGCACGCGGATAGGTAGGTATAGGCCATGGGGTACTACTTGGTAAAAGTTTAGAACGAATATCGGCTTATTTCCCTCAAGACGAGCGTCTAAAATGCATTAACAAAATAAGCAGGGTGAATAACTGGATAAGTAGAACGTCGTCGTCGTCGTCGTTGACTGAAAATAAAATATTTACTTGATTAATTTTTACAAAGTTAAAGGTGGTAACTTAAATACAACGAGGAAAAAAGTTGCTCGTTTGACGTTGATGGATTTATACGTACTATATTTTGTTGTTAGGTAGTTATTTAGGTGGGTATTGTTATTGTTGATGTTGATATTGTTGTTCGGCGGTTTGTAAACACACGAGCGCTGGCACCTCCTTCGTTCGTCTTCATTTTTTGATGTGATGTGAACTCGAACTCGCACTTACACGTTAGTGTGCTTGTTTTTATACGGATCGAATGTACGATGTGCGGAAAATCACCTATTATTTTTACAAACTACTCTTTTGTATACGTTTAAAACACGTGGATTAATTTCAGCTGTCGCGAAGTGTTTGCAGAGATGATTTGAAGTAATTTTTTCTACATATACAGGGTGACTGGGGGAGGGATATAGATAGTATACTAATTGAAACTGAAACACGGTCGGATTAGCTGTTTGGGGCACGTGAGCGATAATTTATTATGAACATTTCTTAAAAGGCTATAGTTATGTAAGGTATAGGTAGGCATCTGTCCTAGCGAATGTAAAAATGACCCAAGGAAGTACTGGAAACATATAGATTTGATCAGGGGGAAGCAGAAAGATAAACTGATTAGGAGGAGGTTTTGGTTGAGGGAAATGAAATTAAGGTCTCAAATGTATTTAATCAAGTTTTTATTGAGGTGATAAAATCTCAAATGAACTCCAAAACCTTGAAACAAATAGTGCTTAATACCCAGCCAAAAAAATTATAAATAACCTGGGGTTCCCTCCAGTGACATGTGATGAGATTCATGCTGAGGTCTCAAGTCTCCCAAACAAACCATCTACGGGACATGATAACGTTACGGCAAAACTGTTTAAGGAAAATTCTGTTATTTTGACAACAGATATTGCTGACATCTTGCAATAAATCAAGGAAGATTTCCATGGTCTCTGAAAAAGGCCATTGTTGCCCATGTTCATAAGAACAAGAGTAAATTATTTATGGAACATTACAGGCCAATCTCCCTTCTTTCAGTACTACCAAAATTTTTTGAAAAAGTTGTAAAAAATCGAATTTTAAATTTCCTGCATTCAAAAGATTTCTTTTCAAAACAGCAGTATGGATTTTTGTCTGGGAATAGTATGAGTGATGTATTACTGAGGTAGTCGATGGTCCAGATGAGGGTGATAGTGTTGCAGTGGCATACCTCGATCTCAGTAAGGCATTTGACACGTTGATGTTGGAATTCTTTTACAGAAGCTCTGGAACTGTGGGATAAGGGGTGTGCAGTAGGGTGGATTGAAAAAAAACGTAGGTCATAGAATTTTCTGAAATTCACATATGTAGTTCCTTTTGAGTTGAAACGACCCCAAAAAATGTTTAGCCCCCTGCGACCCCATGGGGATTAAATGGGACATTATGTGGATTTGCAGACGATACAACTTTAGTAAACAAGGCCAAAAATCAAGATGATCTTATTAAGTTTATTAATAACGATTTGAAATTATTGGGAGGATGGTTCTGGAAACATAAATTAAAACCGAATTCGTCCAAATCAAAATTGTTAAGTTTTGGATATAGGGTTTCCCCTGACCTGGGGTCTAGGTGCTACATGCATGAAAGCCCGGATTGTGGGGCTCCATGTGGCTGCATGCCCCTGTCACAAGTTGAGTCAACTCGGTACCTCAGAATAATGATTGATTCCAAATTGATCTGGAAAGAACAGAGTTTATGCTTACAAACTAAACTTGGAAAACTAAACTATTTGATTTGCTTCCTGGCACAACATTTTGGCACTCAACACGTGGTAAAAATTTATTACGTTCTCTATCAATCGGTGCTTGAGTATGGCTTGTTCGTCTGAGGCGGAGCAGCAGACTGTCACTTAGAACCTATCCATATTCTACAAAAATGGGCAGTTAGGAGCATTGTAGGTAAAAAAAAGGGGGAAAGTACAAAAAACGATTTTCAAATACTACAAATTCTGCCTATTCAAAAACTTTATCAAGTCCAGGCAATTGACTATATATGTACAAAGGAATAGGTCCAAATGTAGAGTTTATGTGAACGAGAGGGGGAGGAAAATTTATAACACCGTTGCTCCCCTGGACCTAGGTACAGAAGAGACAGATCTGGTGATCAGGCTCCGTGGTGCTTGCCGAAGCTGTTAATGCAGTGATGAGTAGATGTTTGGGCTCTCGGCTGGCACTAGTCAGGTAGTTACTGGAGAGCGAAAACACCTTACAGACTACTGGGTAGTATTACGTCACATGTCTGCCTTCTGTTTGCTTATATGTAGTATGTGAGGTCCTGTTATTCCGCTGTAGATGCACTCATTTCTATTCTGGGATGATAGATGAATTTGTCGTTAAACTTTCCCGCATGTTCATTATTTTTAGCTTTTAGTTTTGTTTTATACTCTTTCATTTGTTTAATTACGTATTTACTTTTTATTTTTTGGTTTGTTTTGTCTGTTTCTCTTTCTTTTTCTTTTTTTCTCTCCTCCTTCAATCTGTTAAATTTTTTCACATGAACAGTGTTACCATGGAGGCCCCCTTGCTCGCGTAATTGCGCATAGAGGGGGGGATATTTTGTAATTTCAAAATATGAAATAAATAAATATTGATTGATTGATTTGATTGAATCAGGGAGCTTGAAATTTTTAATTCAGTTTTTCAACAAAATTGTAAAATATTTCTAGAAAATGAACAAAATACAATATGTTATGAAAAAAAAATAAAAATTGTTTCAGTTAATCGGTTCCTTTAAATTAAAAAATGGGCTAATGGCCAATGGGGAAAAACCTCCACTGCATCCCCTGCCACATCAGAAAAACTTTACCTACACCACCCCCCCTCCCCCAGTACCTACAATATAGGTACCTACGAATAAAACTCCATTTTCATTAAGTGTCCGCAGACACGAACTAGGTGGACAAATCCGTTTTGAAAACGTGCATGGATCGTTTCGTCGCCTTGTGATGAGCAGCAATTAACTATTTTACTTTGTTTCTTTGTTTCAGGTGAGTAAATCTTTTTCAAAAATACAAAAAACAAGAGAAAAATAGGCGCTTATTTAATTCAGTAAGTTATTTACTTTGATTTAGTTTTGATTATTATTGGGAAGCTGAAATACGCGCAGTAAGCACTAAGCACTCACCCACCAGAGACTCCCTCAATTCGCTCAGTCTCCGAGAAGGCGAGGATACTCATTCATTACCAGTGCTTGAGCAGTGGCACCCATATAGAGTAGATCTAAAATCAGAGGGTCTTAAAGAGGTTTTAAATCTTCCAAAATTACCCAAAAATTGCACAAATCGACATTGGTAGTTTATTCAACTAGGAAGTAAAAGTGATTTTCGACGAATTTTGAAGAAACTAATTCAAAATCGTCGAAAATCACTCTTACTCCCTGGTTGAATAATATTCTCAAAAACAATGTTCAAAAAAAAAAGATTTTGATTCCAGAATAGTAAAAAAATCTAGAAACTAGATATGCAAAAAAAAAAGACGATTTATGTCAACGAATTTGACCTTTGAAAAAAATCCTCCCTAAACAATGGAACAAAAGTTACATCTCAATTTAGTAACTCGCGACATTTCTCGCCAACTCTGCGCACACATTTCTCTATTCAAAACGGTTGACGGGCGTTGGGGTAAAAAATGCTAGAGTTGGGACGCTGGCGCGTAAAATCATACTACAAAGGAAGGTACCAAGAGAGACGAGATTCGAGTGTGTTTATGAAAGCCTTTGTTTAACTCGGAAAACAACTTTGGTTTGAATTTAATGAGTAATGATGAAAGGAAGCATAGTACGAGTGTACGCTGTATTATTTTTATTATTGTAGAAAAAGTATAGGTACCTACGTATTTGGAGTAAGTATGGTACGAATACTACTCGTATGAGCGGGGGTAAGTTGGCGCTGAAACAATGTATCCTACGTACGAGTACGATGCTATACATTAGGGCGGGTCGAAAAAAAACGTAGGTCTCAGAATTGTCTGAAATTCACATATGTGGTTCCTTTTGAGTTGAAACCACCCCAAAAAAATTTTTAGCCCCCCGCGGCACCATGGGGCTGAGCCACGTGGCCTCAAAGTGGGGCCATTTTAGCTAAAAATTCACTTTTTTCGGGTTAAAAGCTCCAAAATCGACTTTAAAAATTTAGCCTTAGCACTCAATCGGTAGAGTTTGAGATGCTGAATCTCCCTGTGGAGTTCGTTTTTTTGTTCGGTGGTCCCTTACGTCGGCAACTTTTCGTTGAAAGTACAAAAATAGCTGATTTTAAGGTGTCAGGAAAACGTTTCCGCGAATTTATGCCCAAATGGTGTTTTGTAGGGGGACATATCGATGTTGTAAGTTGTATATGTAGTCGAGGGGTTAAATTTAGAATCATCAATATGCCCTCAGATCGCTGATAGGGTACATGATTCATGAAACTTTTGTACAACATTTTAGGATTTCATCAATTCGAAAATTTCATCAAATTGCTTCTACCTACTTTTTTCATGTTTTCAAAAAATTTTCATTTTATTTTTTACAAATTCAATTTTGAATTAGAAGTACACAAAACCTTTTTTGAAAAATGTGAAAATACTTAATTCAAAAAAATATGAAAAAATGATAGACCATCAAAAAACGACAAAAATCGAAAATAAATTGAAAAGCATCAACGCGGTGCCTAAAGTGGAATCGAAAAAATGTTTTTGTGGTCTGAGTTTTTTTTTTTGTTTTTTTTTTCAACTTTTTTAGGATAATTTGTACTTTGAATTTTCAAAATAAAAACTGTTTTTTTTGGCTCAATTTTGAAAATTATTATGACACTTTCTGCAGTTTTGACAAATCATCATTCAATTTTGAGAATTTCTGAGATTAATTCTTGGTAGGTACGTATGTACTTTTCAATAAACCGAGCAGTCTGTGCAAAATTTTACGCAAATGAGACATTTTCTCAAATTTTTGTGGTTTTTTGATTGTCTTATCATTTTTTCATATTTTTGAATGATTTGTCATTCAAAATTGAATTTATAAAAAATAAAACGAAAATTTTTTTGAAAACATGAAAAAAGTAGGTAGAAGCAATCTGATGAAATTTTCAAATTGATGAAATCCTAAAATGTTGTACAAAAGTTTCATGAATCATGTACCCTATCAGCGATCTGAGGGCATATTGATGATTCTAAATTTAACCCCTCGACTACATATACAACTTACAACATCGATATGTCCCCCTACAAAACACCATTTGGGCATAAATTCGCGGAAACGTTTTCCTGACACCTTAAAATCAGCTATTTTTGTACTTTCAACGAAAAGTTGCCGACGTAAGGGACCACCGAACAAAAAAACGAACTCCACAGGGAGATTCAGCATCTCAAACTCTACCGATTGAGTGCTAAGGCTAAATTTTTAAAGTCGATTTTGGAGCTTTTAACCCGAAAAAAGTGAATTTTTAGCTAAAATGGCCCCACTTTGAGGCCACGTGGCTCAGCCCCATGGTGCCGCGGGGGGCTAAAAATTTTTTTGGGGTGGTTTCAACTCAAAAGGAACCACATATGTGAATTTCAGACAATTCTGAGACCTACGTTTTTTTTCGACCCGCCCTACTATACATGGAACAGGCACAGGCACAAGCACACGCACTTTGACGAACGAGCAAAAAGGCAATTGTTTTTTTTCTGAGGGGTTTTTGCAATTTTCGAAAACGTTTATGGAAGTTATAACGCGGTGAAAAATTTTCTTTTGTGAAAGCTTTGTCGTTCCATTTTTCGAGCAAATTATTATAGGCCTACGAAACGAGGACACGCCGACGTGCTCGTGCGTAGGCCAATTTATCGGTCAAATATTGCTGTAGGTTTTTGTTTCTCGTAACGGGGCCGAGTCGGGCTGGGCAAGTGAAAGCCTTTTTTTTTGCCGGCGCGGCGATTCGATGAAAAATACGCCGACATAAACGAGTCGCGTATTGCCGCGTAAAATGATGGAATTCCGCAGCCTACGAGTAGGTAGATATACCTCGAGAGGGCAAAAAAGATGACCAAAATACGCACCTGAGAGCGAAATGAAAATAAAAAGACGTTATATCGCGATGAAAATTACATTTGGTACCTACTGACGTCGTTGCTCGTGCTCATCGTATACCTTTACCTACATATACGTATGTATATCTACGCGTACTTGTACAATGTAAATGTACCTACGCTACACCTATAGCGAAAGCTACGAGGATGTTGTTTCCTCTCTTTTTTTTCCTAGGTAGGTAGAGGTATGTACTTTTCGCTTTAGAGTTACGCGACGCGACGTAGTCGTCGAAAAAATATCCGAGGAAATGTTTTTTCGAGGGTCACGAATATTCGCTCGACAAATGTCAATTTACAATGGTAATCTCGCGCTGGAATAAATTTACATTTAACACGGTCGTCTTTCGCATTCGCAATGAACACATTTATATTTAGCGTATTCTTTAAACGTATTATCATACTCGTATCGCATCGTCGCGAAGACGTTTATTTTTGATTGCAGTTTTTTCCCCGTTGCGTTGAATTTTTTCACCGTTTTATGACGAAATTACTTATTTGCGGTTGTGGCGAATGGCGGTGTGTCGGAAGCGCTGGCTTTTTATCTGCGTAAGAGTACAAATACCACCATGTCGGATGTCCGAGACAAATTTTTTATTTTCACGTCAAATAAAATGCTACTAATATAGCATTTGTATTCGATGCGCATACGGAAATATCGAATGAAAAGCTCGAAGCTTTTTAGACATTTTGTGTCGTCGCTAAAATACTCCAACTAGACTCACACTTTCGTAAATTGAGTCACAAAATCACTAAAAATCATCAAATAAAGTGTAAAGTGGGGTAATTCCGATAGCAAGCCCTATCTTTGTTGCAAAACACATTTTGGCACAACTGATGACGAAAGTAGGTAGGTACTTTTAGTGCTAACCTACATCCATTAATGATCAGATGGTGCATCTGCTCCGTTTTGTCAAGTCTGTGCAGTGTTCAAAAAAAATCTGGATGCCCAAACCCTTTGCCGCAAAAAAACGTGCATTTTTGAAACTCGTTTTATCGTTCAAAACTTGTTGAAAAATTCTGTTTAGAAGCTGAAATTTGATGGATAAGTGTTAAAGTGTCAGTGCCTCTTTAGATTTCGCTTTTGTATTTTTTTTTTTTTGGTGGCACATATTTAATTGTTTAACATTTCCATCATTTTTCGTGCCGCGCGGTAATTCAGATAACCCTAGCAAAATTGCCTTGTAATGTTTTTTTCCTCTGTTTTGATGTAATATTTTTTTTTGGGGGGGGGGGGGTCGAAATTATCAAAGAAAAACATCAAAAAGGGGCTTTTTTCTCTAGTTAGTCTAATTTTTGTTCTAATGATTCAATTTACACGAAATAAAAACCTAAGTACACAATAAATGGGGAATTACCCCAAAAATGGGGTAATTCCGATAACTAGACCTTCCAAAATGTTTTTTCAATTATATGTACCTATGAAGCCTCCACACAAATCACTCTTCAATATAGTCAATGTGTAGCTGAAGGACATATAGGAATAAAGTTATTTCATCATTTTTGCCCCAAAATGTAGGTACAGGAAATCCAAAAAATGAGAAATTGCTAAAATTTTGAATTTTGCCATCAGAATTACCCCACTTTACCTTAATGCAATTTTCAAAACATTTGTCTATAAAATGCACGAAAAAGTTTCAAAAACGTGTTCAAATAGTGGGAAAACACCCTGAAAAAAACATGAAAAATCTCTTTTAACCCTTAAAGGTCTGAACCAAACTGGAAGTGATCAGAAAAAATGCTTTCAATTTGTTGAATGGGACTTACATGAATATCACTTTGATGTGTAGTATGCCCCCCTGCCCCTCAAAACTATTTTGTAAATGAGGGGTCAACTTTTTCAAATTTTTGTAAATTACGAAAGAGCAAAATACCTAATCAGCCCAAATTTGAAGTAATCTTATATAATCGCATTCCACGCAAATAATTATTGAAAGCAAATCTTTGATGATCCCCTTCTCATTTAGTTACAAAAATTAATAACCATGTAAACAAGAATGCCTGAGCTTTTACAGAACTTTAGGCTGACAGCTAATCACACCTCTAAAGCACATCTATAATATATATTTCACAAATCATTTGTAATTAATTTGGGTAGTGAAACTTTTGTGTGATGATGCAGTTTCCTCGACTAAAAGATTGGACACACATAAAGGAATCATGATTAGTTACAGAAATTAATAACTGTATAGACAAGAATGCCTGAGCTTTTCCAGAATTTTAAGCTGTCAGCTACTCATACCTCTAAAGCACATCTATATAAATTTCACACATCATTCGTAATTAATTCGGATACTGAAATTTTTGTACACTGATGCAGTTTCCTCCACTACACGATTGGGCACATCATCATCAATAATTAATCATGCAGAAATTTCACATCCAAATTGATTACAAATGATGTGAGAAATTTATATAGATGTGCTTTAGAAGTTTGAGTAGCTGACAGCTTAAAATTCTGAAAAAGCTCAGGCATTCTCATCTATAAATGGTTATTAATTTTTGTAACTAATCATGATTCCTTTATGTGTGTCCAATCTTTTAGTCGAGGAAACCGCATCATCACACAAAAATTTCACTACCCAAATTAATTACAACTGATTTGTTAAATATATACAGATGTACTTTAGAGGTGTGAGTAGCTGTCAGCCTAAAGTTCTGTAAAAGCTCAGGCATTCTTGTTTACATAGTTATTAATTTTTGTAACTAATCGTGATTCCTTTATGTGTGTTCAATCTTGTAGTCATGTAAACTCCATCATTGGAAAAATTTCACTTCATCCAAATTACGAATGATGTGTAAAATTTATTAAGATGAGCTTTAGATATTAGTGCAACTGAAAGTGAAAAGTCCTGAAAAAGCTCAGGCATGCTTGTATATACGTTTTATAATTTTCATATCTTTTTACTTAAGTGAAGTGTATTCTCATATGCAGTACTTGATGTACTCACATTTCATGTTTCAACATCTTTTATGATACCAGTTGATCAAAAATTGAAAAAATCGCTCTGTACCCCACTGCGTATACCTACCCTTTGTTATTATATTTTGTGAAAGCGTATTAACAAATTCATAAAATTAAAAATGGAGGACATTGGCCCATATTTTACCTCAACTTTTTCATATAAATGCCCCACCAAAAATGGGAAGGGGCTCATCAAGGATTTGCTTTTAATAATTATGTGCGTGGAATGCGATTATATAAGATTACCTCAAATTTGGGCCAATTAGGTATTTTGCTCTTTCGTAATTTACAAAAATTTGAAAAAATTGACCCCTCATTTACGAAATAGTTTTGAGGGGCAGGGGGGCATACTACACATTAAAGTGATATTCATGCAAGTCCCATTCAACAAATTGAAAGCATTTTTTCTGATATCTTCCAGTTTGGTTCAGGCCTTTAAGGGTTAATTACTCGTACTTATTGAAAAGTGATGAAATGACTGTCGAATTTACACCGAAAATATGTGAAAAAATATTGAAAAATACCCGTACCTAGGTATATGCATTTTTTGCAGCAAAATTCGATACCCTTTTGATGGAAAAATTCTCAAACGCTTTTTCGAAATGTTTGTAGCGCTTTTTGGTCATTAAGGGAACCATTTCGTTTTAGGATTCTCCGCGAGTAACCTTAAACCATGTGTTTGTGTACGTATGAGTAAAAACTAAACTGTATAGGGTAAGGTTGCCCAAATCGTACCACTTTTTACTTTTTTCAACCTGGACTGTGCTCTAATTATTTTTCGGAAACCATTCATGCACCAAATTGTACCTTGGTCTTTTGCCTACCTTTGAGCGCAAAAACGAAAATTGCATCTCAAATAGCAAAGGCGCTATTTGAATCCGCGCAAAGGTCTCAAAAAGGTACGATTTAGGGACCTAGTTGCTCAAATCGTACCACCAGTTTCTCAAATCGTACCCATGAATGAAATTGGTAGAAATAAAGCTCTATGACCTCCTACCACCTCGAAGTCAAATTCTAATTTTCCCTGCGTGGCCATATCATGTTTCCCCCCGCCCTTTGACCTTCATTCCTTCATCTGTCCCTTTTTTTACAATGTCTCTAAAATGTCAAAGAAAGTTGAGCTTGGGTATTTCATATTTACAGCAGCACTCGTTCAAACCAAATTATTTTCACCATATTTCTCCAAAGAGCCCTTCCATATCTTCCGCAGACCATTTTCCACATTTTTTCTTTTCAACATTTTTTGACATTACATTTCTGTATTGAAATCATGGTACGATTTAGGCAACCATCAACAAGTACGATTTGAGCAACTCACATTTTTTAACATCAATCTTCTATCACTCAGGTTGATGTTGATGAAATTTTTTCATAAATATCTCTAAATGTAGGTAATATTACATGCTTTTAAGAGGATTAAACGTAACTTAGCTTTTCAAAATTTTAATGTCGCAATTATCTTACATAACAGGTCAGTTTTTTTAACGGAAGATGCAATTTTTCTAAAAAACGTCATAAAAAATCCACCAATGATTCAATGTGCCCGATATTGATATCAGGCACCTTGAAATACACGCTAGTAACATATTTTATCGGCATAAAGTGCTATTTGCAGATAGTTTCGGAGATAGAGGGGGTGGTACGATTTGGGCGCCGGTACGATTTCGGCAACCTTACCCTACACTGTACAGTCCACACGGCACACACGATTTCATTTTAAAACGCTTCAACCGTCAACGAATCGGGTTCAAAAGAGCTAGTGACCGTCGGACCGTCGGTCACTCTGACGAACGTAAATGGCTTTAAAATGAAAAAATAATTTCATCAAAGGAGTCGACGAGCGAAGCGTTTGAATTTTGTCTGAAAATTTCAAAATTAGGTAAACTCGTACTCGTGTTTCGAAGAATGAACCGAGGACGACCGCGACCTATACTTCATCCGATGCTGTGTTTTTCTCTTTTTTCGCATCATCTTTTGTAGCTCGTGCAGTTTTTGTGAACTGTGATTCGAGAAAACTCGACAAAGAATGGAAAATATTTGAGCGGAGATTTATTACGGTCGAGAATACGAGTACTTATACTTACTGGGGTGCTTAATGATTGATGTTATTATGCAGTTTAGCGAGTATCGTATGTACTACGAGTACCTATATAAGCTGTGTAGCAAACTAGCGATGAGGGCGAATTCAACGCGAGTGAGTATTACTCGTAAATACTTACGCGAAGACGATCGAGTTTTATTGCAAATCTCTGGAAGCCTCTTGATGGATGTACATTTTTAATAAGACCAACTCTAACGGACGAGCTTTAAAAATGCGCTCAGAGGTGCATGCTTATGGAAAATTATAGTAGGTATGTTGATGGCGCTGGCAGTGAGCTTAATCTTTTGAAAAATGGTCACCCATCGTGTGCCATTTGCACCCCAATAGTGCCGAGTATCTGACTCGTTTACGCGTTTACGAGTATTTGAATAAATCAACTCGACTGGAGCAATTTCAATTTTGCATAAGGTAGGGTATGTCGTTCCAGTATAAGTATTAGGAGAGAATACCTATACCATACCTTCGAATACAAATGAATAAAATTCAGCTCTTGAGGTAAATTGAATGGCATGACATCGGCACTTGAGGCCCGTCGAACGTCGAAATTCAATTAAAAGTCAGTCAACGAAGTACTCGTACCTACCTACGTAGATAATACTCGTAGTTAATGGGTAGGGGTACCCAACTACCCATTCTCACCCAGCAGCTATACCTACTTGGCCACATACGTGATCGGTATTTGGCGGTTGAAAGTAAATTAACATAATTGCGGAAGTAGGTACTTTATCTCAACGTGAGGTAATTCCGTCGTCGTCGTCGTCGTGAGCTCGTATTCGAGTATGTACGTATGTACAACGCTGCCTCGAAAATTAAGTTTAACAGCGACACATCACTGCTGCTCTGTCGCTATACCTACGAGTAGTTTAACAAATTATCGATCTTCGAGAAGAAAAAGCAATTTTTCTTACAACTTGTACGTTTATCTTTATACGGTACTTAAGCGGGTAATTGCGGTAGACTGATTATACGAGTACCTACATTCAGAGCGGTGTTTATTTGAAAACTGATAAACATGCAGTTCGATTTGTAGCTACTCATTTGAAAGCTATGCACGCGATGAGCCGTCATGAATCGGTCCTTGCGTATGTTTCTCTACGTTTTACTTTTGAGAAAATGAAAAAGGACCCGTGCTTATTTTTTATCTATGGTCAACTCAAGTTAATATTTACCGAGTGTGAGATAGGGTGGGTCCTCTTTTATTTTTGGCGGGAAATTTGAGGAGGAATTCGATAAAAAGTTGTATTATGAGGCCTTCAAATGATTGCAGGAAAAATTTTGGATTCCTGACTCAAACCTTCATTTTCTACCAAGGTTTCAAATTTCAAAATTTGGGCTAAGTGCATTAAAAATAAAGAAAAAAATGTTTTTTTCAATTTTTTGGCAGGCAGTATACCTAAATATACCTATGGAATTAGAAGTGAGAACATTGTTTTTGAAATTTGTTCACTTTTTATGTCATTTTAGACAAGTTTTGGGTAGGTCTTCGAGTCATGGAAAACTTCTGAAAGGTTGAAAAAACATTCAAAAACGGGTTTCATAATCAATTATCATCGTTTTTTTCATTTTCAAAGTGAATTTTAAAATTTGAATGATTTTCAATATAGATTTTGAAATTTGAACCCCCGGTAAAAAAAATAATGGTTCAAGCCGAAGACGTAAAATTTTTCCTGCAGTCTTTCGAGGTCGATTTTTGTCATGAAAAGGATGTAAAAATTTTCAAAAGAACTCGCCTACGCAAAAATTCTCCATTTTTGCAATAAAGAGAAGCACAAACGTGTCTGAAAATTCGTGTCGAATTCGAATAGGTATCTCGCAGCATGAAGACACTTTGACAACTTGAATTTCATGCACGACTGCACCGTTGTTAAGTAGAACTTCGCTACACGTTGATTTTGGACGAATCATTTTTCAGGAACATGTTAATCTTGAAGGCTGGTTTATACGTAAGCTTACTTTGGAACAATTTTATTTGAAAATTTGAAACTACATATGATTGGAATTTGTAGAATTAAATCCGTTCCGCAATAATGATCATTTACCTATTATCGAACAGATGTCCAAGTACCCTCAATCTGTCCTATTTACTTTGTATAATTTCGATTTGAAAATACTCGGGCGAAATAAACTGGTGAGAACGAATAGAAAATGCCATAAAAGCTCGCAATGTATACCTAATAAGTATTCTTGGTATACTCGAGTTATGTGAAATGAGTGCATTTGAGGTTTCACAATTTGAGTACATATAAAGCGTGAAGAACTGAACTCTGACGATATTAGGTAGATATTTTTGCTTTTTGTGTACCGAGTGGGAATTTTCAAATAAATAAAAGAGATTTAACAAGATGTGGAAATCGTATTCGGTACGTTCGCTTTTCAAAAGAGGCGAATATCTATTCTCTAACGAGATTTTCTGCGCTATTCGTTGTAGTAAATCGAAAACTCTAATACACACATAAGTTAATACCAAAAGATGACAGCAGAAGTGAAGGAAAAACAATCCCAAACTGAGTGAAAGGATTGCGAAAATATCGCGTCGCATTAAATACAGTCAGTCGGAGACGTAATAGGTATTAGCGTTAAGTAGTAAAATTTGCTCATGGGAAAGTACTTTTTTACTCGTAATAACGTAAGCGTTACTCATTCGTATTGTGCTATGTAGAGGTACCTACACCTAGGTACATTCAATTTTCCAACATCGCATCGATGAATCATTAAATTTTATTCAACGGTGAAAATTGACGATCGTTAACGAAGTGTGAATTTTTGTCAAACATTTGCATACATCCGAGCAGACACCTCGATTACCTAATCCCTATACTTACCTACTCGTATTTACATAATATGTACCTATGGCGTGATTGTATCGTGAAAATCGACGCGAACTCGATTCGTTGTGAATTTTGTGTTTCTTTTCATATCTACTTTACGTATAAACTTGCATCTATTTCTGTAGCTGCAAATGCTTCTATGTATGGGAGTAAAGTACGAGTATTAGGGTGCACCTTGTTTTACAAAGTTGGAATTTTCCAATCCCCCCCTCCACCTCCAGTTGTTATCTCGGGTGAGAAAATGATTCCCCATTTTTTATTTTTCCACTATCTGTAAAAAAGTGGTGTCAATAGCTCTCTAGCTAAATTGAAAACCAGACAGCTGCGTTATGCGCAGCTGTAGGGAAGCACAACATGATTTTGAAAAAAAAAGCAATGCAATTTTGAAAAAAACAGCACAACGCGATTTTTAAAAAAGCAATTTGGATTTTGAAAGAACAACAAGACTTTTAAAAAAGCACAACGTGATTTTGAAACAAAATGGACAACATCGAAAAAATGACACATACAACGCAATTTTGAAAAAGCACAACGCCATTTTGAAAAAAAAGCACAACGCAAATATGAAAAAAAAACAATGCAATTTTAAAAAGGACAATGTGATTCTGAAAAAAACAGCACAACGTGATTTTGAAAAAAAAGCACAACGCAGTTTAAAAAAAATTCACAATGCGATTTTGAAAAAAGGCGATTTGAATTTGGAAAGCACAACGCAATTTTGAAAAAAAGCACAACGCAATTTTGAAAAAAAAAAAACACGATTTTGAAAAAAGCACAACACAATATCAAAAAAAATCACAACGCAAAATTGAAAAAAAAAGCACAACACAATTTCAAAAAAAATAAGCACAACGTAATTTTGAAAAAAAAACAACGCGATTTTGAAAAAAAAAGCACAACACAAT
This sequence comes from Planococcus citri, assembly GCF_950023065.1. NCBI lineage: Eukaryota > Metazoa > Arthropoda > Insecta > Hemiptera > Pseudococcidae > Planococcus > Planococcus citri. The sequence goes on along the minus strand of NC_088679.1, from coordinate 82,198,081 downwards.
TTCCAAAAAATAAGCACAACGTAATTTTGAAAAAAAAAAGCAAACCACAATTTTGAATAATAACACAATGCAATTTCAAAAACATGCACAGTGTGGTTTTGATTTTAAAAAAAGCACAACGTGATATCAAAAAAAAAAAACAACGCGATTTCAAAAAAAATCACAGCACAATTTTTAAAAAAATCACCAAGTGATTTTGAAAAAAAAGCACAACACAATTTTGAAAAAAATAAGCACAATGTAATTTTGAAAAAAAAAACAATGTGATTTTGAAAAAAGCAAACCACAATTTTGAATAAAAACACAATGCAATTTCAAAAAAAAGCACAACGCAGTTTCAAAAAAAATCATAGCATGATTTTGAAAAAAAATCACAGCACAATTTTTAAAAAAAGCACAACACAATTTTGAAAAAAAAGCACAATGGGATTTTGAGAAAAAGCACAATACGATTACAAATTTACTAGGTATGCTATTCTGAAAGCTCCAAAGCACAACGCGATATATCTCGAAAGCATAATGCGTCTCCAAAAGCACTACAGTTCTGAATGAACCTCTTGGGAGCACTGCAAAATCACAAGACTGGTGGGATTTGATTTTGAAAGGGTAACCACCTGCTTTTGTTGTCTAGGTACTGCATTTGTGTAAATGAAACACCTGCAGAAGTTCTAAAAACCTTTCTCAAAATTGAACAAGGGGAAGAAAATTTTATAACCCCTGTCGTGTTACATTGAGGTATAAGTGAGACAGATGAGCAAATACAATGGATCATTGAAAATCAATAGGCGGCAAATCACTTTGATTTATAACTTTTAGAAAATAACCAAATTTGAAATTTTTGTAAAAGGTTTCTATGGCCTGGTGTATTGTGTTTGTCGATCGGCATCTTTTATAAATATAACACCCATAAATTTTGAAATTTAACTGTGGTCGGCTTTGCTTTTGATAAAATCTTTTCCATTGTTCAATTTTGAAAAATAAATTCGAAAATTGAACCATAGAAAAGATTTTAACCCCTGTGGTGTTACATAAATTTTGAAATTTCGTTTTTGTCGGCTTCGCTTTTGGTATGGCCCTTTTCCTCTTTTTTATTGTTTTTTTAGTACAAATTTTCGTAATTAATTGCAATTACTCAAGAGGCTACTTGAGTGATTACATTTATAATTACGACATTCCCTGCCTCAAGTTAAGTCTCACCTATGTATGAAAGATTTAAAAAAATCGGCCCATTCCTCTAATTGTAAGAAAACATTCGAGCCAAAGAATTTTTCAACTTTTAGAACGAAAGTAATAGTGTGCTACTCACACTAAAAAAAGTCCAATTTATGAAAGTTCTTTGTTTCTGCGTCAGAATTTTTCTAAATAATCCCCAAACGAGAATGAATCAAAATCGAGGAAAACTGTTTGAAAATATCCGTTTCACATTGGAATTATTCCACAAAACTCCCTTTTCAAGAAACAACCTTCCCGGGGAAAAAAGTTCAAACTTGGCCATACATGATCATGTATGGTGGATGAACTCGAGCATACATGATCATACATAAACCGAAGTTTCCATACATGCTCATGTTACAAAATTGTCCCCCACATGATCATACATGTCATATATGATCATGTATGATCAAGTATGATTTAGTGTAACCATGATCATGTGTAAATGCGGGGATTTTTTTTAACATGAACATGTATGATCATACTTAAAATTCGAGAATGTATGAATTTTTATAATAAAAATATTGTCAGTATAAAATATATGGGATGATTTGCTGAATGGTATAAGTACATAAGATGTGCTAAGAATGCAAGACAAATGTGGATAAATGAATTTCAGACATTTTTCCAGATTATAGACACTTTTCTAGATTATAGAATAAAATGTATGATATAAAACATGCAATTTCATACAAATGATCCATACATGAGCATGTGGGGGACAATTTTTTAGTATGATCATGTATGAAGTCATCATACATGATCATGTATGGCCAAGTTTGAACTTTTTTCCCCGGGTTTGTCTAACCCTCAAATGATATTGGCTCTTTTGTATGGAGCCCCTATATTGGGTGGGGGGTGGGGGTGAAAAATTTATCTCTGTAGAAATTTGTTGAAAATTTTTCTTTTATGGGTGGATCTTTCTGAATAATTACTTTTTCAAGAAAAACACTATTTGGTCCTCCAAATGATGTTGGTCAACTTTTATGAAACTCCCAAATTTGAAAGGTGAATAAGGTACATCGTAACGAATATACATACACGACGAATGAACCCGAGCGGTTTGGTAGCATAAGAATATGTACTGCAATACTGACGTCGCAACTTTTAAGCTTTCGCAGTTCAATCGGTCAAATAAAAATTTTTATATTAAGTTTTAATAAAACGCCAAACGAGGGGATGAATCGTGCTTGGCTGATTGGCTCTGTTAATACAAAACATAACTAACCGAATCAATAATGGTTAATTAAAATACCGTTAAAAAGGCGAAACAGAAGACGATGGAAAACCAAACGCGGCGATTGTACTCAGCTTGGCTCGGGCGAAAAATGAGCTTTCTATAGGTTTTGTATTTTTCGGTCTCGAGTTGGAAATAAATTGGATAAATTTTCTCGTACTGAACTGGAATTTTGTAAACTATGCAATGGGTTATGAGGCCGTTGTACTGTGTAGCGAATTAAGCATAAAATACTGTACAGAGTTGGTAGAGGTAGCGGTGCGGCGGTGTGCGACGACGTAATGCTCGTTATTCGACTTTATATTAACAACATGGGGCTCATTTCAGCTTTAGTTGGTCGTCTTTGTTGGGCTGAATTTAAATGAAATACATACGTATGCGTATGTGCGCTACGTTTGTTCGTACAAATTATACTCGTACATATAGAAATACGTCTCCTGCGTAGATGTATCTAGGTGTCGTAGAAATATAGGCCCGGGGTTTTAAATGTCACCGACAAATAACCAGATACAAGCACATAACAACCTTATATCTACATTAATCGTAGATACCTACCTAACGTCATAAGTTGTACTTGTAGCTCTGTTGGAATGAAGAATGTAAATTGTAAATAAACCTTTGACTTTTCTCGGCGCGGTTCAATAACGAGTAGGTAGTAAGTAGAAGTACCTAGGTAGTAGGTACCTACCTATAGGTATAATTTTTCATCGAAAGATGTTTTCATTTCTTGTTCGAATTCGAACGAGTGAATAGGCCTTTCATTTGACATTTTTATCGACGCTTTTGAAGTCGAAAGAAAAAGGTCGCCCGCTGTGTCTCTAGCTCGCTCGCTTTCTTTGACAAGTTTGTGGAAATTGACTTTTTGTTTCGACAAACGACGAAAACGAATCGCCTCGTGCTATTTCATTGTATAGGTACCTATGTAGGTATTGCTCGTCGTCGAGGGTGCGGTGTGTTGGTGACGACGACGTGACGAGTTTATCGAAGTAATTAATGAAAGGTGTAATTGAGTAATTATTGAACAATGACGTAAGATCGGCGTCTTTTCGTTTAGGTACGTTTCACATTTACGTGTAGCCTACTACAAGTTGTACTCGTACTCGTAGATGTGACGCGAAATGTTTTTTAGAAAATTTATTCGTCGCGGAACGCGTAACAGTTCAAATTAACCGAATGACATGACAGGTATATTTCGACGAACTGGTTGTAGGAGATTGTTTTGTTTTGTTTTTCGGGGCGATACGTATCGATGTACTCTGTGTACATAACTACATACATACGAGTACATACGCGTATTTACCTACTGATTCGCAGCAGCAACAGCTGCACAGTGGAGTGTATTTCATGGTTCATTGGTAGCGTACTTCTACTCGTACGAATACAAGTTCGAGCAATTTGATTTTTTAAAATCATTTTTTAATAGTGGGTTGCAGCAAATATAACTACAGATGATTCAGTCGAGTATCTACGATTTTTGGCGGGCCAAACCGATTTCCACCGTCCACGCCTTCTACAGAAATAATTGTGAAATTCTGGAAAAATCGAAAAATCATGTTTAGAGGCTTCAGAATGGCTGGAAATACATTATATGTAATAAAAAGTTCTCACCCAGTTTCGTTGAGGTACCTACAACTTTGAAGCTATCTACAATACTCGTACAACTGTACGTCAACGTTTATACGAGTATACTCGTACGTAAACGTAAAGAGGTAGATGGTACATTCACAGTACAGTGTGCATCTACAGGCACAAATTCCGCCGCATTAATCTGCTCCATATAGTTCAAAAAAACAAAACGCCATCTTTCCTCAATCAAACCAACGTCGCACCATTAAGCAACGATATTGGCAAACGTATATTAAATTTATATAACGCAACGGTCAGGGCTTTTTTATCTCTACTACATGTGACTAACCAGCATCATCGAACGTTTCGAGCAATAATTTTTACCATTTGCTGCTTTTATTAAAAAGTTTTTTTACCCCTCTTTTTCTTCGCTTTAATTTTCCACGTTGGCTCGTCGCTTTTTGGGCTGGGTTGGGTATTTTGAAAAAAGTCGATGAAAAGCTCGAAAAAAATTGCAAAATATTAGTAGGTACCTGTGGGAGAATTTTTTTGACACGTAGCTTATTAAAATATCGTAAATCATTCGTGTCAAAAAGTTTCGCAGATATCTAATTTAGGTAAGTTCAATTTTTATACGTACAAGTTCCTACTTCAAACGTCACTAACTTAACAATTTCATGTTTTAAAGCTGCAAAATTGAAAATTGGAATTTCATGCTGCGCACATAGAACCCAAGATATCTGAAAAAAAAAAAAAAAAAAAAATGTAAAGACAAAAAAATCGAATTTTATTTTTCATAATTTTTTTCGTTTTTTTATTCCAAGTTCTACTGGCTACTGCATGAAATTTCAAGATTTTTGCACGATTGGTCATATTTTTTCATTTTCTACAAAAAAGGACTCTTGTAAAATTTTTGCAAATGTTGTATAGTTTTCGAGTTATAACAATAAAATGTACCTACACTTAACGAATAAAATGGCGAACCAGCATACCCCTAGTTTGACTCGTCATAAATATTAAAAATTTTGAGAAAGCAATTGATGCAAAAAAAAGCATTACTTCACACTTTACAGTTCACAACGACACCACCTCATCAAAATACAACCTAATTTTGGTGAAAAATAGATGGCTAAATATCCCCAAAATTCTACCTTTTTTGAAAGGGTGGTCCGAAAAAAATATGGGTCAACGCGGACGAAATAAATTCCGTTTATATTTTTAAGAGCTCAGAAATAAAACAGCCACCTGTACAAACCCCACAAAGAATATTCATCTGTACTGTACCTACATCTATATACAATTATTCCAACGATTTTTAGAATTCTTCCTAATAATCATACCTAACTACTGAATGAAATAGCCTTACCTAATGGTTGACATAAAAACCGCAGCAAATGAGGAAGGGGAATTCGGTCTTTGCACGAGATAGCGACACTGCTTCATTGTTTGCTTTCCCTCTCTCGACAATATTAATAATAAATTTACATAGTCGATGACGAGCTATGTATAGTTACGTGTACGAAGTTAAAAGAAAATCACGCGTTTAATTAAATTATTATTACGAGGTACGAAGGGTCTACTACGACGCGGACGTAGGAAAAAAAATTATGTAAATTGAATACTTACCTAAAGAAATTACTTTTATAACCTTTGTCGAGGCAGTATACCCCGCCATCACCTCCAAATGTTTATTCGTTTCAAGTTTCGTGTTCTTCCACGATAATTTTCTCGTTCACGGCCCAGCGCCGAGTAAAGGTATTTTTTTTCTTCTCGAAAAAAGAAATTATTTGTTTCATTTTTTCACTATGCTCTCTTTTCCTACTCTACTGTACAATATTCTATACGAAGAAAAGAAAACTAAGTACCTACGCTGATAGTAAAAAAGGAAACGTGGCGCAAAACGAGCATTCATTATTATTATCATTTTTTCACGAATCAAGGTGAACCCATATGAAATGTTCAACAGCGGGTACATCTTAATACCCAAGCGAGTAGGCTGAAACAGGGGATAGTTATTCGATGGAACTGCTCGAAGCGAGCTAAACGAATTTTCAACTCCTGACGTGGAGGTACTCGTATTCTCATTTAACGATAATAATCCGCTCTATGCGGTTTGTTATGATATCAAACGGGCATAGCGCAACTCGTCGAGACACTCCGACTTCGATACCCCCTTCGAGAGATTATATAAGCAAATTAAACAATAAACTAACCGCAAACCGTTGATGAAATTCAGCCACAGAATATTATACTTACTCGTACCTACAGCTACAAACGAACATTCGGCGTGCGATGAAATACCCTTTTGGCATATGTGTACGATCGAGAGCCTTTATCGGGTTGGTTAGGTCTATTAAATCCTGTTTTCAATTTGAGAACAGAATTCGGATAGGTTTTATACCTAATTTTATTAAACCCGAATTTCAGAAAAAATTGAATAATAATGAGGAAATGTGGAAAGGAGTAGGTAAATTTTAAAATCGAGTCTCCCAACTCCGAGTCATTAATTTGCTTCGGGGCATTGGGGCGATTGTCTGACGCGGAGAAAGAAAGTAAAAGAGAAAATCGTAACATAAAAGCAGCCAGCAGGACGAACGTGAGTAATATTGCGTAGGTTAAATAGCAGCGGCTTCTGCGCCAGGAGCAACGTGACGAAGGGATGAATTTGAAAAATGTTACCGTTCGATGTTTCCGTATTGTATCGAACACGTCGGCAACCGTTCGAATACTCCAAATAACCCGGGGAAAAGGGGATAAAACTACTAACACCGGCAATAGCGGAAACCATAAGCCTATTTTATACGGTCGGCAAGGCATGGCAAGTAAGTACTCGAAGAACGAGAAAGGCGAAGGAGGGAGAGAGGGAGAGAGAAAGAGAGAAAACAAAATAAAACTGACACCGAGATTCACTCAAAGAGGATCAAAGGTTCGCCAAAAATGCTATTATTCATATCGTATGTAGGAGGAGGTGCCTGGGCTGGCCTGCTATAGCTTCTTCTTCTCGTACGAGTACGAGTACCAAACCGCATCACACACATCGCGTATGTGGGTTCTGTAGGTAAATTTGGCTCATTTAGAGCTTCGAGCTTTTAAAAACTTTACCCGTACGACGAGTGAAGTATGCGAGTGAATTTTGTGTAATAAGTACCTACGTATATACGTAAGTGGCGTAATACGATTTTCGCGTATTTTTACCATAAATAAACTTACTTACGTACCTATAGGTAGCATTAGGTTACCTAATAAGTAACGTACTCGTATCTTCAACTACAAGTTTACATAATTACAGTCTATTCGCTCCTGCTCGTCTTATATGTAATACGTACCTCACCTTGTCTCGTTGACAAAACTCCCAACGCGTGAAAAGTTTTATAAACATTAAGTATTCAACCTCGTACGAGATCGCACGTATACCTATTATGCTTAATTTTTCTTCTCATAGCCAAGTATAAGAGTGGCGCGTTTACTTAATAGCTATAATTCATCTTTCATTTAGAATAAATTTTATACTCGTAATATGGCGAAATGAAGTTTTCTTATTCCGCGTATATTTTAAACACTTAATTGGTATTATTTGAGAGTACCCGGAAATCTAATGAAATTCTTAATTCTAGACGACAAATTTCACTTTAACTAATTGGTTAATGCATGTACTTTTGTTACACCAACATGTTCGCCATTGAATCAAATTGTATACGAGTAGATACTTACTCGTACGTATATAAGTAAATATTTATCTCGCGATGCGTTTTTATTTCCAACTCCCCTTCCCAGAATTCGTTCGACCACATTTAACTATAATTAGTATGAAAAATACCAAAGGGGGAATCTGGGGTAAAAAGTTGAGAAAATCTAGTTCCTCCCATATACATACATCACTTTGTCACACCTGTAGGTTAAAAATTGGCAAATCGCTTATTAGTGTATTGGTTTCGCTTTGAGAAATGAAATGTCATTGGAAATGAATGTTCTCTTATACTATCCGACCATTTTTTGTACTTATTGGATAGAATGTGAGAATCATTAAGGCGGAGGGAATAGATTATTTTTCATTCAATTTGGATAGGTAATTGCTAAGTAATTGCAATATTTTAGTTCATTATTTTAATGCATTAAATTCTAAAAAAGGGTAAAGGGGACTTGTATAACACCTGCCGCTCATTGTACTCTGTCATACCCCCAGTCTGCCGGCTGTGTATTTCAAGTGGGAGTGGTTTGGTGGGGCGTTTACCAAGCAATACATATATTCTTTTAATGCCCTAACCCTCCATGTGAACTCATGGCCGAGTGGTTAGGGCATTTAGGTAGGAATAGGAATATTGTACAGGGTGCCCAGAAATATCGAGTACCCCTAAAAAAGTTTTCTACTAAAATACTTTGGTTGGTCACAGTGAATGATAATAATGATAGCACATGATTGGTTGTTGGACTGGAGAGATAACATTCCACCAATCATATGCATCTATTCCACGTTGCCAACCTATATTTTTAATGAAAAACTTTCTTAGGGGTACTCGATATTCCTGGGCACCCTGTAGGGACCCAGGTTCGAATCCCCATGAGGTAGGTAGGTAGGTAGGTGACGGATTTTTCGTTGGAAATTGTTTCGAAGTGGGTACATGATGATGGTGCAAAAAAAAAAGAAGATTGAACCCTCTCTTACCCCCTCATTTTAATTTTTTAAAATTGAGTTATGAAAATATGATATGTAATATCATTAGTAAAAATTACCTTGACATGAGTAATTTTCACTTTTAATGATATCAAAATTACTTTAAAATGAGTAATCTTTTACACAATTGGTTTATGTGATTTTTATTATCATGCTTTAGTAAAAATTAATAAAACAAAATGATTTTTACTATTAGTACCTACCCTCCCAGCAATTGTCGACGTCGACATTTACATCGACTACATTTTTTTCCAACATAATGATGGAAAAGTGATCAATTAATTATTTAGTAGGAATCTTCTGCCCATACAAAAGCCAGGTAAATGAAAATTTTCGAAATTTTCTCATTATTTCTGATACCTCGACATGTCATCTTGACATGTAGATGTAAAATTTGATGCTCAAAATTTACATCTACAACTATGTCGACCAATTTTTCAGAATTAAAAGTTCTGTTTCAGTGTTTAAAAGTTTAGTAAACATTCAAAAATATGATCTTGTTCAATGAGGAAAACAAATTTTTTAGGGAATTGATTCAATTATTCACTTTTCCACAGTTTGGAGTTGCAGATGATATGATGTTGGTATTATGGATGTATTTGTTGATGTTGAATTTCACATCAACATTAACATTGACATGTCGACATGAAAATGGATTAGTTTAGTACTCTTAGATAAAGTATTGTACCATCTTTGATATAAGGAATTTCTGTTCAACTTTTTGATTATACAGACTTTTCATCTGTACTTCTTCGTAAGTGGACTTTGCATCGATGCTTTTTTCAGCACGAGCAATAGCCACATCAGAGGAAATCATTTTTGGAAAAAAAATTTAATTTTAGAACTAAAATTTTATAACTTTATGAAGCAGGAGGTCAACATAAATTTTGATGCGAATGTCGATCCATCCACATCTGTCATTTTTGGATGCCCCATGTCGATGTGAATTTTGACCATGTGTCGGAGCCAATTTCCCACACGACTGCAGATCAACACAAGTTGACAATAGTGACGGATGTGGATGGGTCGACATTCACATCGAAATTAGCGTGATCATTGATGTATGGGTATAGCTAAATTTATTGAAATGATAATTTTTACTACATATAAGATTATAGTAAAAATTATTATTGTAACTGAACAGTTGAAAATACTGAGTTTTGAAACATATTTCATCATAATATTATGTATTTTTGAACGGGATCTGGTTATTGTGCTAAAATAGTTGAAATTTTTGTAAAAATTACCCATATTTTTTTGTGTAATTTAGAGGCAATGGGAATTCTTAACTTATTTGAAGATTTAATAATTTTAGAACGAATGGAAAATTCTGAAAATTAATTTGAAATTTTGTAAATTTAAAGACAATAGAAATTTTAAAAAAATATATGAAATTTTGTCATTTAGAGACACTGAGAATTCAAAAAATTGATTAAAAGTTCTGTAATTTGTAGATAATGTGAACTTGAAAACTGATATGAAATGCGTTAATATGAAGAGTATAAGAATTCTGAAAAATTATTCAAAATTTGGTCATTTAGAGGCAATGTGAATTCTAAAAATTGATTCAAAATTTCATAACTCAGCAGCAATACAAAATTCTGAAAAGTTATTTAAAATTTTGTTATTTTGAGACGATGTGAATTCTGAAAATTCATTGAAAACTTTAAGAAATTGTAGCAATGCGGAATTTGGGAAATTGATTTGAAATTTTGTAAATTTTAAAATAATGCAAACTATGAAAAACTAACTAAAAATTTCTTAATTTAGAGGCAATGCAAGCTTAGAAATTATTCTGAAATTTTATAATTTGGAAGATATGAAAAACTGAAAAAAAATTATTATTTAGAAGCAACGAGTTTCAAAAATTATTATTTCTCATCACTGTGACATGGTTGAGTCACTTATGCACTACCTATGTAACGTAGCGGTTATATCTGTTGAAAGGCAGCTAGCTAGTAGCTACTCACACCTTGCTTAGCTGTCTAGTTTTTGGACAAACGCTGAAAATTTTTTCTTTTTTTTCAAATTTCTGAAATTGTCGAAAATAATCAAAAAATTGGTACATATTACCGCGATCTAAAACATTTCTTCGGTTTTAGGAATGATATCTTCCAATATTTTGGCATACCTAATTAATGCGAAACATCTGCAAAAAAAATTTTCAAACACACGAATTTATCTCAAAATAAACGATTTTTAAATTTTCAACCGCTCAGTAGACCCCTAAAAGTGATATGTAATCACATTTTCCAGCAATTTAATCCCCTCTCCACCCCATCTCCCCCCACCCGCCCCTACAAAAACCAAAATGGAAACGAGGAAAAGTTTAATGACGAGAGAAAAAAGCAAAGAAAAGACCGACCGACATCGTTACACTAATTTTCCAACCAACAAGGAAATGCCAAACTCGTACATACGAATAATGCCTACGCGTAAGAAAGAAATACTCGTAATAATAGGTCATTCAACACAACGATGACGTCATCACGGGTCAACATTTGAAAGCAAACCAACCACTCTGTATAGTGTAAAGTGTATACGTACGTATAGGGTAGTAAAAATATACTTATCCGCTTCGAAACAATCCATTTAAATTCGGCAACGAAAAATTGAGGACGTCAAAAGTAAACTGTGTGTGTATCGAAAGTCGTCGTCGGATCGTATATTTAATACACTTATCTCGGCAATTCATTTACGTTACGCCTTATATCGTGATGTACTTATACTTACCTACATACGAATAAGCTTTGCGAAAATTCGATCGTTTGAAAGATGACGACATTCGAAAAACAAATCGATTAAAAAAATATTGAGTGTATGTACGCTCAAGTAGTGATAGTAGTAGCTGAAAGAGCACATTTTACATTATATCAATTTCATGTGCTATTAATCCGCGAATCGTTCCAAAACGTGTAGGTAACTATTTACCTATCCTAATATTAAATATACGGATTAAAATTTTCAAAAAGAAGCAAGTTTGACGCATGATTTACGATCGCTGTTACACTACCTATAGTTACGCACTTTTTCACGTCGTGCGTCGTGTCTCGCTTCATTGAGAGTAAGAAAAACACGGTTATCAATGAAAAATTAATCGAACGAGTCGGGTTATTTACTCATATGTACTATATGTACTCGTACGTACTCGTATTTGGTAAGTGATACACATAAAAAGTGTAGATAATATACTTAGTAAGTAAACTTTGTAGATATCTATACCTGCGTGTGGAAAAACAAACCTACTCGTCGGGTGTTTGACTTTTTATCGCAAACATGAACGTAAGAATAAGAAACGAAGCCATTTTCGGTAGGTAAGGCACTATTCGTAGGTACCGAATGACGTTGAATATGGACAAAGAGCACGTGCAAGTGTTACCTACTCGTACTCGTATTATTGAAAAGCATGCTGACGCTGGGCTATGGGCTATGCGCTATGGCCATTGGCCAATGCTTCGTAACACCGTCCAATTCTGCGAACACGGTATCAAAATTGGAATAAGTACTTATTAAGTACACGACGACGAAACAGTGGTGAGAAAATATGCGAATCTGGTACAAGTTCAAGGAATCGTCGGCGAGATAAAAAAGTCATGTGTAATGAAGCGTTCAAATTGTGCGACGGTAATTTTGGCATGAATTGTCCTTTGTTTTTGTCGCGAAGGTACCTCAATTTTTTACTTACATCGTGCATCGTTCGTAAATAGGTACTTAAACGAGCAAAACTTTGCAAATTTCCATTTCATAGCCGGGCAGCTTTTATTTTTAGAGCTTTTTCGCACTTCTTGCAATTTATAAGAATAGGTGAGTGAGCCTAAGTATCTGCCGTACGCTGACGTGATTCTATTTTTACACGGCGCAAGTTTCGTTCTTGCGAGGCTTGTTGGGTTGAAAGTCAAAGTACCAACATACTTGATTACATACGTACTATGTAGGAAACTACATATTATTAGGTACCTACCTATTTATTTATTTTAGAAACATTTTTAAAGTTTAATAAGTCATAAAGATGACTCGCATTATCCTCCAGACTCGAGTCAATAAAACATAGGGCATGCTACTCGAAGGTGCAATTACATATGAACTTTTTGCACGTTTCTGTTGCAAATGAAAGTCTATACGGCTGGTTCATCCTCAGAAAACCATGATTTTCTAAAGTTACTCGAGTAAAAATTACCTTAGTTCATTATATTTTGTTATTATGCCTTTTCAAAAACCGAGCTCAGTTTTCAAAATTTGAGAAAATATTTCCAGCTGCTTTTTTTTTTTTTAATCGTTTGTTTCGAATAAGGGTCATTCCACGTCAATTGGACCAAGAAGTGGTAGGGGGGTTCGGCGATTTTTTTGAAATTTTTCCTGTGGAAAGACCTTCCGAAGGGATGACCAATGGCGCAAATCGCAGCCCTCTAGCTAATTTTTAAAGGCAGCCAGGGGGTGTCAAAGTCTTTAGTGAACCTAAAATATCATCCATTTCAGCAGTGGATTACTCGATAACCGCGATACCTACCAAAATGGAGTTTTTTCCAACAGTTAGGGGTTTTGAAAGGCTTCTTGGTGATATCATAAAAACCAGTGTTGCCACTTTTTTGTGTACGAAAAATTAGCTCGAAAAATTTCAAAACGTAGTTTTCATATCATTCCGACTCTCAAAAATTCGGAAAAAAAATATTATGGACAACTTTTCATGCTGAACAACATATTAAAAAATTGAGATGATAACATGTTGCAAAATTTATTTTAAAGAATTCAAAGTTTGCGAAAAAATTCGATTTTTTGATTTAAGAAAAAAAGTTTTTATAGGTGAAGTTGACCCATTTGACCTCTATTTTTACGTATCTGTTGAAAAAGATGAAAAAACCCTTTCACTCGATGAAATAAACTCTTCACAAAAAATCAAAATTTGAAAAAATTCAAAAAATGAACGAATTTTTATTTTTCTGTTGTGAGTGTCATTTTTATCAACTTTTTTATGAAATACGTCAGAAAGAGGTCAAAATAAGACAACTGAATAAACTTAAACTTTTTTTGATGTTTGAAATTGAAAATTGAATTTTTTCGAATTTTGATTTTTTTGTGAAGAGTTTATTTCATCGAGTGAAAGGGTTTTTTCAACTTTTTCAACGATACGTAAAAATATGGTTCAAATGGGTCAACTTCACCTATCAAAACTTTTTTTCCTGTTTTAAATCAAAAAATCGAATTTTTTTCGCAAACTTTAAATTTTTTAAAATTAACTTTGCAACATGTTACCATCCTAATTTTTTAATATGTTGTTTAGTATGAAAAGTTGTCCGTAATGTTATTTTTTTCAGAATTTTTTATAGTCGGAACGATGTGAAAACTACTTTTCGAAACTTTTTGAGCTAATTTTTTGTACGTAAAAATGTGGCAACACTGATTTTTATGATATCACCAAAAAGCCTTTCAAAACCCCTAACTATGGGAGAATGTTCCATTTTGGTAGGTATCGCGGTTATCGAGTAATCCACTGCTTAAATGAATGATATTTCAGGTTCACTGAAAACTTTGACACCCCCTGGCTGCCTTTAAAAATGGACTCGAGGGCTGCGATTTGCGCCATTGGTCATCCCTTCGGAAGGTTTTTCTACCGGAAAAATTTCAAAAAAATCGCCGAACCCCCCTACCACTTCTTGGTTCAATTGACGTGGAATGACCCACAAGGAAAACCCATAAGGTTTTTTTTGGGAGGGGGTTCTCCAATTCGCACCAGGCGGAGTAGGTAAGGATTTGAAAAATATATATTTACAACTTACGCATCCAAAAGTTAAAATGTGAAGGTACTCAATTTACAGCATCTTGTTGTCTATAAAGATCAGTGCCCCTCCTTCTAAAAAAATCACGAGATGCTGAATTTATCGGACTAGACACTGATGAATCATCTGACCTTGTTCATTCTAGTTTTGTACCTATAGTGATGTGAAAATTCATTCTTCCTCTCGGAGCTGCGGAAGTAAAGTTGTCACATAAAAAGAGAATTAAATTCTGTGTTGAAATATTTCCCCTGTACCTAAAAAGTTGGGGAGAAGAGTGGTACCTAGGTAGTAGGTACCTACCTACCTACCTATTAGAAAAATTTTCAAATGATGAAATTTTATATTTATGTAATAAATTTTTATCAACTTGGCCTTTCAACAAAATCCTTTTCAGGAAAAGTGAATTATTGACATCAGGATCATTCCACGTCAATTGGACCAAGAAGTGGTGGGGGGTTCGGCGATTTTTTTGAAATTTTTCCTGTGGAAAGACCTTCCGAAGGGATGACCAATGGCGCAAATCGCAGCCCTCCAGCTCATTTTTAGAGGCAGCCAGGGGGTGCCAAAGTTTTCAGTGATCCTAAAATATCATCCATTTCAGCAGTGGATTACTTAATAACCGCGATACCTACCAAAATGGAACTTTTTCTCATAGTTAGGGGTTTTAAAAGGTTTTTTGGTGATATCATAAAAATCAGTGTTGCCACTTGTTTTCGTACAAAAAATTAGCTCAAAAAGTTTCAAAACGTAGTTTTCATATCGTTCCGACTCTCAAAAATGCCGAAAAAAATATATTATGCGCAACTTTTTATGCTGAACAACATGTTAAAAAATTGGAATGGTACCATGTTGCAAAGCTGATTTTAAAAAATTGAAGGGTTCCGTTCCAAGTCGGCCTAAGTCCATTTTTTTCGTTTCGAGAAAAACACAAATAAGTGTTTTTCTCGCCCTTCCGCTTCAATAATAAATGATGTGATTATATGGTTGTGAAGCTTGATCTTTCTGCTTTAAAGTACCGTATTGGTATTTTTTTAATTTTGCGTATTTTCAGCTCCAGAGCGCGTCAAACAGTCAGAAAAAGTGGACTTAGGCCCATTTGGAATTATCTGATGTTAAAAATTTCGAAAAAGAGCTGAAAAATGCGTTTTTTCAAAAAAAAATTCACGAATCATTAATTTAATACATTTCTGAAACAATTTCATTCGAAGCACCTTCAAATTTCGTCTCTCGAAAATCGTTGAAAAACTTGAAAAAAAAACCGGCACAACTGCACTTGTATACAAATTCTTAAAAAATGTATGATTTAGGCCACTTTGGAATAATCAGCTGTTTTTTCGAGCAGGCAAAACAGCGCTCCTGAGCGAAAAAAGTAACGCCAGGTGTTGGGACAAGGTGATAAAGGTGTTAACCGACCTGTACCAGCAGATGGCGCTGCTAACTCAAAAATGATAAAAATGGACTTAGGCCGACTTGGAACGGAACCCTTCAATTTTAAGTTTGAGAAAAAATGTGATTTTTTGATTTAAAACATGAAAAAAAGTTTTTATAGGTGAAGTTGACCCATTCGGCTCCTATTTTTACGTATCTGTCGAAAAAGTTAGAAAAATCCTTTCACTCGATGAAATAAATTCCTCACAAAAAAAATCAAAATTCTCAAATATTCAAAAAATGAACGAATTTTTATTTTTTTGTTGCGAGTGTAATTTCTATCAACTTTTTCATGAAATACATACGTCAGAAAGAGGTCAAAATAAGACAACTGAATAAATTTGAACTTTTTTTGATGATGGAAATTGAAAATTGAATTTTTTCAAATTATGATTTTTTTGTGAGGAGTTCATTTCATCGAGTGAAAGGGTTTTTCCAACTTTTTCAACAGATATACGTAAAAATAGGGGCCGAATGGGCCAACTTCACATATAAAAACTTTTTTTCGTGTTTTAAATCAAAAAATCGCATTTTTTCGCAAACTGAATTTTTTTGAATCGACTTTGCAACATGGTACCTACCATTCCAATTTTTTAATATGTTGTTCAGCATGAAAAGTTGCGCATAATATATTTTTTTCAGAATTTTTGAGAGTCTCAACGATATAAAAACTATGTTTCGAAACTTTTTGAGCTAATTTTTTGTACGAAAAAAAGTGGAAACACTGTTTTGTATGATATCACCAAAAAGCCTTTCAAAACCTCTAACTATGGGAAAATGTTCCGTTTTGGTAGGTATCGCGATTATCGTGTAATCCACTGCTGAAATGGATGACATTTTAGGTTGACTGAAAACTTTGACATCCCCTGGCTGCCTTTAAAAATGAGCTAGAGGGCAGCGATTTGCGCCATTGGTCGTCCCTTCGGAAGGTCTTTCCACAGGAAAAATTTCAAAAAAATCGCCGAACCCCCTACCACTTCTTGGTTCAATTGACGTGGAATTACCCCCCCCCCCCGCCCCCCTAGGTAGGTAATAGTTATCTTCTGAATTATTGTGGGACGTTGAAAAAATATGTTTTCGAAGATTTTCAATGGCGTCAGGTAGGGAAATCGGCGCATTCTTTGGCAGTTTGGCGCATGACGATCGAGTCTTTCACAAATTTGAGGTTTTGTTTTACAAAACACGACGTGTACTCGTTTAACTTATGCATAAAGATAATATTATGCGAGGAAATTTGACGAAAGCGATTTATTTTGCATGAAATTATTCGTCGATTTGGTTTATCTACTTTTACACATCGTACGTAGACATAGATTCGATGCTCGGTTATAAGCTAAAGCTACGCACGCCTACAGAAGGATGTTCGTCGTTCGGTGTGAAGTTGATCGCGACTCGCGAGCCTCGAAAATGACTGCGAGGGCTCGAGGCAGCAAAGCGCGGAGTGGAGTTGAAAAAAGAAAACAATTTACCTACGTACAATAGACCGTAGGCGTACAGCATTGGCGATGGAATTGCGATTTGAATTTATAATCGTCGTCGTCCGCGTGTCTAATATTACTCGATGTCGGTAGGTACGTATTTTCGATTGTGTGTATATACTCACTAGTCACTATACTCGACTCGATTCCGGTAACTATAGCATCTGAACTTTAAGTACTTATACGATTATACCAACATATTGTGAAAATAACTCGTGAAGTTGTGTTCTGTGTATAGTGTCGTGTCGCGTATGAGTTGGTAATTTGTATCATTGACTGGACAATTTGATCAATTGAAATACGTATTATAGTGTAGATACTTATGTACTCGTAGTTGCAATGACCCGGACTTTAGATCGTAAAAAGTTGGCGAATAATTTGTAAAATCGCGCGCATTAAACAAGTTGGTGTTTGTTTGTTTGTGTGTTGCAGATCGAGAAGGTCTTCGGGGTCTTCTTCGGCAACGCAGCAACAAAACAGAGTTTTATCGCCCGGAGGTATGTATATCTTCATAATATACTCGTACTACTTACGTGCAGTTAATTAAATTTTCATCGAGGAAAATGGTTCTCGAATCGCCGAGTACCATATAACGAGCTGAGCATAGTGGAGATGGAGAAGATGGCAAAAACGAGCTAGCGTGTTGATTGTTGAAATTTACGTTCCTACGATGAGTAAAGTACCTACTCGCGTACTGTGCGATGAAATCCAAGTTGGTAATATCGGAAGTAAAGTTTTTTCGAAGCTTGGAAATTAAAGTGAGAGGAACGTGAAAGCTCGCAGCATATTGAAAAATGATCACGTTGCTGCCGATATGGGTAGGTAGGTAAGGTACGCGGGTGAAAAAGTTGAGTCCGCCGCGCCTCATCGCAGCATAGAGCAGCTAGCACAGCGTGAGGGAGAATATCTGCGAAGTGAATGCGCGACGACGCCTAATTGTAGAAAATTGCGGAAGAAAATTATTAATGAATGCAATTTAACCACGGCGAAATGTCGACGAGCAGCGAACGCGAACTCGAACTCGAACGCGAACTAGTCAGCCAGCGAAAGATATGGTTCGAGTAATTAATTAAGAAGCGTCGAGTCGAGTCGTCGTCGTCGTAGTCTTTTTGGTACGTGTGCGATGGCGATGGCAGCCAGACCTGCTACGTCTTCTCTCATAACTCGTGTGTGCATCGCGCTGTCGTCTCCGAGAAAACAATTCCGATGGTAATTTAATTTTAAACTCTTCGGTTTTTCCGCCGGGTCGTTGGCGTGTGTGTGGTTTTTTCGAAAACATACTCGTATTTGTAGCGAAGTTGGGGTATTACCTATCGATGCGAAAATTCCAAAATTATATTCGTAACTACGTGTATATATAAAGGGAAAGTCTGCGCGTTATCGCATTCAATCGTCTGAATACTTTAGTTGGCGTGCATTATTCGGTTGATCGGACGACGACGCGACGTTCTGTATAGTGTTGTGTTGTGTTGCGAGTAAAGTCGAGTCGAGTGATTAATTGATGAGCCAATTTATTAACGGGGGCCGGTCGTCGAAAATATCGTAAATTTTAATTAAAACTCGACTAAAAGTTGCCATGTTTGTGGTGGTGGCGACGGCCGCGGCAGCTGTCGATGATGAGATGATGAGAACAGACGCAAACGTACATAGTAATTGTCGAACAATGCTCACCGATTTCGATGTGCTTTTTTTGTGCCCGACAGATGAAGCGTACGTTAAATTATCCGTCGAAACGATGGATGAATTGGATTGGTGCTTGGATCAGCTGGAAACTATACAAACGCATAGATCAGTCTCCGATATGGCATCGTTGAAGGTTTGTACTTTGTAGCATAATATGTATATTCATCTATGTACTTCTATAGTACCTACCTATAGGCTATAGATACTAGTAACTAACCAATAATCAGATACTGTAGGTACATTTTTCTTGATACTCCAGGGGTAAATGATTGTGTATGATCGAGTCTGAAAGATCTAATTTAATCAAAAAAAATTTTTTTTCTAATTATTGGAGAGATTTAATTATCAATCAATCAATCAATATTTATTTATTTCTAAAAATATTTCGAAATTACAAAATATCCCCCCCCTATGCGCAATTACGTGAGCGAAAGAGCTCCATGGTAACATTGTTCAAGTGAGAAAAAAAATTTAACAGATTGAAGGAGGAGAGAAAAAAAGAAAGAGAAACAAACAAAACAAACCAAAAAATAAAAACGTAATTAAGCAAATGAAAGAGTATAAAACGAAACTAAAAGCTAAAAATAATGAACACAGGAAAGTTTAACGACAAATTCATTTATCATCATAGAATAAAAAATGAGTGCATCTACAGCGGAATAAGAGGACCTCACATACTATAAGCAAACAGAAGGCAGACATGTCACATAATACTACCCAGTAGTCTGTAAGGTGTTTTCACTCTCCAGTAACCACCAGACTAGTGCCAGCTGGGAGCTCAAATCTCTACTCATCACTGTGTTAAACAGCTTCTGCAAGCACCACAGAGCCTGAGCACCAGATCTGTCTCGCTGGTACCTAGGTAGGGGAGCAATGGCGTTATCAATTTTCCTCCCCCTCTCATTCACATAAACTCTAAATTTGGACCTATTCCTTTGTATATGTGACGCAGCACGACAAAATCGACCTTCGAGCTGAAAACAAGTTTTTGAGTTATGGGGGGGTTAAAGTTTTCAGTCCAGTTCTGCTCGTTCAGTGGAAGTGCTTGCGTTCTAATCAGGTTCTCCGGCTAAACTGAGCTAAACATAGTCGTGAATAACATTTCTTGCCTGTTTTGTGTGAATATCACTGGGTAAAATGGTTATTTACATTGATACAGGGGGCTCAATCGTGATTTCACTCGTTTTTTCAATTTTTTAAAAATTTTTTCGTTATTTCAATTTTGAAATCGATCTGGAGGCGAAACAAAGCGTTCTACGAGAAAAATATTTTAAGCAAAGTTGTAGAGAATTAAATTTCCAAAAACCTATACGAGGTTTATTTTTCTCCAAAATGCATAGTTTTTCTGTTTTTCTCAAAAAACAAAAACCTCATGATGATGTAAATATAATGATATTAAGTACCACTTGGTGATACTTGCATAAGCTGAATACTCAAAGAATATATCACTTACCCCGGCTGGAGGCTATACCAATTATATCACACAATAAGTAAAAGAGAACACGTGTGAATACTTTGTATTAAACACATAAAGAATAAACACAATTAAATACCTTTTAAGAAGGTTTATATGTATCAACACGATACTTACACTTAAACTAATTAAATAATAAAACACAATTAAAACTAATATAATACGCTTTCTTGCCAATTATGGCTATGATACACCACCGAGATTATACCGCGTCGACACGTCCGATCACTACGTACCTCAACAATATAACAATCGGCCGCAGCGCCGCTCCGTGGGCTTGTAGCCCTGTGTCGCGACGCGTGATCAGTGTTACCAACACATATACTTAATCCTATATAACCCTTACAGGTCCGGCATATCTCCCCTCTATCAATGATTACCATTAAATTTCTGTTTTTTGAGAATAACGGAAAAACTATGCATTTTGGAGAAAAATAAACCTCTTGTAGGTTTTTGGAAATTTAATTCTCTACAATTTTGCTCCATGTATTTTTCTCATAGAACGCTTTGTTTCGCCTCCAGGTCGATTTAAAAGTTGAAATAATGAAAAAATCAAAAAAATCAAAAAAATGAGCACACTTCTGACTGGATTACCATGTACCTATATGGAGCTATGCAAATCATAGGGACTTCTGGGTGGTTTTAAATGATTTTTGAATGTCCGAGTACCAAAAATCCGTCAAGAAGTGAAAAATAATTTTTTAGGTCCGAAGGTCGATTTTGTCGTGTCATGTCACATATAGTCAATTGCCTGGATTTGATTGAGTTTTTGAATAGGCAGAATTTCTAGTTTTTGAAAATCGTTTTTTGTACGTACATTCCCCTCTTTTTTTACCTACAATGCTCCTAACTGCCCATTTTTGTAGAATATGGATAGGTTCTAAGTGACAGTCCGCTGCCCCCCCCCCTCTAGATGAACAAGCCATACTGGAGCACAGATTGATAGAGAGCGTAATAAATTATTACCATGTGTTGAGTGTCAAAATGTTGTGCCAGGAAGCGAATCAAATAGTCTATTTTTCTAAGTTTAGTTTGTAAGTATAAACTCTGTTCTTTCCAGATCAATTTGGAATCAATCATTATTCCGAGGTATCGAGTTGACTCAACTTGTGACAGGGGCGTGCAGCCACATGGAGCCCCACAATCCGGGCTTTCATGCATGTAGCACATAGACCCCAGGTCAGGGGAAACCCTATAGCCAAACTTAACAATTTTGATTTGGACGAATTTGGTTTTAATTTATGTTGCCAGAACCAGCCTCCCAATAATTTTAAATCTTTGTTAATAAACTTAATAAGATCATCTTGATTTTTGGCCCTATTTACTAAAGTTGTATCATCTGCAAATCCATATAATGTCCCATTTAATTTTAGTTCGAAAATGTCATTAATGTAAATTAAAAAGAGGATTGGTCCTAGTATGCTGCCCTGTAGTACCCCATGCACTACAGGTAAGAAATTCCCAATTTTATTCCCAACTTTAACAGCTTGAGTTCTTCCCTCCAAGTAGGATCTGAACCAGTCATGCTACACGCCCCTTATCCCACAGTTCCAGAGCTTCTGTAAAAGAATCCCAACATCAACCCTGTCAAATGCCTTACTGACAATGAGATCGAGGTATGCCACCGCAACACTATCACCCGATTAGATCCGGACAATGTACGGATCTGATCAGATCCAATTAGGTGCCGCTTATTAGATCCAATTAGATCTGATAAGATCTGGTTTTATGAAATAGAATTCATGAAATGTTGGCATCGTGATCATGATCCAATCATTTCTCGCCCAGATCCTAAGCAAATTAATGACTCGGCAGTTGGCTCTTTCGCTGTATCTTCATTCCCAAGGTGACGTGAAGTGTGATATGTAAGACACGAGGGGGGCAAGGGGTACCTAATTATGAATTTTCCCCACCGTTTCCACCTTTTTTCTGTCCAATTTCTTTAATTTTTCAGTTCTTTTTCATATATTATATCAACTGCCCACAAAATAGGAAAAGGAGGAGGGGGGAGGGTGAAATTTTTCAATATTCATCTACAGTAAAAATGTTAATAGCTCCACCAACTTATGTCGATGTCGAGTGCTTCTGAAGATAGAATTGAAGAACAAAAGTTGGAGTTGGTCCCCAAAAGCTGAATTGTTTCACATTAAGATTTTGTTTACTTACTTTGAAGTAACTGAATAAGAGGAGGGTGAATGCCCTAAAAATTATGGAAATTAGAATTTCAGCTATTTTTTAACATTTTGGCATTGTATGCTCTTCTTTAACACGTGCCCGCAAAAAATATCTAAAAAAAAAACGTATAGGTACCTCTGGAATAATTTTGTCTTCAAGGCACATTTTTAGGGATCTATGAACATCATTTTTTTTAAAACAGCCAGAATTTGAAGATTTTATCCACTAATAAATTGTAAATAATAAAGTCGATAATCTGGACGCGGTAGAGACTCTTGAAATCCGCATTGAATCGAATGGTAACAGGGAAGGAGTTTCAAATATACCAAAATTTAAAAAATTCGTCTTCATTCGTTTCACAGGTCGACATGAGAAATTCTGTTTGAAATTGGGCAGGTGATTCTGATAGGACTTTCATTCCACGAAATTAATAACTAAAAAATTTCATCGCTTCAAGCTTTTTTTTCTATCAAAACCAAGCTAAATTGAAAAAACGTGCAAAAATTTGTCCGGTTTGAAAAATTTGCTGTCATGTGAAATGGGCACCTCCCTGGTGAGAGTTTAAGTTCTCAAGATGTTTCGTTGAAAGTTGGATGGGGAGCAAAAAAATTCTGAAAATAAATTCCTCCAAAGTTTGGTGGGCAATTGGACATCTTGTAAGGTGCCATGCACTCTCGTACTCCAAAATTTTTCGATTTTATTTTTCCACCATTTCACTTCGGTAGACGCTTACCTCCCATCATGACGGCGACCTTGGCTTTTACGTAGCCCCACATAGGGCCATAATTCATCGCCAAGTTATTCTACGAGTATAATGAATGGATGGATTTCATCCAGATTTCTTAAATTTCGTTCGGTTATTCAGAAGGGCATTCGTGAACGCGGATTAATCCTTTTGGAACGGAGAAATCCGCGTCGATTATTTATTAGCAGTTTTGATAATAATTTTCTAGACGTGGTTCGAGTAATTTAATTCCATTACCAGAAAGGTACGGTCTTCGTTGCGGCATTTTGCAACTTTTATATTATATCGTACCTATCGATACTGGCTGCAAATCTGTGGTAGGTACCGTTGTGTTTTGGGATCAGGTTGAGAAAGTGGAATTTGGATATTCACTATATAGGTAGTGTTAAGAGTATTTCAAAATACCTACCGGATTACTGCAAAGTGATGGTAAAAATTCATCTACCTACGCGTGTGATGTTTCAACCAGGCATGATTGAAATTTGGACCGTGGTGTTAAATGTAATATACTCGGATGAGCATTCGGCTTTCTCTCTAAATGCTTTGACCACGCACAGAAGGATGAAAGTTTTGATAATTCGAAATTTCAAACGCTCTGCGCGCTGCCCCGTTTCAAGGTTCCATTTACGGCGTCGCAATATATTCGACGTTGAAATTATCTACGAGTACGTTCGATGTTTGGAAAACGATTACAAATGAATTTAAAAAGGCTGGCCGGACGTTTTTGTAAAAATACTCGTACATAAATAGGCCACGACGAAGGGTTAGCACCCACAACATAGCTGTCCACCCCTTTTACTTTGAATATCTGCGTCTTCTGCTTCATTCACATAACTTATATGTACCTACTCGAAACCATTCATCCATCGTGCGAACTCATTGGACGACTTTTCTTTCGATGTTTTCATAACCTTGATGCGCGTGAAATTTTGATTTGTTCAAAATCTATGCTTTGCCTCGAATGAAGCGGAGAAGGTATTTTAAAAATAATCAATTCAAAATGTGGGTGTCTTCGAAGGACGTGTAAAATTAATCATATTTTTCTAAATAGATTAGGATATTAATATTTAGTATTGGGCACTTAAAATTATCACGGTGGTGCTTTTAATTTTTAAAATAATTACCTACTTATTTCAGCCCTACTTTATACCTATTATTTTGGAGAAAAAAAATTAGACCATTAAGTAGATATGTCTTGATCTTGAGGGCTTGAAAATTGTGTGAGAAAACCCCTCTTATTAAATTACAATAGTGCGAGTATTTTTCAGTTGCTGATAAATTTTCTTGAAAAAAATCCTGTTTTCTTTCACGAAGAATTTTTAATTTACCCGAAACACGCGAGTTATTTCGAATGAAAAAATTGATACTCGGATGCCACCCCATTATGTTTCCCAATTGGAATTTTTTAAGGAAAATTATTGAAAAAATTAGTTATTAATATACATACCTTACTTTGGGAGAATATCTACCGAGAAGAGGGTCAAAAATTGTCAAACGTGATTCAATTCTTCAAAAATAAAATTAGACGAAAATATTCTCGTAATAATTTGAACAAAAAAAAACGAGAAAAATCGCAAAAATTTTCATCAACTTTTTCAAGTTTTCGCGATCTTTCAGATAATACTTAATAAGGATAGATATTATTTGCCATTCCGCCTCGGCTTATTTCATTATTACAATTTTTACCATGGTTGAAAACCGATACTTTTCAGTTTTAAATTAAGTATACTTTTCTCCGTATCGGTGAAGTTGCGAGCCTTGAGGGAATACTGCGAGTGCTTTAGCCAATCATAACTGCTGTCCATTCATCATGCTCTGTGAAAAAGCCACTAAATATGTACCTCTACCTATATAGCAATACCTACCTATTCAAACGAGGAAAATGTTTCAAAATTTTAGTCTCAACTCAACGATGTACGAAAACGCTGAAAAATATCATTCACCTGTCAGGTCTTTTCCATAAACTTACCAGAACGTCTTACCGAAGACAGTTTTAAAAGCGCCCCCGTCCCCACACCCACACCCATATCCAAAATTCAAGTGGGTTGGTATTTGAGCTCTGTGCACAGTACCTACATTTTTTATGCAACGAAATACGAGTATTATTATTCGCCAACTTCCTGAAATGATAATTTCCATAAATCGTATTTTTAGTTGTCGTCTTCAACGCCATGGCACAAATATAAACGTCAGTTTTCTGCTACCTACATTACGTGTTTTCGTAAAATGAGATTACGTCCTGGGCGAAGCTTCTAAAGAGGGGGATGTAAAATCTTGGAAAATTGCATCTTCGATTTATGATGGTTTTTTTCTCTTTTGCTCGTTTTGCGCTGTCGGAAATACAGAAGCAAAGATGCGTTGGTGTTGGAAATTACGATCGAAATAATAATTATCATCAAAAGCGAGAGAAACTTGGCGTCGTGTAAAAAATTAAAATAATTGTCGGATTTCTCGAAAAAAGTTACCACAGTAATACGTAGATATGTAGAAAAGCATACACATAGGTACGTCATTTTTTTTTTTTTTGTAAAATACACGAAGAAATGGGAAAAAGAAGCAATCGCATTGAATGAATACTCGTATAGCTATAGAGACGCGTGTCTGCGTGTTGTTCACACCGCGGAGGAGTTCGAATACCCCGAGAATAATAATATCGATGATGCGAAAGATAAAAATGGATAAAGGGGTAAAGGGGGTCTTCGTAGGTACAAAGTATACGCGAATAATTTAACAAATTGCTGTGGCAAAAAAAAAACTAAAAAAAAAACAATACAAATACTTAGATAAACGATCTCGCTATATACAAAGCGAGGTAAACTTTTTACGTTTAATGGAATCTGTACCTACAGTATTTTTTTTAGAATTACGGTTTTATTGTTTGGGTATTGAATTGAATTTACACGGTGTTTTTTTTTTTGTTCTCTTTGTTTTACAGTTTAAACGAATGTTAAATAAAGAGCTTAGCCATTTTTCCGAGTCGAGTAGATCTGGTAACCAGATTTCCGAATACATCTGTTCCACGTTCCTTGGTACGTTGAATTTTAACTACATCTTATTAGCTATCTCTAATACTTACGTAGGTATTAACTCGAATCGTATGTATCCGAGTGTAACGGATTCCAGCATCTTTATTCTTTACTTTAAACGTCGCTCGTTGCAAGACATCTCTAAAGATGTGTACCTATCTAATATGTAAAAACGCGGATAATAATTGAAACGTGCATGCGCTTTTTGTTGCAGATAAACAACAAGAATTAGATTTACCTACTTTAAGAATAGAAGATAGTCTGAAAACTTTAGAAAGCACCAAAACTGCAACGAAGAACAAAAAAAAGCCTACCGACAAGAATGGAGGCACACCTATGTCTCATATATCGGGCGTAAAACGTCCTCTATGCCATGCTAATAGCTTTACCGGCGAAAAGTTACCAAAATACGGCGTCGAGACTCGATTCGAAGAAGAACTAGGCCAGGTGAGTTGATTTTCAATTACCTACTTAGTCCGGCATATGACAATGGGAGTACTTGCATCCCCCCGCCGATCCTCCGGGACAACTTTTTTCTTAAAGGGGGCATCCTAAGGAACATTTTAAAGCAAACTTGCCCAAAAAAAAGTTGGCCTTACTTACAAAATGGCGGCCATTTTGATTGACAGGTCAGCCGAAATCGCAGATTTTGCAGCGTTTTAACATAGGACTTGCACGAACTTTTTCAAACTTTACAAAGGTAAATCGAAAGATTATGCAAAAATTCATCACCTGTCCAAATTTCAAGCGCTAAAGTGCGTTTTTCGATTTTTGGTGAATTTTTGAAAATTCCATCTAGGCCAAAAAGGAGGGAAAACATCAAAATTTTACGAAATTGACCAAGAAAGCTGAAATTTGGGATATGCCATATTTTCGACATGCCAAATCGTTTTGAGCAGTTCTGGAGCCTCCAGCAGATTTTTGAAAATCGAAATTCCCACAAAATTCCATCAAATTGGAGTTGAAAAGCTAACATTTATTCTAAAAACTAATTTCAATACGCCACGAAGTACTGCAGGTGAATTTCAAGTCGTTTTGGAGCCTCCAACGACTTTTTGAAACTTTCTGAAACCTCCAGCAGATGTTTGAAACTTTGAATTTTCACAAAATTTCATCAAATGTAGATGGAAAGCTGAAATTTACTCTACACTCCAATTTTAACACTTTCTGAAGACTACTTCAGGTGGGTTAAAGTCATTTTAGATCCTCCAGCGACTTTTTTGGAAATTACTGGAGCCTCCAGTAGATTTTTGAAACTTGAAATTTCCCCAAAATTTCATCAAACTGAGATGGAGAGTCGAAATTCATTCTGCAAACCAATTTCAATACGCTACGAAGTTGACTGTTGGTGGATTTCAAGTCCTTTTGGAGCCTCCAGCGACTTTTTGAAAGGTTGTATGGTTTTTTTTTTTGGAAAATTGAAATTTCCTAAAAGTAGCTGGAAGCTTCAAAACCATTTGAATCCACTACGTAGTCATACATTAATGTTGGGGAAATTTCAAGTTTCAAAAATCTACTGGAGGCTCCAGTAATTTTCAAAAAAGTCGCTGGAGGCTCTAAAATGGCTCGAACCCACCTGAAGTCGTCTTCAGAAAGTGTTAAAATTGGAGTGTAGAGTAAATTTCAGCTTCCCATCTCAGTTTGATGAAATTTTGTGAAAATTTAAAGTTTCAAAAATCAGCTGCAGGCTCCAGTAATTTCCAAAAAAGTCGCTGGAGACTCTAAAATGACTTGAACACACCTGAAGTCGTCTTCAGAGTGTGTTAAAATTAGTTTGCAGAATAAATTTCGACTCTCTATCTCAGTTTGATGAAATTTTGGGGAAATTTCAAGTTTCAAAAATCTACTGGAGGCTCCAGGAATTTTCAAAAAAGTCGCTGGAGGCTCCAAAACGACTTGAAATTCACCTGCAGTACTTCGTAGCGTATTGAAATTAGTTTTTAGAATAAATTTCAGCTTTACAACTCCAATTTGATGGAATTTTGTGGGAATTCCGAGTTTCAAAAATCTTCTGGAGGCTCCAGAACTGCCCAAAACGGGTTGAAACCGTTTCCAATCGATTTGGCATGTCGAAAATAGGTTATATCTCAAATTTCAGCTTTCTTGGTCTATTTGGTAAGATTTTGATTTTTTCCCTCATTTTTGGCCTAAATTCGATTTTCAAAAATTGACCAAAAATCGAAAAACGCCATTTAGCACTTGAAATTTGGACAGGTGATAAATTTTTGGATAATCTTTCGATTTACCTTTGTAAAGTTTGAAAAATTTCGTGCAAGTCCTGTGCTGATTCGGCTGACCTGTCAATCAAAATGGCCGCCATTTTGTAAGTAAGGCTAACTTTTTTTCGGGCAAGTTTAACTCGGGTTTTTAAAAATTTTCAAACTGCTTAATCGCTGGGAGGGGGGATCGTTTATTGTCATATCAGGCTAGTTTTGGGTCTAGGTGTTCCGATTTTACTCGAGCATTTTTTTGCCAGCTCCTCAAATTTAGAAATGAAATAAAAAACAAATTAGTCATTTTCCCAAAAATACCCCAATATTTTTCAGAAGGGGGAGTCTCAAAATTTTTGTTCCGTGATTTAAAAATTTTATAAAAAGATAAAAGTGGGGCAATTTCTCGAATTTTCGATTTTTTTCACTACTTAGGAAAGCGTTTTAATTTTTTTTTCAATTCAAAATTTTCAGATATTTAGATCTTTTGCCCCAAATTTAATCACTAACAGGGAAAATTCTTGGATGTTTTTGGAAGAATTATTCAAGATTTGATCATCTTTAATGAGTTACAAATATGAAACAATTGGACATTTTCACACAAATTATTAAGCAGTTTTTTTTTTAATTTCCACTTCGTAGTACCATAAATGAGCAGTTTCCAGTTTCTGAATATTTCTATTCGTGATACCTACTTTTCAATTAATTATTATCTAATTATTATTGATTTCCAACAGACTTTGGCCGAAATCGATAGATGGGGTATCGATATATTTAGGATATCTGAATTATCGGATAACAAGCCATTGACAGCTGTCGCTTATACAGTCTTTCAAGTGAGTACAATACAAAATACCTACATAATTTTACTACACCTATGTACCTACGCGTATAAGAGTAAAAACAGAACGTTAAGTAACAGTTGTGACTTTGCGAATAAGTGAAACGCTATGTCTCTAATGAATGGGGTTATTTAGTATTCTGTAAATGCGTAAATAAGTAGTTGAATAGAGAGCATGTGGGACGTAGATGGTAGATTTAAAGCCAGTCTGCGAGCAATATTTAAGATTAAGCTGTCGAGCGTTGATAGTTTTCTGCGTTATTATCGGTAAAATGTTACTAAATATTGACTTTGCTAGGTTTTCTTCTCTTCTTCGCATCTTGTTAGAGTCTATCGATTGTATAAACGTATAACTTTACGCAAAGTTTCTCTAATGAAGGCGCGAGATTTGAAATGCGACGCATTGGAGTAGATCTGTGAAGGAAAAAATTTATTAGGTGTAAATGTAAAATGTAAAAATAGTACCTAACTAAATCAAAGTTTGGATTCAGGAGATACCTGACCACGATTAAAATTCAAAAGGATTCGGTTTTTGTCTCACACAAAGACGATGTCAATCTCGAAAAAATTTAATATCTCGTAGTGTTTCTTGCGAGTAGGTGCAACATGCAAAGAGTAGAGAGCAGAAACTTTGCGGATGACGCTGGCAGTATTTTTGAAAAAGTAATAAATTACGTTTCGATTTATACGATATTATTTTTCGAACTATTTACTACTGTTACCAGATATAGCAAATCGTACGCAAAATCGTGTGTACTATGTTAGTATATACAAATCGCAAACGAATATCATATATTGTTGGTGTAGTTACCTACTGTACGACCTCTAAGCACCTACACAGGGTCTCGATTGAGTAACTATTTGAACCGCGCGCTGTAAAACATACTCGTTAATAATAATCGCATCTTCGGTGTGATTTACGCGATTATATTGGTCGTATTTGGTGCTTAAATGCGGAACAGTCCATATAAATAGGAGTATTTTTAGTAATACATACATTATAAAGTATCTTTTCTCACGTATCAATTAACGTCGTGGATCTGAAAAGACGTGCAAAAATTTCGATGTCGATTACAAATAGGTACATGGTGAGGGATATTAATTCACGCCCAACACAGCTAAATATTAATATAGTAGTGGTGAAAGTTGGACGTTTCATTATGTAGAAGAGTTTTCAAAATGATCATTTATAATTCCCTGCTCAGTGGCCATTTTTTATTCCAAGAGCAAATACGAGTAATTGGGCTAGAAATAAAGAAAATGACGAAATAGGTACTGAAAATATCATTGAAACTCGAGGTGTCCAATTCGAAAAATCAAAAATAATCGATAGTATAATAGCTGAATTTTCTCACCCTCGAATCATGGTCGTGTAAAAAATTCGATAAAAAAGTGCCGAGTAAATAAAAACGTAATTTACTAATGGTCAACCCACCCTGTATACATTTTCATCTGTCTGAAAGTTTAAACTTGGCGGTAAAAAGTTTGAACGCTCTGCACCGACTGATCCGTCTTTGTAAACGTAAAATGAAAAACTGTTTCGCTTGTCAGGCTCGTCTTTTAAATCCTGCCACAATGAAACTGGGGCTTGTTCGTTGTTCCATTATAAAACTATCAAAAGCTCGGTGTGAATTTATCAAACGTTGCGCCGAAAAGCCCGAATCCCTTTTAATGAATTTATTCTCGAGTATGAATTCGGTGACAGCTTAATAAGTTCTTAGAAATGTGTACACGTCACCTTAACATTTCCTCTCGGTTTATTTTTTTGGTCTTTTCAAAAAGTGGAATTAAGTTGGTTCGGGATACTTAATACTTACTTGCGGGAGATGACGATGACGTCGTCGCCGTCGCGTCGTCGACATCGGCGCAGCGTCTCCAAATATAATGAGGTTTATCCAGTTTGACTTTGAACACTACTTCCGGATATGGAGAAACGACAGAGTATTTTATGCACGAGTACATACAATACTGATGTAACAGTTCTGGGATATTCCTTTTCAAATCGTCGAGCTTTTTCATTTTTGCACTTTGAAGTTGGCGATTTTTTTTTACTATCTTTTATAGGTAGGTGTAAGTATGAATATGGACCTCCTTCGTGAGAGGTGACCAATGACGTGAACCGCAGTTCTCAAAGTGCATTTGTAAGGGAAACAGGGGTACTCAAAGCTCTGAGGAAAATAAGAATATCGAATACAAGTTAAAGAGAGCTCAACTTGAAAGTTTCAGTGAGAAGAACAGGGGGTTTTTTAGTACCCATAGAGACATTTTTTAATAATTTGTTTAATTTTTGTTCATCAGAAATCAAGTAGAGAGAAACGATACGATTAGTACAGTCATTTTAAATTTTTTATTCGGACTAAATCCTACAAAAGGGTTTTTTGCGGGATACTGTAGTGGAAGGGGTCCTATTTAACATACTAAAAGTCCCACCCCGTACCCCGCGTGCGTCGCGTGCTAGAGCGTGAAAAGTGTCCCGCCGCGGCGTTTTTTGCGATTTTCTCGCGAGGGTTTGATTTTACGTCGAAAATGGCTTTATTTTTGTGTTCTACGTCAAATTTCCGATCTATTGATATATCAACTGCCCTTCTACCCCCAAGGGGGGTGGGGCCAGAACCATTCAAATGAGAGGGGTTTTCTAAAAAAAAACAAAAAAGCTATCGGCGCATATGGGGGATGAAATGGTCCCGGAGAGTGTTCGAGTTGATACCAGCATGGAAGGTGGGTACCATCGAGAAACTTCCGCGTGAAAAATTTCAGATCCACGCCCCCTCCCCTTTTTGGGGAGCCCCCTTTTTCTGAAATTTCAATAACACTTTTCTCAGCCCCATTTCAACCGATTTTGAAAATTTTTCAGTATGTTATGTATATCCTTAGTAAGTATCCCTACAAAAATTTTCAACCCCCTCCCCTCATATTTACCCCTCAAAATGGAGTTTTTTTATATTTTTTATGCCTATTAACAATCAATATTGCGAGGTAAAATTTTGGAAACACGTTTTTTGGATGTATTTTCGGCCCCCAAACATCATATACTGTTTTAGAAATTTTTGCTTTGGTGCGCCGTGGTGAAAAATTGGATGAATGTGTTTTAGGGGGGGTAGGGGGTGAAATGGGAATTTTGAAAAAAATAACTATTAACGAGTAGGGTGTCGTTTTCATATGATTCGATACCGCTGAGAACGAATATGACTTCAGATTTTCTGCTACACTCACCTGGCCCCCTCCAGAGCCCTCGCCCCCCTCAATTTTCACTATTTTGGAAATAAAGTTATTTTGATGAAATTGGTGTCGTTTTCATATGATTCGATATCACCGAGCACGAAGATGACTTCGAATTTTCTGCTACACTCTCCTAGCCCACTCCAGAGCCCCTCAGCCCCCTCAATTTTCATTATTTTGGAAATAAAGTCATTTTCATATTTTGATTATCTCGCGAAATAACGCGTTTTTCGACAAAGTTGTTATACAAAAAATGTTCTCATATAATTTCCTATAAGAATGGTTCTTATCATGTTTTTGAAAAAAACGCAATTTAATCTCCCAAAACTAGTGAGTGTGACCTTGAAAAACTTCACTCTGATGTAACTATTTTAAAGATAGTGAAAATTGAGGTCGGGCTGAGGGCTGTGGAGAGAGCAAGGTGAGTGCAGCAGAAAATGTGAAGCCATATTCGTGCTCAGATACATCGAATCATATGAAAACGACACCAAAATAACTTTATTTCCAAAATAGTGAAAATTGAGGGGGGCGAGGGCTCTGGAGGGGGCCAGGTGAGTGTAGCAGAAAATCTGAAGTCATATTCGTTCTCAGCGGTATCGAATCATATGAAAACGACACCCTACTCGTTAATAGTTATTTTTTTCAAAATTCCCATTTCACCCCCTACCCCCCCTAAAACACATTCATCCAATTTTTCACCACGGCGCACCAAAGCAAAAATTTCTAAAACAGTATATGATGTTTGGGGGCCGAAAATACATCCAAAAAACGTGTTTCCAAAATTTTACCTCGCAATATTGATTGTTAATAGGCATAAAAAATATAAAAAAACTCCATTTTGAGGGGTAAATATGAGGGGAGGGGGTTGAAAATTTTTGTAGGGATACTTACTAAGGATATACATAACATACTGAAAAATTTTCAAAATCGGTTGAAATGGGGCTGAGAAAAGTGTTATTGAAATTTCAGAAAAAGGGGGCTCCCCAAAAAGGGGAGGGGGCGTGGATCTGAAATTTTTCACGCGGAAGTTTCTCGATGGTACCCACCTTCCATGCTGGTATCAACTCGAACACTCTCCGGGACCATTTCATCCCCCATATGCGCCGATAGCTTTTTTGTTTTTTTTTAGAAAACCCCTCTCATTTGAATGGTTCTGGCCCCACCCCCCTTGGGGGTAGAAGGGCAGTTGATATATCAATAGATCGGAAATTTGACGTAGAACACAAAAATAAAGCCATTTTCGACGTAAAATCAAACCCTCGCGAGAAAATCGCAAAAAACGCCGCGGCGGGACACTTTTCACGCTCTAGCACGCGACGCACGCGGGGTACGGGGTGGGACTTTTAGTATGTTAAATAGGACCCCTTCCACTACAGTATCCCGCAAAAAAACCTTTTGTAGGAATTAGTCCGAATAAATCCTCTCATTTCATCTAAAATGACTGGACTAGATTTTTTAATTTTTTCAAAGTATTTCCAGCAGTGTCATTTGACTTTAAAATGTCACTGGCGCAAGCGAGTATGTGGAGGGGGGGGGGCAATTTGGAACATAAAATACTGAGAAATTGTCAGAATCTTATTTTATGGGTTCGAAATTGCTCATCTGCGAGAATAAACCATAAAGTTGGATTTGCAGGTAAAAATTCCGACAAGGTGACGCGATTTAGCGGCATTGTGGTGAAAATTGGACCCATTCCACTTGCAGTTGGATGTGGGCCTGAATTTGCAAAACCTATAGTGGAGATGGAAGGGGTTACAGTGACAGTGGTTGCAGTAGTTGAGGTCGTTGCACCGGGCGTCATTTTTTTGAAAATTTCCTGGTTTTGGCACCACTTTGTAGTTTTGGTACGAGGTTGCAGAGGGGAGAGTGAGATAGACCTTCTTATGCACCTATTTGGTAGCAAATTATATTGATTCGCGGCTGTGATGATATGTACCCCTGTCCCTGTGGTAGCTCACTGAAGAGCTGTACAGGCTTCTGCGTCGTGGCTAACTTAATGGCCATATACAGGCTGTGGTCCTATCTCTGTTGTGGCCAACTAAATGGCCGTACAGACTTCTGTGTAGTGGTCAACTGAATGGCCGAGCACAGGCTGCTTAATGCCTGTCTTCAGTGGTGACCAACTGAATGGTCGTACGGACTTCCTTGTAATGGCCAACTGAATGGCCAACAAGGGAGATGGAGTCGCAAAAGAAACGAGTACTTTAAACAGTGAAGTTTATTCCGCCAAGTTTCTAACATAGACTAGTTTCTAAGCTGGATACAGCTTATATACATATACAGTAAAAGCTCGTTATAACGCTCTTCAAGGGACCGGAGAAAAAGAGCGTTATAAGCCAAAGCGCGTTATAACCAAAAGTCTTGTTTTAACGCTGATTAGCGTTATACCGCGAATTCTCGTTTTAAAGTGAAAAAAGTGTTATAAAGAAAGTCAAAACAATGTACATATAGGTAAACTTGTAATTAATATTTCGAATTTAAATGCATATACACACGAACACGTATCTTTGAGTGGGAGACTACCCAGAAAAGTTTTGAGCTCGCTAGCGATTCAAGGAGATGATCAGAGGTCCTCAAAGTGTAGGGTCATTTTTGGAAGAAACGTATTTTTTTTTTTTTTTTTTTGCCATGTTATGGTAGTTTAACTCGTGCAGTCCTTCGGTCATCCTCCCTCAAAAGTTGCAATTTCAGCTAGATTTCAATTCTGGCGTTATTTTTTCGATTTGATTGAAGTTAGAGATGAGTGTCGATGTCGATTCGCGAATTCACGCAAAGTTTGTGATAAGACATTTTTATATTGTGAATATTTTTCAACTCAAATTTTCCATTCATTATTTTTCGCATAAAAACACATAAAAACTAGTCATTGAATGCCTTAAATCAACGAATTTGAACGATAATTGTCGAAATTGTGATAAGACATTTTTATATTGTGGATATTTTTCAATATTCAAATTTTCCATTCATCATTTTTCGCATAAAAACACGTAAAAAGTAGTCGTTGAATGCCTTAAATCAACAACATTGAACGATAATTTTCGAAATTTCATAGCGTTAAAACGCGATTTTTAGATGCTCAAGAGCGTTATATCACGATTAATTTTACATTGATTTAAATGGGGATGTCAAGGGACCAGAAGAAATCAGCGTTATAACGAAATCAGCATTATATCCGAAAGCGTTATAACGAGCTTTTACTGTATTCAAAAACCCTAGCTTGAAACCTTTTTGTGATAACGTTGTTTTGTAATGTAGATGGTTCAACCAACCAGCTTACAGAAAACTGTATGAGAAAAAAAGTTCAGTTTAGTGTGTTCTACCCTATGGTATTACATCGTGATACATATAGAAAAACAGAAAGTTCGAAATGCATATGTATCACTGTACCATATGAGGGTGGATGTGGAATGCGTCAGACTCGCAAGAACCGCTTTCAGATACCTGGAGTTCCATTAAGTCCAGTCAAACATAATACAAAGGCATCTCACATTGTCTGATGCGATCACACATACTAGGTACCCCTACAGTACAAACAGTGAAAACTTTCAACTTTTGCCAGTTTGTAGCCCATAGAAATGCTATTAGAAGATTTAGTAAAAATCAATGTTTCTAAAACATTTTCTTGACCTTTTTCGCCAGATTTTCGCAAATTTTAACCCCAGACCCACCCACTTGCTTTCTAGCATTTTTCATGCTAATTAGCCAGATATGATTCGGAAAATTCGCTAAATTCGAAAATTTGAAAAACAAAAACGTAGGTATGAAATTTATTAAATTGGCGAATGTATTTGGTCTAAAAATTGGCACTACTGCGACTCTAATACATTTCTCCAGTTTCAGGAATAATACATATCTTTCAATATTTTTGGAAGGGAGAGTTGTAAACAAAAATGTTGAATAGGTAATTTTGAACGTTCAAAAACGATTTTCCCATTTTCAAGTGATAGAACATTACAAGTGTTCTTGAATTTTGATGGTAATGTCTTTTGGTACTGGGCTATTTTTCCCAAAACAGATTGGATAGGGGTAGAGCGGAAAAATCACCCCGTTTTCAAAAATTCCCTTCTCTCTGAGGACCCCTATCCTATCTCTCTTCAAGGGGCAGCTCGGAAGCTGAAATTTTTTTCGAGTGCTTTAAACTCAAAATCAAGGTTTGCTTTGAATTTGATCGAAATTTTCCTCCATTTTTTTTCTCGCAATCCATATTGCCAGAATTGCAAGTACCTACATAATTATATTTTTGGTGCTTGTAGCTCATTGTTTTCCATACCATGTTGGTATTTCGATTTTTCACTTGTGTCCGCCACCCGTACGAATTAACCAAGTACATACGTGATTTTTTACACCGCATTGCCATCATAATGTATCTACTCGTATTTGCGCATACCCACACTTTATCATAGGTACTCGTTTCCTATATTTCCATCAACTGTAAACAGTGTTGTAGGTAGGTATTTGTATGTTCGTAGTGCAATGCACCCAGCACCCAGCTGTTGTAGTACCTCTAAAAAAATATACGTATATACTAACTCGAGTACCTATTTTTACATATGTGGCGCAAAGGTACCCTGAATTTGTTTCTACCCACATCGAGCTAACGTAGTCGAGTGAAATGCTGAACCGTGAAAAAGAAATGTATTAGATAAACTTTTGAATTAACGTCGCGTCGGCGGCGTCGCCTTGTTAGCTTTCAGACATGTAAACAATTAGGTAGGTACCTACAAATAAACGCGCATTTGCCATTCGCCATTGCCACTGAACTCGACGTACGGTACCTAATGTAAATGTAAAACGCAGGTACTCGTATACTCTGTATAAATACATGTGAGACGAGATGCTTACATTACTCTGTTTTTTGTACGTAGACGTACAGTACACCCATCAATACTCTTCGCTTCCCCTCGCCTCACCTTGTCATAAAACCACGCGTGTGGAAAAACTACGTATTAACCGCGTGTTTGAAAATCCAACAAAACACCAACTCGATACGATTACTAGAAAAGTACAAGTACCTCTACCTCTACCTACCTCATAATACGTATGTCGTGTTTTCCCTACCTATGGTACATCTACGAGTACTCTACTCGTACCTCATTCATTCAACTTGAAAATTTAGTAACGTTCAAAAGTTATAGTCGTTCTCGTTATATGTAGGTACCTAGGTAGAGGTACCTCGAGACAAACTCAACACTAGGCACTATTGGCTGGTACTATAGATAGGCAACGTCACGTCAGAGACAAATTCTGATTCAGCTTCATCATTTGCGTTTTAATCCTTTTTAAAACGTGAAACGTTCGTATATTAATGCAATTATCAATAACTTTCGTAGCATTCGATGTTTGAAATTCGAATACTGTACCTAGTCAACCAATTCGCAGGTATTGATTTACTAATCCACGAATGTGGGAATGTGGGCTGTGAAATGTAAATATAACACGAGTCTTGTACCATCTATTATCTCAAATTCGCGAAAAATTGAGAGATTCATTAGGACATATGCAACGTTTGTAATGATAATGAATTTCGGTATCTCGAGTGGCTATAAGAGAAGACCCACGGTTCCTACGTAATCCCTTTACTCAATTCGTGAGCTTAAACTTCATCCGAATTTGACCAGTTAGTAATAAAACGCGAATACGAGTAGGCCTAATAATTATAATCGAGCTTTTTTCTCATTCAACTTTATACCTATATTTGAACGATAGTCATTTGAAAGATGGAAATTGTTTCAAGAACGACAATTTCGGTCGTAAGCACGCAGTTTCAAAAGGTAGAAAAAGATGTTAGCATTTTTCGTTGATAAAAGGAGACATACGTTGGCACTACAAATTTCTCTGTGAAATAATCGGGCCTTTTTCGATCACTTCTTTTCTAAAGGCACGCCAATTTTCGAAAGTTGATAGTTTTTAATTTTTTCCAGCCCCCCCCCCCCCCAAACATCCAAAAATAATTATTTTCGCGTTTTTAAAAATCCTCATTTTGTTCCAGCGTCAATTTTTGGAAAATTTGTCGAGTGTCGATTTTTTTTTGGGGGGGGGGGGTGTCAAAAAGCGTCAATTTTTGGCAAAATAGTCGAGAAGTACCCATTTTTGCACAATTGTTGAAAAGTGTTAATTTTTTTTCAAAATTTTCAGAGTGTTCATTTTTGGTAAAATTGCAAAAAGGGACCAATTTTTGCGAGAATTGTGAAACAGTCCTGTTCTTGCCAAGATAGCTCAAAAAAATCCTGTTTTTGCTAAAATTGTCAAAAAATTCACGTTTTTTATGAAAATTATAAGAGAGTGTCAGTAGGTATGTAAATCTTGATTAGAATTGCAAAATAATTCAAAAATAAGTAAAAACGCATCGATTTTGGTAAAAATTACCAAAAGCAGGGCATACAATTTTATGAAATTTGACAAACTCCAGCAAAAATTGTATGAAACAAATTGAAATGCATTAAAATCTTTGCAAATTAACAAAAAAAGATGAAATTGCAGTAAACGTGATAAAATTGTGCGATATGAAAAAACAAATTAAATTATTGAAATCTCTGCCAAGATTAAGCGATCAAAATTTTCAGGAATATTGCAAAAAAAAAGCTGGTAAAATGGCTTGAAGACACGAATGGTTTGTTAAAATCATTGAAAATCACTAAAAAGTTACGAAACTTTGTTTAAATGCACATTTTAGTAAAAGTTGTAGAAATATCGGATTCGGACTCCCCCCTTACTTGATTCCTTCACTTTGGAAATATTATAGCCCAACTTTTCATCCACTTCGAGGTATTTAAAAATGAAGTCGAGTCTGATGGGAAAGCAAATGACTTGTGAGATGCGTAAAATTCCTGCTTGCATATGAAGATGAAAGAAGCACCACCGCCGGCGCGGCGTTGGCGCGAAATTCTCTCGGTCGAGTTTTTAAATTAATCTTTTCTCTATACATACTTACTTTAAATTGTTTGCTACAAGTTTTGAGCGGCGAGTCAACTTTTTGATTCAAGTTGCGCGCATACTGTATTTCGTAACGCTTTAAGGCATATAAGCCGGAAAGCGGTAGCGGTAAATCCCAGGCGTTTACAGGAAGTTTGAGGAAGGCGAGTGAAGAAAACAAAAAAATGAATAAAACATTGTCACGTATACGAGTATAGTTATAGGGAGAAGAAGAAAGAACGCTCGACACTGGCGATGGCGCGATATTGCATTAAATAAATAACGAAAATATGCCTTCTAAATCAATCATTCGGAGGGCGGGGGGAAGGTGGAGCTGGAGCATTTTCTCGCCTCGTCGCAAGTTGCGCCAAGTTTAATAAAAATATTTTCAAATTTACATTTTTCCCCATTCCCCCCTTTTTTTTGTCACCTCGCCTACCTCCACAGCGTGCAGCGTCTCGGTTATTTCAAGATGAGAATTTTTTACATTGGAAATGACCTTGACTAGAGTACACTTGAGTAGATATAAAATGTATTTCCTGGCACTGGAGTAAGAATTCTTACAATACTTTTTAAATTCAAAAGTATGTGGAAACTTATGTGAAAAATTTCACATAAACCTTCACATAGTTTTTCATTCAATCAAATGCAAAAATATTTACAAAACTTAGATATTGAAATGAAATGCAAAATTTTTTGCAATACTTAAACATTTCAAACAAATGCAAAAATTTCATCAAAACTTGAACATTTCAATGAAATGCAAAAATTTCATCACAACATTACCATTATACCACTAGTTAAAGAAAACATTATCACTTAATAAAGTGACAACACAAACATCAGCACCTTTATCATAGAAACTGATTCTTTTAACTAATGCACCCACCAGATGTGGAGGTTGTTATTGAAGAGAAATTTTTGCATTTGATTAAAACAAATTGACATTTTTTTTTTCTTTCTATTATAAAATAAATAATGAACACTATTGAAAAGAGCCACCTTGAATTAATAAAAGATTATGTAAATTGGTATGATGTTTCAAGTAATCAAAAACTATCAGAAGATTTCATAAGGGAATTCAAAGACAAAGTTGATTGGGAGGGAATTTCAGAATATCAAAAACTATCAGAAGATTTCATAAGGGAATTCAAAGACAAAGTAGATTGGGAAGAAATTTCAAGATATCAAGATCTATCTGAGTATTTCATAAGAGAATTCAAAGATCAAGTAAATTGGGAAAGGATTTCATGGCGTCAAAAACTATCAGAAAACTTTATAAGAGAATTCAAAGATGAAGTAGATTGGAGTGAAATTTCAGGAAATCAAGCACTATCAGAAAACTTTATAAGAGAGTTCAAAGATCAAGTAGATTGGCATTGGATTTCAAAACATCAAACACTATCAGAAAACTTTATAAGAGAATTCAAAGATCAAGTAAATTGGGGAATGATTTCAAAACATCAAACACTATCAGAAGATTTCATAAGGGAATTCAAAGACAAAGTAGATTGGGGAGGAATTTCATGGCATGAGATGCTATCTGAAGATTTCATGAGAGAATTCAAAGACAAAGTAGATTGGTATAGAATTTCAAGGTATCAATATTTATCAGGAAATTTCATAATAGAGTTCAAAGACAAAGTAAATTAGTGCGCAATTTCAGAAAATGAAAAACTACCAAAAGAACTTAAAGACATAGTAAATCGCAATATTTCAAAAGGCTTAATTGAACATATTTTATGTAACTTAGACTCAAGTAATATTCATATTGTCAGACTTTAATGATGTGAATAAAAAACTTTTTTATGAAAAAATTTTTCATAAAAGATGTAAGATTAATTTACAACAGCTCTATTTGTGAAAGGGTTATAAGTAGAAACAACATTATAAATAGTTACAATGTGTATTACTGTATCAGCAGAAAGAGCTTCCTTGAATCTAAATTTTAATTTTACGTTTGTGGTACTCTCCTTTATGCTTTCAGGTTGGCAGGTACAATCAATAGCTATTATGGGATATTTGTTGACATAATCATTTAAAGAACAAATTGGCTTCCCTTCATTACCATAATAAGCTAGTTTGAAATTTTTAAACATTTGATAAATTTTATTATAATCATTTTCTGAACTATTT
Source organism: Planococcus citri (assembly GCF_950023065.1). Lineage (NCBI taxonomy): Eukaryota > Metazoa > Arthropoda > Insecta > Hemiptera > Pseudococcidae > Planococcus > Planococcus citri. The sequence goes on along the minus strand of NC_088679.1, from coordinate 82,156,293 downwards.
ATATTTAGTTCAGTTTTAGGATAATGTTCATTATTGTTGAGAACAGCTTGAACGTTTTCAAGTCCACATAAATCAAATTGACTATTATCCACTTTGATGTTATCATTTCTATTTTTTTGCATCCCAATAAGAATAAATATTGGATTCCCATCACAAGTATATTCACATGTATACTTTTTTGTTGTTATACCAGTTTTAAACTCATATCCCCAATGTCTAAAAATTTGTGGTAAATCTTTTGAAGCCAGTATTTGTTTTAGACATTTGTTTTCCATTTCTCTTCTCAATTTTACCTGTGACATTATTAGTGCAACATCTGTAAATTTTATAGTAATAGTATGTTCATTTGCAAAAGTACTATCAACTTGAAACATATTATTATAATTATTGAGATGGGTTTTTGTTAACCTTAATTCATGTGGGACGTGAAATACATAATCCTTGTGATCCTCATGATAACCAAATAGTGTTTCTAAAGGATCATACAAAGTAAAATACCCAGATTTGTTCAGAACATTTGAGTTTGGAGAGGAGATATTCCAGCCTCCATCATTGTAAATCGAATCAGAACCAAATGAAACAATTCCTTTCATAGTAGTAACCACACCTGGCTCTTCAACTGAATCTATTATTTTATCACATTCCAAATATTCAATTTTTGAAAATAAATGTGGTAGTGGATTAGTAACAAATGATATTTTTTTCAAATCAAGTTCTGCTACAGCACTCTTGTCAGAATTTTTAGTCACTGTAACAATTCCTTTCACAAGTAATCCACTTCTATGTGGATGGGTAATGACATCTTCATTGTATGTTCTTATACGAATTTTACTATTTCCTTTATTTATGTCATCTTGTGGAGAGGGTCTGTAGACTACAAAGTCTTCACTTTCAATGTAATTTTGTATCATATTTATAATAGGAAAAATTTTTTTTATTAAAACTTGGATTTTAAAAGTTCTTCATTATAGAATTTCCCTTCAATTTCTTCACCATCAGTATCTTTAATAGAATAAGTTACAGGAGTTGTGTGAAATATTTCATCAACTACAAAAATTTCTTTAGTCCAGTTATTCTTGTACTTGTTATCAAAAACTTTTTTATATGCAAAAATTCTAACTCTATCTCCCTGCTTAAATTTCTGATTCGATTTACATTTGGGTTTATTTTTGTTAAATTTCATCAAAATTTCTTCTGCATTATCCTTATCAACTTTAATAGGTGGCATACCAATAGTTCTATGAACATCTTTTGTGTTATATTCTTCTAGTATTTTAGGTAAAATATCAATCCATCTGAAATTCTTCCTCATCTCAAAATAAATTTTCAACTTTTGATTTAATGTTCTGTTGAAACGTTCAATTATTGCAGACTTTTCCTCATTATTGGTATGATACATTTTAATGTTGTGTTTTTTCAGCATTGTCTTGAAAGTTTGATTTACAAATTCTCCACCTTTGTCCACATGAAGTAAATTGGGTTTTCTTTTTGAGATTTTCAAAATATTTTCAAAAGCATCTGTAGCTGCTTTACCTGACTTATTCTTCAAAGGTTCAATCCATACAAATTTAGAAAATGTATCTTCAACATTGAGCATATATTTAAAACCATCATTTTCTTTGGAATATTTGTCCATAATTAATAAATCAGCTGCCCATAAATCGTCAATACCTTTGGTTACAATACTTCTTTTATAAAATTTTTTCCTAATAGGTGCATGTAATTCTTTAGCTTCTTCCATTTATTTATTGTATATAAAAAAATCCTTTAAAACTTTGTTTAAAAATTTCATTCACATTATCACAATCTTTATCAATTACTAGAAAGCCATACTTAGTTTTCCAACAAATATTGCACATTTCCAAATATTCATCAAATGTTACTAAATGTGAGACATGATTATCGTAAATGTGTCTCGAATTTCTAAGATCTTGCATAAAAATTGCCAGTAAATTAAAATTATCTCTTATACATTGTTTTGGACATTTTGAATAGGATTGAGCTAGATAAAAGCAAGAAATATTGTAATGTCTTCCTCTCAGATAGAAATTTGCTATTTTATCTTGAGGGTCTGTCAAAACATCGTCAAAAATTATAACTGAATTTGGTTTCATTTCTTCAGGTTCTTTCAAATCTTGAGGTAATATAGTACTAAAACCAATGTTCTGTTCTGGTGATGTTCTGTTGATAATATCTATTATGTTTTTCAATCGAATATATTTTTCTTGATGAGATGTTTTTGAGCAAAGATAAATATGGGTATATGTATTTATTTCCATTAGAATTTGAATTAAAAGATTGGTTTTACCACAACCTGATGGACCAAATATACCAGCTCGAATTACATTTGGAAAATTTCTATTATATCGTGGACCCACCTCCTTGTAATCATAATTTTCAATTTCAATAGGTATATCACTTTTAACTACTTTTATAATACGTTTTTTCTTCATTTATATTAGGATTTTTTTTTTGTATTATAAATATGAGATTTGATTTAATAGGCGAACGTAAAGGAGAAACTTTATCTTCTTACATTCACACAATATTTAAAAATAGAGTTAATCTGTGTTCTAATAAACTCTATGGAGTTTGTTTACTCATTCTTAGTCTCTTTAATTCTTTAATGAATGTAAGAAAACATAACAACAGGTTTGATCTTGTAGATGATCAAGGAAATCACGAGGAAATTTATATTCCAGAAGGTGCCTACGAAGTTACGGATATTATCAACGCTATAAGAGATAAAAAATTCAACTCTTTATATAATGTTGAGAGAAAAAATATACGATTTGATCTTTCAGAAGATGAAAAGAAGATGATACCAGTTCCAGAAGGAATTTATGATGTGGATAATCTAGAGAGTACAATCAAAGCAAAGGAATTTGATAAACTAAATACAATAATACAAAAAAGGGAAGATTTACATCTAGATAAGTTATTAGATAAAGAGTGTCGTCATTACATTCACATTCCTGGAGATAAGTACAAAGTAGAAGATATCTTACAAGCAATTAAAGAGAGAAGGTGTGCAGCAGATAAATTAAAAATGAATTTGACACCATATACTCATAAAGTAAAGATAATATCTGAAGGTAAAAAAGTTGACTTTAGTGTACCCAACTCTATTTGTAGAGTTTTGGGTTATAGTGAAAGGGTTTTAGAAAAAGATGTAACACATCATTCAGATAGAATGATTGACATTTTTCCTCTTACTGCTATTCAAGTAAAATGTAATTTAGTGAATACAAATTATGAAAATGGAGAAGGAGGAGGTGGTGTAATATACTCCCACCCCTGGTCAGCTCCAACAGGTGAAAAATATTGGATAATCCCATATCACTACTTATACTATGAAATAAATACACATTCTTTCAGGGAAATTGTAGTTCAGATTGTAGATCAAGATGGTAATCTGTTGGATTTTGGTGATGAAAAAATTTATGTAGCATTGGATATTAGAGAAATGTAATTTTAAGAGAAATTCTCTTAAAATACTTAGAACTCAGCTAAAAATTTCAAACAAAGATGTCCACAAATAACTTGATTGAAATTTTGCTTTTGGTCAACATTATAATATACATTCTTTTGAAAATAGTTTAGTACTTCACTAGGAGGTCTTTCACCAAAAGAATCAAAATAAATTATATAATCATCTTTCTTGAAAAAACAAACCCAATGAGATCCAGGTCCAATAGAATCATCTAAATTGATAATCATGCTTTCATTTCTTCCAATTTGTTTTGGTAGTTGATCTTTCATAAACACTCCCCTAAAATAAGGTATACACAATTCCTTTGCATATAATTCCAGTTCCATATTGGATAAGGGTTTAATAGGAATTTTTATTAACCTCCCTTCCTCTTTTTTTTTTTTGCTTTCACATTAACCCCAGCACCTTCAACAGGTTTTCGATGAGAAGCTGGATTTAAATATAACCCCTCACCTTCAACAGGTTTTCGATGAGAAGCTGGATTCAAATATAATCCTCTTCCTACTTTCTTCATAGCTAATTTGATATCTTTAGAATTATTTATAAATTGCAAAACCTTTTCGTTGTTTTCCAAACCTGTACCAGACTTTACTGGTTCCTCTAGTATATCAGTTAGTTGTTTGTGAAGAGGTTTTTCTTCTTTATATCTTTTTTTAACTTCTTCAACTAACTGATTGTTTGCTCTATGATTGCTATAGGCATCAAAACCATTTTTAATTATGGATGATGCCGCAGCTATAGCTGGTAAAGCAGCAACTAGAGCAGGTAAGAAACCTCCAGTTTTATTATTTGTGTTGATAAATTCCAATTGTTTTGCAGACAACTTTATCTTGACTGATTTCTTTTGGGTACGCGCTTTGCTGATTTCCTTCTTTTGATATGTTGTCACTGGTAAATAAGTTTCTTTCATCACACTGTTTTTTGTTCGAATCAATTGTTTGTGATCCAAGTTTAAAGTAATTGGTTTCCCTAACTTTATTCCCTCTAGAATTAACAGTTGCTCTTTTTCATCTAAATTGACAGGAATTTTTTCATAATTTTCCTTTTTCATACCGGTACCAAAGTACCTTTTTGCACCCATGACAGCATCCACAAGCTGAGCTTGTTTTTCCAATTTTTTACTTGTATCTTTATCACGTGCAATATTTGAAGCTTCTCTCTGTAATATATAATCAGCTTCATGAAGTTCAGCAGGATCTTCCATCAATTCATAAGCAACATCATGTCTCCTAGATGCATAATCCAGTTTATTTCTTGGTTCAACTCCTTTCAATATTTGTAAAGTTGGATTTGTCCAGGGTCCAGTAAAATTATGATCTTCTAAATGCATGGGAGGTAATGGAAGCTTCTTTATTGCCCAATTTGCAACTGTACCCAACATACCACTACCTTCTTTCACTTCACCATCAAACATCACCTTGGGAATTCTTTGTCGAATTTTGTCATTCAATATAGTTTTAAAGTTGTTACTATTCATGTTTATTACAGAAAAAAAAATATCATTTCTTCTTTTTGCGTCTAATCACTTTTTTTCTAAATTTCCAAATACTTTTCAAGAGAATCGTCATCAAGAAAATACATGTTTTCATATTTTGATGCTGGGAGCTTGTTCTCCCACTTTGTGTATTAGAATTATTTCCTTCACTACTACATGGAGAGTCACTATTCATTTTATAATAGGAAATTTTTTTTTTCAAAGTTCTTTAAGTTCTTGCAAAATCCTAACAATTTCATTTCTTAAATGAGGGTTGGAATTTCCAGCTTTCTTTTCACCATACAAAACAACTAATTTATCAAACAATTCAGGCAAGTTATCCCAATAAATATATTTATCCCCAGATGTGTTGGCATACAAATTCATTTTTTTGAGATGATTTAAAATTGGTACTATTACCTTACCATCTAAAGATCCTTTTTGAATCTCTGAGTAAATTGTGATTAATTTTTCTAGATAACTATCTATGCTATCACTTTGATACAACCCTCCCCCCTTTTTCAGATATTTATCCAGTAAAGGTTTTATTACAGAAATGTATTTGATTCCACAACTTGATTTCACTCTGGAAGATGGATTATTATTTTGTTTATAACTACTGGTTTTATCAATAATTTTCCAAAAATCCTTTAAATCTTCAGAATCATACTCATTTGGATCTGGATTTTTTAATGTCAACAACTGCCATAAACCATGAGTTCCTTTAAATTCAATACCACCTTTAAACTTGATGTTATTACCATTAAAATTAATTTCTTCATTGCCAATCATCCATTTATTAATGTCTAGATCATATCGAATCCCAAAAGTAGTATCCCAAATTTCTTTTTTATCATCAGCAGCATAAAATTGTAAATATTGTTTTGCTATTTCGCCAAGAACATTTTCATGAGAACTATTCCACTCAAGCATATTTTGGGTAGGTTGTGGGAAGGTTTCTGGAAGATTTTGGGAAGGTATTTGGAAGGTTTCTGGAACATTTTGAGTTATTTGGTTTCTAATTTTTTCTAGTGGTGTAATGATTGGTTTAAACTGTTCTTCTAATACTTCTTGCTTATAAATTTTACCTGCTTTACTTGCCTGATACATTGCCTTCAATTCCTTTCTTATATTAACATTTTCATTTACTAAATTGTAATTATTGCTCATTTATAGTAGAAAAATTTTTTTTCCTATTATAAAATGAAGTGTGCTGGTATTATTCTGTTTACCCTTTTTGTATCAACTTTACAAGAACATGATTTATTCTTTAGATCTCAAAAAATAGTCAACAATGAGGGAGTTACACTATTTTGTAACGTTACATTTTCAGAACAAGAATTTGTGTATCAGCTGGAATGGCTTAAAGATGTTCCTTTTGACATTCCAGAACGTTTAAGTATCAATAAATTTGAATATTTGAATTCAACATCGAAGAAAAAGGTTGAGGTTGTATCATTTTTGAAAGTTATAAATGAAGGACAATACATGTGTCGAATTAGAACAAAAAAATTTGGTGAATCTTCAAGTAACTATTACTATGATTATTTGGTAGTGTCGCAGCAAAATTTAAAGAGTCAACAGCATTTGGTGACAAAAACTTGGGTAAAATTGCTTATGGAAACAGAGGGAGTCAATACAAAAATTGAATGTGTTTATAATTTTGAGAAATTTCAGTCAAATAATAAGTGGTTCAATTATAACAATGAATCCATCATTTCTAATGAGCGAATTCGTACCACAGACTTGTTTATTGAAATCAAAAATCTAACTTTTACAGATCAAAATGCGTACAGATGTGTGAGTCCAAACAATGAGTTTTATACAGCTTTAGTGGTTACAAAAAATTATAAAAAGTGGTAATATCTTTTAGAACACTGTTCTAAAAGAACAAAGCAGTTAATTAGATGAATATTTCCATCCTAAAGAAAGGAATATTTTTCTGCATATTTCATCACATTCCCTCTTGTTGCCAAGTGAAATGAAATCTTCTGGATCAAAATTGTGACCATCTTTCAACATTAATTTATGTAAAAGAAATTTCATATTTATAAAGTTTTTTCTATGGCTATTTATCAAATCAAATTGATTGGAAAATTTTTCAAAATCATTTAGAAGTTGTTGTTCTAAATGGGAAATATCACTTGGTTTCTGCCCTGTTAAATTAGAATGAATTAGAATATAATCGTCATAGTGTTTATGATAACCTAGTTCTTTCAAGAAATAAAAAACAGTTGATTTTTTCACTTGTCCAAATGTAGATAAAGCTTCTTGTAAATGTATATAAACCTCTGGACTTATAAAATCAGTTTGTTTTCCTTGATATTTCTCCAAACACTTTTTGAAATTACTTAACCTATTGTAGTTTGAATTTTGTTTCTTGAAGCAATGAGGTTTAGAATTATGTTTGTAGTGAATTACCTCGGCAAAACATTTTTTGCATATTAAAATATTATCTCGATCTTTGAAAAATTCTCGAGTACTTCCACAGTTTTGACACCTTTTGGATGGATAATACTCTTTTTTTGATACATTGCATATGAGACCAAATCTCTGTGAAGCTTCCTTCATAATCTCATAAGGAATGATTTTTTTCATTTCATTCAAATATGTATTCACATTTGTTTTCATCAAGTTTTCTCTCATTCTCAAATATAACATCAATATGCTTTCTGAAAATTGAAACTTGTCCATGTTTTTAAAATCATTCACAACTTCTGGAGAAAGATTTCCATCCTCAATGTTGTATGTTTTCACTCTTTGCTTAGATTCTTGAAATAATTGAATATTGTTCCTTAAAGTATTTGTTATAAATTCATCCAATTCTATAATAGAACTCATTTTATTATAGAAAACAATTCTTTTAACTAATGCATTTTTTTCCTAGATACCCAATCTTTCAATTCACATATGAAATCTTCTGATAGTTCTTGATTTTCTAAGATTTCTTTCCAATCTACTTTGTCTTTGAATTCTCTAATGAAATGTTCAGACAGTTTTTGACTCCATGAAATACATTCCCAGCATACTTGGTCTTTAAATTCTTTAATGAAATCTTCAGCCAGTTTTTGATGGCATGAAATCCAATGCCAATTTACTTGATCTTTGAATTCTCTAATGAAATGTTCAGACAGTTTTTGATGACCTGAAATCCAATGCCAATTTACACAATCTTTAAATTCCATGATGAAATCTTCTGATAGTTTTTGATAACGTGAAATTTCTTCCCAATTTACTTTGCCTTTGAATTCCCTTATGAAATTTTCTGATAGTTTTTGATAACGTGAAATTTCTTCCCAATTTACTTTGTCTTTGAATTCCCTAATGAAATCTTCTGACAGTTTTTGATGAACTGAAATTGCAAACCAATATACTTTGTCTTTGAATTCCCTAATGAAATCTTCTGACAGTTTTTGATGAACTGAAATTGCAAACCAATATACTTTGTCTTTGAATTCTCTGATTAAATTTTCTGATAGTTCCTGATTACTTGAAACATCATACCAATTTACATGAGAGAGTAATAATTTAAGATGCCCCTTTTCATTATTGATCATATTATTATTTTATAATAAGGAAAAAAAAATTTTAACCAAAGTTATTTATATTAGTGAAGAGAGAGTTTTCAAATGTGTGATAAAATTCTGTCTTTCTACTTCTAGTTTATAATGTCCCCAAGGTAAAGTTTCATTGTCAAATATACATCTCTTGTCATCAAATGGAGATAAACCTCTTTTATCTTGTTCAAATGTGTAAATATTATGATTTTTACTTTGTATAATTTTCTGCTTGAAACTCTTTGTTATTTTCTTCTCTAAGCATTCTTTATAATCATTATGGGTGATTTGATTTTTGATTACATATTTCTTCACTCCTTTTGCTCTTTTCTTTTCATCTTCTTCAAATACTTTGATGGAGTACAATTTAGAAGCTAACCCTATGAATTCTTCAATACTTTTTCCTTTCATTTCATCTTTGAATTTACCAATAACTTTTTTATTAACTTGAGGAATACCATATATATTATTCTCAGGATAGTCTGATGTGTCAAATTCATCAATCATTCCTTTCATATCACTGTAAAAGTCTGGCGTTTTTATTGACAAAATTAATGAGTCTGTATCAGTATACAAAAGTTTAACATCATTTTTATATTCTCTCTTCAACCTATAATAGAAATCATACATCAATGTTTTTGAAATATCTAAAATAGAAACACCCACATAAATTGGTTGATTGAAATTGATGTGAGTTTTTTTCATGTGAACAGCTGCAAGATCTTCTGCAAAAAATGTTGATTTTACAAAATTTGGTTTTGAAACATACTTTGTATATTTTTTACCTTCACTAATCAATTTTATATCCACATGATTTCGCACATTCATCATTGTTCTACCAAACACCGAGTTATTCATCAATTTAAAAAAGTCTTTTTCAAATTCATTTTTTGCATTTTGTCTATGCTTTGTATTTTTATCAATATATACTTTCATCCAATCTGATTGGTTGAATTGAATAACTCTGTGAATTTTTTCCAATTTCAAACCTGCTTCAAGAGCCTGTCTAAGATTCAAATAATGTAAAACATATTTCTTCTTATCATATAATGTTGTGAATAATTTAGGAAGTCTATTTTCATCAATAATATTTTCTGCACAATAAGGTAGATCAGAATGATAATCATGTAATGTTTCTGGATAGCTTAAATCAACTTCAAACAGATATCCTTTGCTTTGGTTATCTCTCATTTTCAAAATTCTACTGTAAGTAAAATCGTTTGGATTTGCCCACCAAAACCCTCCATATGGTAAATGTTTACTCATAGCCCATCCATATAAATTATTTGCATCCAAATACTGAATGAATGTTGATTCTTTATTTTTATCAAATTTTTCACCCATGTACTTATGATTGGCTTTTTCATATCTATTTGAACATTGGGAAATTCCACCACGCTTGGCATTTTCAAACATGTACAACATGTCTACATCAGTTATCAATTCCAATTTTTGTTTTGTTGTTTTCAACATGCAATCCCAAGCAAATCCGGGGGTAGTATAATACCAAAGTGGATCTAACTTGTAAATTTCAAGTGCAGTTTTTCTGAAATTTTCAATCACATCTGCTAGCAAGAGTACATCAATTTTATTGTACAACATTGTAAACTCTTTTAGATTTTTAATGTTGAAATGTTCCCAAATTTTTTGAGCACGTAAAAATTCCTGTTCATCTACATGTTCATCATTCAAGGAGTTGTAGAAATTTCCCCTAGATGGTAACTCTTCCTCATCATATTTTTCTAATGAGTCCATATAATCGTAAGGGTAAGCCAATTTTTCAGTCAACAAATTGAACAATGAATCATTTCCAGGTGGTACTGTATTATCAAACCATTTCTTTAAATTTTTGAAATGACACATTTCCAAGTTTTTAGCCAATTTAGAAAGTGGTTCAGATAGAAATTTGTATGAATCTAAAAATCTAAGTTCTATTTTACCCTCTTTTCCTGAATAGTGTTGAAACTTTACAACTTTTGAGAAGCTGATGTAAGATTCCTCATTATTTGGAATTAGTTTTAAATTATCTGTAGTTCCAGCAAATTCTTTGACTAATAAGTGGGAATCATAACCAGAAAAGTTGTGAAACAAGACGGGTATGAAACTAGGTACATTGTAATTCAAGTTGCAAAGACTATGAGCTGCACCTCTATATTCACCTGTTATATGGTCATGATCCTGAACTTTCTTTTTATTTTTTTCTTCATCATCTAATTTCTCTTTCAAATCTAATTCTAATTTCTCTAGTCTATCAGTCAGTGTTTGATCATCATGATACTTTAAAATATTTGAAGTAATTTCTATTTCTTTTCTCAATTTATTAATATTTTTTTCCATCATAGGTGGGAAATCACTCAATTTTCTTTCACAAATATGACATATTGTTGCTTCTTTATATTCACATTTTTGTATATTGGTCAGTTTCTTCATTTTTTTACAATTATATATGTATTCATTAGCAATACGTACTGCATCTTCTGATAATTTTTCACACAATACTTGAGGGGTATTACTTCCAAAATATTCAAACATGTTCTCTGATATTTCTCCATTCTCATATAAAATGTAATAAACACAACTAATTGGTACGTGCTCTTGAATTTTTTGTGTTTTAGCATCTTCCTCTACTTTAGTTTTTTCAAGTTTTCTAAGTATACACTCAAAATCAGCTATTATTGTGAAAGGAATTTTCATTGATCGATTATAGTTTGTAAATTCACAAATGTTATCACTTTTAAGAGGAAGTTTTACTGCAACTGGATCATGTACTTTACAGCTTTCTCTATGTTCTAAATATTTAACTTCACTGTAAAAATGACAAAGGCACCTTTTGCACAAAAAATGTATTTTTTGAGTGTTTTTGGTTAATTGACTTTTAATCAATTTTGTTAGATCCTTAATCCAACAGTAGTGAGTATTTCTATCATTACTCTCTTCACATAAATACAATAAATCAACATGTTTTGTTTTCTCTTCTTTAGTAATATGTAAGGGATAAATTTTATAACGATCATCATGATGATAAACATTAATAGATAATCCACCTTCTACCAATTTCAATTCATTCACTTTATTTTCAAATTTCTCTATGTCTTTAATTTTCATCGGAAATTCAATATCTTTCAAAGCTTTATCAAAAGTTTTCTCATATGCTTTGTACTTTATTATTTCTTGTGGATTATCTTTTGCAGGATATAAACATGCTAAAAGTGACCATAAAAAGCATTTATTATCAGTATTTTTAACATTTATAATTGCTTTCTTATCTTTTAAAATTTTTGGAAGATCAATATAGGAACTTGCTCTAAGCGGGTCATATTTGTTTATATTTACTCTAAAACTATTGATTGATATTATTCGCCATGGACTACCTGTTAATTCATCAATGATATTTTCATGTCTATCAAGTACACTCTTCATTAAAGTTGAAATTCCATTTGTTAATTCACTTCTATTAGTAATTCTATCATTCTTAGTTTGCAAATGTTTGTATGCAATTTTTGTTTCATCTCGAGTGTCTACATAAGTTGCAGAAACACAAAAATTCACTTTAATACCACTATGCTTTTTCATCCATTCTTGAAGTAAAGAACTAACATGTTTTTTCATAAAATGTAAAAACTTTGACATATCTTTAATATCCCAGTTATTTTTCATATCAAATTGAGCATGTCTTGATTTAAAATTTTCATCCACAAATTCCCATTTGGGCAGAGGTAATGTTTTATTTGAGTGAAAATCGAGTAACCTTTCTACTATTTGATCTTTTCTCAACTGTTTATTAATATTGAAATTGTTATCCTGAATAAACTCAATCAATTTCTTTTTTGATAATTTCAACAATTTTTCTCTATCAATATTAATAGCCTTGATTTTATCTTTGTTCACTAACAAATCTGATTTTTTCATTTTATCAACATTTTTCATTCCATACCACTTCAATTCCGTCTTTAATTCTTTCACATTAATCTTGACTTCATTGTGTTTCTTTGTTTTTAAATGTCTGGCATAGTTCTTGTATGTAATTTTACACATACACTTCTCACATGTTCTTAAAGGTGCTTGGTTATCCATTTTATTATAGTTATTCATTTTATTATTGAAATTGATTTCTTTAACTAATGGATCAATTTCTAAAAGATGGTGTACTTCAAATGCAAAAAAATTCGTTCACAGTGGAAAAAATTCATTAGTTAAAAGAATCAGTTTCTATGATAAAGGTGTTGGTGTTTGTGTTACCGCTTTATTAGAGATAATGTTTTCTTTAACTAGTGGTATAATGGTAATGTTGTGATGAAATTTTTGCATTTGTTTGAAATGTTTAAGTTTTGAATGAATTTTTGCATTTCATTGAAATGTTTAAGTTTTGAATGAATTTTTGCATTTGTTTGAAATGTTTAAGTATTGCAAAAAATTTTGCATTTGTTTGAAATGTTTAAGTATTGCAAAAAATTTTGCATTTCATTTCAATATCTAAGTTTTGTAAATATTTTTGCATTTGATTGAATGAAAAACTATGTGAAGGTTTATGTGAAATTTTTCACATAAGTTTCCACATACTTTTGAATTTAAAAAGTATTGTAAGAATTCTTACTCCAGTGCCAGGAAATACATTTTATATCTACTCACTTGTGCACTTATAGTGTCCTTCTGCTTACTTATATCCCTTATAGATAGGTAGTCTGATATCGTATATCGATTTCTCTTTCGCGTAACCTATCGTTGTAGCCGGTATAGGGCACACCTGTACAGTGTACACCTATCGGTAATTGCTGATTTTTAAGTTATTTAAATGAAAATTATTATACTCGTATTTTTAAACATTTGTTTTGCGTTGTGTTTTTTTACAGGCACGAGATCTGTTGAAAGCTTTTATGATTCCTGCAAAAACGTTTGTCACATTTATGATGACCTTGGAAGACAATTACCTTAAAGATAACCCATTCCATAATAGTACGCATGCAGCTGACGTTACCCAGTCTACCAACGTATTGTTGAATTCGCCTGCACTAGAGGTGAGAGTATATACGAGTATAATTGGCTTAAATATGGAGCAATTTTCTAGCACATCGGTCGAGCTATTTTCGTCGAAAAAAATCGTATTTTCTTACGTAAGCGAGCTTTAAAATTAGTACCTGGTTGGTGGGCACTGGGCAGATATTAAGAAGTGTTAAGTGCATCTACATGAGTCGAGTCGCGTACTCGCAATCTGGCTGCTGCGCTGCGTATGAGGTCTCCTTAATTTTGTACCGTACTCGTAGGTCTAACGAGCTTACTCGCGTGTTGCTAAATTGTAGCGTTAAATTGGACACGAGCCTGGCCCAGGTGAATGTTCATTTAACGCAGATAAGACGATTAAAACGTAATTATCTGGCTCATTAATTCTTAATCATGCACGGTGAAATGGAAAAGAGCGATATGAAACTCGTTTACGAGCTGTAAAACCCATATAATTTTATACTCGTACTCGTACACTCGTACGTAGTGTACGAGTATATTCGTACCTACGTTACGTACGTTAAGTACCATACGATATCTTAGTAGGTAATTTGTTGATTTTTCCCCCAATTTTTTGATTTTATTATTATTATTTTTTTCTTTCTGATGTTCTCATTTTCACGCTTTACAACTTTATTAATTTTTTCAAATTTTGATAATACATATAAGGTAGGTAAATATTTTGCCACGCGGTGGTCGTTAGTGTAAATACATCGATGATAGAGCGGTTAATGTTCTATTTTGTGGAGGTGCGAGTGCGAGTGCGAGTGCGAGTACCTACGTATCTTACGAGTATTTAAACCGACTGATGAGTGTAATTTTTCCTTATCAGTTGGATGTACATATTACGTTTACCTACATACATTATATGCGAGAATTATCGAAAATTTACATAGATTGTTTAACAGCTACCTACCTACAACAAGTAGGGCGTAAAAATTATTTTTCTAAAAGGCGGGTGTGATGATGGGATGATGATTACACGATGGTCGTATTCGTGTAACTGTTTAATTAATTACTCGCGCATTCGTGAGTACCTACGATATGTAGAGTACGCGTACGTAACGTAAAGCACGTGTGGCTGCAGCTTTTAACGAATACGAGTACTTGGACTTAGCTGTTTTTATTTTTGTTTTCAGTCTGTGTTCACACCATTGGAAGTATGCGCGGCCTTATTCGCCGCTACTATACATGACGTCGATCATCCTGGATTAACTAACCAATTTCTTATCAATTCGAGTAAGTAATGCGTAATATCGCCATCGCCATTGATTCTGACTCTGACGTCGCATCGCGCACACGATGGGTTTATTTTTATCGCTGATGATGTTGTCTTTTGATTTTATAATAAATCGAAATCGAATTTCAAACGATTTAATTAGAGTAACCTTCGACCGTGTTGATTCAATAAAGAATACCGTAGGCTACGAATGATAAAAATTTTCAATTATTTTTTTGAGGGGCTGTTTATAAGAGAGCATACCTGCTTCAGTTTCTGCTGCAACATAAGGCTAGGTACTGTTTCGTATTTAGAAATGTAAACGTGACTCGAACGAAGCGAGGGCGAAATTTCAAAAAATATGTTTGTTGGAATAATCCAATAATTGAAATATTTGGGCAAATTTGGCAAAAAAAAACTAGACAACTGCACGTAGCACAGCTGTAACAGTGTGCATAGCCTACTTCGTTACAAAAGTACAACCCAATTTCAAAAAAAAACGACACGATTTAGAAAAAACACAATTTGGATTTCAAAAGCAGAACACAATTTTGATTTTGAAAGCACAACACAATTTTTAAAAAAAACAACTTCGAAAAAAAAGCACAATGTAATTTTGAAAATGAAAACGTGATTTTAGAAAAAAGCACAACACGATTCTGAGAAAAAAGCACAACACAATTTTGAAAAAAAAGCACAATGCGAATTTGCAAAAAAAAGAACAATGTGAATTTGAAAAAAAGCACAACGCAATGGCAATTTTGAAAAAAAAGCAACGCAATTTCAAAAAAAGCACAACGAGATTTCAAAAAAAAAGCACAATGCAATTTTGAAAAAAAAGCACAACGTGATTTTGAAAAAAAGCACAACATGATTCCGAATACACGATGCTATTCTGAATGCTCCAGAGCACAACGTGATATATCTTGAGAGCATAATGCAACTACAAAAGCACTACAGTACTGAGAGAACCTCTTGGGAGCACAGCTGAATCACAAATGACTGGTGGGTTTTGGTTCAGAATGGGTAACCACCTGCTTTTGGTGTCTAGGTACTGAACTTGTGCAAACAAAACACCTGCCGGTATTCTAAAAACATTTCTCAAAATTGAACAATAAAGAAAATTTTATAACCCCTGTGGTGTTACATTTAGGTACATATGAGGGAGACAGATAAGCGAATACAATGGATCATTGAAAATCAATAGGTGGCAAATCACTTTGATTTATAACTTTTAGAAAATAACCAAATTTGAAATGTTTGAAATTGAACAATGGGAAAGGTAACACTGTAGATAAGAATATTTTATGACCCCTGCGGTGTTACATTTTAAAGCTGATGTTTGCTTCACTTTTGATAAATATAACACCACAGGGGTCGGCTTTGCTTTTGATAAAATCTTCACCATTGTTCAATTTTGAAAAATAAATTCTAAAATTGAACAATAGAAAAGATTTTACAACCCCTGTTGTGCTACATAAATTTTGAAATTTAACTGACGTCAGCCGCCTTTGAAGAAAACTTTTCCATTATTCAATTTTGAAAAATAAATTTGAAAATTGAACAATAGAAAACATTTTATAACCCCTGTGGTGTTACATTTTAAAACTGATGTCGGCTTTGCTTTTGATATGGCACTTTTCCCTTTTCTATTCTTTTTTTGGTGCAAATTTTCGTAATTATTTGCAATTACTCAAGAAGCTACTTGAGTAATTGCAATTATAATCACGGCGTTCCCTGCCTCACATTAGGCCACATCTACGTATGGAAATTTCCAAAAAATCGGTCCATTCATCTAAGAGAACATTTGTTCCAAAGAATTTTTCCTCTTTCAGACCCAAACTAATAGTGGGATACGCACACTAAAAATAGAAGAAAAGGAAGAATTTGGAAATTTTGAAACAAAAAGAGGACTTCTTCTATAAATAAGGCGAAAATTAATTCTTTATGGATTTTGGGGTGGGGAGAGGGTACAAAAAATTATGGATTTACAAATTTTGAGAATTAGCATACCCCTAAACAGAATGTTGAGCGTTTTTTAAATCATCGAACTTTTTTTTCCTACATTTTTATTCAAATTGGCCAATTTTTAGTACATCTTCCACCTGACAATTTTCTAAAAAAGTGAGTTTGTAAGTTGCTTTTCAGTATTTACCTATTTTTTTTATTTTTTTTTTTTTAATTACACGTATATTCGGGTATATTTGAGAAAATTTTTGATAACTTTCATAGACCATTTCTGCACATTGATTTCGATAAGGTTCGACAATTTTTTGAATATTATTTCACGAATTTTTGTTTTCAATGATTTCTACGTGTACTTAGGTACTTACCTAAGTATTCTGATATTTTCCCGTTAATTTGCGAGCTACTTATTTGATTTTTCACCCAATTCGCGATGTTTTCCTTTATGATACCTAGTTATGCTAATCTGAACAAATTTCAAATCATTTTCGTCGAGATGACTTTTTGGTTATTTTTGAATACCTAATTTATATCTAATGAAATATTATCATCTCTTATTGTTTCCATTCGAAACATTTTTTCGTCGAATTTCTTCGATACATATTTTGGACACCTACATAACTCGTGCAATGCAATCTTAAAAAGAACTCTAGATTTTCGATCATCAAACCCGAGCGAAGAAAAAAATATATTATAAAATTCGACCTGCTTCGTACGAAGCAAAAAAAATTGCTCGAATCACATTTACTGTCGGAATTAAATTTCCAGGTAGGTACCTACGCGTTGGAAATTACTCGCAGATAGGCTATTTGATCATCGAAGCGTCGTCGTCGTAATGATTAACATTTCGTAGGTCGTTTTGAAGGACGAATGGGGGAGGAAGAGACGTCGCACGACTAAAAATTTCTTCGCATTTTGTGAAAGTTACACTTTAAATTTCGCAACGGGTTGTGAAAATTTATGTAGCTAAGGTACATGCGAGAGCAAGAGCATGGTATGCTCTTTGGGTCGTTTAGAATGAGCAAACGAGCATCGTATAACTAATTCCTTCTCGACAAACTTTTCCTCGTAATAAAAATTTTTAATAAAGTCGAAGCGTGCCTGCCTAAACCTACTTATGTAAAGAAATAGCGCCATGGCAGTTTTTTGCTGCCACGTACACCTCGTTAATTACCTATAAGCCTACCTAAACCTATAGCAGTCTAGCTTGGGTAATGGGTACTCGTACCATAAGTCAACCATCAAGGCGACGAAAAAAGAAGGGAAAAAAAGAGAATTTAATTCGTGTACGGTGTACGTCGTCGTCGAGTACCTAGTACATACCTACTATACTAAAGCTAATTGAATTTGAATGGTGGCTAATTTAAGGTACCTACTTTGTTTGACAGGTTCCGAATTGGCGTTAATGTACAACGACGAATCGGTGTTAGAAAATCATCATTTAGCTGTCGCATTTAAGCTGTTACAAAACGAAGGTTGCGATATTTTTCTAAATTTAAGCAAAAAACAACGACAGACTTTAAGAAAAATGGTCATCGATATGGTAAGTTTCGAATTAGGTATTGAAAAACGTTTCCGATTTGTATCGGTATATTCGGTACCTATACTTTATTATTAACGTTGATGCTACTACTAATACATATTTTTTCTTACACATCTTTTGTCGACAGGTTTTGTCAACCGATATGTCAAAACATATGAGTCTATTAGCCGATTTAAAAACAATGGTTGAAACCAAAAAGGTGGCCGGATCCGGTGTTTTGTTACTAGATAATTACACCGACCGTATTCAAGTAATTAAAACCATAATTTACTTACTTATAATATATATCATATCTATTACCTATACCTACGCTTAGTCGCTCTCGCTTACTCACATTAGCAATTCGGAAGTGAAACTCGATAGATGACATCGCATCTACGAGTGATAAATAGTCCCTCTCGTATAGCGATGTTGTTTGTTTAATTAGGAACGATGATCTTGATTTATATGCCGAAAATATAATTATGCACATACCTACATAGATATTAGGTCATCACGACACGAGAATACGACGAGTAAGGTTATTGATTTATACTCATATCTTTGTTTATCAGGTACTAGAAAATTTGGTGCATTGCGCCGATCTCAGCAACCCGACCAAACCTTTGCCGCTGTATCGCCGATGGGTGGATCTCCTAATGGAGGAATTCTTCCTGCAAGGAGACAAAGAGAAAGAGCAGAACCTAGATATTAGTCCAATGTGCGATAGGCATAATGCTACTATCGAGAAATCTCAGGTTTGTTATATTTTCTTTTAACTTTCCAACTGGTACATTGAGTACTTATAGCAAAAACTCATTCATTAGACCGTAATTTTTCAAGCCACGCAAGGCGTATCGAACGATGGAGGGCACCCCTCCCCCTCCCTCCAAGGTGGAAAAATAAAGGTGAAAAGTTGGGAATTTTGAGGGAAAATTGGAGGTGGCGGCTGGGGTAAAAAGCATTAAGTACACAGCAAGTACAGTAGGGTCGAGCACATTGAACCAGGTTTAGGTTTTTTCATCATTGCTTCAAAAGTTTTGAACCTAGAATGCTCGAATAAGTTTTAAATTGAAGCTTGATATTTTGGCTATAAGCCCTAGGAGTTTGAAGTAATTTGATTGGTAAGTTTTTTCAGAAAATTTGTTTAAAGCGGCGTCCATTTTTGGTTCAATGTGCCCAATGCTTAAGGCACATTGAACCAACATAGAATTCACATAAGAGGGCACATTGAACCATGATGATAGGTAACCATGGAGTACATACATGAAAGGTAATGCTTAATCAAGATCACAGAGACCTGGGAATGTTATTATAAGTTATTTGCTATGGTACTATCTGAAATAATGAATGAAAAAATTGAAATTCGTTAACAAACCTGATAGGGATGGTCACATTAGAGGTAGTGATTCAAGCTGCCCATTTTGCACACTCATTACTCACAGCAGATGTATAAAAAGAGTGATACACTTACAATAGATTTTATTGAAGAAAAATGACCCCGATGTATACAGCATTAATAATAAGTAACGCCGATCTCTTAAAAATGGAAACTTTTACCAGAATTCGAACTTTCCCTGGCAAAATTATTTTTTTTCGTTTTTTTTCACTGAAAAAGTACTCTTTGTGACTTTACGCATCGGATTTTTGTGCTACAGTGATGAATTTTTGAATGAAAACACAGTTCAGTGTTACCAACAAATAAACGTTGAAGCCAAATTTTTACACACAATAGGAAAAAAGTTATGGCCTCTGGTTCAACCTGCCCAGTGGTTCAACGTGCCCGACCCTACTGTATATAAATTAATAACGACACACCTATGCCTGGGCGAGCATGTAGATGATGTGAAGATATGGGGTGACAGCTTTATTGAAACTATAGGCATAGACCATCACCATAGGGATAGATTATTCAACATTCTAGATCAAATAAAAGAATTTGGTTTAATGCTAAATCCCGATAAATGCGTATTTCTTGTTGACAAAATAAAACATTTAGGTTTTGTAGTTGAAAAAGATGAAATAGCTAACATGTCGATAAAATAAAGAAAATTGATGCATTTATAAAAAAACACACTAATAAAAGGACAGGGAAATTCTCATTAAAAAGAAAAAAGATGCACTACCTACGTTTAGTTGATCTTACTGGTCTCTATGGTAGGTTTATTTCATGCTATCAGCAAATACTTCGACCTATATACGATGCAATAAAAGGTAATAGCAAAAACATAGTATGGGGGCCTGATCAAGAGTAAGCTTTTGAAATTTTAATGCGTGAATATAAAAAAGATTTCAAACTCTGTCCACCGAATGACAATTTAGAATTACATCTAGACACTTTGGTTATGGACGATGCAATGAATTCTTGCTTGTTTCACTACGTTGATGATAAACCACAAGTTATCATGTATATGAGCATTTCCATGAAAGATCATCAAAAGAATAACATGATGTACAACAGAGAAATGCTTGCGTTAGTTAAAATTATAAAAAAATTACAAATTTGGCTGCATAACAAAGTCGTCGTACACGTACTTAATCAATTTTGAAAATTAATACTAACTTATTGAAAAACAGCATCATGGATCACGCAATTAAATTGTTGCAATTTAAAATATGGTATGTCGATGGGTACAAAAAAGCTTTACGAGATTCAGGCTCCCGAATTAACTATTGGTCTAATAGGTTTCCCTATTACTTCACTACCTACATTAGCAGTGGAATTTATCGAAAATCAGGTACCTGAGCTACTTCAAAGTCTAGACAATATTCACGCTTTTCAGATTTCTGATCCGCTTTGTATAGAAATAATTGAGGGTCTCGAACAAGTCGTACCCGAAGTTAGAAAATCTAATGTAAAATGTTGGGAAAATTTCAGTCTCGCCCTCTTCTCCCCACAATACATTACTTCATAACGCCTCTTAAAGCGACCGTGGTTGTATGTTTTAATGAAGAAATACGAGAAAGATTTTCTTCTTTTCCGTTAAACTACACTTTACCTATCCCGTCAAGCGTCAAAGAACATCATCTTTTAATAGTAGATACGTATTCTGAAATTTCACTAGTGTTGACGAAGCTCGCTGTTGACGATGAATTTTGCCTTTGGTGAATAAAATTACTCATCCGTGAAAGTGTTGATGAGTTTTTCGGTAGTACCAAATTAGTATTTTTCTTTATACGTGACAAATTATATACCTTTGACTGCGGATTTTAAAATTAGAGAAGTTGTTTACATAAATTGTGAAATTTGAAATAAAAGCCATATCGTAATGGAGCTTGTGCGACTCATCATGCTCGGTGTGTAGGCTACTTATACCTACGCATCGAGGAGTTTATTGCACTGGAAGAAAATGTACCCTATACCTACTAGCTCGTGTTCTCAAGTTTTGGTCGTAAATTTTGACGTGTACTAATTTTTGCATTTTATTTTTTACGCGACAGGTTGGCTTTATCGATTACATCGTGCATCCTTTATGGGAAACTTGGGCCGATCTAGTTCACCCGGACGCCCAAGATATTTTAGATACATTGGAAGAAAATCGTGACTGGTATCAAAGTAAGTTATTTATGCGTGTATTTTTCGTGTGCTACAAGTATTACGTACCTATACCTACGTAGGTAGCTTATAATATGTAGATCGGGCGTCTCGGTTACGACTTACGATTAAGCTTCTTAATTTTGCGTACGTATTTTTGAGTGACGCGCCCGCTTTCCAACTTCGTATGTACTACGAGTACGAGAACGAGATACTTGGCTACGAAAATGTGTTATTATTGCCACACGATTTTCAGCTGAGAAATAGAGAAAGGATGCGGAGAGCTAGCTATATGTATAGTGAGTCTGAGCGAATGAAAAAGAAGATATCTACGTGTGTGTTGTTTTAACTGCGCCTACTCCTACGTATTTTTTGCTTCGATTTTGAAAACAGAAAATTTATACCTCTACGTAGATAATAAGTAGGTTTACTTGACGCGATTTTAGAGATTTTTTAAAATTGGTAACAAAGCTTCATAGAGTGCGCTTGCGTTGGTTTTTTTCAGTTTGACTTTCTTTCATTTTACATCATCATGATAAAGGCGAGCCTTTCGCTGGTGGTTTTTGATGTGGTTTGTTTGTTTTGCCTCTTCGTTTCTCTTATTCCATGCGTATGGTATGCGCTGCTGTCGACAAGAATGCCTATAGCATAAACGTAGAAAATTCGCGCGCTTGAAAATCTCAATTATGTTTGAGATTTAATGGTTTTGAAATGGAGAGCGATTTAAAAGCCTCAAAATTTTGAAAATCGCTGCCTCTTCAACTTTCGAACATCCTCGTTGACTTTTCAGCTGTTTGTTACGATCATATTTTTTTCTTACTCTAAAATTTAATAAGTTTCTGAAGCACAAAAATTGTAAATTTAATGAAATATTTAGCAAATTGAAAATTGCCGAGCTTCGAAGCTTTTTAAACTTTAAAGTAAACAAAAAATGATCGTAACAAAATTTGTTTATTTTTTGATGTACGAAAATCATTTGTAGTCCCTTCAATTTGCAAAGTTAGGCAAAAAGTCATAATACTCGTAGGTAGTTTGTTCATTTTTCAATATACTATACCGACCCCCGTGGTCGAAATTGGACTTCGGCTCTTGGATTTTGAAAATGTATTTTGCCCCTTCAATTTTCAAAATAGGCAACTTGTTCATCTTACTCGCTTTTTTTTTTACTCGTACCAAGTTATATCCAAATCTGAAGTTTGTACAACCACTCCCCACACACCCTATAACTGGGGTTCTTCGCAAATATTTCGCATTAATGATGCCAAAATATTGAAAGATATCATTCCTAAAACTGACAATGAGAACAAATTTTGGAACGCACGTGATGCCAATTTTTTTAATCATTATTGCCAACTTTGAAAAATCGAAAAATTTTCTAAATTTTTGGTAATTTTTCTAAAGATATTGAAATACAAAACATTGGCACCCAATGTGGCCCTCAAGAGGGTCCACCTGCTAATCTAACTTCATATTCGTGTTCAACGGGTTCGATTCGTTATTGTCAATCTTCTTTCGCCTCTAAATTGTGGGAGGGGATGCTCGTGTGCTCGGAAAAAATCCGTGTCCAAATATCCCTTTTGTACGAGTATGTACTTGGAACATTTTACAGTTTTTGATTTTTTACTCGAGCATCTCCCCCATCACTCTTCCTCCTCTTCACGTATTATACTTGTAGAACCGTCATAAGAATGCACTAGGTTTGTAATATTATGAGCCCATCTTCGAGTTGAATTACTCAAGTGCTGACACTCTTCTTTGAACACTTTACACTTCAATTAGTACCTCTACCTATGGTACTAAAGCTTCAAATACGCGTAAATGTTAGAGGTAGGTACTCTTGTTCGACAGAACATGCTATACGTATGGAATTGCAGGACTGTGCTTTGGGATAAAATTACGAGGTACCTATTGCCAGAGTAGGTAGAGGTACCAAAGTTGACTTGCTGCAGTTTTCACGGGCTTTACCCAGCCGTGGAAATGATAGTCGACGAGAAGTACGTTGCGTTGAATCGTACTGCGAAAATTTGCGAATCGATTGATTACTTCTTCAGCTAGTATTGTTTGGCAACCCGCATGCTACTCGTATAACGATAACCTTACCTATATTATCCGCTTTTACGCCGCGTACCTAGACATACGCCAGCTACAGTGCGACTTGACCAAGTCGAATAAGTTGCCTAACTGATTAGCTGATTATGGAAGGGTGGGCCACGATGATGGCAAAAAAAAGAAAAAACAAAACAAAACCGAAATGATGATGGTTTCCATTTGTTGGAGCTGGTAGGATTTAGGCTATGGCTATAGATACGTAAAAGATCTGGACGGTAGGGTAGCGCAATTACGACTAAATTTTCCAAGTCGAGATAGACTCGCCTCATCGCCATCTCACTCGAACCATTCTCTTCTACGCGATTTAATATTGTAGTATTTCCTTTGCAAGGTATGATTCCGCCGAGTCCTCCACCTCAGGACGAACCAGTGAGCGGCGGCGGCGACGATAAATCCGAATCAGCCAGCTCGGGCGTGAGTAACATTCGTTTCCACGTGACTGTCGAAGAAGGCGACGACGACGACGATATGAACGATGGTTCGAGTTTCGGCGGAGCGACTTTTTCCGAAATGTGACTAGATCGGCGAAGCCAACGCGAAGATGGGCTGCCGAGTGCAGCATCTGCAGGCTCAGGCTCAGGCTCGTCCGCGTCACCCATACTGGCCCGTATCGTGGCCACGTTGGACGTGACCGCTCTCAGCAAACGCCTTCTTCACTTCGTCTCGCATTAGGAAGCCGGTCGCTGTTGTATCTCTTTTTTAAAGTTACCATTTTTTTGTGCTAATTTGCATTTGTTTTTTCTATTATTGTATTCTCTTATTTTCTCTGTCGTGTTTTTTGTTTGTTTTCCTCCGTTTTTCTCTCTCTCTATTTCCCTCCTCCTCATCCTCCTCCTCCTTCTCCTTTACAAATACCTATTATTTTTTTTTCAATTTTCCGTTTTTAATTTGTTTCGATTTTGTTTGTCGTTTATACTTACCTACTTCTCGCGACGCGACCATAGTGAAAAGTGGAAAAGCGTTCGCCGCGGCGTTGATTATAATATTGCGCATTTGTATCGTGTACTTATGTTAATTAGTGCCTAGTACATATGTATGTTTAAAAATATCGAAGCAGACTCGCGGACTGTCCATCGCCGCGTGTTATTCAATACGTACTTATATATAGACGTACCCCTTCTTACGATGCTACGATGCCCGAGGGTGAGAGAATTCATTTTTTGTTGCTAGTCAATGAGATATTACACACAGTCGTGGTGCTGATTGCGTGATGTGGGTATAAAATACTGCAAACTGCAAGAGGAGGGAGGGGGGCTGATACAGTCATCACTCGAATGTTAGTTTTTGGAATTTCGGAAAATTCGTTGCAAAAGGTTCCATAGTTGATGATTAGCTCCCTCCAGAGATAGAATCTTCGTAAGAGTGATTTCTGTGAAAAATAATTTCTGCAAAATTTTAAGCATCCGAATTGAAATTAATTTCAGCTGCAAAGCCCCCCAAAAGTAGATATTCGAAAAATATTTTTGAAAAAATTCAAGTCTCGGTTTTGGTCTATTTTCATCAGATCTTTTGACTCCTCCATCACGTGATGATGAAGAAATTCAAAAATTCGCCCAGCTGAAATTTCAACTCGACATTTCGAAACATCGTCAACCGAATTATTGTCCATTTTTTAACCAGATGTGAAATCGCTGGTCTATATACCTACATATAGAGGCACCTAATATCTTTGAAACAACTCTTGGGAATGTTTTCAAAAAAGTATTTACTAGAACCCATGACACGTGGGACGAACCGCGCTGTGTTGCATTTAGAGCCTATATACCTTTACCTACCTACCTATCTATATATTCGTAAGCATACCAAATTCGAGTGGCGCTTTGCCTCTGCATCATCACCACGTACCTACCTACCTACGAGTAATTATTAATCAATATCTACCTTGTTCGTAGATATTTTATCAACATCTAGGTACCTATACCTATCGCAAATAATTATGATGATTGGGTGGTGTAAAATTTGAAAAATTATTGTCAATTTCGTAATTCGCGTCTCCTATGTAGGTATGATAATAACTACATTACGTATGTATTACGAGTACGATGTACCTAGACCTACCCATTTACCTATTTATGACGAGTATTTGAAGAAATTTCTATATAAAATTAAAAATACGCATAGCTGAGTCTTTTACGTGGTATTATTTTTAATAATATATAGGCTATACTATAATACATTACAACTTAATGAATCTCCTTTCAACGCTATTAACATTATTCTAGTCCAAGTTAGAAAAAATTTTTATAATTTTTTTCTTCTTCTTTGTTGTTTAGCGCGTGTTTTGTCGTGTTTGATGACTCTTTTGTTTATTGTTTTATGTCGCATTACCTCCTTATATAAGTAATTATTACCTACGTACATTTATTATTTTAGAATTTCTAATCTAATACGTTTCGATTTTCCTTATACATTGTGTGAATAATACGCCCCCTCCCCCCTCCCCCCTCCCCTCTCCCCTCTCCCCTCTCTCCTCTTTCTTCGCAATACTACATATCTATCTATCTCTTATATACGTTTGTTTGTTTTTTGTTTTTGTTTTTTTTGTTTCTTTTTTTTGGTTTGTTTTGTTTATTATTTTTTACATCACTGTGGAACTAATTTTTTTTATCATTATTAATTATTACTTATTATTATTATTACCTACCACCTATTCTTATTATTATCTAGTATTATTCTACTACATATTATTCTTCTATTTCGTGTGCAAATTTTGTATTTTTTCCCGTTAGTAAGACGTATAATACCTAATGAAGTATTATCTGCGTACCTACGTACGTTTTTGAAAACACTAATTTTTGGAAGCGTTGCCGCGCGCCTAGCTACGATATCCTCGAAGATACCTATACCTAAATAGAAAAGAAGCTTACCTAATGTGATAAAAATATACTTTTATACGAGATAAGTGATAAGGTTTTTCAATTTTCTCCCCTTTTTGTTGCGGTGTAATGAAAATCAAAATTATTGTTACGTTAATTGTACAAAATACGTACGTCTATTCGAGAGTACCGTGTGTTCGAAAGGTTCCTGTCGTAACAGTTGAGAGATTTATAGCGTGCGAATTCGTCGAGTTCAATTTTTCAAGTTGACGTTAGTTACAGACTCGAGTAAATTTTTAGGAAATTAAAAAATTGTACCACGCCGCCATTTTGTAGGAAAAATGATTTGCTATTTAAAAATGAAAAAAAGTGCACTTTTTCTTCTTTCTTTTTTAAGCTCGCGTGTCTACTTCAATTTTGAAACTAAAAAAAAATGTAAGAAAAACCAACCTATTTTGTAGGAAGTTTAATCAATCTTTGTTTTGAAATTCAAATCGTTACATCTCCTTCGGTCTTGAGGATGCATAAATGTGTACCTACTCGAAATGTGTAAAAGACTTTTTTGTGGGAAATTTAATTTTATACAAAAAAAGATTTTCACTCATTTTCAATAACTTTAAAAATAAAAGTGGGCATGTCGATTTGAAGAAAAACTTTTTTTTTTAAATTTCATCTTTGTCAAGTTCAAATTGTGCACTTTTCAAATGCTGGGTATTTTTTTTTTTTTTTTTTTTTTTTTTTAAGGCTCACATAATTAAAGTTAGTTGAAAAGTACCTAATGGTGACCTTTTTTCGTTGGAAAATAATTTTCCTACGAGATTAATCTAATCAAAATTAATCGTTGTTGAATAATTCATTCTAAATTATTCGGACGAAACAGCCTATAAATTATGCTAATGAGAAAATTCTCACAAAGTTACGACTGGAAATCGCTCGATCATCGTATTAGGAATTGTGTAACTGGCGATGTGCTCGGTTGAAGCAAGATTTTTTACATATCATGATCTAGATACCTTTATAGTTCGTAGATATACATACATACCTACATCATCTATAAAGATACCGTACCTACATTTTTGCGGCTTTTTAGAAACGTCAATTCTTCTTAAACGTTGATGCTAACAAAAATAAATTTTTCATTCTAACTTGAACTGGTTTAACCTAAACTTTACTGCATTTACTCACTCTCGTGTGTACCTATCACATAAAATATCAATTTAATGTGCCGAGTTACCAAACAATTCGTAGGTAGTTATCGTGTTAAGAGATGTTTTTCAACCAGAAAAAAAATTTTTAAAAATGTGGGAAAATAGAACCACGATTACCAATTTTTAAAAAATGTCGATGATTCGAACACGTTGCACAAAATACGACCAATTTTTTGTTTATTTGTTTTGTTTTTTTATTACTTGGTCGCGTACGCGTACGCGTACCTATCTGAAAAATGTTTCGCGTCGATTTTTACGTACAAAAAAATAATGTGTTGTTTTTTATGGATGTTTTGAAAAGTATAATTAGGTATTAGAATGTAAGTTCCTATTCTTTAAACATAGTCTGCCCGCGAATAATAAGTCTGGCTTATATTCACACAAAACTACGCAAGTTATTACCGCATTTATTATGATTACTTGGGGGGAAAATTAATTACGAGTAATAGTGTACCATTTTTTATTTCGAGTAACCGCATTATTTGCTTTCGAACGTTTGATTTTATAATTGAAATTCTCGATTTACATTGTTAAGTACTTACAATTAGTACTTGTTATTATGAAACCATCGACGAGCATTTCTGTCATAATTTGAAAATTGATTATGTTGTGTAAATAATTATACGTACGCGTTTTGACGAATAGTGGAATAAACATGGCGACGTTCATTACCAACGATACTAATATTTTTAGGTACCTAACTTTACTATTGTTATCGTTATTTCTAGCCTCGTACATAATAGATTTTGCCAATGCGGTATTGCCGGTATTAAACGTTATTAGTAAAATTTGCAATATTTTTATATCTACGCGATGAGTCTGGAATTATATGTACGTACGATCAGTCGAGTATAAAACGAGCTGGAATATCCTTATATTATACAAATACGAGTATTATAGGTACATAGGTATTTTATTTTGTATGACATTGAATTCGCTGTTTCTTCCATAATGTATGTAGAACGTTTTGTGATTAGAGAAAAACCTTCTTGTATAATTTTTTATGTATTATACCTACCTATGCAGTAAATTGTATCTATAAATACGTCATACGTGTAAGAATACGGTGTAGAGTCGACTTTGCTGTCATATTGCGTAGCCGACCACTTCTCCTCTCTCTATGTGAAACCTTTCATCAAACAGAGCATCAAAACAGGTACGAGAATTTTAGTATTTTCTGGTACCATTTTGCGATATTCGAACAATAAGCATTAAATTTACACGATTAATAATAATATATACCTAGTGTGTTGAATCAACGGGCAGCTTCGAATTTCGATGTAATTGCCACAATTTATGTAAAATTTGTAAAATTATTTTCTCATCAAATGGCTATATAGACTAGATATTGTGTTCCGCGTTGCGCGCCATTTTTTTTTTTTTTTTTTTTTAAACATGAATAAGTGCGTTTTTTTTATTCTAAACATTGATTAGAAATTCGACAAAAGTAGCTCGTAGATATTGGAAGGTTGTCGAATGAAAGGTTTCATGGTAATCAAAAAAGTCCCAGCCTTGCATTATGTGTTAATTTAAATCCGAAAATGATATCATTTTAACTAGATCAAATCTTTGCATCGAAAAAAATTGATAAATTTTTTCATATAGATATTTTAAAATTTGGGATTTCTTTTCAAAAATCAAGTTCAAAAAAAAAAGAGTCAGAAACACTGATGCTTGATAAAATGAGTTCAGTATTTTTTTCATAATGTTAATAAATTATCATAAAAAATTGAAAGTCAGACTGTGTTAATTAATTAGCGACCAAAGATATTATCATTATTATAGAAATGTACAAACGAAATGTAGCATACGTTTGTCTCTTATTTCAAAATCTTCCAAATAAGCTAAAACATAATTAGTGATTAAAAATCATCCGTTATCATTCATGATTCATTGTCCAGTGCCCAACCAATCAAAATTAGGCGAGAACTTGTAGAGTTAAAATTTTTTTTTCCTGAAATACAAATTAAGTATACCTATTCTTATTTAACGCTTCGTAAGTACCTACCTAATATTAATATTTTTTTCCTTCTTATTTACTGTAGTATAGGTAATCGTGATACCTACGTACATTTTACTGTTACGTGATTAAAAAATTTCAAGCGTTGTCGGTTCGGTTGAACTGGTTGTATCAAAGAAGTAGAGTATTGCCCATATATACGAGTATCACGTTTGTACTGTCCGAGAAAGTATTACGCGTATGTAGCCTGCGCAAAGTGCCATAGAATTTTTTTTGTTAAAATGTATAAATAAAATGATTCAGTATTTAATTTCTGTACATAATAATTACGTATGTATTGTTAAGAAAACGATGATGTGCTTTTATCGTTTTGTGTTTTTTTTTCTTGTATGCATGTATTTGAGTTGAATTACTTACTATTCGTATGTTTTTACAATATGAGAAAAATTGTAACGTAGTAACTCTTATTTTTAATTAACGATTTTCCGTATTTTCTTTTTTCTGTCGTGTTTTTTTCTGTTTATCTTTCTTTTTTTCTGTACAAATGTTATGAACAATAAATTCTTTGTTACAAAAATTTATACGCTGGTTTAGAAGTTGTTTTTTTTTTTCAAGAAGTACCTACTTGGAAAATAATTTTCATAGGTAAACAGAATACAACGTAATTAAACGTAAGAAATATCTACCGTCCTCAATTCCTTCGTTTTCTCCAAGAAAACATATCGTTTAAAAAAATTTTTAATCAATCCCGGGCAGTATAGGAATGCATTTTTTTACAGAAGAGAGGATCATCAAACTCTATGAAAATTTTCAAAAATAAATAGGTAGTGAATTGACATCTCCACTCAGTGGACGGTTCACGGTTGGTACCTACCGAAATTCATGCTGATCCTTGAAGAGAAATCGTGAGAAAATCTTGGAAAAATTTGTTGATGTTAATAGAATTGCATACCCAGTTTGCCGTAAATACATACAACGCCTATAGTCCGGCATATGACAATAGGAGTAATTGCACCCCCGTCCCGCCGATCCTCCGGGACAACTTTTTTCTCAAATGGGACATCCTAAGGAACATTTTAAAGCAAACTTGCCCAAAAAAAGTTGGCCTTACATACAAAATGGCGGCCATTTTGATTGACAGGTCAGACGAAATCGTAGATTTTGCGTTTCAACATAGGATTTGTATGCAATTTTTCGAACTTTACAAAGGTAGATCGAAAGATCATGCAAAAATTTATCACCTGTCAAAATTTCAAGTGCTAAAGTGCGTTTTTCAATTTTTGGTGAATTTTTGAAAATCGAATTTAGGCCAAAAATGAGGGGAAAAATCAAAATTTCACCAAATTGACCAAGAAAGCTGAAATTTTGGGATATATGTACCCTATTTTCGACATTCCAAATCGATTGGAAAATGTTTCAAACCGTTTTGAGCAGTTCTGGAGCCTCCAGCAGATTTTTGAAACACAAAATTCCATGAAATTGGAGTTGTAAAGCTAAAATTTATTCTAAAAACTAATGTCAATACGCTACGAAGTACCGCAGGTAAATTTCCAGTCGTTTTGGAGCCTCCAGCGACTTATTGAAAATTCCTGAAGCCTCCAGCAGATTTTTGAAACTTGAAATTTCCCCAAAATTTCATGAAACTGAGGCGGAGAGTCGAAATTCATTCTGCAAACTAATTTCAATACGCTACGAAATTGACTACTGGTGGATTTCAAGTCGTTTTGGAGCTTCCAGCAACTTTTTGAAAGGTCGTATGGCGTTTTTTGGAAAATTGAAATTTCCAAAAAAGTAGCTGGAAGCTTCAAAACCATTTGAAACCAGCATGTAGTCTGCGATGTAAATTTCAACTTGCTAACTCCATTTGATAAATTAATGTTGGGGAAATTTCAAGTTTAAAAAATCAACTGGAGGCTCCAGTAATTTTCAAAAAAGTCGCTGGAGGCCCTAAAATGACTTGAATCCACCTGAAGTCGTCTTCAGAGGGTGTTGAAATTGGAGTGTAGAGTAAATTATTTCAGCTTTACATCTCCATTTGATGAAATTTTGTCAAAATTCAAAATTTCAAAAATCTGCTGGAGGCTCCAGTAATTTTCAAAAAAGTCGCTGGAGGCCCTAAAATGACCTGAACCCACCTGAAGTCGTCCTCAGAGGGTATTAAAATTCCATTTGACGAAATTTTGTGAAAATTTAAAGTTTCAAAAATCTGCTGGAGGTTTCAGGAATTTTCAAAAAGTCGCTGGAGGCTCCAAAACGACTGGGAATTCACCTACAGTACTTCGTAGCGTATTGAAATTAGTTTTTAGAATAAATTTTAGCTTTACAACTCCAATTTGATGGAATTTTGAGGGAATTTCGAGTTTCAAAAATCTGCTGGAGGCTCCAGAACTGCTCAAAACGGTTTGAAACATTTTCCAATCGATTTGGCATGTCAAAAATAGGGTATATCCCAAATTTCAGCTTTCTTGGTCAATTTGGTAAAATTTTGATTTTTTCTCTCATTTTTGGCCTAAAGATTTTTAAAAATTCACCAAAAATCGAAAAACGCACTTTAGCCCTTGAAATTTTGACAGGTGATAAATTTTTGCATGATCTTTCGATCTACCTTTGTAACGTTCGAAAAATTTCATGCAAGTCCTATGTTGAAACGCAAAATCTACGATTTCAGCTGACCTGTCAATCAAAATGGCCGCCATTTTGTAAGTAAGGCCAATTTTTTTTGGGCAAGTTTGCTTTAAAATGTTCCTTAGGATGTCCCCTTTAAGAAAAAAGTTGTCCCGGAGGATTGGTGGGAGGGGGTGCAATTACTCCTATTGTCATTATGCCGGACTATAGGCGTTGTATGTATTTACGGCAAACTGGGTATGCAATTCTTTCGACATATTTTGCATTTCTTCGCAATTTCTCGTCGAAGCGCAAAATCCACGAAGGCTCGTACCTACCTCAAGATCGGTTGAACTCGAACAAAATCTCTACGTGGGATTTTAGAGAAAATATACCAGAAATTCTGCCATAAGACTTTGAAAAGCTCCAAGCTGAACATTCAAGGTGAAGGCACGAGTTTACACGAGTGTAACAACCTTTTTAAAGATTTGAAAAATAATATCAATGTTTATTTTTCCGTTTTTTTTTTTTTTAGCAAATTAGTTTTCTTATTGAAAATCTAATATTCCGGAATAAGTAGAGGACGCGCAAAAACTACCAACTTTTATCTAAATTGAAAGTAATTTTGAAAGTAAAATTACAAAACGATTATCATCAATTATTGCAAGTGGCTGAATTCAAAATAGCGCTATGATGAAAATCGAAGTCGTCGAGTCCGAATCTGGTGTCCACTCGAGTCGTAGGTTTCTGTTTCTGTGAAAAATTACGATTATTTCACAATACGTAGGTAATAGGTGATCTGGGAGAAAAAACAAAACATTGAAGAAAAAAACGTTAAATAACGCATTTAAAAAAGTAGGTACGCAATAAAGAATTCAATTGAATTAAGCTCACGTCCAGAATGCATTAATATCAATCGTTCGTCTCTTCTGTTTTTCCAAAAATTGGTTTTTCTCATCAGAAATTTCAAAAATCCTTACTTTGCTACCCAAAAATTGTCAAAAAGTCATGAAATAGTTCAACTTACCTATTGAAATTGAATTGGTTTTAATTTTATTCGTAATATATTCTGTTTTTTTCTGCACCTATTAAAATGTTTGGCTCGCATTTTGTCACTTTTTTGGCTACCCTGAAAAAAAAGTTGAAAAAATTGACAAATTTAAGCCGAAATTGAAGTCTGAAAATATTTTGAAAATTGTTCATTCTTGTCCGAATGTTTTTAAATAACCTAGGTACTTTTCAAGAAGAAACCTCTCTTGTCCCCAAACGATAATATGGTCTCCTTGTATGCAGAATTGAAAATTTGTAAAATGAAATATTTTGGAAGAAGGAGAGGGGGGTAAAGTAAAGTGTCTGAATGCGAGAAGACCAACTTTGTTTGGAGTCGGTACCAAGGAAGATTTCTTATGTTACATAGAATAGAGGGTTATACCTATTATAATAACCATCAAAAAGTCGAAAATAAATTTTGAACGCCGGTTGCAAAAAGCTGTGTGTAGGCTGAGACCAGGGTCAGGCACGGATCACGATTTTGTGAATCGGATCACGGATCACGGATCACACATGAAAAAATGATTCGGATCACGGATCACGAATCACAAACTTTAAAGTGATCCGAATCACGGATCAATGATCCGTGATCCGTGATCCGAAAAATCGGATCATTTTCGGATCAATTTTCGGATCATTTTCAATTTTTATTTTTTATTACCATTAGGGTCACTGAATATGAAAATTGAAAAAAAAAATACTTTTCTTCCACATTGATACAAAAACAAATGATTTTTCACATTCCACGTTTTGATCTCACTACTTTTGGCAAAATCAAACTTCTCATTGTTGATCTTTCAATTATTAATTTGATTTAAATAACATTAAAATCTTTTTTATTTGAAATTTTTTTAGATTTTTCTCCTTTTTTAATTACATGAAAAATTTTAAACCAAATAAAAGGGTGAAAAGTGAGGAAAAAATGAAAAAAGTAAAAAAAAGATGGTATCGTTGGTGATTCGTTGAATGATCCGAAAATGAGTGATCCGGATCACGGATCACTACAACTGGCTGTGATCCGGATCACGGATCAAGATCAAATTTTTGAAAATGATTCGGATCATGATCCGGATCATAAAAAAAGTGATCCGGATCACGATCCGGATCACGATCCGGATCAAAATGATCCGGATCATGCCGAACCCTGGCTGAGACCTCAAATTTTTCCCACAGTCTTTCGAGGTCCTCGCCACTTTTCATCACCCGCCTTCTTCGAATTTCCAAAAAATGCCTACCTACTCGTAAAATTGTATTGCAGAGAACCGTCATCAACGTCATCATTCGAACAGATGTGACGCCTGAAAAGTAGGCAAACTATTCAGCAGTTTCAAAATTCGCAACTTTAATCCGAGACGCCAACTTATCCGAAGCATCAGAATACATTTACATATATGTATTTTTTATTCATACGGGACAACTACGTAACTTCGCAAATACATATTAAGTGGATATACATGTTTGAAAATTTGAAAATATTTTTGTGCCTTGAAAGTAGGTAGGTAGGCAACGGACATTTTTAAAAACGTCTTTACCTAATCCGGATTTTTCCCTGAGGAAAAAAAGTTTGCTCTTTCTAACAGCATCTATAGTACTCGTATGACGGCGTTTATTCCTGAAAGATGCGAATTGATGAACACAAATCGTCATTATTCTATCTTCGCAAAGAGACAAATACGCGAGTTCAATGTGCCAATAAATACGAGAAGTAATTCGATCATCTAGTGATCGAGTAAATATCTAAATACGGTGCTGAAAAGGTAAAATTGTTTTGTTGAACTGAACTAAGTACTTAGTAACCGCGGTCAAGACGATGCATAAAAATCTAAAAGATGCTATATGGCTTCGCTGAACCTTAAGGTAGTATGGTACACGTATAAATGCATTCTGGGAATTCTAAATAGCATACCTAGCATAGTAGTGCATAGATGATGCTACTCGTAGATAATAAGTATATGAATTATACAATGTGTGATATATTGACCGAGTGCCTGCGTCTTTTGACCTCTATACAACTAACTAGTAAGCTAAATTCACTTGGAACGGATAACGGATTTGGGTACCATAGTGATCGACTATCTATGTAGTACCTGACTTCTTACCTTCTATAGATAGGTAGGCAGGTATAGGTATATGTATTCATTCGGCTGTCTCAAATGACCGTTTGAAAACCTACATAATATACCTAGGTATTTTTTCAAGATTCCGCATGATTTACGTACTATTTATTCATTTTTTTTTAATGATATGCAATTTTATACGTGGATACCTGCAGGACGTAATTCATTCTGTATATGACTAATTTGCGATGATTGCTCGGGAAAAATTAATACTCGAGACTTTCGTGAAGCTGCGGTCAATGAAATCAGATGATGTTGTTCGCATCGCGATATATTTGCAGTTTTTTACGATTTTTTGAGGGGTATCGTTAATTTTCTCTTGTTTTCTTCAAAAACCTAAGCTTGACTCAAAATTCGTATAATGTCAATCGATACCTAGCTAATAGCTAAGCTAATACAGAATACTCAAAAACGCGTTTCGCTATAGACGTTTATGGTTTAGTCGTAGGTATTTCTGTGTGCCTTATCGTATTCTTAATTACGTACCGTACGTACTCGTATTATGACTCATGCTCGATTCCTCGCATGTTTTTCAATTGCCAACTCTACGAGAAAAATGGAATAATACATCTCTACCAGAAGTTCGATAAACGTGCAAAAATAATGTCCAACTCTCATAACAGCTACGTCGTTGTAAAATGGTAAGATTTTACTTTTATTTATTAGCTATAGGTAGGTACTCTTATTTTGTTATCATCGTGCAGTGGCGACGCCAGGCAATTTGAACAGGTGTGCCAATTTTCAAAATTATAAAACCAAGTTGTAAAATTCCCCCCCCCCCTTCCTTCCAAAATTCTCATTCTGGCCCAACAATGTTTTAAAAATTGAAATAAGAAAATTGATGTTGATTATAGACACTGGACCTGCGGAGTAAGACAACCGACTGCAGGCCGAGGGGAATGGAAATGGTGAAGAAAGTTTGTGTAGGGATAATTTATCCCGCTGAGTGCTCTTGGCTGCGCTGTACTTCAATCCGCAGGCAACGGGGGAAAGGGACAGTAGTGAGTTTTGTGTAGAGTCAATTTCTCCCACTGAGTGCTCTTGGCTGCGCTGTATTTTGCATGTAGTTTGTTCAAGAAATCGACAGCAGCGCAGCCAAGAGCACTCAGCGGGAGAAATTGGCTCTACACAGGTTTTTTTGGCAAGATGGCTGCCAGTTGGTTGTCTTACTCCGCAGGTCCAGTGTCTATAATGTTGATGCATCAAGAAATGAACTTGAAATTATTCAAAAATAACTGTTGGTTTAAGAAAAATGAGTTTTTGGTAAAGAATTTTATAAATAATTTGTAAAAGTCAAGTAAAAGTACTTTTTTTTTCTTTTTGGAAAATGAACAGGTGTGCCCGTGCACACTGGGCACACAGGCTGGCGTCGCCAGTGTCATCGTGTCGGTATCATTTTTCTCATTTAGCTATGGTAGATCCTTGTACTTTGTGTAGCTACCATTGTGTGATGTTGGCCGACAAGCGATATTTTTTACCTATTTAAATAAGTTAAGTACTTAGGTATAATTACTCCTCAATCACGATGTTGTACTGTAGCATTGAAAGTAAGATAAAGTTAGCGCGTTAATCGGTAACGATCGTACTCTGACGAATTTTTCCGCGCAATAAAATCCGCCGCGTTAACTTTTCGGAAAACATGATTAGTCGGATCTTTATATAGGTAGATAGTTTCTTTCAGTCCATCAACAAGGCAACAGCAGCCAGCAGGTACCTAGCTAATGTTTTGATGTACTTGAAAATTGATCCGCCTTTTTTGCAACGCGACGCGACGGTTTCAGTTCATTACGTAGACCATAAAAATTACTTTTAGATTTATTGTTTCACGGTCTTCAAATGTCGAGATTAGATGACAATTAGAAATTAGCTGTTTTACTCGTACCATGAATCGTGAAAATTTATACCTGCCGAAATTAAAGTACCTTACGATCGAGCTACGCTATTGCTATCCGTTGTCGAATTTATGCTGTTAGATTCGAGGAACAACGTCGTCGTCGTCGTGATAGCTCTAATCGGAATTACTCATTTAATCTCGTAATGTTGATGGTTTTTCAATCCAGTTTAGGGCCATTCTGGAGCTTCCAGCGATTTTTTAATTTTCTCCACAAACTAGAAATTTCAAATCACTCTGTAAGGCCCATAAATGAATTTCATGTCTTAAATTTGATTAGAGTTCATCAGGGAACCTTCCAGACTATTTCAGGTGGTGACGAAAAAGGCAAAATTCCAACAGTGTCTGTTCAAAAATAAATTATTGACCCTTCCAGAGCGATTAAAAATTTCTGGAAACATGTGGAAATTTGCTGGAGGCTTAAAAAAATCAGATTGAATTTACCATCCGATCGATTTAGGCTCGTATTTTCAAAATCTGTTCGTGTCGTCGGTTCAAATCCAAAATTTTCTGGGGTAATTATTTTTAAAGAAATGAAAAACTCGAAATCCAGTGCAAGCCCGAGAGCAGTTTTTTTTTAAATTACCACTCGCCCAAGAAAATGTTTGATTTGAACCGGCGTGGAAAAAATGTCTAAATCGATTGAAAGGGTCGCAAAGATGATAAATGCGAGTTTATTAGGTGCTGAATTTCATTTTCACCTTATTTAGTTACATCGTTTTTTCGAAAATTGTAGAAACCAAAAATCCACTGGAATCTACTCGAGAGGTCGAAAATATAGTGTACCTAGACCTACCCTATAAACCAAATTTCAGTTGTCCAAGTCGATTTACTAAAATTTTGATTTTTTTCAATTTTGGCTAAAATTTGAATTTTTTAAAATTCGCCAAAAATTGAAAAATGAATTTCATCGGGTGAAATTTTTACTGGTGATATATTTAGGAGTCCTTTTTCGACTTGAGTGTATCCAGTACAAAAATTTTATAGTCCGGCATATGACAATAGGAGTAATTGCACCCCTCCCCCCACCAATCCTCCGGGACAACTTTTTTCTTAGAGGGGATATCCTAAGAAGGAATATTTTAAAGCAAACTTGCCCAAAAAAAAGTTGGCCTTACTTACAAAATGGCGGCCATTTTGATTGACAGGTAAGCCGAAATCGTGGATTTTGCGTTTCAACGTAGGACTTGCACGAAATTTTTCAAACCTTACAAAAGTATATCGAAAGATCATGCAAAAATTTATCACCTGTCAAAATGCCAAGTGCTAAAGTGCTTTTTTTGATTTTTGGTGAATTTTTGAAAATCCAATTTAGAACAAAAATGAGGGGAAAAATCAAAATTTCACCAAATTGACCGAGAAAGCTGAAATTTGGGATATACCCTGTTTTCGACATGCCAAATCGATTGGAAAATGTTTCAAACCGTTTTGAGTAGTTCTGGAGCCTCCAAGCAGATTTTTAAAACTCGAAATTCCCACAAAATTCCATCAAATTGGAGTTGTACACCCAAAATTTATTCTAAAATCTAATTTAAATACGCTACGAAGTACTGCAGGTGTATTTCAAGTCGTTTTGGAGCCTCCTGCGACTTTTTGGAAATTCCTGAAGCCTCTAGTAGATTTTTGAAACTTTAAATTTTCACAAAATTTCATCAAATGGAGATGGAAAGCTGAAATTTACTCTACACTCCAATTTTAACACCCTCTGAAGACGACTTCAGGTGGGTTCAAGTCATTTTAGAGCCTCCAGCGACTTTTTTGAAAATTGCTGGAGCCTCCAGTAGCTTTTTGAAACTTGAAATTTTCCCAAAATTTCATCAAACTGAGATGGAGAGTTGAAATTCATTCTGCAAACTAATTTCAATACGCTACGAAGTTGACTGCTGGTAAAT
This sequence comes from Planococcus citri, assembly GCF_950023065.1. Classification (NCBI taxonomy): domain Eukaryota; kingdom Metazoa; phylum Arthropoda; class Insecta; order Hemiptera; family Pseudococcidae; genus Planococcus; species Planococcus citri. The sequence goes on along the minus strand of NC_088679.1, from coordinate 82,116,883 downwards.
TTCAAGTCGTTTTGGAGCCTCCAGCGACTTTTTGAAAGGTTATATGGCGTTATTTTGCAAAATTGAAATTTCTTGAAAGTAGCTGGAAGCTTCAAAATCATTTGAAACCACCTAGTCCAGTCATTAAAGACCAATTATGTCCCATCTACGGGAAAAATTATTATCAAACAGATCTTTCGCAAATATTGTTCACAGAGGTCCCCTCAACAACATACTAAAAGTCCTGGCCCGTACGGGGTCCGGAACCCCCTAAAAGGGGGGTGGAACCTCCCCCAAAATCAGTTTTTCGCCATTTTCTCCCCCGTATTGCATTTTAGCGAAAAATGTGTAATAGATAAAAGAATCTACGTCAAATTTCCGATCTAATGATGTATCAACTTTCCTTGTATGTTCAAGGGGGGCGGAACTGCAACCATTTAAATGAGGGGGGTTTTCTGAAAAATAGATAAAGGCTATAGGCGCCTAAGAGGGGTGAAATGGTCCCCGAAAACGTTCGAGTTGATATTAGTATGGAAGGTAGGTACCCTTGAGAAACTTCCGCGTAGAAAGTTTCAGATCCACATCCCCTCCTCTTTTTGGAGAACCCCCCTTTTCTGAAACTTCAATAACATTTTTCTCAGCCCCATTTCAACCGATTTTGAAAATTTTTCAGTGTGTTATGTATATCCTTAGTAGGTATCCCCACAAAAATTTTCAACCCCCTCCCCTCATATTTACCCCTCAAAATAGTGTTTCTCAACTTATTTTATGCTTTTTAACAATAAAAAAATTGAGAGGGCCAAATACCCTGGAGAGGGCTAGATGAGTCTAGCAAAAAATCTGACGTCATATTCGTGCTCAGCGGTATCGAATCATAAGAAAACGACACCCTATTCATTAATAATTAGTTATTTTCCCCAATATTCCCATTTCACCCCCAACCCTCTCTAAGACTCATTTTTACATCATTTTGAGGGGTAAATATGAGGGGAGGGGGTTGAAAATTTTTGTGGGGATACCTACTAAGGATATACATAACATACTGAAAAATTTTCAAAATCGGTTGAAATGGGGCTGAGAAAAATGTTATTGAAGTTTCAGAAAAGGGGGGTTCCCCAAAAAGAGGAGGGGGTGTGGATCTGAAACTTTCTAGGCGGAAGTTTCTCAATGGTACCTACCTTCCATACTAATATCAACTCGAACGTTTTCGGGGACCATTTCACCCCTCTTAGGCGCCTATAGCCTTTATCTATTTTTCAGAAAACCCCCCTCATTTAAATGGTTGCAGTTCCGTCCCCCTTGAACATACAAGGAAAGTTGATACATCATTAGATCGGAAATTTGACGTAGATTCTTTTATCTATTACACATTTTTCGCTAAAATGCAATGCGGGGGAGAAAATGGCGAAAAACTGATTTTGGGGGAGGTTCCACCCCCCTTTGAGGGGGTTCCGGACCCCGTACGGGCCAGGACTTTTAGTATGTTGTTGAGGGGACCTCTGTGAACAATATTTGCGAAAGATCTGTTTGATAATAATTTTTCCTGTAAAAATGTCTTTAATGACTGGACTAACCATGTAGTCTGCGAAGTAAATTTCAGCTTGCCAACTCCATTTGATAAATTAATGTTGCGGGAATCCCAAGTTTCAAAAATCTACTGGAGTGTGGAGGCTCCAGTGGCTCTAAAATGACTTGAACCCACCTGAAGTCGTCTTCAGAGGGTGTTAAAATTGGAGTGTAGAGTAAATTTCAGCTTTCCATCTCCATTTGATGAAATTTTGTGAAAATTCAAAGTTTCAAAAATCTGCTGGAGGCTTCCGGAATTTTCAAGAAGTCACTGGAGGCTCCAAAACGACTTGAAATTCACCTGCAGTACTTCGTAGCGTATTAAAATTAGTTTTTAGAATAAATTTTGGCTGTACAACTACAATTTGATGGAATTTTGTGGGAATTTCGAGTTTTAAAAATCTGCTTGGAGGCTCCAGAACTGCTCAAAATGGTTTGAAACATTTTCCAATCGATTTGGCATGTCGAAAACAGGGTATATCCCAAATTTCAGCTTTCTCGGTCAATTTGGTGAAATTTTGATTTTTTCCCTCATTTTTGGTCTAAATTGGATTTTCAAAAATTCACCAAAAATCGAAAAAAGCACTTTAGCACTTGGCATTTTGATAGGTGATAAATTTTTGCATGATCTTTCGATATACCTTTGTAAGGTTTGAAAAATTTCGTGCAAGTCCTATGTTGAAATGCAAAATCTGCGATTTCGCGGCTGACCTGTCAATCAAAATGGCCGCCATTTTCTAACTAAGGCTAACTTTTTTTTGGGCATGTTTTCTTTAAAATATTCCTTAGGATGTCCCTTTTAAGAAAAAAGTTGTCCGGAGGATTGGGGGGGGGGTGCAATTTCTCCTATTGTCATATGCCGGACTATTATTACCGGTTGGGATTACTTTCCTAGTTGGATCTACAGCTATGTAGGTAATTATTGTTCAAACTTGGTTCAGACCTAATGATACTCATCTGGAGAGACTTGATTGAATTTTACTTAATCTGATCCAACTCGATAATTTTCTTTTGGGTCTCTTAATACGATGCTTGGCCCATCTTGTTCTCATTCCGGACTCCGGAGAATGGAAACACTGCTAGTATCTATAAGAATGAATCCTTGAATCCCATCCAGTATCAATGAGTACCTACCTATACCCGAGTGAATTCATTTTTATATGTATTTATAAATTCGTAACAAAAAATTAGCTCATCAAAATGGCTTTTTTCACGAGTATGAGATAAGTACTAAATTAACAAACCGGTGCAAGTTTCATTGAAATGAGTTGATAAGTTTAGTATTTAATGCGCCCTTGCACAATCGAGTTTTTCCTTTAAAAGAATCGTGTTCGAACGTGAGAAAAATAAAGACAAAGAGATGGTATGGATTAAGATTTCACGAGTTACGAGTATTTTTCATTGAAACGCAAATTATTACGAAGATGTTATCAAGGCTCTGCGCATGTACTCAAATGTCCGATACGGTGGCAATGAAATGGGCTCAATTCGCAACTAGATTCGCTCAAATGGGTAGGTAACATTGAGACTAGCTATACCTACACACTACACAGTACACAATGCGTTTGAACATTTTCATAAACGACATAAATCAAAAAGACAACTTTATGGTAATTTCTTTAATGAGAGGTAGGTAATTTTCGATGATTTCGTCTAAACATTTTAAAACGTGTATAAATGAGCATTTAATTCGACGATAGGTTTTACACGAGATATTTGGTAATTTTCTTCGCATACACCGGTGATTTTTTTTTTTCACCACTGACCACGATAACGAAAATTATGCCCGGTCACGTGTCGATTGTATACTATCAATCTACGCGACACCGAAGAGGAAACAGAAGAAAAGAAAATACGGGTACCTGCGGAACAAAAGAAAGAAAGGATAAATAAAAAATAAAAAAAATGCACCCGAACAATTTACCTATTAGGTACTTATTCTAAACAAATAACACGAATGCGACTACGCGATGAAAACTAAATGCTCGTAGTAACGTGATAAGTAAACGATTACGAATTCGAAGAGTCAGCAACTCAGCACTCGAGTAGGTAGAGGTACTCGTCAGAATAAGACCATAGCCATAGTCCATAGTGCAGAGAAACCTCGACCACGATGACGATGACGATGACGCTAATGAATGTTCCGTCTCGAAACGAAAAGTAGGTGACCGATTGTAATACCTTAGCTGTTGTTTAGACTCGATGTGATGTGATGATACCCTTTCCATTCTGTTCTTTGTCTTGTACGGCTTACTCTTACGTACGTACATACAATAAATTTTATGGTATTGGTATGGAATACTGGTAGATATACTGTGTGTAGTAGATACCTCGTCCTCGTCTCGCTTCCAGCCAGCAGCCACCGTATGCCCCTACTTTTTTCGGTCGACGCGACGAGCGACGGTGATGACGGTTGTTTGTGTCTGGACGAGCGAAGAAGTGCAGGCGAACCAGGCATGATGCGGCGGTGACTAGAACGCTGGTAATGAAGTCAAGTCGACCGATAGGATGTGTGCATGGGAATGGAATGGATTGGATTGGGTTAATGAGAATGTGTAACTTTGATCGTCGACTCGGCACTCGGCACTCGGCTAGGTACACCGCCGCGTGAATTGTCGTTATCATAACTGTAAGAATCCGCCAAGTACATACTCGTACTACTCGTACAACGAAAGCGAGGTAAGCGTAAGTACTCGTACGACGGCAACTCCGACTCCGACTACGGGTATTAGAAAGTCACAAGTCAATGCTATTTTGACGAGTACGGTAGCTTTTCGATGTGCGGTCTGTGTTCCAGTGCCAGTGCCAGTGCCAGTGCCAGTGCGGATTCTCTGCTGTTATCACTTATCAGCAAAACAGTGCGGCTTCTTTGAAAAGTTTGGCGACTAATCGGCGACATTTCACTCGTACCTACTCATTTGCGTGTCGATAATTTTGCGCGAATTTTATTATCATTTTTTTCAATTTTTTTTCTCACATAAGTCGATTTTTTTAAAATCATAAATTCATTTTTTTTCAAAAGTGATTCGATAATTTGACCGATTTTTTTTGTGCTCAAATACGTATCTGAATCTGACCGAGTGCATTGTCGCGTTGAATTTTCGTAGTGCGCTGTATTCAAATTCACCCACTATCCGATGAATCTGAAATTAGGTAATGAGAGAGTTTCTTTCATACTATTTACCTATACTTTGTAATATGAGCATTAGATATACGTTTGTACATGACTTGTTTGGAGTTGAATATACCCACAAAGAGGAATTTGTGAATCAACTTTTCATATAAGGTTACCCACACTCGACTGAAAACATTCGAGTGGAGGTTTTCATCGAAAGCTATGTCTTTGAATATTTCGAACATGGTATTCCGGTGTAATGAAATATTCACTCGAAGTGAGAAATAATGTAATCGAGCTTAAAATCTTTCGAAGCCTTTGAGAGATATTACCAAGCTCACTGTGAGAGTAGGTGCGTTTTTTGATGGAAAGTAAAAGAGATTCTGGATTACTGAAATTTCAATTTTTTTTCATTGTGAAAATATCTATTATTGATTGTCTCTTCCAAAGCTGATCACCTGCGAAAAACACCCTACTCTTTGAAATACTTTAAGTGTGTTTGAACCGAAAAAAAAAATTTCAGTAAAGCTCTTTCAGATGCAGATAGACATGAATGGACCTCGTACTATTGTGCAATTTTGGTTATTGGTTTCGCTTAAGAAAAAAGGGTCGAGAGGTGATCTAACAGTAGGTATGTATCATTGATAAAATCTCAACCGTTAGAAAAATTGAGGTTTCTCGAGCTGTTTTCCTTTCTTCTACCCTTATGGGTATGTGCAATTAATTTTAGGTACTTATACGATTTGAAGTACTGTAAAAAACCAACGAACATATGAGCATGAAATTTTGAATGTCGACTGACCAAATTGGTTTTTCGATTTTTGGTGAATTTTTGAAGCCCAAAAATAATGGTGATTTTCTGATATTTTTGTCTTTACCTATTTTTAGCCAAATTTTTGTAAAAAATGATGGCTATTGCGGTAGGCCCAACTTTTTGGATAAAAAGGTCGGGGGTCAAAAATTTTGATATGTAGTTCTCGACGTTTTGAGCTCAAACTAGACGATTCCCCGTGTGTCAGTTTTTAAAATAGAAAGCTCATTACGAGTACTTGATGCGAAAAATATAGCGAAGATCAAATTTTGATTTTTAGGGCCCTAAAATTAGGAAAAATGCCGTAAAATCAATTGTAAAAAATTTTGAAAATATGTTTTCTTCCAAATTGCATTTTGAATCGAATCCCAAAATTTGAACCGATTTGGTCCCATACAGGGGGAGATATGGCCCAAAAACCAATTGTTGGGCCCCCTCCTTTAAATTTATGAAAACTGAACCGATTTCACTCATTTTTTTAAAAAAAATCTTCCTTACAATGTGTAGATATGTTATAAAACATTTTGAATTCAAAATTTTTTACTTTAGGCATGAAAAACTAAAAATCAAAAAAGCATTATTTTGAACAATCATAAGTTTGAACTTTAATTTCTCAGCCGAATATTTCCAATTTGCCAAGCATTTTATTTATCATCAAAATAATATATAGTAAACAAAAAATCCAACTTATACTTCTCAGCCATGTATTTCTCTTTTTAGAGTTTTTGCGCGAAGCGCGAAAAAACTCTATTGTAATCACTTTTTCATGGTAGTCATCGTAGTCATCGTAGTCATCGTCGTCATAAATCTTTTTGTAGATTTTTAAAATGCTAAGCAATATCGAAGAGCTGTTTTCTTTGTTTAAAGAGGTACCAATACCAAATTCCATCACGATTTCGTTTTTGCAATTGTTTGAAAAAGTTTATACGAATATAACTGACCAGAAAATGAGAAACAAAATCAAACGCGGGTTATTTGAGATGAGCATGAGCGAATAATTTATTGTGTATTTAGGAAAGTACTTTCAACCAACTTACGATTCGAATAAAAGAATTATCTGCAACGAGTTCATTTTCTCAAAAACTGTCTTAAAATGCCATTTTTTACGTTTTTTCTGGAAAAAATTTGCGACATAGTTGAAAATGTATGCAATAAAACTTTTTCAACATCAAATTTCTACCCTAAAAATATTTCAAAAACTTGGCAAAAATAGCTGTTTCAACCAAGGATCAGAATTATTGTAAAATTGCTTCGGTTGAAGAGTGACTTTTGGGTTTTAAAAACATCGCCTTCCTCAATTTAAATTCAAACTTATCCCGAACTTTCTTTTTTTAAATACCTTTTTTTTTTAATGATTCAAGTGAATTCATTATCCCTCAAACGCAAAAACTCTTTTGTAATCAGCGATTAGCTGATAGCTTGTTAATTATTCAGGCCATAAGCCATAATATCACCTTAGAGCATGCTCTAAGCATAATCACAGAACACAACTTATGCTTACTTTCGGACTTACATGGCTGCTCATGGGGGTTCAACTCAATGGTAAAAAAAACGGGACCAAGTTTGGCATAGACCAACTATTTCAGATAAGATATGTAGTTTGTCATTCTGTCGCTGAATTTATGAGAATGCTCTTTCCAAAATTTTATTCATCTCAGCACCTGTTGGCCATCAACACAGTGGTTGAAACCTGTTGAAAATTTTCAATACGAATGATAAAAGTGATAACTAGCAAAATGTACCAATGTTATACAAATATCTATTTATAAGTTTCAGCACAATCGAGATTTTCACATTTTATGACCTGGAATCTTCTCTAATTGATCAAATCAACTCAAACTCAGGGAATGGGGTTCTTTTAAGACCTATAACTGACCCTCGCAGTTTGAAGGGTCAAAGTTGAAAATTACAGAAAGGTCATTTTTTTGGAGGGGCATAATATGACCCCAAATAGATGAAAAGGGTCCAAAATCATACCGTTGGTTAGTACCCTCATTGTGATCAACATATCCAAATTTCAGCTTCCTAGGTCATCCCCACACCATTTAAGGTGAGAAAAAACATATTTGATCCCAATTTTTGATCCCCCCTCACCCCTAAAATTGATCTAGAAGGTCCAAATTTTCAGCATACAATGAGAGGGTGCCCCATAAGTGATTATTGCTGGTTTCAACCTTCCAACCCTATTTGACCTCTCTCCAGGGTCAAAAAAGTGGATTTTTGATCTATTTTACATATGGGAGGATGTACCCGAAGTGCCTTTTGCATGTTTCAACCTTACCTCATTTGACCCCTCATCGGGGTCAAAAAAGTAAAATTTTGGGTTATTTTCCACATTTTTCAACTTTCTATAACAACGTTTAGGAAAAACCACAGCCTCTCCAAATTGACCTAGAGGGTCCAAATTTTCACAGTACAATGAGAGGATGTACCCGAAGTGCCTTTTGCAGGTTTCAACCTTCCAACCCTTCTAAAGTCGTAACCGAAAATTGGAATGGCCCTCCTCATTTTTTCGATAATTTATGGAGAAAACTAAAGTCTCGCTGAAGGCTCCAGCTTGGCTAATAATTATAGGAAATTGATTTAAACAGAGTTGAAATTGGGTGTGGAAATTTTGAAATACCTACGCTTTTTATGAAATTGATCGAAACCAGAATCAGACACCCCGAACTGGTTTCCTCGAAAATATACTCGTACTCGTAAAAATCTTTAGCCCTGATAGGTAGAGGTACTCGTATTTGGAGGTGGAAAGCGAATCTATTTGTATTGCGAGGAAATTTCGCTGCATTTCTCGTTTACATAACACCTTTCTATCGTGTTGAAATCTCGATAAGCAAATTTCATGCGAGTGAAATTTTACTACCTACTCGTACGTACCAGGAGCTGACAACCTAATACAATTAGATTCGATAAGACAACGAGAAGATGAAATATTTCTATATGTACATAGTTGACAATATACTCGTATCACGAAATCACCCTTGCATGAGGTGGTTCCGGTGCGGCGCGGCTTTCTTCAATCTTAACGAGTCTACTCGTAATCCACGTGCGTTCAGTAATCGCGCGTCTGACTCCGAAAAAAAAGAAGAAAAGAAAATTTCGTGTAGGTACTATAGGTAAGGTACCTAACCTACACACCTTTCTCTTATGATAGTGTTTACCGCGAGCAGATGCGCTGTCTCTCTTATACACGCACATACGAGTAGGTATTAGTTAGCTACCTATACCTATTTGTACATAGGTTTAGACACGAAATAATAAAGAGTATTCTTTCGCGTTTAATGGGTTAATTATATGCGGATTCGCTTCGCTTATAAAATGATAAAAGAAAATTAATTTTTAAACATACAAAATTTAATTAACGCGGAATAGCAAATAAACGAGTGTGATGGAAGGATATACCTAAATACCTAAGTAGTGTTATGGTTTGAAATTTCAGTATCTATAGTATCTATCTCTATGTATGGTATACCTATCTACTCGTCGCGTCGTCGCTCGTCACACCGTGCGGTATATAAAATCTATATTACATATAAGTATGTACCTATTGTATTATATAGACGAAATACCTATTTTATGACCAAAACAAATCGTTTCTTGGCGTGGTATTTCCGCCTTTCTATGCACTTGGATACGAGATGTAAACAAATTCCAGCGATCTAGCCTGCCAATTAGAAAAAAGCTACGCTGCGCCGGAACTAAACATCTTGTCTGTACTAGGTAGGTAAGGTACCTACCTGCGTATAATATTCGAGACGAAAGCTCACAAGTCCAGAATAGTGATTCGTTATGAATTAACGAAATCCGTCATCGTACTACGAGAGTAAATACATGCAAGAAACTTGGACGCTGTTTCTCTGCCAAGTTGAGGTATACGAGTATTATACTCGTACGTACCATACTGACACATATAATCGTTGTATCGCGAAATATTCACGTAAAGTGTGCATTTTATATGTACAAACGTACCTGCCTACTATGTAGGTAAGTAGTGAGTGTGAGTACTGCGTTCTGGTGAAGAAGAAAAAAAACCGGCATCGGCATGGGCATAAATTCTCACGAGTTGGCTTTATGAGATTTCGTGATGAAGTTGGTTCGACGACGACGACAAGGCAAACGCAAACGCATCCAATTTATCGAGTTTAATTGGTACATTTGTCTCATTGAAAAGTGATCGGTGCGGCGGTAATTAACGAAAATGGGCGCACGCTCGCATTAGCACAACAATCGAGTGATGCGACTCGACGCGACGAAGAGGAGTACCTATTTGTATTTCTTTTGTAATTTGAATCAGCCACAGCCACAGTCACAGCCAGCTTTCACATTTCTTCTGCTCTTTGAAATGCTCATATTTGAGCGAGTAGTATGTGTGTAACAGTACTCAGCTCTCCAGTGACTTCGCCCTCGTCCGCCTCCTCCTTATTTACGTTGGTACCTAAAAAGTATACTTATTGTAATGTACAAGTACATATTTTCAGATATGCGATGCAAACTTATGCATGTAATTCTTAAACATGTACCTACATACCTATTACCTACGTCGACTTACTATAATAAGTAATAACACAGTCTCAAACAGATCGAATATATATATATATATAGGTAGTTAGGTACCTACCTATGTGGTAGTATTACATAGCCTATCTGTAAAAATGTGCTCGCTGATACAGTGATACCCTACACCTTGTGGATATAGGTAGGTACTTGAAAGTGTTTGCGTGTGTGTTACGAGTATGTATGTAAAACCAGTAAATAAATACCTATTACCTGCATAGTGCATACTACATACACGGCAAGTATAGCCAACGATTAAGTGTCGCAGGCGATTTATTTAAATTTCTATTTTATAGCTTATTATAGCTATTTGCTATGTCACTTTCAAATAATCGTACTTCGTACACGTCAAATTATTCACTTACCTATTTACTTTCCCAAAACGAATCAAAATATTCGCTAATAGTATAATGCAATGGCGATGTACCTAACCTACTAGTATTTTAATCTAAAAAGGCGAATGACCTGAGATTTGCAAATCACTTGAACCATTCCCTGTCAAAGTGTCAAATCGCTAAGCTTTTTAAGCTGGAGATGAGTAATTTTTCCAAGATATTTCATTCTTAATAAGGATCCAGTCGATAGACCTCGATGATACCCATGGGAAAATGATTTGATAAATTTCAATAAAAATTTATCAAATTTGATCTTATTTGATCAAATTGGATGACAAATTCGATCAAGTTTTGTAGAATTCTATCAAAGTTTATAAAATTATATCTGATTAGATCCAGTGGATTTCAACTGTGGATGCAAAGTTTTCTATAATTTCATGAAGATTCATAAAAATTGTTAAAGTTTTATGAAGTTTGATGAAATTTGATGAAATATACACATGAAGTTTTATTCAATTTTATAAAAATTGGTGAAAGTTGATAAAGTTTGATGTAAGACAGTACAAAAAATTTGATGTGATTTTATAAAGATTTGTAAAAGTTGGTGAAGTAGGTACTATAAAGTTTTATAGAGTGTGATGTAGACGTAGAGCCCTGAGCCAGGGACAAAGTGATTGGCAGCGGCTATGGAAAGTACAGCGTACAGCACTGTGGCTGGTGATGGAGCCGAATCCAGCCGACGTTTTTGGTGGCTGCAAACATTTTACTCAGTGGCGGCTCAGCCTGCTGAAAACTGAAATTTTGCAGTAATTTTTTGTAAATTATCAAATTACCCCAAAATACACGACTTTGTATGAAAAATTAAATTCTACTTCTTAGTCCTCAGTCTCAAAATAGAAATACAGTAAAAGCTCACTATAACGCTCTTCAAGGGACCAGAGAAAAAGAGTGTTATAGGCCGAAGCGCGTTATAACAGAAAGTCTCATTTTAACACTGATTAGCATTATACCGCGAATTCTCGTTTTAAAGCAAAACAAGCCATCAGCTATTCGCTGATTGCAAGAGAGTTTTTGCATTTACCTTTTGCTTATTGGGTGATCTAAATTCTAATGCTGTATGCTTTTGAATAGTTCTTCAACAAATCTTGATGGTATGATCAATATAATCTCACCTCAGACATACACGAAATATCGTAATTTATTTTATTTTGAAAAATTATTAATTTTTCTGAATTTACCCTTTCACTTCTTGTATAGCTACTTAGAAAGATGCCCGATTTTTATAAAATTAAATTCAAAATAATCTTTGGAATTTTGCTACACGAAATATCGTTATATTTTATTTTGGAAAATTACAATCTTCACGAATTCGATTTGTTTTTCGTTGTTGAAAAAAAAAATGAAAGTACCCGCAAAAGTTATATCTACAATTTCAGTTTTGGCTTATTACATACTTCCTCACCGTTTCATCTTCATTTTCATATCAATACTAGGGTGTCCGTTCCCTGGGCTGCTCCGCAGCCCCAACCCCGACTCGCGACCCTCCCCTCAAAAAAGTTGAAAATATTTCCCCTGAAAGTTCAAAATTGTTGATGAACTGGCAATGGTTTTCTCCAATGTAAAAAATCCTTGATCTCAAGGTTTCCATTTTTAGTTTCAGTTTTCTATTCAATTGCAGTTTTTCTTTATTTAGATGTCGTTCAATTTTCTTTGTTTAAATTCATGTTTATTATTATATTTTTTTCTTTTTTTTTTATGTTTTACTTTCAATTTTTTGTCTTCAGTTTCATTTTTGCACTTTTTCTTGATGTCAGTTTTTCATTCAATTTTAGTTTTTTTTTTTGTTTTGATATCTTTCAATTTTTTTCTCCAATTGTTTTTACATTCATCATCATCATCATCATTTTTTCTTGTTTTTATTCATCAATTTTTAACATTTATTCTTCTTCATTCCTTTTTCATATAACTCGAATCATTTTGTATTGGATTTATCAAATTCCCATAACTTTTCTGTTATCATTTTTTATTGTTTTATTTTTTGCTCATTTTTTCATTTATGTATTCATCATGAATTCATTTTTATTCTTTTTCAACCATATGTGACGCGACATACAAAAAGGTTACCCTGAGCGAGAAAACCGCGTTTTGAGTTTTAAACTTTTTGAAGCGTTTTTTCCATTTTTTAAAAAGTATTTTCATTAGCAATATTTCAACGTACCTAGGTATATTGAAAAAAAAAAAAAGTTTTAAAGATTTTTCTTGGAGCTACCTCACTTTGGAGCCATTTTTACAGGTTAAACTTCAAGATAGCGAACTGGCGATGGTTTTATCGTATTCTATGGTCAATTTTACATAAAAATAGCAAATAAAAAAATCCATTTTTTGTTTTTTTTGGTCTGGTTAACCTTTTTGTATGCCGCGTCACATACATATTTGTTTTATCTCACTTCAATACATTTTTTTTAGGGTTGGGCATAACTACGTTTTTGTTTTTACATTTTCTTTTCTTACAATTTGTTTCCTGGTTTTTCAGTTTTTTCAAGATTGATGAGGTTTCAATTTAGATTTTGTTAATTCATTAATTTGTTTCTTTTCTTTTATTCCTAATGCATTTGTTTTCCATTACTTTTCATGACTTTTACCTTACTTTTTATTTTCTTTTTCAATTTTTTCAAATGTCCATATTAATTTTCTTCATTCCTTCTGTTTTTTTTTCTGGTTTACTTACTTTCTCAATTTATTTACCTATATACTTGGAAGTACATACTCTCATTCTCAATTGCTATCTTTTTCCTTTGTTTCATTTATTCAGATTTCCTCACTTCTGCAAAAATCATGAATTTTCGAACCAAATGAGTAGTTAGAAGGAGAAATAGTCGGTTGCAAAGTATAAGCTGGATGTTCTGCATCATTTTGAATTTTGATGATAAGAAAAATGCCTAGCAAATGAGAAATATTCGGCCACGAAATGAAAGCTTAAAGTTACAATTGTCCAAAATTGTGCATTTCTAATTTTTTGGGCTAAAACTAAAAAATTTTGGATTCTAAATGTTTCATGACATATCTACGCGTCATAAGGAAGATTTTAAAACAAAAATCAGCAAAATCGGTCCACTGGGAGAGGCACACGGACTGGACAAAGGTTTTCAAGTTTCTTTTAATATATATAGATTAGTTATCTACAATAAAGTTTTGAATTGAAATCGGAATTTAATTTTTGCATATTGCTTAGCATTTTAAAAATCTACACGAGGACGACGATGACTACGATGACTACGATGACTACGATGACTACGATGACCATGAAAAAGTGGTTACAATAGAGTTTTTTCGCAACTCTAAAAAGTGTTATAAAGGAAGTGGAACCGTGAACTTTATTTTGAATTTTAACAACTGTTCCAATTGGAAATAAAAGAATCTGAAATTTTAATTTGATTTTGAGGTCTGCAGTAATAATATAAATGATTTTTTGGCAACATTTTGCCATAAGTTTTTTTTTTGGTTTTTTAAAAATCAAAACTACAAAAATTGCAAAAAAAAACTGTTGTTGCAGCCAAAATTTTCAGAAAGTGTGTAAAAAATTTTTACACATAAGACATAAGTGAGCTTTTTTTCGCAAAAAATTGGGGTTTTGTTGTTAAAATTATGGAAAAAATGTGATTTTTCCTGAATTTTAGAGCGTTAAAACGCGATTTATATTCACTCATGAGCATTATATTGCGATTAATTTTACATTGGTTTAAATGGGGATGTCAAGGGACCAGAAGAAATCAGCGTTATAACGAAATCAGTGTTATATCCGAAAGCATTATAACGAGCTTTTACTGTTCATATTCTTTTCCGCGAGCTGAAAAGAGAGACCATTTTTGATTTTTGTAGTGTATGGCAATACTGAACAATTTTTAACACTTGAGAAAATCAAAATACGCAAAATATCACCCTGAAATTTGCCATTTGAGTGAGTTAAGCCGGCTGGGTCAAACAGATTACTCCACAACGGCTGGAGGAAGTTTTGAAATGGTGGTGGTGGCGTAAAAATGTTTGAAAAATCGGTAGCGGCGGCAGCGGTAGGGCTCTAGTTGGATGTAACATATTCTTGAAAGTTATATAAAACGTGATATTGTTTAATCAACTTTTATAAAGCTATATCAAATTTGATCAAACGATCAAAGTATGCATCACTTAGTTAATTTGTTATACTTAAGTACTTTCGTTTTATCCAATTTTATAGAATTGCATAAAACTGGATAGAAGTCATGAACTTCTGTTTCACTGAAAAAATTTCTGTAGGTATGGCAAGATATTCATTTTAATCAAGTTTCATCAAATTTAATCAAAGTCTATCAAATTTTATGAAATTTGATCAAACAATCCAGAAAATTTTCCAAGTCCAGACCCTGGGAATTGGGAAAGAGAATATAAATTTTCTTAAGGGTATTCTCTACCTCTGTGAAAACGTTTGAAATATGAAGCCGATTTGTGCGTTACTTTCATCGTTCGTTCATAAGATTGCGTGTAATCGAGTGAACAAATTTAGTCATATTTATGTCCCACAACCTGCTCCCATCAGAACTTTGGGCAGAGATTTCTCCGTGAATTTTCAAAATTCTTCCAATTTTTTTCACCAATGTTAACAGTTTATCATTGAAAGCGAGGATATGTAGCCATATTTTCTAATTTAGCTTTTCCAACGGAGATCTGAGCATCAATAGTACCTCCATTCAATTCCCAATGACGGGCACAAAATGACATAAATCAAAAATATCTCGACATACCCTAGTTTTTGAATGTTTTTTGAATAAAATAAACCAAACCCCACAAAAATCCATCCAATAGTATTCGCACAATCCCCGACCAAAGTTTGTAGTTTTCATCAAAAATTGCCACTGATAACAGGGGGTAGAGAATAGCCTTAATACCTCCTATCTCATGGAACAGGGTGGTATAGTGATTAAGATATCTGATTGAGGTGTGGGAGGTTGAAGGTTCTAACTCCTTCAAAGGCAGTCAAATTTTTTGAAATTTTTTTTTTCGCTCTCTTGATAAAATTTACTACACTACTTCACATTTTAGGCGCAAATTACATTTTAACGTTAATTAGACCATCTTTACTAATTAAATATCATTTTCTAAAACAAAAGAATACAAGTTTGATAGAACTTTATCCAAGTAAAATCAAATTATATGAGATTTGATAAAATTTTACAGGTATACCTATTCTGGACATAAAATTCTATAGTAAATCTTTCAATGTTTTTTTTATAGGATTTCATAGAATTCATTTTCCGTGGGGAGAGATGATGAATGGCGTGAATAGCAGTTTAAGTTCTCCAGGTTCATCTGGAGAGGAAATATGGGATGCCCAAAGTTTTGTAACAAAAAAAAAACAAGGATGTTAAATTTCAAGCTAAGGCGACCCTTCGGGCAAATTTTGGCTAATTGAGCATGGAATGACCCTGGGGTGACATTTTATCGAATTCTCGCATTTAAATATCCCAAAAATTCCAAGAAAATACCAAGTTTTTCTTATCAGAAAAGGTTGAAATTGCACAAATTGAACCCCCGAAAGATCGAGGTGCTCCACTACTCGTAGAAGCAGAAAGTAGGGGTTTAATTTTATGACAAAAAAGATGTGAACAACTGTTGTAGATAATTAATTACATTTCCAATTACGAGTATCTTACAATGGAGATATTCCATGCGATACAATATTTAAACATTTTCAAACTGGTCAATGCAAAAATGCATCACCTGCCAAAACTTCAAGCGCCAAAGTGAATACAGTATTTCAATTTTTGGTGAATTTTTGACAATCATACCGGTCTATTAATTGAGTGAGGTAAAATTATGAAAACCTCAAAATTCCAAGTACCTATGTTGAAAATAATTCTAGCGCGAAGGATCTTTTTTTACGGGTATAGGTAAGGGTACGTACTTACAGTTCTTCGACACGTTTCAATGTAGGTATTTCAAATATTTACCTAGCCTACTTAATTTCAAAATTAATTACGATTACGCGAGTGTGTCTTGTATTTTTTTTTAGTAATAATTGCATTTCAATTTTTACGATTTCTTGGGCAACACACGCTTACGTGATATTGCGATGAATTAATGTTTTTCAATATATTTCTGACGATTTGTACCGAGCACGAATAACTTCATAAATCATACTCACTTATGACGAAAAATCGGCATTTTATTCGACATCGATAATTTAAATCAAAGTCCCAGCGAAAGAAATGTCTAAAGTAAGCGATGTGTTTTAATACGAGTAGGTATGTGTAACAAAAATATGTATGTATTGCAATCTTGAACGCTAATTTGCCAAACTGTAAGACACCATCATTTACCTAGCATAGGTACATACTACATGAAGTATGCTATAAAAAATTTCATTGCTTGTTTTCATTGTCATTTCGGCACTGTCGGTAGATAGCCGCGAAAAGTCTGACAGTGAAAAGGGTCACCTATAAATACCTTCCTACGAGTATATTAAACGAGTACTTACATATGCGATTATACAAATCTACATATGTAGGGTAAGGTATACGTATGTACATATTAGAACATTCAAAATTTACGAGTAACTAAATGTATCCCTTAAGGTGATTTTCAAACGTTTATGTTCGCGAGTCTATTTTTACGATCGAGAAGGAACCTGTTTTACGCTTATTTAATATAGGTAGCCGCATTGTCTATTGTATTGGTCGTCAGTAATTTCTTATTAGTCGTTTAGCGAGATGACAAGATGATAACATCGCAGCATCACACACCAGGAAGTTGGGTGTGAAGACATTGAAGTACCTACTCGTACGATGCGATGCGTACTTGTACGCAAGGCAAGGCTATGATACTCTTCTACCTATAAGGCTGACGTCGTATTTACCTAGGTACCTACGTTAGGTAGAGCCAGAGATACTTAACTTACGTCTATGACAACATATTTATAATGTATATTAGAGGGAGGATAACTGCTTGGTTGATTGCGAATTTGATACCAGCACTACCACTTCCAAGTTGTGCAGGTATACGCATTGGTTTAAAGCGGCTAAATTATATATGCCAGTATTCAAATACAACAGGCTGATGAGGCAAGTACTACATATACTTATGTAGGTATTTGCATTGCCAACACCAACAGAAACAGATACAACTTGTTCGTCAAAGAAATGGGCTATTAGGAAAAAGGTTATGTAAAGCCGCGATGTTCTACCCGAGGGTGCTTTTCAAAGAGCATTGACTTACCTACTACCTACCTATATAGGTACTTACTTATACTAATGCTTTTGTAGTACTCGACTACCTGGTACCTACAAGGGTACCTGCTGCTAATACGCTGCGTGATGTTAAAAATAGGTGGTGTATTCCGCAACGTGGGTAATTTCATCATTTTTTGTGTAATAATGTAAGTATCGTAAACGATTGGAATTTCCTATCAGAGTGTTCGCATTATTTCAGGCGAAGTCAATAGCCCAGTCAATCTAGACAAATTTTTCATAGTTGACCCTAAAAAGGACTTTTTTTAAATGCATAAATAGGAAATACCTCTCTGTAGCTGAAGAATGTACTAAAAGTCTCCACCTCTAGGTGGTAAGCGTTCTGCTGGAAGGGGATGAAACCTCCCCTAAATCGGGTTTTCGCAATTTGCTCTGGAAATACGTAATTACCTATCACAAAAATTGTTCTGCATACAATTTGTGACCAAAAAATTCTCATCACTTCTCGTGTAGGATTGTTGCGGGAGGTTTTTAGTTTGTTGTTCAGGGGTACGCCGGGTATGTGACCTTTATGATGTTTTTTTTTGGCATTAAAAACAGGGCTGAGTGATACGCAAATTTCTTGCGATTTTATCGGAAACTAAGGTCAAACAGAAGATGGAGTTTGCCATAGGTAGGTACCTATACGTACGAGTAAATATTATCGATGTATAGTGTTCGATGAAGAACATAACAAAGTCAGGTAAGCAAGGCTTAGTTAGCTAAACCGGTAGCTTTAGCCGTCATTTCTTGGAAAGTTAGCAAAATTCACAATGAATTCCGTAGAACGTCGTTAAAACACTTCAAATTGCGTAAAAATACTCGTACCTACCTTGAAAGCAATACGAAAATACACCAAAAAAATTGCTCTAAAATTAATTTTAAAAAATTGCCAAAAACTTGAGATATTTCGGTAAAATTACGATAAATCTAGAAAATTAATGAAACGATGGAAGAGCATAGCCGGAGTAAGATAGGCGATTTGGCCTCATCTTCCAATTTTGAAACCAACCAGTGGTTGTTGTCCTGTATGGTACCAAACCCCCGTGATAAAATTCATGCTTTTAAAGGGCACTTTTGATCGCATCTTTCAGAGATGCAATTATGAAAAAATATATACTTATCATGTACTTACGTATCTCATCTGAATGCGCAACATATATTTTTTCAGCATTTTTTATAATGCAAAAAATGCTTTTACACGATTTTTTCTGCTTAAATTGATCAATTTTGACCGAAAAATTTTTTTTGCAAAATAGGTACATACCTACATAAATCATGAAAAACGCCAAACTACACCATCAACCTGAATTTGGACCAAATTCGTCGATTTTTTCCATGTTTAACCTACAGAAATTGAATTTTACGAATTTGGGAGCCCCTGAACCGTCTACGCGGCACTCAAGGGGCAAACTTTATGTCTACCAACTCGAAATATGGTGCACCATGTACTTATTGCAATTTCAAAAGGGTTTTTTCAATTTGGAAAAATGCACTCGTCACAGATAAAAAAAAATCAAAGATTTCTAATTTATCTGAAATTGCAATATATGTTGTGCACAGAGGGGGGAGGGATATCTAAGAATAAGGTTTTTTGAGGAGGCACGCGGGGGCACGCACCAGTGCCTACCGAAAAATTTCTATGCAAAAAGAAAAAAATGAAAAATTTGGGGGAGGGAGGTGGGGGCATATAAAAACTAAAAAAAAATTTTAAGCAATTTTTTTGTTGCAAGACTGGTTTGGCAAATATTGAAACAAAAAGATGACTTTTTAGGCAGGCAGGCCTAAAATCAATGCTTTTTGGACGTTTTGTCAAAAAAGGCATTTTCTTAGCATTTTTGGCAACAATTACAACTGTTACTTCTCGAGAATTTTTTCATGAAATCGCCAAAAACTGACACTCTCTGACAACTTTGACAGAAAACGGGACTAATTTTTTTGGCAATTTTGGCAAAAACAGGATTTTTTTGGGCAATCTTGGCAAGAACAGGACTGTTTGACAATTTTTGTAAGAATTAGCCCTTTTTAACAATTTTACTAAAAATGGACATTTCTTGACTATTTTGCCAGAAATTGACACATTTTGATTTGGAAAAACTTGGCAAATTTGAAAAAACAAAAAAACAGAACCTTATAATTAGGTATACATAGGAAAGCAAGTTTGAAGAAAAAAACAGGACTTTTGCTTGCCAATTTGGAAACAGAAAGAGGACTTTTTAAACAATAAGGTGAAAATCAATTCTTTTTGGATGTTTGGGGTGGTGAGGGAGTTCAAAAAATGATTACCACTTACAATTATCGCGCTCCCTTCCGCAAGAAGGCTTTTCTAGGATATAATATACGAAATTCCACATTTTTTCGTTTGCTCGTTCGGGAATCACGAATTTTTTATTTGAAAAAAAAATAATAATAACATGGACTTGAATTGACAAGAACGCATTTTGAAAATACATGATCCTATAAATCGATCTGAAGTGGTACAAAGATAGTAAATCCGAGCTTAGATGTTCTGAATTTTATTTCGACACGCTATTTTTCGACATTTTTTTTGAAAATTGGAGAAATCAAAAATCTACCGAAGGAACCAGAACAGCTTGAAATTATCATCAATTAATTCGGGAGGTTAAAAATAAAGTATGAACCGAAGTTCAGCCTTTCGTGTTAGTTATACTATATTTTGATTTTTTTTCTTGGGAAGTAGACCAGTTGGAGATTATTAAAATTTTCCAAAAATCGAGAAATGAATTTCAGT
Source organism: Planococcus citri (assembly GCF_950023065.1). Taxonomy (NCBI): domain Eukaryota; kingdom Metazoa; phylum Arthropoda; class Insecta; order Hemiptera; family Pseudococcidae; genus Planococcus; species Planococcus citri. Next base: position 82,096,515 of record NC_088679.1, on the reverse strand, counting down.
TGCTGAAATTGGCCTTGGTCGTGTACTTTACGGTCCTTTTTCGATTCCTCTCTGTCCAGTGCAAAAATTTTGGCGCCGGTTATAATATCGCTCTTCTGTAGCACCTATAAAGTCCGGTTCCCAGAACTTTTCAGCTGACACTCTGACAGTTGTTTTGAATTCTGTGTTAAAAAGAAAGCGGTCACTTTGGGAAATTTATAAATTTGAGGATCGTGTCAAAGTACCTATTACCTATACAGATATACCTAGTTTGGGCGTCATAAACTGTTTCTTGAGCGCCACCTCCAATCTCGATCGTGTTCTTCCAAGAAGTGTGAAGTTTGTTTGTTGATGATCTTGCGACCGTGGCCTTGATTCCAGGAACTTAAACGTAGACTTGATGCAAGTAGTAGTGTGTAGGGGAGATGCTATAAAGTGAAAGGAATAGGTACCAACCGGTGGAAAGTAAAAATATGCCAACGGTCCGAGTGAACGACTTTTTTCTAAATGTACGCTCGAAACTTGGTACCTCTACCTATACCTAATGCTGGGCGCATTATGCTTATGCATCGTCGCATCGAATCCTTTTATTAGGTGGGTATTTATAGCGATGGGTGATTGGGTGCCTTACATATAGAATATAGATATCCACCTTGACTTGCACTTTCATTTCACCAAATGTGCCCGAACGCTGTGGCTATACATATAAAAGAAAGGAACGATCGTATAGGTAGATAATTATCGTGAAAATCATCGCGTTTTATGCATCAACATATGTACGTACGAGTAAACTGTAGGTACTATAGGTAACTAGGTAGGTAGGTAGGTACTCTTATTACTATGATTGTTTTCGTGCTTACGAGTATGGCTCGCGCCTGGAATAAATTTAAATGAGAAAATAAGGCGTTTACGACACCCTTTCAACAATATGGGTATGGTTACGTGATGTACGAGTATGTGTACTCGTATGTCTATGTAGTACCTATCGTAATGTACGTCTACGTAGCATGTAGCATGTAATATGTACTGTATAGGTAGAGGTACACTTGGAAGAAAAGACTACGGGCAGGGGCATGGTAGAAGTACAGAGGTACGAGCGCGTGTGTGTATTAATTACAGATAAAAGTACCGATTGAAAATATCGACATGCCACATACCGTCTATTATAGTCTTAATAAAACGAGCAAGTTAACTTTCGTTCCATTTAGGATTTTACATTTTACTTTCTACATTAATATTAGTCATCTCTCGTCCCTTTTCCCTTTTCTACCTATGCTTACGCCGTACGCGTGTGCTGTGCTGCGCATGTATACTCATATAGGTAGAAACTCGAAAGGATAAACATGAAAATAAATCAAAACATCGAAAGTGATACGAGAAGACGAAAAAAAAAACATAGCAGCATTTTTAAAATACCACCGTGCTATGTAAAAGTGCATAGATATGTATAGCTGAGGTGCGAGTATAGAGTAGACAGGCACTAAGGTTAAGTAACTCTAAAAAGTATATACGCACCTGCGTTTACGTAGAAAGCACATCGAATATCGGGGATCGTTTCTTAATGACTTATTTATAAAATGCGTTCGCGTTCGCGTTTGCGTTGGCGATAATCTGCAGAGTACGTACTTATGTACCTACGTATGATCACTTTCATCTCACCCACATCTTCGAATCACTTTTCAGAGACGACCTACTTAATGAATAATCGCCTCGGTTTACTCGCTATGTCGTCGACTCTTCGACTCGTCGTCGTCGTCGTCGTCGTGTGGCGGCGTTTCCAGAATATTAGTCATTCTGAACTCGGCATGTTGCAAATTTAGCCCATTGTAGGCCGGTATTGTCTCGTCTCGGTGTTTTGTATAGGACCTAGGTAGGTAGGTACTTATATAGCCTAATGTTGCGAAGCATTCGTCCCACCAGGTGCTGCAGTGTTCGAAAGAAAGTGCAAAAAGATTAGAAAACAAGCGTAACCAATTCATCGGCGGAGTAGTGCGAGAGTACATACAAAATTCTACGCAACCTTTGCCCCTCGTGCAAAAATTTTACTCGCGTCGCTGCCGTAGAAATGCCATTTATTTTGTTCGTAAATGAGAACGCGCTCGCGCTCGCGCTCTCGCAGTTGGTTAATTAAAACTGTAGTAAGTGGCGAGATCTTCTCTGCTGCATAATAATTTAACGACGTAAATGAATGTCGTTTCACCTGAGACTGGCAACAATTAGCGGTTATTACTATACTTATTGTATTATGTTTCGTTTTTGTTATCTTGGCTCAAGCTTGCGAACTGTGGGTAAAAGTATTGCATTCAAAGTCGACACTCGTTTGATGGCATGCCCAAATTATGTACGAGTATGTAGGTATAAGTAAGTGCATCATTCGCGTTCGAATGATTATTTAAAACACGTTTATGGTGAGAAGAATTCAGATAAAAGGTATCGAAATTTTCACGCTTATTTTGTTTCAATTGAAACTGAATCAAAAGCTTTTGAAATTTCAGAAGTGCGTGGCATAATATCAGGAACTAGCTGTAGAATTTTTCCCCCAATTTTTTAGAATTCAGTGTTACTGTTACACAAATTTCGGAAAGATCCCTTTGGTTCAAAAAATATACCCGATGTCAAAATGATTGGATCTGATCAGGTTTCCCCTACTGAATATGATCAAGTCAGATCACGTCAATTCTGGATTTGAACCGATCCTATAATTTTCCATCTCCCCCCCCCCCCAAAAAAAAACTTGAAATGCTAACAATTTTAGCGGTGTCCAAATTACATCAAGTTGGAAGTCAATAATTAGGTATTAATGCAAACGTAAGAGTACCTATTCAAAAACTCTGAAATATCAAGTTCATGAGTAGACCCATAGTAAACAATGATTTCTGATCAAATTCGGATATTTTCTGGATGCAATTTGACCTGATCAGACAAGATCTACAGGTTGGATCAAAGTTTTGAACTTTTGATCGGATTAGATCGGTTCAGATCTGATCGTACCCAATAGAGGAGACCCGATTGAATTTGACCGGATTTTTTTTTTCAAAGTGTCCCCTATTCCCCACGAGGGGAGGGGGGAATTTATTGTGCAATATAAGGAACAACTTACGAATACCTGGAATACCTGACCACACCTGTTGATCAGATCAGATCAGATCCGGACGCTCCCAGGATCCAATATACCTACATAATGTTATGCAGATCTGTTCAACTAATGATATGATCAGATCCAGTATGGCAGGCATCATGATGGGATCAAACCAGATCTGATGATTAGACCCTTCACTTAAATGATCCTTAAATACAAAAAAAAAAAAGTTGCCTCCACAGTTGAAACTTGATTTATTTTTATTACTGCTTTTTTTAACCCTTGATGGCCTGAACCAAACTGGAAGTGATCAGAAAAAATGCTTTCAATTTGTTGAATGGGACTTGCATGAATATCACTTTAATGTGTAGTATGCCCCCCTGTCCCTCAAAACTGTTTCGTAAATGAGGGGTCAATTTTTTCAAATTTTTGTAAATTACGAAAGAGCAAAATACCTTATTGGCCCAAATTTGAGGTAATCTTATATAATCGCATTCCACGCACCTAATCATTGAAAGCAAGTCCTTGATGAGCACCATCCCATTTTTGGTGGGGCATAAATATGAAAAAGTTGAGGTAAAATACGGGCCAATGTCCTCCATTTTTAATTTTATGAATTTGTTGATATGCTTTCACAAAATATAATCACAAAGGGTATACGCAGTGGGGTACAGAGTGATTTTTACAATTTTTGATTAACTGGTTTCGTAAAAGTCGCTGAAACATGAGATGTGAGTGGATACATCGAGTACTGCATATGAGAATACACTTCACTTGAGTAAAAAGATACAAAAATTATAAAATGTATACATAAGCATGCCTGAGCTTTTTCAGGACTTTTCACTTTCAGTTGCACTAATATCTAAAGCTCATCTGAATAAATTTTACACATCATTAGTAATTTGGATGAAGTGACATTTTTCCAATGATGCAGTTTACACGAATAAAAGATTGAACTCACATAAAGGAATCATGATTAGTTACGAAAATCAATAGGTAACTATGTAAACAAGAATGCCTGAGCTTTCACAAAATTTTAGGCTGACAGCCACTCACACCTCTAAAGCACATCTATATAAATTTCACACATCATTCATAATTAATTTGGATAATGAAATTTTTGTACACTAGATGCAATTTCCTCCACTACATGATTGGGCCCATCATCATCAATTAATCATGCAGAAATTTCACTATCCAAATTGATTACGAATGATATGTGAAATTTATATAAGTAGATGTGCTTTAGAAGTATGGGTAGCTGACAGCTTAAAATTCTGAAAAAGCTCAGGCATTATAATCTATACATATGGTTATTAATTTTCCTAACTAATCATGATTCCTTTATGTGTGTCCAATCTTTTAGTCCAGTAAACTGCATCATCATACAAAATTTTCACTATCCAAATTAATTATGAATGATGTGTCATGTGTGAAATATATACGGATGTGCTTTAAAGGTGTGAGTAGCTGTCAGCTTAAAGTTTTGAAAAAGCTCAGACATTCTTGTGTACATAGTTATTAATTTTTGTGATTATTCATTAATTCCCTTATATGATGTCCAAAGTTGTTTTTGAGTAAACTGCGTCATCATAATATACCAAAATTACACTCTATCCAAATTAATTACAAATCATGTGTGAAGTTTACTTGTTAGTGCTTCAGAAATCTATAAAGCTGGCAGCTCAAAGTTCTGAAAAAGCTTAGGCATTCTTGTCTATATGGTTATTAATTTTCGTAACAAATCATGATTCCTTTATGTGTGTCCAATCTTTTAGTCGAGTAAACTGCATCAGTGTACAAAAATTTCATTATCCAAATGACAAATGATGTGTGAAATTTATATAGATGTGCTTTAGAGGTGTGAGTAGCTGTCAGCCTAAAATTCTGTAAGAAAGCTCAGGCATTCTTGTTTACATAGTTACCTATTGATTTTCGTAACTAATCATGATTCCTTTATGGGAGTTCAATCTTTTATTCGTGTAAACTGCATCATTGGAAAAATGTCACTTCATCCAAATTACTAATGATGTGTAAAATTTATTCAGATGAGCTTTAGATATTAGTGCAACTGAAAGTGAAAAGTCCTGAAAAAGCTCAGGCATGCATTATGTATACATTTTATAATTTTCATATCTTTTTACTCAAGTGAAGTGTATTCTCATATGCAGTACTCGATGTATCCACTCACATCTCATGTTTCAGCGACTTTTACGAAACCAGTTAATCAAAAATTGAAAAAATCACTCTGTACCCCACTGCGTATACCTACCCTTTGTGATTATATTTTGTGAAAGCGTATTAACAAATTCATAAAATTAAAAATGGAGGACATTGGCCCCAGGGGCGTAGCAAAGTGATTTTACAAGGGGGTAAATTCTAAAAAATGCCAACTTTGAAATCTTGAAATTGCCAACTGCAAAATCGATTAAAAATTTGCTCAAATAAAACAGCTTTGCTTGTACTTTTTTCGCTCGGGCTAAATTGTGATTTGAGGTAATACTCCCAATTTTTGTATTTGACCCAATGTTTTTATTTAACATTACTGGAAATTTTAAAAAATTGGAAATTACCTAAGGCAATTTTATTCAAACTTTTATGTATAATTAGGGAGTAATTTCATTTTAAGAGCTTAAAAAAAACGAAATGGAATTGACTCAAGCAAAGCGAGGGCAAAAGCTTGCAAAATTTTATAACTTGAGAGTCAAAAAAACGTCATTTTTCAAAGACTTACTTACCTAATATTTTTGTAGAAATTTAGAATTGGGAAAGTGAAATGTAAATGGCCCGAGCGAAGCGAGGGCAAAAGCTTTTAACAATTTGTAACACAAAAAACCGATGAACGTCATTTTTGATGATATAGAAAATCATTGTTCTGATCTTTGCATTTTTTCAAATTCTCGCAATATTTTTCTAGAAAATGTAACTGGGAAAAAGGAAAACAAATTAGCCCCAGCGAAGTGAGGGCTCAAGCTTTTGGAAATGTACATTTTAAAAACTAAAATAGCATAAAAAGCTATCACAATAATTGTATTATTTGGAAAAATAAATAAGCAAATGAAAAAATGAGTCAAGTACAAATTTGTCAACTAAGTAGGTGCAACATTATTGGTTAGTTTGCCAACATGAGTCCTCAGGTATTGTATCATGCTCGCATCAGTTGGCAAATTTAGAATAAAAATAACCGAATTAAATTTAAATTTATGGCGTTGATTCTGTTGGTTTTAGTTCTCTTCTACGAGTATACTCAATTAAAAAATTCCAACTTTTTAAGTAAACAAAATAAATGAGAATTGTCGATTTTCGAACAAAATGAATAATTTCCTTGAAAAGTTGGCAATTTTGAGTTTCCAATTCTCAAGTACTCAGTTGGTAAATCAAAAATTTACCTATTACAATATAGGTACATTACATTTGAAATTAATTGTGTGTAGTTGGCAAATTTAATTTAAAACAATTGCAAATTGTCAACTTTTTAACTAGATAATAAGTAGAAAATAAAGTTGACAATTGTGAGTTCTGAAGTTCTCAGTTGGCAAATCAAGAATGCCTCAACAGTTGGTAAATTAACTTAATTGTAATATCGAACTCTGAATCAAAAACGCCAACTTTTCAACTAATGATTAATTGAAAAGTTATCATTTTTGAATTTTCATTCAAAAATGCCAACTTTTTAATTTTTCAAACCCACCGGGGGGGGGTACCGTACCCCCCCCCCAACCCCATCGCTTGCTACGCCCCTGATTTGGCCCGTATTTTACCTCAACTTTTTCATATTTATGCCCCACCAAAAATTGGATGGGGCTCATCAAGGATTTGCTTTCAATAATTAGGTGCGTGGAATGCGATTATATAAGATTACCTCAAATTTGGGCCAATTAGGTATTTTGCTCTTTCATAATTTACAAAAATTTGAAAAAATTTACCCCTCATTTACGAAATAATTTTGAGGGGCAGGGGGGCATACTACAAATTAAAGTGATATTCATGTAAGTCCCATTCAACAAATTTAAAGCATTTTTTCTGATAAACTTCCAGTTTGGTTCAGGCCTTTTAGGGTTAAAAAAGTTACATTCGTTTTGCAGTATTGGTCTAAGTGGAAGAGTTCCGCGATTTTCACGGGATATTTAAAAAAAAAATTAAACATATTCTGTGAAAGAGTGGTAGATAACTAAATCTTTGAAACTTCATTATATAAAATGGCCGCTGGAAACTCTTACAGTGCTTCGAGTCAGCGAAAAATCATTTTGAAAAAATAGAAAAAGTCCTCGCCACTGGAAATAGATACATTCAATAAAACACGAACTTACTGTCTCAATTTGGCGAAAAATAGAAAAATATGAGAACCTCATTTTGAAATCTGCAGCTTCCAGCAGAACTTCGATTTCCATCTCAATTTTTGAAATTTTATCGAAGACTTACCAATACTTGCACAATTGGGTATGAATTCAATAGATGAAAATGTGGTTTTCATTTATACGAGTATTTTCAAGGTGCCGAATTCAATTCCAATTAAACACTGAAAAAGTGTATATAGATACTTAGGTATTATTAGTAGCTAAATGATTTATTTTAAAAATTTCATGTTCTCTTTCACGTTAAAAATGGCCCTTTAAACGAGATGAAACAGCCAGATTTGACGAAAATCGAAGTAGGGCGATTTGAAATCTGAATTCACGACCATAAAATACTCAGTCTCACAGGAACAGTAAAGAAACCGCGAATCAGGAAGTACCTAAACTACGAGTACATACCTACATAGACATACGTATACCACGTTGGATTGTTGGCCCTTTATTCGAGAAACATAGTCACCAATCAATACGTTTTCATCGAATGACCTATACTGAAACCTGGACGATAGTCGATGATAATGTATGTTTTACGTAACAAGACACGAGGTTCGAGAATTTCTATTTGTACTTACCGCGATGCTTGCCAAATTGATGATTTGGCGCTGGGTACAGGTATATGAGTACCTACTTATAATGTAAAATTGACTTGGACTATGAGTTGTGTGTGTTTAGTCCTACGTTTAAGTAAGTACTCGTTTATATATACATAATATGTACATATTAACAATCAGAGTGCAGCCATATAATTGTATCGGCTACGTAAGCTATGGAAGAGGTTAACGACCAACCATGTGAGCTGCTAATCATCGATCGATCAAACGATAAATGAACAAGTACCTCTATAGTCCAACTGGCTAGATACGTAATTGTTTTTCGATTTCACGCATTTGACATTTGCCATTTACGTTGGTCTAACGAATGCTGCCACTTGCCACTTTACTAGGAATAATACCTACCTAATCGTATGTTCATAACGTGGTGCGCTTTCTTGAACAATTTTTCTCAACATAAATTACGAGTATGGTAGGTATTATCGACTGTAGACGGAACAATAACGTCAACAAAGCACGTTCTATTGCCGGTTATATCAAAGCATCTATAGAAGAATTCGAATCATTTTGAATTGTTAAATGAGTAAATAGACGTCGACGAGTATGGAAGTAATTGCGTGATTTTTTTTTCAAAAGTTTAATAGGTTGAATGACTTTGGCTGTTGGCAAAGTTAAATAAGTCACGACGTTATGACTGCCGAGGTTAATGATGGACGTGGAACAACTCTCGATCAACGATTACTTAGTTGGCCTTCCTGTTGAGGTGTCGTGTCTGTTTTGGACACATCGCATCATACCGGCCGTTTATAATGCGTTCATCTTTATAATAAGCGTGTATATAGCGGGTCTACGTAGAAATAATACATACGTAGGTAGGTACGCGAGTAGAAAAAACTGTCGAGGAATTTTTTATGCATGTGCTTGTATTTACTCACTACATGGGCTACATACGCGTAGGTACCTCTACCTATGTACATAGATGATTTATGTGTGCCAAATGGTTTTATTAAATGATTTAAATGGTAAAGTGGTTGGTAACCGCAAAGCCAATTGGCACATAATTATTTTCAACGGTAAAATACCTACCTACCGAACTTTAGGACTCGTGCTTTGGCTGCAGCATGTGCAATGTGCAATGTGCATGGTTTTAGCCACGATGTCTTGGCAGGTATGAAATATTTTGACGAATAATTACGGGATGTTGGCGATTTAAATTAGAGTACCTAAGTGGTACAAAAATGGACCACCTTTTGTATTTTTAGCTTTAAAGGGTTGAAAAAAATGATGGAATTTTTTTTTTTCAAATGAACCATTCGAAAGCCCAAAGACTCTAGTTTATTGGGTAAATTTTTTTCATGTTGAAAATCCACAGAGCAATGAGAAATTTGAAAAAATTGCAAAAACGGGTACAAATATCAAATCATTGAAATTATGTACCTAATAAATGGTCAAAAACCAATGGAATTTCAGTAAGAGCTGACAAAGCTCGCATGAAGAATGGTTAAACACTAATTAAAATCGTAACACACGAAATAAATTTGCAACTGATGAAATTTCTGCGGCAACATTGTCGAATAAAAAATTTGAATAAATTATTCGAAAAATATTGGAACTTGAACTTGGCAAGTTCAAGAAGACGATGAATTATTATTCAGGTACTTCTTCATATACGAGTGTAAATACCTAATAGAAAGAAAAAAAAAATCGATGATACGTATGCCTATTCGTACTTCAGGATACTGGCGGCGGTTTACCTTGTTAAAATGACAATAATTTGTCAATTTTGTGTTTGCGATGGCACATCTACTTACGCAGCCATCATTAGACACGATGTGTAAGACCGGCGAGTATTTCATGTAAACAACACGTTATTGTACCATAAGTTGAGTTGGGCAACAGCTGTTTACACAAAAGAACATTTTATCTGTTTCTCTGTTTTAATTTCCACTTGTCATGGAAGAACAGTTTGACAACTTTTTTCTTTTTCTCGTCGGGTTTCTTGCAACAGTCCGCATCGACTACCTATGACATTTTGAAATACCCTATTCCAGTATAGGTACAGGTAGGTAGGTATACTTATAAGTACAGATAGGTGGATGGGTAAGGGACGAGGGTAAAGTATGGAAAGTATATGGTACTTGATACGAAAGAAACGAGATTATAAATATCGGGTAATCTTATTGGGATATTGTAGATTATGCGAGGATGCAATACGAGTAGGTACATATATATTTTTCGATTGCTACAGGTACCGGTTTGCATCTTATGATTTCAGGTTACTCGTAAGGAGATGAAGTTTCCGTCGTCATGGAAGATGATCGGCGTACTTGCGGTGTAAAAAAAAAGAAAAAAAGAAACGAGTACGATAAAATTGAAATACTGCACGGCGCCGCGACCCCGCCAAAGGGCGACATAATCCGCCGATGGATCGTAGAAGGTGAAAATGAAGACTGCCAGTTCGCTACTCGTCAGTCAGTTAAATCAAAAATATACCAAAGGGCCATTCTCAGACGAGATGATAAGAAAGAAAAAACGAAAAAGACCTTGGTGGAGGGAGAAAATTCAATCGACTGCCTTTTTTACAATTATTTTATTTATAGCGTTTGATTTAACTTCGGCATCGTCGCATGGTAAGTTTTCGTACAACTTATGTACCTACACCTACTTTAGCTATAGGTACCTACTTGATAAGTTCAGTACCTTTACGTTATAGGTTAGGGTAAAGTACCCCTATTCCACCCAGTACCTAATCCCGACCACCATGTATATCTCGTCTGTTATTAGCGATACCCATTGAAAATTCATATAAACGTGTTCCTCTATCACAGACAATTAATTTGAGAAATTCCCGGCCACTGTAAAGCCAAAACTCGCGAAGTAAATTGAATTTGAAGAAATTCCATGATCAAAAAATTGTTTTTCATCATTTTTTATCACCAAAAATTTTCAACTTGTTACAACTACACTGAAAGAAATGATTTTCGAAACGCTTTATTCAGTCCCGAAATTGATGCAATGGTTACTGCACAGTACAGTAATTTTCAAATTACCTCATTTTGATGTAATGATTACATAGGTTAAATCAGAGAATGCATCAAGTGATGGAATGAGTACATCGCTAGGATGGATTTATTACATCACTTTTCAAAATTCATTCCTATGTTCTCATTACATTTCTTTGGGGACTCAGTCCTGCAGACATGGTATTCAAAACATCATTTGGTGGGTAATAAGTACATCATATAGTAAGCAATGATTACATTCCTTAAACATGACTGAGAACCATGTAGTGATTTACTGAATACAGTAAACGATGTACTGAGTACATCGCCGTACTGCAATGAAATCATTCTTTTCAAACAGTGAAAAAACTATAAATATTTTGAAAGCCTGAATCAAACATTCTACTCGCGGCCATGTCATTAAGTGTAGGTAGTTAGGAACGAAAGGTCCCAGGTTCGAATCCCGGTTAGGTCGGAAAATTTTCGTAGGTAAATAGGTTCTTGAAAAATTTGTTTCAGTGAGAATTATTTAGATGTGCGGAGAAACGTGAAATTGATAGTACCAATCCCCACTTTTTAAATATTGTTGAATAAAAGCGATGGAATGGTTACCGCACTTCTATGTAATAGTTACTTCTCTAAATATGTACTGATTAATGCGTTTCATTCCTATACCAAAATTACCGCGTTTTAATGCACTGAGTGCATCGTTTCAATGTAACTATTACTGTTTATTTCTTTCAGTGTAATTTTGTGGTGTTAAATATGATTTGTGATCGTGATTAAAGTGAGATTTTGATGGTATTGCCGTTTTTGTAATCAATCACAAGTATGTACAGAAAATTGTTACAAAAGTGTAAAATAATATGGGTCTCCTAATCCCGATCACCCATAAGATCATGTAAATTCAGGGTGGTCTGGATTAGGGTACCAAATTCAAACAGTCATTTTTGAAGTGCCTCTGAAGAAAACTCCAAAAAGCCATGAAGAATTATTCTATAACCCCAAAATTTTAATATGAGTTGGGGGAAGGTTCAATTTATCTTTTAAGCCATTTACTGTATTTTTATGTGAAATAGTATTTTATTGGTTGCTGCACTTTCAAATGTGGTCAGAAATTAGGGTACCTAACTTTTTGGAGATGGTCGGGATTAGGATATCAAATTTTGAAAAATTGTTTTTGAGTTGTTTTGGAAAAAAATTCAAAAAACATATTAAAAGATTATTCATTTACACCAAAATTTTGATATGAGTTATATACGGGAAGGTTCAACCTACATTTTAAGCTATTTACCACATTTTGAAGTGAAATAGTCTTCGATTGGTGGCGGTTTTACAAAAAGTGGTCGGTTTTGGGTGCCCTTACCCTTACATAATCTAAGAATTACACATGTTTAGAGTCTCTCTTATTTTTAAGATCCCGCCGATTTTTTAAAATTGACTTCTTTTAATGAAAAATTTTCAAAAATTTTTTACATCGCTTAATTCTACTTTCTTGACTTTTTCTAAATTTGTGGGGCTCCAGTCCAGGGAACCAAAAAGTCTTTAAAAAAATTCCTCAACCCTCCCAAGAAAAATTGAACAAATATCATCAAAAGGAACGAAATAAAATGTACTGACGCCCTTTTTTTTTGTCTAAAATCGCACCCATTATTATCCCAAATTTGGTTTTTAAACATTGATAAATGCACTTAAGCACCTGAAATTTGGGCTGGTGATATATTTTTCATGCTCTAAGTTGGTTTCAAAAAATTTTCTGCCAGTTGAAATAGGTACCTCCCTTCATAGTTGCAATGACTAATGATAAAAAAAAATGAAAAAAAAATAAAAATGAATACCTACTGTGTAATAATTTTAACCCTTTCGCGCCAAATATTGGTTTTGCATCCCACCTCCAATTTTTTCACATTAAATCGTTCCTTGAGCAACTCTAAACAACTTTTCCTTAACTCACACTCAAGATATTGAGGTGAGATCATGTATGTCCCAGCCATGGACTTTGAATATTTGTCCTGGGACAGCATATGTTCCATCAGTGCTTAAAATATGCAAAAATTGCTGGGACGAGTGGGACAATACCAATAATATCATTCCAGTATGCAAAAAGTCAAGTAAGAAATTTGTATTTTGGATGCAAATTAGAAAAAATTTCAAAAAAACACACTTTTGCTAATAAAATCTTAAAATTTCAAAATTTGACATTTTTATGAAATTTTACCAAAATTGAGACATCAATTTCCTTTGACAGAGGGGACATAATATGCAGAAAAACATTCCTGACGGACTGAAATCGTCCTTTTTTCGATTTCTTGAAAAAATAACACCCAAAACAGCTCAAAAATATCAAAAAATTATCGAATAAAACTTATTTACGTTTTTGCTTTTGAATTTGCTCCCTCAAAAATTAATCAAAATTAATTTTTTTTATACCAAAATGTAGCTTATTCTATCTATTTTCAAATATTAATTCGTTGCCGGGCACAATCACTCCCTGTGTTTGCAATAAATTTTTAATTACTACCAACTAGTTGCTCAGATTTCACATTTCTACTGAAAACCACGTTTTTGCGGGAAAAATAATTCACAGTGTTGCTATAACACGAGCGAAAAAATTGCGAGTGGTCTCAATCGATTCCTGACACTTACTCTCTACTGATGGGACCCTGTCCGCGGGAAAAATGTGTCCCAGAAGTTCCCAGGGAGACTTTTGGAACATAGGATACGATACCTATCCAGTCTAATGTTTATATGTACCTACCTATTGTTGAATTTCAACACTTACATAGAGAAAAAAATGGAAAGAGGGATTCGACTATAAACGCGTTTCTTTTTTCTGTTTAATATCATAATTATAGATGACGATCGTAACGGTTGGCTGTCTGCAAATAATGTGTTCACCTATCATAATGGGATAAATAATGAAATTGATGTACCAAGGACTGATATAGACGAAAAAGGCGTCGTCGGCGGCGGCGGTGGTACTCCGTGGGCGAGTGCTTCTGAAGAAGCGTTCGATGAACGACGAGACGCTGAGATATTTCGCGCCGTAGTGTATTCGATAGCCGATTGGAAGGAAAGGCAGCGAATTCGCCACGCCAAGTAATAACACGTAAATACGTGCGTTTATCTATTTTTTTTCTGCTTAGCTTGTTCGTCGTCTTCGATAAATGTACCTAAGTATACCTACATAAATGCTTGTTCAATGGTGTACAAATAGAACATTAAAAGTACACAAACGAAAACGAACGAGTCGGAATGCCATCTTCTTGGTACCTTCTCGATCTCGTAGGTAATCGCAGTACGTAGACCTACAATCTGACGCGGCAGGTTGTAGGCTATTACCAATAGGAATAGGCAATAGGCATAGACTATACAGATCGTTCGAACAAAACGACAGATGATTTCATTTCACTTTTACTTGTTTTCGCAGAGAACAAAATCACGGTAAATTACGTAAAAAACGATCTCAAGACGATAGTAAATCGAACAGTAGCGAAAAAGAAAAAAAGCTAGACGATGAAACGGCAGAAAAAGAACCATTAAAAGTATGCTACGACGAATTAGGTTGTTTTCAAGAAGCCGGTTATATCGATTTATTGCCAAACTCTCCCGAAGAAGTAAATACTAGGTATTTGCTTTATAATTCGCGTCGTAGTCGAGGCGATACGCCATTGTTGGACGTATCCGCTCAAAATATCTCTTCGATATGGGAATGGGCTGGCAAAGCTTTCAATGTCTCAGCACCTACCAAAGTCATCATTCACGGTTTCGGCAGCTCGTGCTCCAATGTCTGGGTCTACGAGATGAGATCTGCCCTAATGTCTGTGGTGAGTATTCGACATACCTACTCGTATTATAGCAATCTACCTATGTGTATAAGTTATAACTGTATAGGTACTCGTAATATTTTTGGCTATTGTACTACGTAACCTATCGTATTACTGATCGCAGGAAGAATGTAACATAATCTGCGTAGATTGGGAAGCCGGCGCGACGATACCAAATTACGTTAGAGCAGCAGCCAATACGAGATTGGTGGGAAAACAAGTGGCCATATTATTGTCCGGACTGGAGAAATATGTAAATTTATCCGTACGTAACGTACATGTGATCGGATTCAGTTTAGGAGCGCATGTAGCCGGCTTTGCTGGATCGGAATTGAAAAACCTTAGTCGAATTACAGGTACGTACGAGTAGATAATATATACTTACAATATACGATATGTACATATACGTAGGTACCGTTATAGGTACTCGTAATACGTTTACATTTTACGAGTAGCCGGTCTACCTGAATACTGAAGCAATGTATGTATGTATTTGTATTACGAGTACCTCAGTCATACTCGTAGTACCTATATCTTCTCACTTACCTTACCATTCTACCTACTTCGTGTCTCGTAGCGTCATATTATCCAAGTACCTATACATTGTGCAGTGAGCACTGTGTAGGTATGTAGTAAGTACTAAGTAGACGTAAGTACTAACTATAGTGAGTGCAGTGGGCCAGCAAAGCGTTTTTCTTCAGCACAGTACATCTACATAAGTACAAGATGCAAGATGTAGGAGGGACATGGACGAAGAAGCGATTATGTTGTCCTTGACCCTGTACTCGTAACACTGTTTCTGTAGTGCTACCATCTACACAGCTCTGTGCACCGGTGCGGCGGCACAGTGCTCATATCCAATCTCAGTCAGTATGCTAACAGACTTCTTCCTCTTCTTCTGTGTGTCTTGTCCGATGTCTACGGATGTATGGGCATGGGCATGGGCATGGAATCTGTGTTTGTAGAAAGCAAAGTTGATTCAGGTTAGGTAGAGCGCAGTCTAAATACATTGGTTTGTGATTAAGATTATGCATACACTATAACGCCCGATGTAAGTCATGAATCAATCGCACTTCATTCACGAATTCGTTCTGTTGAATGAGGGAACAAAATATCTACTTGAGACAATGAGATATAATATTGACACTCAACTATTTCTATTTGATCTCTAAGAAGTGAAACCTTTTGAACTCGTACTCTCCGATTTGAGCTAGGTCAAAAGAGCACCAAGATTTCACGTTCTGAACTTCATTTTTGGATTTTTGGCTAATTATTGAAAATTCAATTGAACTGGCTTTAAATTTTAAAAAAAAGACATTCATTTTGCCAAATTTACAAAAAAACTAGACAGCTGCGCTTGCAGCTGAACAGTGTGCGTAGCCCATTTTGTTACAAAAGTAGGCACAGCCTAATTTCAAAAAAAAAACAAAGAAATTTTGGATTTTGAAAGCACAACGCGATTTTGAAACAAAGCACAACGCGATTTTGAAAAAGGCGCAACGCAAATTTGAAAAATAGCATAACACAATTTCAAAAAAAAAAACGTGAATTTGAAAGAAAAGCGCAACGAAAAATTGCAAAAAAAAAGCACAATGCCAATTTAAAAAAAGAAAGCTAAACACTATTTCCAAAACAAAAACTCTATTTCAAAAAAAAAACACAATGCAATTTTGATAAAAAAGCACACAAAACGCAAATTCGAAAATAAAACTTGATTTTGAAAAAAAGCACAACACGATTTTGAAAAAAGCACAACGCAAATTTGAAAGAAAAGTACAACGTAAATTTGCAAAAAAAAAAAGCACAACACAAATTTGAAAAAAGCACCACGAGATTTTGAAAAAAAACACGTGATTTTTTAAAAAATACACAACGCAAATTCAAAAATAAAACGTGATTTTGAAAAAAAAGCACAACACAGTGTCAAAAAAAAAAGCGCAACACAAATTTGAAAGAAGAGCTCAACGCAAATTTGAAAAAAAACACTACCAGATTTTGAAAAAAGCACAACGTGATTTTGAAAAAAAGCACAACTTAATTTTTAAAAAAATAACGCAAATTCAAAAAAACGCAATTTCAAAAAAAAGCACAACGTGATTTTGAAAAGAAAAGCACAACGCAAATCCGAATACACTTTGCTATTCTGAATGCTCCAGTGCACAACGCGATATATCTTGAAAGCATAATGCAACTCCAAAAGCACTTCAGTACTGAGAAAACCTCTTGGGAGCACAGCAAAATCACAAATGACTGGTGGGATTTAATTCAGAAAGGGTAAACACCTGCTTTTGTTGTCTAGGTACTGAACTTGTGTAAATGAAACACCTGCAGGTGTTCTAAAAACATTTCTCAAAATTGAACAATGGAGAAAATTTTATAACCCCTGTGGTGTTACATTTAGGTATAGTGGGATAGATAAGCAAATACAATGGATCATTGAATATCAATAGGCTGCAAATCACTTTGATTTATAACTTTTAGAAAATAACCAAATTATTGAAATTGAACCAGGGGAAAGATAACACTGCAGATAAGAAATTTCAAAATTTATGTAACACCACAATTTGAAAATTGAACAATAGAAAAGATTTTACAACCCCTGTGGTGTTACATAAATTTTAAAATTTAACTGACGTCGGCTTCGCTTTTGAATTTTTGAAAACTGAACAATAGAAAATATTTTACACCCCCTGCGGTGTTACATACTGTCAGCTTTGCTTTTGATATGGCCCTTTTCCTCTTTTTATTCTTTCTTTGGTCCAAATTTTCGTAATTAATTGCAATTACTCAAGAAGCTACTTGAGTAATTAGTAATTGCAATTATAATTACGGCGTTGAATGTCTCATGATAGACCACATCTACGTATAGAAATTTCAAAAAAATCGTCCATCCATCTCAGAGAACATTCATTCCAAAGAATTTTTCCACTTTCAGACCGAAACTAATAATGTGCTACGCACACTAAAAAAGACATTTTTTTAGCCAAGTTTACAAAAAAAAAATCATCCTCAAAAAATCCTGTCTTCTGCTAAAATTATAAAAAAGTTTTGTTTTTGCTAAAATTATAAAAATTGTATTTTTTCTCGTAAAATTGGTGAAAGTCCTGTTTTTGGCAAAATCTGCAAAAGGACCCTGCTGTTTGCTAAAATGTCAAAAAATCGTTTTTTTTACTGCCCAACATTTCAAAGAAAAAAATCTTGCATCGTTAAAATTGTTGCCACAAATTATCTTTTTCCTCCAAATTGACCAACATTAAAAAAAGAAAAACTGTTGAAAGTCCTGACCTTTTTACCAAAATTGCCAGAAATTCCGGAAAGGTAATCAGGTAATCCTACTTTTTCTTATTTTTTTTTTTAAATCTGAATTTAAAATTTTCCAATTCTTTTCTTTTTTTCAGAATTTATTGTTTTTTCTAAAAAAAATTCTAGTTCTCTTCTCTTTGAAAATCCAAACACTTCGAGTTGAATGAATTTTTATTTGAATGTAGGCCTAACTCGATTCTTTCCCCGTGGAAGATTTGAAAAAATCTTTTCCTAGAAGTGCTGTTTCCACCCTTCATATCTTTCGCACGGGTACAAGTAGGTCATCTTATAGGTATTTGTTGAACACTTTCGATTTCATAGTTTCAAATCAAAATCGACGCTCAAAGATCCGCACGCTCCTTTCAAATTAAATATCAAATTCTCCCGTTCTTTTATGACTTAGGTGAAATTGAATGATTCTAACAACGTGTATATGCCTAATTACAATTACAGGACTCGATCCAGCCGGACCGTTGTTCGAAAGTCAAGACAGAAGAGCTCGTTTAGACTCGATGGATGCTCAATTCGTCGACGTAATTCATTCAAACGGGGAAAATCTGATATTGGGAGGACTAGGCGCCTGGCAGCCGATGGGGCACGTTGACTTTTACCCAAACGGTGGCAGAATGCAGAAAGGATGTACGAATCTGTTTGTGGGCGCTGTTTCCGACATGATTTGGTGTAAGTTGCTTCAAACGATGTCTTTTCTAATAAAATTCAAAAAAAAATGAAATCCGAGAATCGTAAGATGTATAATCTGTACAGCGACCATTTACGTTTCAGCCGCTAACGAAGTTTATGGAAGGAGTCTGTGTAATCATAGAAGAGCGTATAAATTTTTCACCGATAGTGTATCGCCAAAATGTCAGTTTCCGGCGGTGCCGTGCGAGTCGTACGATCATTTTATCGAAGGGAAGTGTTTCCCGTGTCAGAATTTAAAAGACTGTAATAATATGGGTTATTATGCCGATAAATTCTCTGGCCGAGGTACTTTGTATCTTTTAACCAGAGATGAAGAACCTTTCTGCGGTAGGTTTTGTTCGCAAATTGATTGCCTTTTTTTTTACTTTTATTATCTACCTATTAACTAGTACCTATTCAGTAAGCAGCTCGCGTTAATGTCATTTTATAGGTATAACTAGTAACCTTACTTATTACAAATTTTAATACCAAGTTTTTCTATGTTCTTGTAGCAAATCAATATATGGTAAAAGTTGAAAATTCACCCGATAAGGACCCATCATCGGTGGAAAAATCGGTGACATTTGGAAAAATCCAAATCACTCTAATCGGAGACTTGGAACTGAACGAAACTTTCGTCATAACTCAGTAAGCTACCTCTAAAATTCAACTATAACCTTGAAAAAACATCAATAACCGAACGATATCGATGATAAAAAATATGACTAACAATCCATACAATATCTACATAGCATGTACTCATACATCTTAATCGATTACAGGAAGAAAGATGAAAAATTGATCAGCGGAGATTCCGTAAGCAGAATAATAGTACCGCATCCCGCGTTGCAGAATTTTTTAGAAATTCAAGTACTCTACGTAGCTTATAACGGATGGTTATCCAGCGGTACGTCGAAATGGCGAATAAATAAAATTTCTCTCACCAACAGCTACGGCCATGTGTAAGTATACTTACAGCTATCTACGTAGGTCTTCTAGATACTCGATACTCTCGACGATAATCATAGACTAAGACTAAACTGCGAAGATGGGTTATTTTCCTACCTCACCGTACGTAGAACTGCACGAGATGCTGCGTAGTGCGTACCTAGACCTACTAGCTAATACTACACCGGGCACATTAATTTATTCACGCCGATAGAATGATTTTTTTCCTTCTTTTACTTTCATTGAGTAATTTTACGAAACTAGAAATACGAGATTGAGAAAAACAGGAGGCGTGGGCTATGTGTTGTATAACGGAAATGATTTCATTATCGAATATAACTACGAGTATTTACATAGTTGAGCTGCAAGGTTCCTCAACTTTCTCAGTGTACCTAGGTGGGTACGTAAACTTGAATAAGTCGAAGGAACCGTTATAAAATTTTCCTATTAATAAGTGTTCGATTGTAAAAACACTCTCATGCCTCTACTAGAACTGTCCATTCGTCTGTTTAAACGTGATGTGAAATTGAACGAGTGTCAATCGACACACGTACGTATTGTAGGTACCTATACGTACCTATTATAATAATAATCACATTCGCATACGCTTAGAAGTACCTTCGGTTGATGATTTACGATCATTCGAAAACCCCACGTGCCTCGCAGGCCAAGCTTTATGATATCAGAAATTTTATTCCGTGCACGCTTAATATCTTCCTCTTTCATTTTCTTCTTACAGATTATCAGCTTGCAGAGAAGATCTAGTATTAGAAACCGGTGTTCCCGTTATTCTCGAATTAGTGCCCAGAAATTGCAACATACATGAAATAAATCAAACTTTTACTAGCGTTGAAGTACGTATAGTCGAGTAGACAGAGAACGTTGTCAATTTTTATGTTTTGCTCGGATAGTTATACCTTCTGCTCATACGAGTACGCATGGATAATGAATTCTAAATAAACGAAAGGCGAATACGATGAGCTTGCTAAATACTACGTATACGATAACCAGTTGTTTTATTGATACCGTTAGCAAATAATAAGTATAATGAAATACTGGTTCGTAGCTCATCTGTTTGATCATCTCCAAAGTTCCGAATCATTCATAAGTTATACGAGTAGGTAATCTATTCCTACGTATGAGGAGCGTTTTTCCAATATCAACTAGGTAATACATTACCTAAATAAAAATTTAGTAGTTCATTCGTGCAGTTCGGAATTTGTCGCTGAAATTAGTTCGTAAGAGATTATTTTCGTCTATCAGTAGGTACATATATTGTACATATTATAAATTTTAGAGGAGAAAAAAAACATCATAATTCTAAGTATTGTGATGAAATTCTGTATTGTTTTGACGATTTCGACTCTTTAACGCCCTTTCTCAAGTAGGAAAAATCGTTCATTTGATTGTAGGTCCCTTATTAAGTATTGCTGATCGTCGAGCTATAAAATTTACGCATAATGAAAATCAAGCCTAAACTTCTTGAAGTATGCAACTTGTACGTCAAGAATGTAAAAAAGATAACACAATGTTCCTTACAAGGGAACCTCTTGAGGTGTCCGCCTCCGATTTGAACGGGACCGCGATTTTTGGAAAGAGCATGTTCTAAAACCCCCCAATCCAAATTTTCAGCTGCCCAAGTTCATTTTTCAATTTTTGGCGAATTTTTGAAAATCCAAAATTGACTATTTTGGTGATTTATGTTTTTTTTAAAAAAGTACCTACGTACTTGATCAATAAAAATGTTCAAAACAAGTTCTAAAACTGATATTAACCCCCCCCCCCCACTCCAAATTTCACCATTTCCAGCCATTCTGGAACCTCCAGCGCGATTTTTCAATTTCTCCAGAATTTTCAATTTGCTCCAGAAGTCGTGAATATGAAGTTGGGCAGCTAAAAATCGAGTTGTGTGTTATACTCGACCTGTTTAACGAATTTATCCACATTTGAGCCGATTCTGGAGCGGACACCTCAAGAGTGGTTTTTTGACCAGCTTTTTTTCAAAATAAAAATATTCAAAAATCAAAATTTTACCGTTTGAGAGGAAATTTTCGAAATTTGCGCGAATCGCTGTATTTTGAACACAACAAACCCCCTGAGGCCGAGTTTTGCCATTTCCAGCCATTCTGGAGCCTCCAGCGCGATTTTTCAATTTCTCCAGAATTTTTCATTTGCTCCAGAAGGCGTGAATATGAAGTTGGGCAGCTAAAAATCGAGTTGTGTGTTATACTCGACCTGTTTAACGAATTTATCCAAATTTGAGCCGATTCTGGAGCGGACACCTCAAGAGTGGTGTTTGACCAGCTTTTTTTCAAAATAAAAATATTCAAAAATCAAAAATTTCCCGTTTGCGAAAAACTTTTCGAAATTTGCGCGAATCGCTGTATTTTGAACACAACAAACCCCCTGAGGCCGAGTTCTGCCATTTCCAGCCATTCTGGAGCCTCCAGTGCAATTTTTAAATTTCTCCAGAATTTTGCAATTTGCTCCAGAAGGCGTGAATATGAAGTTGGGCAGCTAAAAATCGAGTTGTGTGTTATACTCGAACTGTTTAACGAATTTATTCACATTTAAGCCGATTCTGGAGCAGACACCTCAAGAGTGGGTTTTTGACCAGCTTTTCTCATAATAAGAATTAAAAAAAAAATCAAAATTTTACCGTTTGTGAGGACATTTTTGAAATTTGCGCGAATCTCTGTATTTAGTCCGCATCAAACCCCCCTCCCCCCGAGGCCGAGTTCCGCCATTTCCAGCCATTCTGGAGCCTTCAGCGCTACTTTTCACTTTTTCCAGAATTTTCAATTTGCTCCAGAATGCGGGAATATGTTGTTGGGCAGCTAAAAATCGAGTTATATATTACAATCGACCTGTTTAACGAGTTTATCCACATTTGAGCCGATTTTGAAAGTGATACCTCAAAAGTGGCTTTTTGATCAGTTTTTTTCAAAATTAAAAAATCCAAAAAATCAAAAGATAACCGTTTGTGAGGAAATTTTTGAAATTTGTGCGAATCGCTGTATTTCTTCAAGAATTAACCCCCGGAGCGCAAATTTCGCCATTTCCAGCCATTCTGGAGCCTCCAGCGCAATTTTTCAATTTCTCCAGAATTTTGAATTTGCTCCAGAAGGCGTGAATATCAAGTTGAGCAGCTAAAAATCGAGTTGTATGTTAAAATCGATCTGTTTAACGAGATTATCAACATTTGAGTCGATTCTGGGGGGAGGGACACTTCAAGAGTGGTTTTTTGATCAGCTTTTTTTCAAAATAAAAATATCCAAAAATCAAAAATTTCTCGTTTGTGAGAAAATGTTTGAAATTTGTGCGAATTGCTGTATTTCGTCATTAATTAACCACACGAGAGCGAATTTCGCCATTTCCAGCGTTTCTTGGGTCTCCCTTTGATTTTTGGATATTTTTATTATGAAAAAAGCTGGTCAAAACCCCACTCTTGAGGTGTCCGCTCCAGAATCGGCTCAAACGTGAATAAATTAGTTAAACAGTAATTCTAGTATAACACAACACACAACTCGATTTTTCGCTGCCCAACTTCATATTCACGCCTTCTGGAGTAGATTGAAAATTCTGGAGAAATTGAAAAATTGCACTGGAGGCTCCAGAATGGCTGGGAATGGCGGAACTCGGCCTCGGGGGGTTTGTAGTGTTCAAAATACAGCGATTCTCGCAAATTTCGAAAATTTCCCTGCAAACGGTAAAATTTTGATTTTTGAATATTTTTATTTTTAAAAAAAGCTGGTCAAAAAACCACTCTTGAGGTGTCCGCTCCAGAATCGGCTCAATCGTGGATAAATTCGTTTTAAACAGGTCGAGTATAACACATAACTCGATTTTTAGCTGCCCAACTTCATATTCACGCCTTCTGGAGCAAATTGCAAAATTCTGGAGAAATTGAAAAATCGCGCTGGAGGCTCCAGGATGGCTGGAAATGGTTAAATTTGGATTTGGGGGGTTAATATCAGCTTTAGGACTTATTTTGAACATTTTTATTGATCAAGTAAGTACGTACTTTTTTTTAAAAAAGCATAAATCACCAAAATAGTCAACATTCTCTAAAAATTGAAAAATGAACTTGGGCAGCTGAAAATTTGGATTGGGGGGTTTTAGAACATGCTCTTTCCAAAAATCGCGGTCCTGTTCAAATTGGAGGCGGACACCTCAAGAGGTTCCCTTGTTAGATGTTAGAAGGATCTATTTGAGAACTGAACACCTCAATAAGTATCTACCTATAAGTATTTATTGTCAAAGAACTTTTATGATTATACGAACGGGTACCTAATTCTAGAAGTAGATTGAGAAAACTTGAAAATACTTAATTCATCGAATAATTGAATTTTCGCTTTCATATTACTACGTCATCCATTATTCTATGGATTAGGTAATTACTAATTATTTCTAATCTGTTTCATTACAGATGAATAACGCGGGCTTCGCGAACGAATTTCATCGCAACAAAAGCTACGAAAATACGTACCCCAGAACCCAAGTGGTCCGCATCGGCAACGAAATTCTAACGAATCGCAACCACAGCGGTAGCAGCAATATCGATAATGTTACTAAAATCGGTATCGGCGTTACCGAATACATAAACGATCCTTGGAAACAGAAAGGAGACCTGGCCGAAGTACCTTCCAATTTACACAATCATTTAGACGATACGAAATTCGACAACGGCGGTGCCCGGCATTTAAAGTACATAAACGCCGTCGACGTGGAAAAATCGTCCAACCAGTCACTAGATATCTCTTCAACGAGCAGCGTCGCATCCGAGGCGGACTCGTCGACGTCTAGAAAAAAAGATAGCAACCCTTACGAATTCGTTACCGAACAATTATCGGCTGCGGCTGCCGCTTCGGGCACTGTTGTTGTTTTAGATTCGGAAGCGGCTAAATTAGAATCGGAGATTACCGAACCGGTTCTAAAGCCGAGGGCATCGGGTACGCTGAGGACCCGTAAATCGCAACATACGCACAGGCCGCAATACGGTAAATCGATGAATGTGGTGAATCCTAACTGGCGATCGACGTCGACTACTTATGCGAAAGCTCTCGCTAATACGATATTCTTATCGCCGACGACTATGTCGTCGCACTATCAAAACTCCACCGTTGCGACCGGATCCGGTTCGGCGGTCACCGGTTCTCCTTCGGATATCGTTAACGCAGCAGGCGGTATTCGGTCGACGAAAAATACCGAAGAGAAGCCTCGCAAATACGAAGACGGTAAGAATTCGTCGTCGTTGTTTGTCGTACAATTCTTACCGCAAAAATTGATATCGTTTTTCGAGCAAGCTGAGAGATACGCTCGGATGGCATTTTTACCTTTTATTACGCCTTCCGAACGTGACGGTGCTAAAAGCACCACTGAACGGTCTCGAAGAATACGTACGTTTAGTACGAATCGATGGACCAACGTGGCTAGCAAAGAGACGTCTAACGAAAGACGCGACTTGAACGTAGACGAGACACGTAACGTTGCTCCTATTGTGGTCGCAGCTCCTGCTAAAACCTCAGACTTTCCTTACGCTTTTCATCAATCTCGTAGTCAGTTATGGCAGCAAATGTCGTACGAAGATAGCGAACGTAAATATATACCTTTAACCGAACCTAAAACTACATTCGAAGCTGAACAATTAACCAGCAATACTCGATCGGAGGATGATCCGAAATGATTATTTTTTTACATGTACTTATTTTATACGAGTTTTTCTTTCCTATATGTTTCAAATTATGATTACTATTACTGTTTTGTAATGAAAATAAAACGTTGAAAACGATAATTTAATAATTCGAAATAATAACAAAATGTCTACGTTTAATTAGTCGCTTTTCGCTGATCTTCGGGTACGTTTTTTTTTTCAGACTCTTTATCTCCATCATTGCTAGGCTTTTCCGGCGAATCTTGATCCGATTTGTTCGCAGTTAATCTTTTAATATCTTCGATAGTCAAATCATCCAATTTTCGACCTTCTATTAGTTTAGGTCCGTCGGGTAATTTGCCAGTTTTACGATATATTTCTAAATCGGTGTAAACTTGTTCTTTTTTATCGGAGGTTTCTTTCGATAGCCATCCTTCAATCGGTTGATCAGATTCGATGTAAATTTCTTCTTTAGTTTTAGCTTCTCTTAATCGGACAGTTTTTTCGAACAACAATTTGGTTCTCTTGTCGGCTTCCTGTTGCAGTTCGATCAATAAATCCGATTCGGATTTACCTTGGTAAGAAATCGGTATCAAGTCTTTCAGCATCTTCTCGTGGGAGGTCTCTTTTGTTTTCTTCGGAGCGTAGTAGTCTAGTATTTTAACGTGTTTGGTTATTTTGGCTAGAAATAATAAAGACGATATTTAGGAAATTAATCTGCGTATTGAAAAATTCCGAATGGCGAGAACTTACCGACAACAGAAGGTTCTAAATTGAATTGAGCAGCTAAAGCTTTGGTAGAATTCGTTATGGGATTTCTTTGATACTGTTGTATGATTGTTAAAGCCTGCTGCATGGTGTATTTTCCAGGTGGAGCATCTTTGAGCACTTCTTTTGGTTTAATGGCTTGTAAAAATCTAGCTTCCCGGCTCGAATCTATTCTTTCTTGAGAAAAACTATCCTGAGAAAAAGTTGATCGGCATCAGAACAATGTAACGTACGAAAAAGGGTATAATTTCTTCAACTTACTTTATTATCGCCTTCAGAGGTGACGTATACTTTGCGCAGATTATTCAGCAAGATACCATCTTTCTTTTTCATTTCTTCCGTCAAATCGGGCATTTCTAGAGTAGACCAAGATAAGTATGTGAGATGTGCAAAAGTATCTAAACTTCGTAATCGTACCTTTCATCAATTTCTCCACTTCTCTCATGGTGGCTTCGTAAAGAGGAGCTCTTTCCGGCTTATCTTGATGCCTTTCCAGATACTTTTCGGTTCTACTTTGAACATTGAATCGTCGAACTCTTTTCAAAGCATGCCGGCCTAAAACCGTGAACGTATTCCCCATTTTCAAGCAATCGAGTATCGGAGATTGCAGAGTAGGTTTTCGATGTAATGAATTTTGGCTGCTTGTCGGCCAACGAAATACAGCACATTACAGAAATGAATACATTGTTTTGATAGATGTAGGAGCCTGAAAGCGATATAAAATCATTGTACAGAAATTTTCAAATAAAATTGATCTTTTCTGTCTTGCCTTTCAAAAAGTGTTTCATCTCTTATCATTACTTTAACTTTTTATCAAATCAATAATCATTGCCAACATAATTTTTCTACAGCCGAAAATTCTTTTTTTTTTAGGTCAACAACTCCGGCAAAAAAACAAATTTTATGAAAATCTGCAAAGCTTGAAATTAAAATCAAAGCAACGACATTGAAGATGTAATATATTCTGGAAAAAAAATCAACATGAATCATTCAAACACAACAAAACGACATTTATGATTTTGATTTTTAACTTTAACCAAATAATAAAAGAGAAGTTTTGTTACTGTAAGATAGACAACACGATATTTTAACTTCAAGCGGGAACTTCAATTTATTATAATTATTTTATTTTATTTGGTGGTACCTGGTAAGACGGTAAGTTCAAAGCTTCACTTCAAAGTTGGCAATTCGGACTGGCGAAAATGGTTAAATTGGCCCTTGATTCAACCCCTAAAATACTCATATTGTATTCCGTATTCGTAATGGAACTTCAATTACAAAGAAAGGTGAATTCATTCGGAAATGTCGAAGAAGTTGCCTACTCTCACGTCTCCAGGGATGAAAATCATTCGAAACGTGGAGGTTTTCAACTTTCAAAACATTCGATTCGATTGAGAAATACAAATACCTACAATTTTGGCGTGAACTTATTTCTAATCCGGTAAGTTGGCGTCCCTGACTGATGAAAATTGCAAATTAGAACTCAGCTCAGCTTGGCTCAGCGCTCTCGAATTACTCCAGACGACACGCCTTTTTCAGTTTTTCATGTTCGTAGACAGCTTCATAATTGAGAAAAATGCGAAAATATTCAAAATGTCAAAGAGAAAGAGGTTGCCTACTCTCATGGCACAAAAATTATTCGAAATCGGAATGAGGATGTTTTCAATGAATACCTAATATATGATTTTTCAGTCATTTTCAGTGATTCGATAAAGAAGTACCTACAATTTTGACGTGAATTTATTTTTAACCTGATAAGTTGGCAACCCTGAATGGTGAAAATTGTTAATTTCAACTCGGCGCCTTCGATTTACCTTGGAAACGCCATTTTCACGGTCGTGGAAGGTTTCACGATTGGGAAAAATCAGGGCCGAAAGACACACGAATTATTTGAAACATGGAGTTTTTCAACAATACCATCTCGATATCAACTTTTTTCATCCATGAGTTATCAATGTTATCATCAATTTACCGAACTAAAAAACTCGATAGAAACCATGTCCAGTTCTCCTGTATCCTGCTTGAAATTATGCATTTATATGAAAACTCGAATCGCCAAAATTCACACATTTAATAAACTATGATACAAAAAAGTTAACATGATGGATTTGTATAAAGCATAAGATGGCAATAAAAAGTTGGAAACAACGTAAGTAATATGAAAACAAACATAAAAAACATAGTACTATTAAATAGAAAAATTAGGTACTGACATACTCAGTTTCGGATGTTACACTTCACGAGGGCAGCCGACGAAAACTCGCGTCAAATAGTTCAAAAATAATGCAACCGTTTTCATCCTTAATTCATATCTGGCGTGGAAAAAAATCAAATCACTCGCCAGTCCGTCTATGTTTTAGTTGAAAATAAATTTAATCGTAAAAAGACAATTGACATAACAGAAATGCACGAAATGGGCGAAACTGTACAAAGCTTCCCGTAAAAAAGCGAAACAATTTTCAATTTAGGCTAACCAAAAAAAAAAAAAATGAGACCTTTCGTAGTCAAGGCACTGCGCCTCAACCCTACCAACGCTATTATAATAAAAATATATAAATCAGGCAACAAAAACTAGACCCAATAAAAACTGCTCAACAGCAGACTAGAGAGAAACTATCCTTAAAACTAAAAATTCACATATAATGTACTAAAAATATCAAATAACTTTAAAATGTAATAAATGTGAAAAACAGGGAGGAAAAAAATACACATAAGTATAGGTACAGTAAAATATAAAAATTTTCAAGGGTGATAGTTGTCTCCAAAATTAAGATGAAACCAAAAATCGAAATACAAATACGGTTTCATTACAATTGAAAAAAATATAATCCACAGATCTGGAAAAGATACTCGTACTCGAAAACAATAAAATTTAATCCCGAGATGAACCAATTATACTCAAAATGTAAAGGAAAATTTGGACGATATCGATGTACAAGTTCAAAGCGGCGAAAACGTACTCTTCGGGTGAAATAGCGTACTTATGATTACCACCGATCATCATTTGTGTGTCATAAATAAAATATACCGAAAAAATGAACGCGCCGAGACAGGCGTACACAAGACGACCCGTACTGCTGCGCCAGAACATCAGTACAATAGAGAAAATCAACAAAATCAAAACCGCGACAAATAATATACCTCCCATCATAGTGAAGTCGATTTTTGTTTGAAAAGCGAATATGGTCAAACCGAAACATATAACCGTACATATTCCTGCAGCCAACAACACCTGCGATACAGAACCATCAAAATCGTTTGATTAACAAGTACATATAAGTTAGAATAGAATTGGGTAACATAGTCTTTATTAATGAAATCTCACCTCTTGCATATGGTAATAAGAAGAAATGACACCCAACAAAAAACTTTCAGCCACCGTGAAAATGAACAAAAATATAAAATTAGTCGGAGGTGTTCGGCGGGCAGATTCGAAGCAGCTCATTACCAATAGGCATACGATGGTGATACCGAAAGCTACCAACATCAAACCACCGTTATCTCTGGCGAAACCTCTGGCGCTATCGTTGAATACGAATAACGTGATGAACGCGCAAGTAATCGCGAGTTGACACATTAAAATTGAATAAACTTTCCTGCAAACAGACGCGTATAAACCAGTTGAGAAAAAAAATGCTCGCAACTCGAATAACACGGTGAAAAAACAAAACTCTCTACCGTATGAAACCCAATCGAATAGTTTTATCGCTGAATGCCAAATTTCCTCCAGCTGAGCCGTCAGTTCCATAGCCGGCGTAAGCAGTACCAAGACCTCCAGACTGAGTACCGGGATAAGCTGTCGTATCCGGAAATGGTTTAAATCCGGGCACTTGAGGCGCTCCACCGGTTCCACTGGGGTAGCCAGCTCCTGGATAATAGGATGGAGGAGGAACAGCTAAACAAAAATCATGAAAGTATTTTATGATCACGAAAGCATTACAAAATTCAATAAGTATTAGTCGTAATAAAAACATTTTTTTTAAAAAATACCCGCAGGAGAAATAGAATTCAACATCATGCTTAATTCAAAAGTGAAACAACCAGACAAGCTCGGAAATTAATTCGCACTCGAAGATACAGTTTATGAAAATGTTGGGAACAAATTTGTACTTTCAAAAATCAACGAATTCATTCTAACGAACACGGACGTCTCACAAATACAACTACAAATGTTGTTTAAAAAAGCCTTTGTCATCGCAGTATATGCATGATTATTTAAAACCAAAAGAAACATTTTCTAATCATTTATGAGTAGGTATTGATTTTTTTCAGACCTTGAAATTGAGACACGCGTTTGTATGTCAATAACGTACCAAGATAAGAGCTTTCTCACCTGCAAAAAAAAAATGAATTCGATTTCTTTTTCTCGAATACATTAAAAAACCAAAATAAAAATAGAATCTTTATTTACGAGAACAGTTAACTTTAGGCCGCTTGAAATACATTATTTTTTCCAGAATTTGAATACTGTATATTCAATGTTTCATTAACTAAGTTTCAACATTAAGCCAACGAGACGTATTGATTTACTTGTCGTGTATGTTATACTTTAAAATAAAGCGACGAAAACAAAATATTACTGATTAGCCATAATAAACATGTTCTGAAAATTAACAAGCATAATATGAAACATGGCTGATGAAGTGATGAACAACTTCCAGTAGTTTCAGCCTTTTCTCAACAAGTCAAATTCTAAATTCCAAACAAATACGCGAAAACATAATTCATACCATACCTTGTTGTTGAGTGTACGGATAACTTCCACTTTGTTGCCATGCCATTATTCGATAATCTGTATGAAGGCTGCAAATGATTTACATAAAATGATTACTCGTGTTAGGTATGCGATAAAAATGAAAAATTATTAATAAATTATCATCATTAGCGCTAAATATTTGTGTTTTATTAAATTGCGTCGAAGTATAATGATTCATCACTGGATGACACAGGGAAAGTATTATTTGAGGCAATAAACGTTTCATAAGAAGAAATCGACTGCTGGGAATTGAAAGCGAAACAAAACATACGTAAAAGAGCTCTCATGAATGTATCCAGTTAGTTTAGCTATTCTTTTTTTTACAACGATGCATTTGAAACTTGAAAACGCTAGAAGATAAACTGATATGACTAATACTTCTTGCACACGTAGGTATACTGGGTATTTCCAAGGTATTTCGGCAACACATGAAAGAATAACTTAGACGTAAATATTTTAAGTATGAAATGACACTTACAATGAATGCAATATAGAAATAAAATTAATTCAATTCGATGCACTGAGATCAGAATTTCCAGTTTGGTTGCTCAAAATGCTCACTACAATTTAACTATTTAACTAACTAAATTCGAAGTACTTGGGTAGATAAAAATGTGGCGACGCAAAGTGAAAATTTTCTCTCACTTTCCTCTTTCACAGATAAGAAAAAGATAAAAATAAACAAAGTTCACCGTGATCCGTGACTAGCTGAACTTCTCACTCGTCGCGGTCGTAACGCAACGTAACCTACCAAAAACGGACCATGAAAATTGATGTTTCGTTTATAGTTTCGGTTTCGGTTCGATAACAATCTGAACAACCTATTTTGTTTTGGATCTTTTGGATACCTATTGAAATTAGAAGTTCGGTCATTTTTGTTTGCCATTTGATTCGATCGATGGATAATTTAAAAGAAACTGGAAATTTTGGAATTCAACCTGCGATTTTGGATGGTAAGTTGGCTTATCTGGCTGAAATGACTCGCTGAAATTGAACTCGACGTCTGTGATACTGTAGATAGTCGTTCTTGCCGAAAAAATTTTCCACGGTGTTGGAGAAGTTGCCTACTTGCAAGGCGCAGACGTTATACAAAATTCGACATTCCTAAGTGATTTTAGGAACACGAAGTTAGCATCTTAGCGTAAAATAGACCGTAAAACTGACGTCTGCAGTCTTATTAGTTATTTAGTGAAATATCGCTTGTAAGCGCGTAAACAAGGCTTAGAAATGGAGATGAACGCGAAATATTCTTTCAGTTGCCGAAGAAGTTGCCTACTCGCAAGGCGTAAAAAAACACGAAACACGGCGTTTTTTAGGATTTTAAAAATATCAACGCCGGTTTTATTCAATGTAAGGTCACTGATTGCGAATTCAGCCAAGCTTTCTTGGACCGTGGACGGTCAGTAGTGATCATTGAGTAGAATAAAATGTAGAAGTGAACGCAGGGGGTCTCAGTTTGGCTGAAAATAATTTTTCAGTCGCTTAAATGGGGAAAATGTGAAACTCTTTTAGCTGTCGAAGAAGTTGCCTACTCACAAGGCACAAGAATTATCAGAAACGTGGCATTTTTTTAACAAATAATGTGATTTTTATGAAATTCGATTGTGAAATGCAATTTGAATGTACCTAAAATTATTTCCAATTTGGTAAGTTGGTATCCCTGATTGATAAAAATTGTAAATTTGAACTCAGCACTCTCGATTTACTACAGAACCACTCGTTTTACGTTCATGGCGGGGTTTTAAATGAAGATAAACGCGAATATATTTGGGAGTGTCGAAGAGGTTGCCTACTCTTAAGGCGCAAAAAATACACGAAACATGGTGTTTTTCCAGAGTCTAGACAGAACTGAAGTAGTGGTGAAGTCTGAACACTCTGAACTGAACCAAAGCCTAAAACCAAAGCGGAGCTAAAACTTTGTTGTCATTAAATTAAAACACTGATCTAGATTTAAAAATTAAAAATGAATATCTAGTGAATTGGTGAAGGGGCCGAAGGAGGGCTAAGCAACGCAACATTACATTCGAAATATTGTAATTTTCAAAATTTAGGTCAATTTTGGAGAAAGGTTATTTATTTCAGTAAGCTTTTTGTTCGCCCACTCAAGTCAAGTACAGTCGATTATGGCCACCTGTCAGACCTGTGGTCCTGTCACATTTTCTTTTCAAGTGAATTGATCAATTTTTTAATTTTAATCAACACCTTTCATTTGAATTTAGGCTGAAGGATTGAAAAAATACATCCTAATTTTTACATGATGTTAAATCATTGTTAAATAAGTTGCCTACTCGATTCGCCGTAAATACATACGTGTTCGGTTGCACATTGCGACGAATAGAGGAGATTGCACCCGGTATTGACGTACATTAATTAGTCATAATGGAAAACGGAAAGGTAGTTGCTTAGTACTTACCACTGGTATTACGAAAAATGAATAAAAGTACTTACATACATTGTTACCAATTTTCATAACGAACGATAAACAGATTACATAACGAAGAACAAACTAAATGATAGAAAAAACACATAACGCTATCGAAAATTCATTCACTTGTGTTCATCATTACTTCACAAAATAAATGATATTGACTTCAACTCGCCGAATGTTTTCACACTGAAGTACAGGCACACAAGTTCATAATGAACAAGAACAACTACCAAACGAAAAGAATAGATACATATAATTACAAATTATTCATCATTTTAAAGAATGTAACATCTTGATGCACACATATTCAAACGCGTACAGGTACATTAAATTCAAATCATCCTCATCATATTTAGGTAGACTTATGGAAATTTAAAATAAACCAAATTTTGCGAATAACAATAATTATCATTATAGGTAGGTATTACTTTTAGTGAAGTAAAAACATTCGAATAAATATCCTAAGATTATTTTCACTACGAGACTAGAGATAAGAGAACAAAATATACACGCAATATAACTATCTCCTAGCATAAGATTGATTATAACAGGAATAAGAAAGTCTTTTCGATTCATGCATGGTAAGAAAAATAGAAAATGGCAACTTGAAAATAGGAATGTGTACGGAAAATGAAAGCCAACTAAATTTCTATAATAATTACAATAAACAATCGAGTAAACAAAATAACCTTGGAAAAAGTTAAAATACAAAGTAAAAATTCGACGTTACAGAAAAACAAATTAAAAAAAATTACTTCACCGGTGTTGCAATATGAATTTAAATTTAGGAAAACAAAATTTCATTATAATTTAAAACCAAACAAAATCAATCTTTCGAAATCTCATTAATGATTTGCAATATGTAGAGGAAAATGTTAACAATATCCAAGTAAATCGCTAAAGCAGCGAATACGTAATCTTCGGGCGACAGAGAATATTTATGGTTGCCGCCGATCATCATTTGAGTGTCGTAAATTAAATACAATGAGAATATAAATGCTCCCGCACTCGCGTATAAAATGCGTATCGGTTTGATAGCCGGAACGAACATCAAAATTATACCGGCTACCATTAATATGATGACCAATATGAGTAAAACTCCTCCCATCGCGGTGAAGTCCACTTTTGTTTGAAACGCAAACGCAGTAAGGGAGAAACATATCAAAGCGGTGATTCCGACAGCCAACAAAACCTGAAATCGAATAAAAAATAATTTTTCAATCACTTCTCTTCGACTGCGTGTGTAATTAGATTTACCAGCTAAGAGGAGATCGATAGATTACCTGCTGAACTCCAAATTTAGATGAGGTGACTCCCAACAAAAAACCTTCGGCTATAGTGAATACAAACAGAAAGATATAGTTGGTCGGAGTAGTTCGAGCTACGGATTCGCAACAAGTTAATGCTAACAAAGTGACAATTGTAACACCCAAGGCAATCCATATCATATATGAATTCCTAGCGACGAATTGTTGACTACCAGAACTCGAAACGAACAACAAGATGAAGAATCCAGTAACCGCCAACTGCGCCGTTAGAATAGCGTACACTTTACTGTAATCATAAAAATCGAGAAATTCTCGTTAAAATCTCATAGAGAATTTACCAAATGTGACCCACGCGCAGGAGATGTCACGAGAAATTTGAAAATAACAGCCACAAAAACCAATACATACAATAATAAATAATGACATAAATTACCGTATAAATGCCATTCTGATGGTCTTATCCGAAAAAGCGAAACCACCAGCGGCATTATTGCCGGCGGTTTCAGGAGTACCATAGCTGTAATTGGGCATGTTGCCAGCGGGATAAGATTGTCCTGGATACGGCGCTTGACCCGGGTATGGAGCTTGTCCGGGATATGGTGCTTGGCCTGGATAGGGCGCTTGACCTGGGTATGGAGCTTGTCCTGGGTACGGTGCTTGTCCTGGATATGGTTGTCCACCAGGGTAGAAACCGGGAGGAGGTGGGCCACCTACAAAATATCAATTTTTGCGTTAGCGAAACAGTACCTATTTGTTGAAATATTACTCTACTTGACACGAACTATCAACACTCCGCCAACATCCAACAACACTGGATTAAAAACGAAAGCTAGGTAATCAGTAAAAATGAAATAAGTACTATTTTCATAACTGACGCGCATATTTCCCTTATCTCATAATTTTTTTTTCAACGATATGATATTAATAACCTAATCATACCAATACGCGAATTACTCATACTCGTAATGTAGATAATATTACAGCGAGTAATCGAACTACATGCCATAACATACTACCCACTTCTACACATAAGAAGCAATAAACACCGTGTAAAAAATACAGGTATCCATACATGCATACAAGAAACAGAAACGGCGACAGCGATACAAATAATGCGAAAAATAATACTCGTAGAACGTTAGCATACAACGCGATAGAAAATAAAATATGAAAGATCACGAAAAAGAAAAATTAAAATCTAGCGTATGATATACTAATTAATTTTAATAAGAACCTTGTTGAGGATATGGATTTCCTGATTGCTGCCAAGCCATGATGAAACTCACGTCATCAAATAACACCGAAAAATTTCTCTACAACAGAAATTAACTACATAGATTAGAAAAAAAAAATTGGAACCGTAATATTCGAAACGGTGATGTCGCCATGAGACGAAATCAACTAACAAAATAGGATTTTTACAAGTCAAAATGTTCGGTCATTTTCATGAAACATTCATGATCATGTACTATATTATTTAGTAACGCAACAGTCCATTCTTTTTTTAGGAAAGTTTCAACGGTCATTTGTAAGTTGTAGTTAGGCCTTTGAAGAGACGAGACCCATGTTGGTATCAAAATCTTTCATAAATTTCAAAACCGTCTCTTCGGATCAAACAAAATTCCATTTTTGGACCACAATCAACATATGTATGAATTTGTAGGTACGGTTATGAATAATTTTTCTAGTCGATGATATTGGAAGAGGTATTGCAACATCAATTGAAACACAATACCCAACGTATTTTTACACGATCATACGAACGTCTCGTCTATCAAATTTAATGCAATATACGACAGAATTACACATAATCTACATACTTGTTAGTTGCTAAGGAATCGTCCAAAATTCCGAATGATCTGACAATTTTCACACGAAATCTGAAGGTCGAATAACTTCTATATTGAATTTCACTTCGAAAATTTCTACTTTCCGGTATCAAAACAAACAACGATGAACTCAGAAGAATCGCGCAAGTATCCCTGTCTCTACTGTTTTACACACAGAACCACAGAAGTCATCATAGAACGTCGCAGTCCGCCATTGCGCCACTATTTACGTCATCCGATTCCTCCTTTCGAGAATTCTCGATCTAGGCGTCGACTACAAGAGTACGTAAATACTGAATAAGTCAAAGTCTTCAAGTCTCTAACCTTGCCGCTGTGAAGTGCTGTAGTAGGTAGTACCAAAGCAATTGCTCAGTGCTCATACTAGACGTTAAAGTGCACTAGTTTTTTTTTCCGGTGCAAAAACTCGGAAGTCTTCGGGTACAGTCGGAAGTACTTCGTTCGACTTGTTCTATTTCTCTGGGTCGTGCTAGATTCACCGACTCCCAGTCCAAAAGAGTCGATTCATGATTCTCATTCTTTTCATGACTCTTCAATCCCGCTCACTCTCTCAACGTCTTTCGCTTGATAAGTTGATTGATAAATGATGATTGATTAATTAATTATACTTTACCAGCACTAATATCAATTTTATTGGGTGTTACTAGTGTTTTTACTTTTTATTGAATGAATTTGTATCATTATTTCTATTCAAAATTCCTTCATTGGTCGATTTTGAAAAAACTATAACTGTTATAAACACTAAACAGGGCTCGGATTTTTTCCCCGCAAAATTAGTGGGACTGGCATAATTTTTTCGTCCCATATTGATTTTCTTTGTAAAACAATACCCATATCGTTGGAGAATAAATATTTTTACGTTTTAGGGCATATTTTGGCATTTTTTAGGGAATATTTCAGCGTCTATTTAGGGTTTTTTAGGGAAAAAATATTTGAGCTCTGATTATAAAATAGTTGTTCTTGTTCCTGGAAATAATTTCCAGAAGTTCCAACAATTACCTAATTCAACGAAATGGTAAATGGGTTTCAGTTTTCAACTCCAAACTCGTAATTCATGATTGTAGGAAAGATTATTGATTATTCAGCTATAGATTAAATTTTAAAATTTTCAGTTTTGTACCAAGACGTAAGTCGAATTTGTTGGAGCTCGAAATTGATTCCATTTTTTGGGAATCCGTTCAAAGTTTTGAAGTTGGATTGGTTTTTCTTTCAAAATTAAAAATAAAATTTCTCTTTAAATTGATCATAATTTTCTTTTCAAAAACAATTAAATTAAAATTGAATTAATTATACAGTGGTGTAGGAAGTTGGTATGGGACACAAATGACACAATGACAGAACTTGGAAAATTTTTCATTCAAAATATAAATATGAAACCGAATGAGTGAAAACTGACTGAAGTGAAAAGTGATGATTTGATGAACGACTGACTGATTCATTTCAAGTTTGGACTGGGAGTCGGTGAATCCAGCACGACCCTATTTCTCTAGTGTGATAACTGATAACTCTCAAGTCTCGAACTCTGTTCTGCTTCGTAATAAAGGACGTAAAGGTGAAAAAATGAAAATATAAAATACCATTACGTACTACATACATTAATAATTACTTATTCAGCATTTTCCATAATATTAACCGTTAGATGGGTCAATTATCATCATTTCAAGGTGGTTTTTAATTTTAATAAAGTCAAGCCTGATAGTGTTGATACATATCGTTCATGAACTGTACACTCTTCACGAAACATATGTACCTACGCAAATTTGGAATATATGAGTTGAAAAACAATTGTCGAAAGCTCGGAAATAAGTAATAATCTTGTTTACTGTTTTTTCATATTTTCTTTCTCAGTTCGCGGTGATTTTGTCAATAATCTTCGCCTCTACAGTGATGTGATAGTGGTTTTTCAATCAATGCAACATCAACTATCAAGTCAGTTCATATGAACATCATTAGTATTATGCTTTAGTTGTGGAAAAAAGAATAAATACTCAACATCAAAAATTTGAATTTGAGAAGATGAGAACTGGAAAGAAAAGAACGGAAAGATGACGATGAAAAGATAAATACAAGTTGAACGAAGTACCTCCGACAATACCCGACGGCTTCCGAGTTTTTGCACCGGAAAAAAAAACTAGTGCACTTTAACGTCTAGTAATGCAACTAACTTCAACTTTACTTACTCATCAGTCGTTATTACTCATTACAAACAATTAACAAACTCAAATCTGAGGTGAAAAATAGTACAAATTCAAATTTCCGAGACCCGAGACTTCACTTCACTGACTTCAGTGCTTCAGAAGTTCAGAGAATTTGTTGTATCAGACTGGGAGTCTGGGACGACGTATTTTCATTTCAAATTCAAATTGCAGTTAGGCTACCACAGAAGTGTGTTTCGATTTCTCCTAACTTTTCAAGTACTATAGTCTATCTCTATAGTGAAAGATTTCAAACTTCAATATTGATTATTGATATTGAGGAAGCGATTAATAATTATTACACATGTTTGGTGTAGAAGTCGCCTTTCGGTCTGATTACAAATTAGGAATTATTACATTACCATTTTACTAAACACGAATGAGTCATCATCAACTCATATGCTTGAACTTCGGAACGAAAGTCCTGTTATTAGTACATTAATAGTCATCCTCATTTCTCGTAGCTTTGCCATACCACGGAAAATTAAAAAACTGAATTTACCTGAAGCGAGAAAAAAACTGTAAAAAATAACTACGTTTTTCACTTTTTCTTTCCTTCTCGAGATGTCTCATGGAAGGTCCCAGTTTTCTTACTATCTCTTCGAGCCCATAACACGATACCTAGTTAGCTACCTTCCTACAAGCATTCACACATGTACAAAATTCATTTTGGTATTTTCATGGCAAGTTTTTTCAAACGCTACCTCGCCGCAATCATCGAAGGTCAATCTAAAATTCACAAGACAAAAATTGAAGTCCGAAGTTTGAAATATTACAGATCCCATTTACCAATCAAATATTGGAATTTACAACTAACAACCAATCAATTTTTTATTAATCCTAAAAAAAGTAATCAAATGATCAAAAACCTCAGTTCGCGATAATTAAGTAATGTATTTTAAAATTTCGTACATAAATTCTAAAATAAATAAAAAAAAAATAATACACATTAATAATACAATATTCACAGCGTAAGTTTAAAAGAGTCCGATAAGACCCCAAAAAACTCAACTCGAGCCAAATTCCTAAAATCCGAAGATTCATTGAGCAAATCGATTACTCACACGCTGAAAAGTGAAAAAACATGTTAAACGCCATAAATAAAAACTACAAGAGTAATAATATTCAACAAGACACACAACTACTTCGAACCATCTAGGTAAACTAATAATTGAAACGCTTACAATAACCGAAATATAACGATACGCTCTATTGTTGATAGGCATTTCGAATAGGAGGAAAAACGAAAAAAATTGACATCGCGATGGCATATTTATGCCAAATGGAAACATAGGAAAAGAAATTATCTTGCTTTGAAATGTCTTCGTTCAACAATTTGACCACGTAATATAAAAAAAAAGAACCGCGCAGGCGATTTCAACGCCGTTATAGTGTCTTTCTTACATTACGTGAAGACGTATAGACTTTAGAGAAAATTAATTAAACCATAAATATCAGTTAAAAAATGTTGAAGCGTCTTAACCGTACGAATAGAAGTGGTTACATAAATATAATACGCGAATAAAATAAAATTTCAACAAGTTGATAAATAATCACGATAGGTTGCAAGTTTGACCGATCTATCACAGAGTAACTGGTTGCAAATTTCCGATGCAACGGAACGGCAAAAAATTGAATATCAGTTTTCTTCGAATGAAAATGCAACATCACGACTCTGGGTATTCTTAATGAACTGTCGACTTCATGTCGGATTATAGTTGATGTTGATCTTCTTCTTGATTGTACATCGTGGAATGAATTATTCTCCAAATTCGTAAGATAGTATTCGAAATACAGTTAGAAATAACACCGGTAGGTATTTTAAAATGTTTGTACATTTGATAAATTACACTCGCAACGTATTCAGGCAAAGATATTGAAATAAAATGATACGAAACATGAGACATCTCAAGATATAAGAAAGTGAAATCTTTTGGGCCTAAACGATCGCATTTAAGGTAAATAGGGAATTTCAGAGAGAGTGTAAGAGATCACAAAGGAGATAATGCAACCGACAACTTCGTAGAAGCAACGTTGTCTCTTTCATCGTGTATAAAATGGTGATATATTTCTGTCTTTCTTCATCGTGGACCATGTCATGTAAATATATTTCTGTCTTTCTTCATCGTGGATCATGTCATGTAAATCTTCCGTAATCTGAACTTTTTTTTGTTTTTTTTTTTTACGAAGCAACCGACATTACGATGATGTTCTCAACCAACGAATCCATCAAACGACATTATCGTTTTCTATGTAATATTTCTTGTTAAATATTTCTGTACTCTTCATTTTTCCCAGGTCCAGAAGAGAAATTCTCGTTGAACTTATTCTTCATCAAGCAACGTTCATTCGACTTCAGCTGCCGTTTTCTTTAGTGCGGCTGTCTTTTCAATTCATCTATTCGCGCACTCGAAGTTCCCGAATTTTTCACGCATACACAGACGTTCGCGTTCGCCGATGGTGACAACTGGAATGGAAATTTTTCACGTTTCTCACATATGCGAATCATAGCGGTTCATGTTGAATGAATTGACGGCAGGAAATTTCCTCGAATGACACCTCAACTGAGGTACATATTTCGCACAATAAATTTTATTCCGTTATTTCCGAGGATCTTATTTCTTTAAAAGATTTTTCGCATAGATTCTTCGTCGTTGAAATATTATTCGCTGCTATCTGGTTCACTGAGCTGGACGAGTTGTGGCTGCGGGTAATTTGGTTGAACTCGCTTTACAATCGATTTTTGACAATTCGTCGTCCGAGAAGATGACATCCATTTCTTTTAAAAATGCCGCGCATTGCGTATCACTTTCAAACCCCAAA
The DNA here is from genome assembly GCF_950023065.1 of Planococcus citri. Classification (NCBI taxonomy): domain Eukaryota; kingdom Metazoa; phylum Arthropoda; class Insecta; order Hemiptera; family Pseudococcidae; genus Planococcus; species Planococcus citri. Next base: position 82,055,052 of record NC_088679.1, on the reverse strand, counting down.
ATATCCTTTATATACGATACCGGTAAATAGGGACGATAACTACAATAACAGAGATCAAATTCGTTAAAACCCTGGCAATCCTAAAGATAATCAAATGCTGAAACTCAAAACAGAACATTATTACATTGTTAAGATTACGATTCGTTGACTAAAAAACACACAACAGTTCGGAGAATGAGTTTTTTCCTTTTTGTAATTATCTTAATTCTGCACAAAAAATTCGCTTACCTGTGGATCGATATGACTGACAGTGCTTCTTTTACATAAGAAAATGCATGCAAACGAGGGGGGGAGGAATACAAATATTATACTTGCCAAAATACCGTAAATACGTACGCTTTTATCATCGTAGTAACTGCTGATTTTCTGATTCTGGGTACAAATAAATCGATTAAATAACTAGCCATCCTAGGGGCTTGTTTATACAGTTTGAAAAATAATTTATAGTTGTTTGCGGTACAAGCAGACGATAATTTTAAGGCAAATGAAACGCATGCGTCGTCTCTTTCGTCATTTCTCAACTCAACAATAGTTTTGATAAGATCTGAAACACAAGCGCATGTGAGAATTACCATAAACAAACCAACTTGAAAAAATGAACGAGGCGAGAAATGAAAAAAATTAAATGTTTACCTGTCGTATCTTTGGTGAAGATGTAATACAAAATTCTATAGCAAGTGAACTCGTACGAATTATTCGCACTTTCTTCAACTTCAGCATAGAGTAATTTTAGTTGAGACTGACATTGATTAAATTCGTAATGATCGCCTTTTTCTAAAGCGATACGAGCATGCGTTTCATATACGTCTACGGTCAACCTATCTCTGATTCCCTGCACCTGAAACAAGATGAATAGTAAAATAGTAAAATAGTAAAAGGGAAAATAACACGCAACTCCGGTACTTTCCACAATAATCTTACTGTCAGATCCTGCCTAATTGATTTGAGTTGTTCGCAAGCGTAATGGTAATCTTGAGTGGCTTGCCACCTTTCTTTGACTCTTGCCAACGACTGAGAGAGAACTTCCGGTGGTCTGATCGATGACGCTTCTAATGCCTGAAATCATTCACGCACATAAAACACCATTATGACAATTCTAACATCAACACTAAGCTGGCTCTTTTTATGCCATTTTGAAGACTGCTACATAAAACCCGATAAAAGTGCATATATGATTATTATTCTATACTAATTTCAATCACCCGGTTGTAAAATTTATTTTCAAATAAAGTAAAATTAGAAGGCAACTAAAATTAATATTTTAATAGAAATAAAATATATTTTACTCACCGAGGTTAGCCTTAAATATTGTTTCTCGATATCTTGACATGTTCCTACGATATGCTCTGCGGTGGAATCGGGAGTTCTGTCTTCGTTGATACTTAAGGTGGAATTCCACACCAAAGATAACGATTTGACAGAATTCGAGTTTCTACCATCATCTGATTCTTTACTACCTAAACTGAACCGAGCAGCTCTCTTATCCATCGTTGCTTTATCCACAGCTAGCCCGTTAGGATTTTCATTCACATTGAGGGAAAACTTCTTCGGTCTAAAAACAACACGGTTTCATAGTTCATAAAATAGTCGAAGTTGCTATCGGTATTAATGTACATAGTACGAATTCGAAGACTTACTTCTTCTTATTTCTACCATTATTATCATCATCGGAGTTCTTAATAGGGATATAATCTTCAGACGAGGAGTCTTCAGGTCTATGAATACAAAAAGTAAAAATTACGCATTGCTCTTGAAAGATAAAATTACACAACAACAACCGTAATAAAATACATAAACATACCTTCGCTTCTGCTTTCTGTTCCAACTAGTTTCATTTGAATTGGATTTTTTTGAATATTTAGAAGGCGAATCGTCATTACTATCATTTTGATAACCTTGATGAGAATTTGGTAAATATTTGTGATACGGATTGTTACGGGGCTTCTTTTCAGACGACGACCTGGTAAAAATGTTACGGCCACCTTTGTAAACGCCTTGTTTACAGACCGGAGTTTGTGGCAAGGTGGACAATTCGCTTTCCAATCTGCGAACAAAAATCGTAATCAATTCGGAGATCTGTATCTACTCTCAAGTTACTAACTGCCAAGGGCATTAAAAATAATACTAACAAAGGCATCGGCTCGTTATCCCAATCTTTTACCCACAACAGTTCACTACTGGCTGCCTGTAAAATTTTGTTCTTCAATTTGTTACCTATCTGATCTTTCTCTTCATTGGTTTTGCATTTACTATAACATCTATTCACGTACTCGCTAAAAGTCGAGGGGAAAAAAGAAATGTAACACCAGAAGAATAAAATATCTCGCAGGAGAAAAAACTTACGTCAACGATTGAGGCCATTCCTTCATATCCATAGTCGATTTCACCTTATCGATTTTAGCGAAAGAGTCGTTGTCTACGTTCGTGTCAGCATCGCTGTTTTGATTTTCCAGTTCACTACCTTTGTCACTTACATCTTTAGGTACAGGAGGAAGAGGAACGGGAGGAATAGGAATATACTGGAAATTATTAGAAGATTGAGAAGGCTGAGGTAATGGAACTTGATACAAATCCAACGATGCGATTGACTTGTCAACTTTCATCGATTCCGCTTGCAATTTTTTCATCATTTTATTTTTCTTCTTCTTTTTCTGTTTAGCAGTCAATGTCATAAAAGCGTTCATTGGTTTGGGTGGGCTAATGATCGCGTTCTTGCCAGCAATATTAAATTTGACCGGATCTACAAAAATCAAACGTTTTCAACGGGATAATAATACGACAGCGAAAGAGACACTAAAAAGTAGAATAATTACTCGTTTTAGGTGTTAGAGAGATTTCTGGAGGTGGAGGAAGTTTGGGAGGAGATCCCGGTGGCAACGGTGGTAAGTCTTCCTTCATATCTATGGCACAGTTTTCGTTTAATTTCTTCTCATCATTCTCCGTTTTAGCGTCTTTCTCTTCGGGTTTATCGCCACCTAGTTTTCCTGAAAATTTGCAACATGAATAATGTTTCGTAAGTTGTTAACGGTGAAACGTGATAAGCAGATAATGCACTATTATTGAAACAAAAGCTTACCTCCGGGTAAAAAATTCTGCATGTATTGTTGTTGTTGTTGCATCAATGTATTCTGATACATCTGTAAAAAAAAAACTTCATTGTCATTCCTTAATATCATTCCTCTTTCTCTCTCACAGTCCATTAGTTAATCATAAGTCCATTCACTATCAATTTGTTTTAGGCCGTAACCAATGAAGCATCAAGACAAATTATGCGTTAATCTAACTGTAAATCACATTACAACAATAAAATGATAACAACTTACCGCAGCATAAGCGTTTTGGTAGTACTGCATATTGACATGCCCTTGAGCATTGTACCTAAATAAAAATGTTCCCATGTCATCATTAAAATTCGACACAAAATAAAGCTAAAACGTATTTAAGCGTGATTCAAGTAAGCAATTTGATCCTTACCCCATTGTTGAATACATCGGATAAAAAGGATAACTCCATGTTGAATTCCACTGATTAACGGCTGGTTGATTTTTATCTGACATCTGTTGGGAGTAAACGTTAATAGAAAACATTAATAAATATCATTCCAAAATGAAAAATTCCATCGATACAAAACGATATTTCAATACACCATTTATAGTGCCGTTATTTCAAACGACCTAATTACAACAATGGTCAGCGATTGACTACACATTTAAATAAAAAACGGTAACAATGAACTTACTTTTTAAATATTTCTCAAGTATGCATACGATAAAGCAAAGAAAACGGCACCTCGTCAATTCCTTAAAGCATTAGGATGGAGCACAACACGTCACTGAAACAAGAAGTCATGAATGAAAGGTATCCTAGATGGCTTATTAGTTTTCACGTCAATGATGGCAACAAAGTCGAATTTTTAAAAAAAATGTTTCCTCATCGAATTAATTAAATTGCTGTATTCCTCCAGCGATACAGTTATACTGAGCAAATCCATAAACTACAGATTGCAAATTTCTGCGCGTAAACGCAAAACGAGAATGAGATTGTATGATGAACACATCAACGTGAGTCGCATATAACTAGATCAGGAATAAATACGCAATTTTCTTTCTTACTTTGTTTGTAATGGATAACGATTGATGATGATGATCATAAATGAAATAATTTACACAAAATTACGCACAAGTCGCACGACACAATTTTTCTTCATCAAAAGAAATCACAAAGTTAAGGGGCCTTTGGGGCATGCGATTGCGAAAGTTCTTTCTGTTTCTGACATCTAAAACTGAAAGTTCAGTGTTGAGATTGGAAAAAAATTGGATGGGATGGGAGGGAGGAAAGCTGGAGGACGTCATCATCATGTTTTCAGTAGAAAACCATAAACGTGAGCACTGATGAGCACAGATACACTTTCGTTCCGGATGACGGCGGGTGTCCGGGCAGTAAGGGCACGCAATAGCTCGTAACCATACCGGAATCATGTCCTCTTGGTTCTCATTTCTCATTGGACCAATTTTCTCCTCAATTTTCGTGAGCAATATCACCTAAACTGTGATTGGTTGTAATAAAAAAGAAAAAGCATAACGAATTGAGATTTACCCATGTACCCGTGTGTTAGCGAATGACAATGACCGATAGTCCGATATCGGAATTATTTGTATAGATTTTATTTTTTCGTAATAAGTTTATGATCAACTTACTCGAAAGCAGTTGATGATAAAAACTGAAATAATTACGGTTAAATGTCAAGTATTTAGTTTCCATCCATATTTTATTTGTAAGTAAATTTAACGTACTAAAATATGGCTAAAAAAACTTACGATTTATTGTTCAAATTACTCTTAATTGGAGACTCGGGTGTTGGAAAAACCAGCATATTATTCAGATTTTCTGACGATGCTTTTACGACTACGTTCATTTCAACTATAGGTAAGCATTTTCACTTCATTACAATGACAATTCATTCTGAATATGCTGTTTCGTGTAATACTTGATACCTCGAATCACATTCGATCTTCGACGTGTTTGAGTATGATTCTGCTATGAGCAATATGGTTTGTTACACGGTATAGATCTGTGTGTTGAAAGACAAAGTTGAATCTTTGAAATAATAATGAAGTATATATGTTAATTCGTTTCTCTCATTGCAGGTATCGATTTCAAAATAAAAACAGTCGAATTAAGAGGCAAAAAAATCAAGCTACAAATATGGTATGTTTTTGTTACGTATGCCATTTCAAAACGAAAGCGGACTTACAGCGTAGTATTTTTCCAACATCATATGTTTCGTGTTACAGGGATACAGCAGGTCAAGAACGTTTCCACACTATTACAACTTCGTACTACAGAGGTGCTATGGGCATATTATTAGTGTACGATATAACAAATGAGAAGAGTTTTGAGAATATAGTGAAATGGCTTAGAAATATTGATGAGGTTAGTTTTTTTTCTCTTTACTCAGAATACGTTTTGTTCCAATCATTGTTCGAAAGTGTTCGAAAAGTGGAAGGTAACAGTTAGTGTTTCAAATCAGTCATGCTCATCCATCTGTGGAATTGTTACCATTTACCTATTATATTAAAACTTTCTTTGTGTATTTTTTGTAGCATGCTAATGAAGACGTAGAGAAAATGATATTAGGAAATAAATGTGATATGGAATCAAAAAGGGCTGTGAGCAAGGAGAAAGGCGAAGCGGTAAGTGTTTTATTCTCGTGCTATTTTATCTAATTGAATTGTTCGTTTATAAACGATAATTACAGTTGATAAATTTTTACGTATTTTTATCAAATTATGAACTAATTATTTGCTTCGTTGTGACAGATTGCACGAGAACATGGTATTCGATTCATGGAAACGTCGGCTCGATGTAACACGAACATTAATGATGCATTTATGGAATTGACTTCGTCCATTTTAAATAAAACTACAGGTAGAGATCCCACCGAAGCTCCGGACAGGGTTACCATAGACAGGCGTAATGAGAAAACCACAAATAGGTGCTGTTAACCGGTTATGTATTTGTCGTCGATACTTTTAAGGTCTTTCAAAACGCTTTTCTATTTTACCAATATCCTCATTTTATTTTTCGTCTCGCCCAAATTTTTATCGAATATTTACGAACGAATATTTTTTCTGTGATGGCTGGTAATGTTCACGTTTTAACGCATAAATATAATGGGATAGGCTATTATACATAAAATTCGCTGATTATTATGATTTTTTTTTTTCGATTTAGCGCCAAGTAAGTCTTACATTGAATGCTTTTTTAGATTTTTTTTCTTATCGATCATAATTTTTACTTGTTTTTCAATCAGTTTTTTTTTTTTCGTTTTTACATGTAGCAGGCAACATTCTACCTGCTTTGTTATTAATTTTTGTACTATTCTTACTTAAAATAAGGAAGTAGTTCTTTTTTTTTCTGAAAACATCACTTTGTAAAGTATTCGTCGTTCATTCTGTATTTCGTATTCTAACCCAGTCGTTTTAATTCACGCGAAATTTTCAGAATAATTTAGTTCATTGGTTTCCAATACATATTTTATTTTAATTTATTTTGCGATAACGTAAAAACGTATAAAAACGAGTCCATTCAAGTATTTTCCTGCTAAACAATGTTCATTACCGATGAATGGAACGTGAGTGTCCGATGTTTTTTCTGTAATGGATTCGCATATTCTTATTTTCATTTAAGCTGTATTGACCGTTGTTTTCTTGCAATAATGAGTTAATAAGTTTGATTTAGTTGAAATTTTTACGTGGTATGAACCCATACTTTACTGTGTCAGTCTTAGACTTGAACTAGAGTAGGATTCGTCTTTGTATAGCACGCATCTGCTTCATTCATTACGCTTCTATTATAAATTCTTTCTACGGTTTTGATTTGGAATGAATATTGAATAGGTAATTGGAGCTCGTTTTTGAGTAATCTGTTTTACTGAACGGAGTTACTTCGCCTGAGACATTATTATTAAAAACTGGTGATCAGTATCATCTGTGTATTCTTAGATTGGTACTTCGAGTTTTAATTGAATTGAACTCTTTTGTCTATGTAATTTTATATGGCCAACGAGACGTAATAAAGGCGGTAGCATAACCACCAGCGATAAATACATTTTCGCGAAACATTTTTTCAGCGTATTTTTTCCCTTGCTCGCGAGATTTATTGGTACATATTAATATTCTTTTTGAACGCTTAGTACTCCGTGTAAATTGTACATTAAACACGCATCCATTTTTCTTTCTTTTTTTCCCCCTCAAACCGAAGTTATGTAAGTGTTGAAATGATGTAAAATCTCGAATAAATGAATTTAAAAGCAATGAAAACATATCAATTCTGTTTGTAGTGTTATTGTAATAATCAATCATGATTGAAACATGTCTTTTAAAAAATCTTTATTCATTAAAATTTATGTCCGAAAAATTTTATATCACGCTGGGTGAGAAAAAAATCTCGACCGTTGAATTGTTTTTATACGATTTTATAAATTTGTATTTTTTTTTAAAAACCGTATTAGCCTAATTTATATATTTTTTAGACAATTTAATATTTTGAAAGGAATTGGGATTTTCGTGACGTGTATTTAATTCAGAGGCTTAGGGACCAAAATATGCGGTGTCGATGAGTTGAAAATCCTATTCACAAATTATTACAAAGGTGGTTGTTGAAAGGTTGTTTATTTTTTGTTAGTAGTATTCCCTGATGTGAAAATTAATTTTATGAAATAATGTTTTTTAATGTTACAAAATTGTAATTATGGTATCGATTTTTAAATCAATAGGATTATCAAGGCCTTTATATTACATTTTGTAGAAATTATCATTTTTCTATTAACATAACTAATGTATATTACATTTTTATTCTACATACGTTCGAAATATTCGCCTTTTTCATTAACATGTGCTGTAAATATTTGTAAAAGCCTTATAAATGCATAGGTTCAATGCATTTTACCAAATAAACTTGTAAATAATCATTCATTATGTAATTCTCAATATACGTATGCAATGGCATGTATCCTTCATGACGATTTTGCTATTCGAATGAGTTTATCGAACTGGTTAGTATTTTTTACTCGAAGCACTGTTCAGAATTTCTTTTTCCTGTATTTAAGTCGTATATTAGTTCGGTACAGCTACTAACATGATAATGAGAGAGTAAGTTTTCTTGAAATCATATTCACTTTTGGCATGGTTATCGTAAGTCTCTTCGAACTTATTCCTCGCTGGGCTTTTGACTGATCTGGGTGTACTTCTTCAGGTAAGACCAATTGTAATACTTTCCCTTTAATAAGTACTCGAACAAACCATGGTTGTACATCTACATCAAGTAAACTAGTGTCTAGATGTCTGTAAATGGTGAAAAAAATACTCTTATGTTCTTCGTTTCGTTGTTAATTATACCTACTCGTACCATGTAACGATGAAAATGATTGTTTAAGTGTGAATTACTTACTTGTACACTTCAACTGTTAGTATAAAATTTTTACGGTCTTCGTCTTCAGTTAGTGTGAAAGGAATTTTAGCTTCATTTACATTCATAGGTAATCCGTCTTTTTTGAATAATTTCACTTCTCGTTTAGGCTTAGAGACACCCAGATCCACTACGTTTTCCTTACTTTTACGACAATGTTGGATCATAGCTAATCGGGTTTCCGGCGTGTTATCGCTCATTTCATTCCAAAAGCTGCGAGGTGTGAATTCGAGAGTATTTGTTAACTTAAATCGTTCAAGTAACTTGTAATTTCTGAAATAAATTAAAGATATTTTTCTTCACAGGTAGGCGAAAACTTACCCAGTGTCATCTGTATAGTCAACATTATTGTCTTCTTTGGAGATGTTCATGTTTCGCTTTTCACTTTTTCTCTTTTCTGGTACAGTATAAAAAATGTTTGTCCATTGATTTACACAAAAAAAACAACAACAAAAATCAGCGTTAAGTAGGTATTAGAAAAGCGAAAATCTGCGTACCTCCGTATTCATCCTGTTGCTCTATTATTCTGAAGTGATTTTCGTGCCTATCCCGATTAGCTATAATTCGATCAGAATGTGAGATTTCTATACCGTCTAGAACCATTAAGTGAGGTAAAGCTGCTATCACATATTCACGATATTTCTCGTACTTGCAACATGGATTTCCCATCAGGTATCTAAAAATGGGAAAACATTGTGTGCATTTTATTCTCGTATACTTGTTACGAAAAGGCAAGTAGGTACTCACAATTCTTTCAAATTACGGTTGTTTTTTAAAGAAATTACACTGGTAAGTTCTCCAACGAAGTTTAAAGTTAAATCTAATTTCTGGAGTGATTCGCACATGTCTAAATTTTCAATCCGTTCTATATTATTTAATGCCAAATTCAGATACTCTAATTTTTTCAATTTGTTCAAATTTTCTGAAATTACGTGTACGAGAAAATTAATTCCTTGCATCTAGCTAGGACGCTGATGAAAAGTTTACCTAATAGTCTTTGGTTGGCCCATGGACCATCATGAGTAAGTACCTACTTACCTATTCTTGAAATGACGTTAGACTGCAAAAATAAAATTTTCAAGTCTTTACACCAATTTTGTAAGTGATCTATTTTTATTATCTGTTGCTGATGTAATGATAATTCTTCCAGAGTTCCAATCTGGCCGTCATTGTGCTCTGCTCTTCTTCTTACTAAATCTTCTGTAACTGTAAGGTTGATGAAAAAGAATCACGATTAGTTAGTTGTTTCAACTGTGATATAATTTCAATTGGGGTGTATTTTAAAAGAATGCTGAACTTACTTGTAGTCATTAGTTTGACAATTTTCTCGTTTTTCAATTTTATTTATGAGGGAGGATTATCAAAATGAAGTAGGTAATTAAGTACAAAATCTTCCGTTGCTATGGTTTTGTTATTTTTTTGCCTAGTCCTAACTATTTCGGAGCGGAGCATTAATTCATTCGCGAATTTCCAACAGAAAGAAATTGAAATAAAATTTGTCAAATCGAAATCAAGAATTTCATTAATTTGAATTTTGAATGAACATTTTGGAATTATTTGGAATTATTAAAATATAAAATAAATTTATGGAGTTGAAACACTGACGTCATTCCGGTAAATAAAAATAAGAAAATCCGCTATTTTGATTGGTTTCTTTTTTATGACGTCATTAGAAATTTTTACAGAAGAGCAACACCACCAAAACTAACAGATTTGAGCATAGTGAGCAAGCGAAAAGCATTTTTGAGCATGTGCATGAGCAATTTTGGCGAGCGCGAGATCCAACAGTGAAGCAATAAAATGCAATCAGCTATTATCTTTCTGTCCATCTTTTCGCTAGTTTCTACTCGCTGATCCGTATTGTGTTCATTCTCTCCTCATAATTCAACTCGAAGTGCCGAAGAATAACAAATATTATCGTCGTGAATGTGTGAAATACCTGTCGGATATACCAGAAATTCTATAACTTCACAGTCTTGCATTGCTGAAATCGTATCGGTGAAATCCACAAGAAGGTGTTTCTGATTGGAATGTTTCGTGTGTTGAAACGTGCTTCTAAAAGTTTACTAAATGAAGGATTACTTTCTGTCGGCTTGATTGGTAAGCATAATTAGATACGAAAGTTTAAAATTAAGTACATAAAGTAATTTGTAATATATTCACGGTGTTTTGCATTTGACCATTTCGTTTCTCGTAAAATGTGTTTTTAATTCTCGTTTATGTGTCTGATTTTGATTGCAAAACACCTCATTTGAAGTGAATATTTCACATGGTGAAGAATCGCCCAAGTTATATTTGTATTTAAATCAGATGTTGGAATTATCATACGGAAGATGTACATACATATGTGTCTGTCTCGTGTTTTAGAATCGTCTATGTTTGATTCGAGCAAATAATTACAAGAATCAAAAAATATGGCAGGCGATGAATTTTTTAAACGAGAAATAAAATTGATGCACGATGCTCTCAACGAAGGAGACTTGGATAGAGTTCGTGAACTGAGACAGACAAAAACATTCACCACCATTGTGTCGCAGCATGGTGTTGATCTGATTTCCAGCATATCCAAGTTCATGGATGATGAACGTATATACAAGTGTCCGCATTTAGTCGAATGTTACGAAGAAATACTCGAATCGATCGTCGACGAAATCGACCCGGATGACTTATTTGTCACTCTGTTGGAGCAAGTGGATGAAGAAAGTTGCTGCATCGAAAAATTTCTCATGCTGTTAGACCCTTTGAAATTTACGCTGGTAAAATTAGGATCATCTCGCGAGTATTGGTTAGAATGGACGCTGAGTACCATAAAATTTTATTTGGAAAGTGTTCATTTTCCCGAAGATCACAATATCGAATTCGACGAAAAGATAATGACGGTCAATGATCCACACGTCGATAAGCTTCTGCATTTATCTGCAAAACTTGTCGTATTTTACGAAACATTTCTAAATGACACGATATCGGCCCGCGAAATCGACGCCTTGATCGCATTTGGATTTCACATATTAGCCGAACCTGTCATGTATCTGTATTTGGAGAAGTTCGAGAAATTACAAGAAATCTGTGACCAAGTTCTTCGCAGTATTGGCAAGTTGTACGGTAAAGCGTATTGTTTGTTCGAATTTATCGACGAAACGAAAGCCTTAGACGTAGAAGAACTGGAGCCCGATAAAGATACTTATTTAGATGAAGACAGCTCAGACTTTGTGGTGCGTAATCCACTATGGGCTAAAATAAAAATCCTGCCTTTGGCTGTGTACTATTCGGTGCGAATTACCGAAACTCCGTTCACCAATTATTTTCCTCTGGCCTTTTCTCCGGTATATTTATTTCACAAATTGCTTTATTTGTCTGTCTTACTGATGAAAAATTTTCATAACGCTGTCGTCAGAAAAGGTCTCCTGCTGTGTGATAAAATTTTCCGAAGCACGCCGAATGGTTCCATACCGTACGGATATTTAGAGTACAAAGTTCACAAGAAATTTGTCGCAGCTGTCAGCCGAATCTGTATTTATTCGTACATATTTGAAAATAGGAAATTAGCCATCGAATTGCTGCAATCCTACGTGCTTAAATTTGATCCGAAAGGAACCTATTTATTACTCATGAATATCACCTCGGAAACTGGCAGCGAAGATATCGATAGCGAAATAATAACCATCTTTAGGAAAATGATGCATACGAGCTTCGTAGAGAATAATTTCCAATATTACCAGAAAGGAAAATACTTGATAGATTTATTGAAGATTTTTGCCAAGCTTGGAGAAGGCAGCGATACCGATTTGATAGCATCGAAGAACAAAATCGTTTCGTTATTATATCTATTCGCGTTAATGTTGCGCAGAGATGCTCAAAACCAAACCGGTATCCACGATTATTATGATCACTTCGATAGGAATTATTTTACGGTAATCGAAGAAGCCATCGAAAAGTCTCGAGAGAAATACAAACGCGATGCGGTTACGTTCATCAATAACGACGATCCGTTACCATTCGAAGATAATGTTTCAATCGTGGTCGAAGGTAAATCATTGCCAAGATTACAGCGAGAGGATAAAATAAACGCTACGAAAAATGCCCTCAGCGCATTGGATATGATCGAACATGCTATGCAATTGGTATACGAATACAATGCCTGTAAATGATGTATCAGTAACATTGTATATTATATTACTTCGTATAATGTGATATGTATTTTTGCGGTTCATCATTTTTTTCTCCTAATTTATCAATGTACGATTCTTTCTGTTTTTACTAATGTGATTTTAATTTAATATATTTTTTCATGACGTCGAATTCTTCAATTTTTGTTATATGAACAAGTAGAACAAGTACAACCTTGGTCCATTCGTGTAGTTTTGAAAATCGCTTGAAATTATTTGTGTTTTTTTTTCAATTCTAGTGACTTTCTTACGAACTACGATTTCGGATCATTTAAAACGGCTAATCATGACGTTTAGAACAGTTTTTGGCAAAATTTTTCAAAATCATCATCAATTCAAACTACTGTTGATTTTTATACTTTTTTGAAGTTGTAGAAAAACAATGATTGAAAATTATATGAAGTTTTAATCGAATTTGATTTTTTAAACTTTGAATGTTCGCAGAATCACCCATTAAATTCGCACCGGCATGTGGAATACAGATGTATCAATGCGTGTTCCAAGAAAAAAGTTCGAAAAACGAGGTCATAGATAGATTTATTTCAGAAGATCAGATCAACTCAGCTATTCAAAATGACGTTGAAAACGAAAATAAGAACGATAATGAATATGAGAAGAACATAAGAAATAAAATTTTGGCTGCGTCTTTGAATCATGTTTCCGTTCATGGATGGACGAAAGCTGCCATCGTTGCAGGTAAATTATACTATTTAATCATCTTGATAGAATTTTATGAAACATTTAATTTACGACTGAATTGCGTAGGTGCTCAATCAATCGGATATCCTGGAGTTATTGGCGAGATGTTTCCTTTAGGCGGTTGTGATTTGGTGCTGTATTTCTATTCAGTTTGTAATGAACAATTGTGCGAGTATTTGAAGAATAAACCTGAAGTTGTTGAAACCTCGCCAACTGACAAGTAAATGGCTAATTTATTCGTCAACTTCGAAGTATAAAATTTTCTTACGGCGTCTCTGTGACCAAATATCTGACTACACTGATATTAGGCATTTCTACCCCTTAATTTGACCATTATTCGGAAATATCCCACTGTTTATTAACTGCGAGTATGTTTTATTATTCCACAGGCAAAAATTATTGAAAATTTTCGTAAGCGATGCGATAGAAACACGACTAAGAATGATTATACCGTACATTGACAAATGGCCACAAGCTCTAGCTACTTTAACACTTTCACGAGCAGTTCCTACGGCTTTGTCAAATTTACTCACTTTAGTGGACGATATATGTTACTACGCTGGTGATCGATCAGTTGACGTAAGAGATCCCATATTATTATTGCTGTAGTAATCCAAGTTACGTTCTAATTCTTGATTGTTTGTAAATTCACAGTTCGACTGGTATGTAAGAAGGATAGCGTTAGCTGGCATTTACAAAGTAACTGAATTGTACATGTTACAAGACAAGTCACCCGATTACGAAAATACTTGGAAGTTTTTAAAAACCCAACTAGATGATGCGACAGCTTTGTATTCTTGTATTCAACAATCGGAGCAAGCGTCTCAGCTGACCAAAGAAATTTCTCAAGCTACTTTTACCACTGTGAGTATAGCGCATAAAATCAAGATGCGTAAGATTAATTTGTAGCTACTAATTAATCGCCGATATGATTTTTATATTTCTGTTTAGGCAAGAAACATATTAGGTTTGAATTGGAAAAGATAGCGATGCGGCAGATAACTCTTCTGAATGTAGTTTAAACGCTGTTCGAAATTGAAACTCGGGTTCACTTGTTTTGTCTTGTAAGCTTTTCATTTCGCAACCGGATAAATAGTTACCTTTGTACTTAGTCAAGTTTATGTGATGATTGTCTCGGTAAAGCTAATGTACCTATTATTTATTGAATATTCGACAGAGTTCAATCAATTATATTAATTAATGGGTACATTACAAATTTACATAACTGTTTTAGTTTATTGAGTTTCGTTTTAAAATGATTGTGTACATAGTTCGAAGTGAACAGAAATGATTGTAGAAAGTAATACTGGAAATGGAATGTAGCTCCGAAAGAGGAAAATATGATTTACAAAGAAATACCCGTTCTTCTGACCGCAGCGCTAAGCAAAGGGTTTGGGTCTGGTTCTTCTGTAATCATATCAACTCTCACCCATTCTCGCCTAGCGCTGGATTTGTATAAAGCATCTATCACAGCTTGTACATATAAACCATCTTCGAAAGTAGAAGCATCGGCAACTGGCTGTTTTATCCAGCCGCTTTTATCTTCGACCGGTAGAAACGCTTCTTTTAAAGAACCTATCATTTTGAAAAATCCTTTTATATAAGGTTTGGGTATTATGTTACCCATTAGCGGATTCAGTTTATCGGATTTTTGTAAATCTTCAACGTCCAGGTATAATACTTCTTCTTTTTGGGTGGATTTCTTGTAACCGTGTAAATCGCCCCCTTTCACCAGTAAATGGCCATTTTTACCGCAAATCAAAACTTCTTGATGATAGATACCAGGAAGATGGCTGTTAAGAGTAACCGTTACGAGAGCGTTACCTAAAGATAAAAACAATTTCAAATTTTAGAAATTATTCAACATCAACACACTGGGTAAAAAGGAAGCGAGTCTTGTAAAATATTACCGCTCATTTCCATTTGAAAAGTACAAAAATCTGAACTCGTAATACGTCTGATGCCATTTATGGTGCCGGAAGTTTCTTCGAAAGTTTTCACAATACCGTGCACTCTAACAGCTTTTTGATTGATCAAGTAAGATATCAAATCGATAATATGACTGCCAATAAGCGTTAATACACCGCCGCCCATGGATTTCTCACATAGCCAGTTGTATCGATTCAAATATAACGTTTCCATTTGAACGCGAATATCGCAGGCAGTTATTTCATTTTCAGCTCCGATAAAGCCTTCAGAAATGGCTTTCTTCATATGCGTGAAAGCGGGAAGGAATCGTAAACTATGATTGATGATTGATATCAAAGACGGATAGTATTGAGCAGCGTGAACCATTTTGATGGCATCGCTTTGACACAAACCTGCAGGCTTATCGCATACGACATGTTTGCCTATTCCGAGAGCTTTGACGGCGATTTGCGCTTGCAGATGGGGCGAACATAGAATGAAAATCAAGTCAACATCTTTTCGCAATAACACGTTATCTATCTTATTCGTGTGATACGGTATGCCAAGTTCTTTTGCTGTTTCCTCAGCTTTTGATAATGTTCTGCCCCATAGCGCTTCGACTTTGAAGCCTTTCTGCTTCAAGTATGGTACGATTATTTTAACGATATTTCCTGAACCAAATATGCCAATACCTGGTAGCATTATTTCTTCGGATATCTAGACATATTGGAGCACGAAATTCAAATCATTTTTCAAATTTTGCCGATGATTGGCACTTGCACAAAAATTCTACGTGTTTTTTACGCAAAAAAATGCAACTGATAATAATTTTGATAAGAATTTTTTTATTTCGTTTTTGTTTTTGTTTCCGAACGGAGCGGAACCGAAACAAAATAACGTGACCACGTGAGAGCTCCAGCTGGACCGGATCGACCGGAGCGAAACGAGATAACGTGAGCATTGCATCGTACGGATCGTACCATAAAAATCGGTCTCGTTTCGTTCCGTTTTTATTTTTAAGCCCGTTCTGCGCATACCTGACATGCGCATGCGCGCCGAAGCTGAAATTTCAAATTTTGAAAATTACCGATTATCAATATTCGAAATTTCAATTATTTTCAAATTCAAATTGTCTAGAGTTTCTACTATTTTGAATTTACAATGTTTTGTCGCGAAAATTAGGTGCCAGTGCGATGGTAAATTTTTTAGTTTAAAATAGTTCAAAGTAATATTCTTTGTGTTGTTTTGTTTCTACTATTCGAACGATAACGATGGACGACGACGCAGACGATCCCACTTGTATCGTCAATATGCTGGAGGAATTTCGAGCAAACGCGAAGAATTACTATCGATCTTCTATGTTGCCAGTTAATGCATTCAGAGAACCCGTTTGTTCATCTTCCAAACCTAAAAGATTGCTATTCGATGGTCGTAAGTCTGAAATATCTGATAAGAAACCAAAGCTCGAGACACCTCCATCTTCCAAAGGTCTTGGCGATGAAGGTACAAATTTCTTCACGTTTCACGAAGTTATTCTACGTTTTGAAGCTTAACTTTTGGTTCTGCTCCGCTTCTAGTCATGTCTCCTTGGGAAATTAGAAGGATTAAGTCGGAAGTTATGAAATCCAGAGCACAAGTTATTGAAGCCGAAGAGCGAATCTCTAAATTAGAGGCATTAAACGTCGAAACTACGTTACGTTATCAAGAAGAAAAAAGAACGCTGAAAAAGGATCTTGACGAAGAACGATCCAAGGTAACAAGTGAAGTAAAACATTGAGATTAGACTAGTTTTACGACATAGCATTATGTTTTAGGTGAAAGAATTGGAGTCGCGATTAAATTTCATCAGAAAACGCGAAGCAGAAGCAGTTGATCGTTATAATAACCTGAAATTTGGTGAAAATGAGAAAGAAAATTCAGCCTGTAAATTATTATCGCAACTTCAGAAAGAAAATCATCTGTTGAAAGAAAGAATATTCGAGGTAATCGTTTCGAAATGTTTGAAGATTCATTGACTTTTTTTGCTGAAATCGTCTGTATTTTTTGTTACAGTTTGAAGCTGAAACTGAAAATAAGAAAAAAGAGGAAAATAACGAAATTATGAAACTCTCGCATGAAATAAGTATAATGAAGAAAAGAAATGAAATGAACACCGAACTTATCGAGGAACTTCGGAACGAATTGATTGAAAAAAATAACGATCTAAGGAAATTGGAGATGGAGCAAACGAAACTTTTGGCTGCTATGAAACGCGTAAAGGTTTATTTCATCACTCTTTGTTTACTTTTCAAGTATCAATGATTCCATGCATGATTATAACTAGCTAATAATTGTAATTCTTTTTACATTTTTTAGGATTTAGAATCAGAACGTGAATTGTATTTAGAGACTAGAGCATACGTCGAATCGCAAAATAAAAGATTGATATCACTTCCGCTGTTGGAAAAAGAATTGTCTAATTTGAAAGAAGAGAACGAGCGTCTAAAGTAATTGTTTACGAATGATTGTCAAACAGTGCGAATTATAATGTGTAATTAACGCCATCTGTATTCGCAGATCTTCCATTTCAAACGTGTTATACCTAGAAACAGAAGTGGAGAATTTGAGAACTCGTCAGAAATTAATGGATAATTTGAATCAGGAATTGATCGAATTGAAAGGCGAGAACCAATACTTGAAGGGCGAATTGGAAGACTGGGCAAGTTTATCAAAACATTATTGCCTACAAGATGACAAAACGGTGAAACCTCTGATTTTAATTCAACGACGTTTGGAAGAATTAGTGAAAAAAGAATTGTGGTACGTGTCCGAATGTAAGGATTCAGAACTCAGGTAATTTCATTATCATCTCGGTTGATGTTTTCTTATGTTCGTGTTATATGTAGTTCGCTGATGTGTAAATTTCAGGACTTCTCACCTAAAAGAAAAAGTCGATGAATTGGAAAAGGAAGTCGGCAAGTATAAAGAACAAACGAATGTTTTAAAAACTTCGTGTGAAACTCACGCTGCAAACATCAGAAGACTCAAGAAACAATTAAATTTAGTTACATGGGTAAAGAAATTCTCAAATATGATTTTTGGTTGGTCTTGTGAATATTTATCGCGCCATTTTCGTAATCATTTTTTATTCTGTTTAGGAACGCAATGATTTAAGGAATTTGCTGGATTCTTGTCAGAAGGATGTGACTATCGCTTCGGATTCTCATACTCAGTTCGATGCTTTGCAAAAAGTTATTGATGGATATGAAGAACGATTAAAACAACTCGAAGCTGATCCATCAATTGCTGTTGTTACTGGTACGCTTATTAGCATAAAGTATTTTGCAGTGTGTATTTATATTATTGTGAAATTGTTGACTGAAAATTAATTCTCAATGTCGGAATAGATACTAAACCATCTGCTTTACTCATTGAAAGAGACGACTTATTGCAAAGAGAACGTCTACTTCGAGAAGAAAACAAAAAATTACGTGAAAAAGTTGAACATTTGAGCGATCAATTAGAGTATCGTCATTTGAAAGGTGATTTTGATCCAAGACAGACGAAGATCATTCATCTAAAGTAAGCTTTATTGTGTAACAAAATCAAAATATTGCACTGTCAAATATTAAATTCGGATATTTTTCAGAGCTAACCCTACGTCAGAAGCAGCGCAGAACTATGAAGATCGACTTACGAAAGCCAGCGAAGAAATTTACAGATTGAAAGAACGTATCAAAGTGTTAGAAGAGGGAAACAACGAAGACGTTACCCGGATTGTAGAAGAACGATGCCAAGGCACATCTGTGAAAGAAATCAGTGGTACGAGTCTGGCCTAAATTCGCATGGATTGAATTCTCGATACAAAATAGCGTATATTATTATATTTTTTCTTTCTATAGATCTTAAAGACCGGCTGAAATCAGCAGAAATTCAAAATCAAAGGTTATGCGAAGTGTTTAGAAAACGAAGTCACGATTTTAGAGACGCCATGTATATGCTTTTCGGTTATAAGGTTGATGTTTTACCCAACAATCAGTACAGACTATGCAGTTTATACGCGTTTGATCCGCAGGACATATTACTCTTCCAGGTACGCATTATAATATTCGTAGCTCGTTTACCTGGACATGATGATCTTTATTAACTAATTACGTTATCGTAGATGTCGTCTTCTAATAATGGAACCATGGAATTACTCGAAACTGGATACTCTCAAACGTTGAGTGACATGATAGATTTACATCTCAAACAGCATAAATCTATTCCATTATTTCTAGCTTCTTTAACGGTAGATTTGTTCAACAAACAAACCATTACATCTTTTTCAACAACCGTTGAAATAACCACCTGTGATAGTTGAGATTTTTAGTTGTACCTTATAGATACTTGAACGATTTCTTTTTTTTAGTTCTGTACATTGTAGAAACTTATTATTTAAATTGTGCATTTTTAGTTATTATTTATGTGTCACTTTCCTAAATTTTTTATTCGAAGGAGCAGTATTTTTCATCATTTTAGATTTTAGCTTTTAAATTATACTAATGAATATCTAAATAAATACGCAAATCACTGACGTTTGAATACGTACTTCGTTTATTTACCAATTTCAGACAAAAAAATACATTGAAAAATTTATAATATTTAGAAAAAAATTCACCAAACCTGAATGCTAATCGCGTGTTCTCAGTTCTCAACATGACTCGTTCTTGCGGAGCGATCGCAGAAAGAAACCGGTTTATGACAATTGTCACATGTTGAGGGTGGCGGGAAAACCATATACATGAATCATCGAAGTCCAAAAGTGACGAACAATCACTAAAGAGCACGAAGTTCAAAGTACCAAACCATCTGATAAATAAAGGCTCTTATTATTTCAACGCTATATGTTGAAATAATATAATATGTACTTATATTTGACGTTCTTCAGATTTACGAAGCATTGCAGAAATTGATGTTTAAATTTGACTCGTCGTGAATTAGCGTATTACTGCTTGAAAATGAACGTACTCAATAAGTTATACTATACTGTCAGTAGCACCGTATCACAGCTATCTATATTTTTACCAGGGAATCCGGTTACCAGAGAATACGAAGCCACTAATCATATCGCGAGCGCTGGACCAGGTTTGAAAATAATTCCTCAAAGTGTAATTCTCAAGCCAAGATATTTTTTAATGAAATTTCTCCATCGTAGGATTACTGTGGAAGATATTCAGCGGATTCAAGAAATCCACCAACCAAGAGGTTTCAATATTCATATTAGAAAAAAAACAATTGGAGACATTGTCAAAAAATAATCGTGAAGCTGTGCTAGATACTTTGAGAAAAAGTATCTCTCAATTAGCTCGTTTAAGACATCCTCAAATTCTGATGGTGCAACATACTCTAGAAGAATCACAGTAAGTTTGTAGACTTAACCAGGATTAACTCATGCCTTCTATCGAGAGTACACTTTAAACTGATACTGTGTGTGATCATTTGATATTTACACTACCTACCTGTTTGTTACAGCGATAGCTTAGCTTTTGTTACTGAACCCGTTTTTGCTAGTCTGGCAAATATTTTGGGTAAAGTAGACAACTTACCAGTTCCAGTTCCTGATCAGTTGGAAAACTACAACTTATTCGACGTTGAAATAAAATATGGCTTGCACCAGGTCCATTAACTTTTTATCATCATATTCTACCGAAAAAAAATTGAAAACATACTCAATTTTCGATACATTTTTTACAGATTGCCGAAGGTTTTTTATTTCTACACAATGACGTGAAGTTATTACACCGTAATCTATGTCCGCACAATGTAGTAATCAACAAAGAAGGTGCCTGGAAAATATTCGGATTTGATTACAGCGTTCACTGCATTAGTGGAGCAGAAGCTATCGTACGTTGCCAATAATAGGTTTCAAACTCACACTTAATTTCTAAAACTAAATTCAAAATCTATTCAACAGGTAAAATGGCCGACTATCGAAAACGCCATGGATGTACCCTGTGCGTTGGCTCAGCCAAATTTAGATTACTTGGCTCCAGAATCCGCATTATCTGGCAAATTATTAGTGTTCAGCGATGTGTTTTCATTCGGAATGTTAATTTACACTTTGTACAATAGAGGCCTTCCTTTTCATTACTCGAATAACAATTGGACAACGTATAATCAGAATTTGTCGAAATTTAAACAAATTTCCAATTCTGATCTGTTAACGATTCCTCAAGAAATTAGAGAAATAGTTAAACTCATGTTGAACTATATGCCCCAGCTGAGGCCAAAAATTCAAGATTTTTTAAAGGTAAAGTGATCACCCCAGCTTCTTTTTTTAAACTAATTGAATGAAAATCGCATTATTCTATTTCGTATTATTTTCAGTCTGAATTTTTCGATGATGTTGGTGTCATAGCATTAAGGTTTTTGGATTCCATGTTTCAGTGGGATAATCTACAGAAATCACAATTTTATGAAGGATTGCCTAAAATGTTAGAAAAACTTCCTCATCGTGTATGCGTATTTAGGTAAAAAAAAAAGATATTCATTTACTAATCTCTTCATTTTACAGTAAACGTATTTTCACACTGATCAATTTCTGTTTACAGGATAATTCCATGTTTAGCAAAAGAATTCGTCAATCCAACCATGGTCCCTTTCGTTTTACCAAGTGTATTCGCTATCTCCGAACATTGTACTAAAAAAGAATTTAGGCAATGTATTTTACTTTATTTAAAACCAGTACCAGAGTTGGCGCGATTCGAATCGCGCGAAAGAATCGAGAAAGAATCCGATTCTCACGATTCGAATCGGATTCGAATCGCGGTTCTTCAAGTCGAAAGAATCGGAAAACGCAGGAATCCGATTCCCTTTTATAGAGAATCGCACCTTCTCGATTCCCTGCGATTCCTTGCAGGTATTATTCACGTGTTGAAACAGTAAAATGCACTGTTTTTAATGGCTTTTAGTGATGCATTTGCATTTTGTAGTTTGAGACTGGTGACATTTTTTTAAAGATTGGCTGTTGTGTGATAATATTGCAAATCAGTGATTCTATGCAGTGAAAGAATCGCGCAATGCAAGAATCGGATTCTCTTTAATGGAGAATCGCGCCCTCGCGATTCTCTGCAATTCCCTACTCACAGCCACAAACGAAAGAATAGAACATGAAAAATGATCATATACCTAGTTGGGGAAATTACTGATTTCATTTAAAATTCATTTGTCAAGTCCTGAAGTTGAAAAAAATTAGTACTTATTTGGGAATCGGAATCGGAGGGAATCGAGAACCGCTAAAGAATCGGATTCAGAACCGGATTCACTCTGTGAAAGAATCGAGAGTGGAGAATCCCGATTCTCTCAGGTATGGGAATCGTAATTCAGGAATCCGATTCTGACGAACCGAGGAATCGCGCCAACTCTGACCAGTACTAAGGATGCAAGAACCTGTGCAAGTGAGAAAAATGATGATTTTTCAATGTGTATTCGTTAATGCAATGTAATGTATCTATACCTTATTCAAACTGTGCATCTTGCAGATTCAACTTATCTGTTTGCAAAAAGTGGAACTGATGCTGAAACTCGCTCTCGCCGATGAAATAAAATCAGAAATTTTACCCGTGTTATTTCGAGCACTCGAAAGTAATTCGAAACAGTTGCAAGAACAATGCTTATCTGTTATACCCACTTTCGCTCCCTTAATCCACTACCAGACGATGAATAGAGATCTGATGCCTCGTATTGAAAAACTCTACAAATACAACTATACTTCTGTGAGTGACATTAAAAAATTTTTGTTCATCTATTGGAACTTCTGCTCAATTTTACATACTTTCCAGGTTCGAGTGAATTGTTTAGATTGTATCGGTAAACTAGTGGAGCATTTAGATTTATGGGGAATTTGGGTTGATCTTTTAAATTTCTTATATTTTTTGAGAGTCGAAGACCGCAAAGAGCCGGAAATTCTGATGAGTATTGCAGGTGAAAATATTTTCAATCCTTATTAATTCGACGATTTTCATTATACAATTATGTATTTACATATTTTCTTCGTTAGGTAGTTTAAGACTTTAAGTGAATAAAAATTATCATATTTTTCTCAGGTATTTATAAGAATATTTTAAATCATAAAAAAGTCGCCGTTCCTGCAGAAGTAATAGCTGAGAAAATGTTTCCAGTTTTGATGTGTGTCGGTAAGGAATTGTCTTATTTTTACCATTATGATACAATGTATTATTCAGATTAGCCTATTTTGTCGTAGAATACGGGGAGGAGGTGCCGTTGCCGTTAGAGATGCCTCTTAGTATTGAGAATTCTCTTACAGTGGATCAGTTCAACGCTATAATGACTGTGGTAGAAGAAATGGTCAATGTGGTTGTAGCTGAAATCGAGCAACTTTATTCAATGCAAGAACAACAGAAGTAAGTGTCATTTTTACAATAGAATTTGTTGGTGTTGGAAAATGACATGAAAATTTAATTTTGAGCTCAAATTGAACGATTTCAGACATGCCACATTTTATTCATACATCTTTCATTTCCTTTGAATGATTGCATTTCAAGGGAGTGAAGTTTTTTTTTTTAGGGATCTAGATTTTACCCTTTAAAATGAGGAAATTAAAAAGTTGGAAATTACAGAGAGGTCATTTTTTCAGAGGACCATAATAAGGACCCAACATTAATAAAAATGAAGCCACGGATGAATACATAATTATACCCTTCATTGTGACCAAAATATCAAAATTTCAGCATCTCAGGTCATCCCATCCCATTTAAGCTGGAAAAATTACATTTTCCTCATATTTTTGACCCTTAAACGCCCCATAGATGTGCCTTTTTCAATATTTTTAACTTCATTTGATTTCTCTCCTGGGTCAAAAAACAGCTGATAAAAAAAATTGAAAATTGGTCGGTTTCTTATTGAAAAAATAATCGTCTAATGAATAGTAACTTTTCATATAGCGAATAGCAACAAAAATAAGTAACCACCTTATATGATGCCTGCATTACTCTAAACTATACCCTACGTCGCTTTTATTTTTATTGATGTTAACCGAATAGAATTATACCAGGTAATTCAGACTTTCTGTTTAAAAGGAATTTAGAGCTGACATCCGAAGAAATGGAAGAATTACGATATTTATTCAAAATAAATACTTCCGATAAAAGCTTGAAAAAACAGGAAATCAAGCCATCGAATTTATGTGAAAAACAAAGGTACCTATCTCATATATATATAACAATGTTTCAAATACCTAAGTATCTAAATTTTCCTTCTATTTTTGACACTCAAACATACATGTGCCTTTTAGGTTTCAATATTTTAAACCTAATTTGATAGGCTGAGAAAAATATTTTATAACATATCTTTTTGTAGCATACTATAGATAAGGTATATCCAACGTAGTTTTACGTTTCATAAAATTTCGAGTCGATTGAGCCCCACATATGTTAGAGAATATTTGGCTATATGCTATATTTAAGTAGAAATTTTCATTGTTTTTGGAGAATATTTTCGTTTTGAAAAACTCATAAAACAGGCGAAATTTTGAAATTAAAAAAAAAACAAATTTCAATCAAAAATTGAAATTTGAAAACAAAATTTTTTCAAAAATCAAAACTTATGTCAATTTTGATGGAAAGGATAGGATTTCTTATTTATTTACCTAAAATATCACATAATATCAACAAAATGAAAGAGAATAAGATTCTCTTTAAAATGATAACCCATATTGTAAGGGAATATTTTGCATATTTCGGGTTTTTAGAGAATATTTATACGTATTTCACGTTTTTTAGGAAAATATTAATAGAGAATATTTTATTAGCATTGTTTAGAAAATAAATATCTCAGCCTTACTAATTTGATATCTCTCCGGGGTCAAAAAAGTGTTGTATAGAGAAAAAATTTGGTCGGTTTCTGATTGAAAAAGTAATCATGATCATCTAATATGTAAATTTTGAACTGTCGCTTTTATTGATGTTAACTGAATGGAAACTAATTCAAATTTTCTGTTTGAAAGGAATTTGGATTTTGATATCAATAACATTTCTACTAATAGTTCGGACACATCGCTGACATCCGAACAAACGGAAGAATTACAAGATTCAAAATGAATATTTCCGATAAGTGTGAAAAAACAGGAAAGTAAACCACTGAATTTACGTGAATAACAAAGGTACCTATCTCGAATTACAATATTTCAGATAAATCAAGTTACAATAGAGTTATTAACGCGAATATTTTTTTAGCTCATCTAAACAAGGCGAGCTGCACCATCGTCTCGGATAGAGCCAGTAATTAATTCTGCTCCGGCCAGTTCTTCTAAATCGAAACCAACTCCGAAAGACCTAACTTCGACTTTCATAAATAGTAATTTGGATGAAGTGAAGCTGAATGCATCTTTATCATCAAAACCCACGCCAAACATCTTATCGTTGCAAATGTCTCCAAATTTTCTAAATACTCGTAATTTCAGTTCTTTTCATAATTCTTATCAACCAACGACGTACATGTCCAATTCGGACCAAAAAAAAAAAAAAAAACATTGAAAAGGTTTGATTTGAAACACTGAATTGAGGGATTACGAATAATAAACAAATTGATGACGACTAGAAGATATTAATTTTTGATCAATTATTTACAAAATGTACTTCCTTTAAAATTGTATTCGCCATCGTAAACTCAACGGTTTTATTTTTTGAATAACTGAATGAAAGAATCTCTGGGAATTTCCACTTTTCCAATCATTCTCATTTTTCGTTTACCTTCCGCTTGACGGGCCAGTATCTTGTATCGTCTAGTAACGTCGCCTCCGTACTAAAATCGCACACAAATCAATAAATATGATCTAAATTAAAACGATTCTTTCTAACTGGAGTTCGAAAATCACTCACCAATTTTTGACAAACATCTTTTCTAAAAGGTTTTA
This sequence comes from Planococcus citri, assembly GCF_950023065.1. NCBI lineage: Eukaryota > Metazoa > Arthropoda > Insecta > Hemiptera > Pseudococcidae > Planococcus > Planococcus citri. Next base: position 82,028,916 of record NC_088679.1, on the reverse strand, counting down.
TATTTTCTCGAGCTATCACCTTGCCACCGATGACTGCTTGGATTGCAATCTGCGAACAAAAAATGAAAAATTGGTAACATTTCAATAAGAATAGCAGCGCGACGGTGTTAATACTCTATTACAATAATTTGTGTAAATTTTATCATCGCCATTAGTGAGAATCGCAGGAAATTATGGAATTAGATGCGTAGACTTAGTAGGTCTGTATTTCTGCACACTCACCAAAAACTGTTGCCTTGGAATGATATTGGTTAACCGGAGGCAAACATCTCGAGCAACTTCACGAACTTTACTTTTATGAGCAATCATGGTTAATTCTTCAACCGGATTTCCGTTCAATAAAATATCCACCTGCAAACATCGAATTCGCAATTAAACTACTTACGAATTTATAAACGCTTTCGGAGAAATTAATAGAAACCAGCGGTACCTTGATTAAATCCGATAAAATATATTCGTGATCTTCGTAGTCAAAACTAGCAAAACCGGAAGTAATGCGTTTCAATTGATCGTGGAAATCGACTACAATTTCATTTAAGGGAAAAATATATTGCATCATGATTCGCGATTCATCCACTTGTGAACTCGAGTGTTGTTCGCCTCTTCTATCAACGCAAAGCGCCGTAACGTCTTTCATATATTCAACTTGAAAAAGAAAAATTTCGCTTCAGTGTACTTTCAGTTTCGGTAAAAATGTATTATGTGAATCATTTTTACTTGGCGCTATGATTGTTCCTTTAACGGTAGGCTCAAACATTCCTGTTATGATTGCCGGATCCGGTAATTTGGTGGGATTAGAAATAAAAATTTCTTCGCTTTTGTATTGCTTGATATTTTTTTCTCCTTTGATTCGTACTACGTAATGAATTAATAAGACGTGATAATTTGAAGGAAAAAAAAATCAGAAATTCAAGCGCAAAAAATTGCAAACAGAAATACCAACTTTTATACGTAACACTCGGAGCAGTCGTTACTGTCTGAGCGTCATATTCTTGTTCTAATCGTTGATTAAATACTTCCAAGTGTAATAGTCCGAGAAATCCCAATCTCCACCCTTGACCTAAAGCAGGGCTGAAATAATGAACGTATGAACAAAAATCGCCAACAAGGGATCCATATCATACGAATCTAAAAATGATTTTTACCTAGTTTCAGGTTCCATGGTAACTGCAGAATCAGTTAAAGTTAATTTCTCGATAGCGTTACGCAGACTCACGGTTTGAGTTTGATCAACCGGATAAATTCCCGCAAAAACCATCGGCTGTGCTGGTTTAAATCCGGGAAATGGTTCAACTGGTGCATTTTTAAAATAAAACGTGTCACCGATTAGAGCTTCTTTCGCCGATCTCATATTGCAAGTGACATAGCCCACCTGACCACCTTTTCTATAACAAATGATTCAATATTTTACGAAATAAGGCTATCGTTTGGCGTTTGCACCGAAGAAGTAGCAACGATACGTCTACTAATTACTTACAGTATACCAGTTTCGTATTCGTTCGGACGTACGATTCCAACATGTTTAACTATATACGTTTGTCCATTATGGTGCGATGTGATACTATCCCCTTCTTTTATTTCTCCATCTTGAACGTAAAATAACATAACCACCCCTCGGTACTGGTCAAACCAGCTATCGAAAAGAAGCGCTTTGAAAGGAGCATCTCTATTGGCAGGCGGCGGAGGTGCTCTGTCAATTATTTCTTCTAATAAATCTTCGATACCGGTACCCAGTTTTGCAGATACCTGAAATCAATGATTACCATTTACCATCTAAACATCGAATAAGTAGGTACCTATAAATCGAATCGCTGAGAAAAATACTTACTCGGATTACGTCTTTCTTTTCAATATCAAACAAATTGTGTAACTGTTGTTCAACCAACTCTGGATTGGCATTCTTCAAGTCAATCTTATTAATCACAGGAATTATGACCAAATCATTACCAAAAGCCAGATAAAAATTTGCAAAAGTTTGAGCTTGTACGCCTTGATTAGCGTCTACTAATAATATCACAGACTGGCATGCTCCTAGTGCTCGAGTAACTTCGTTGGCGAAATCCACATGACCTGGAGTATCGACTAAATTCAATAGGTATTTTTCGTCCGTAATTTTCGACACATATTGTATCGATGCGGTGACAGCTTTTACAGTAATACCTCGTTCTTTTTCAACCTGAAGCCTAAAATTATAATACACGGTATTTATATGAGACGGTAACGTAAGATTCAAGCGCATACCTACCTATCTAGAAACTGTGCTGTTCCGGGTTCTAATGTAACTGTGTCGGTAAATTCTAATAAACGATCTGCCAAAGTACTTTTACCATGGTCTATATGAGCTATGATACTGAAATTTCGAATGTTCTGTACTGGTATGCTTTCATATTTTGTGACTGCAATATCATACTTTTCGTTTCGTTTCTCAGACGAAAAACGCTTCTGCGTGTACCTGAAATAATAGGTATGTTTTCAATATACATTATGCAAAAAACGACCAAGTTGTGCGATATTATTCACAAAAAGTACAACCTTAAGCATCTGCAGCAATGATTATTTTCATGCCGAATTGAGATATAATTCAGAACAAATGAGAAATTTCTTTTCTTCAAACTTCTAAGTAACATATTAACACTAATTACACTCTTTATAACTTTTCTGAATTATTTTTATACATTTTTCAAACTCAATTTTCATATTTTTCTACATTTCTACTTCTATGAAAAAAAATCAAGAAGGCAAGGCAAAAAAAAAGAAATAGTGATAAGGGATAGGAAGGAGGAGGGGGTAGGTAACTCAGATAAGAATCCCACGTGCTCTGTTATTATGTTTCTGTTGCGTTACGTTACAGTATGGTTACGGTTCATCATAACCATGATCCGGACCGTGTGGAGCGTCCCGGATCGCTTTTTCCATTTTGGAATAATTCAAATAAATTTGGTTTCGGTTTCGGGTTTTGGTTGTTGCTTCTTGTTTGTTTTGTTTTTAATATCGAAAACAGATAAGAAATTTTTTATCTTTCAACGTTTCTTTCCTCAAAAAATAAATACCTTGAATTGTGAAAATTACTCATATTTTTTAATCATTTACAATAAAATCTACGAGCTACGTGAAATTTTCAATGATGATCGAATAAAGTTATATTAAAATGGAAAAGTTGAGTCAATCCGCCGAGTACAAATTGTTCAGGAGTAATATTCCATTGAAGAACATCTGCGTCGATAATTGTAGAAATAAGGTGAGTCAATTGTTCAGAAGAGCACTTTTAATTGATTTTCTAATGGTTTCTGTCTTTGAATTATATTAGAGTTGGAAAGTATTCGACGCGGGTCCTAAAAATGTTCGATCTCCATTGATATTCTTACCTCCAGCCTGTGGAACGGCGGATATCTATTTCAGACAGCTGTTAGAACTTAGTACCTGTGGTTACCGTGTCATTGCAGTGAGTATTGTTGACCAAAATTCGTATTCTCTTTAGTAAAAATTACCACTGGTATTATAACTCTGTTCATTTTATTTTGTTTCAGGTAGAGTCTCCATCATCGTATTGGTCCGTCAATGAATGGTGTAATGGTTTTAAATTACTTTTAGATCATTTGTGTTTAGATAAAGTGCATTTGTTCGGCGCTTCTTTGGGTAAATTTTCGTATACTTCGTTTTCAATACTGACTATAAATTCGGAATCTATTATTTGCATTAGTTTGTTAATTTGTTCTTACTCTTTTACTCTTATAGGTGGATTCTTAGCGCAAAAATTTGTCGAACATACATCGTCTTACCCTCGAGTTGAATCGTTATTTCTCTGCAATACATTTGTTGATACCGGAATATTTGATTTTTCTGAAACATGCACTTTGTAAGTTGATTTATAGGACTATCTCTTTACTTTGCTGATGGAAAAAACGCTCGACGATCAAAATTATTTGCTATTTTTTCATTTCAGTTTTTGGATGTTTCCTTTTATTTTATTGAGACGTTTCGTTATGCCGAGCTTAATTACACCGAGTCATGACAAAGATATCAAACATGCGGCAGAATTTGTGATAGAAAAGGTACGACGTAATTCAATATTTGATAAAAACAAATCGAAAAAATATTTTGAATCACGTTTTAATTTCACGATTGTGCGTATTAGTTGAATACTCTGAATCAAGCCGATTTAGCTTCTCGATTAACGATTAACTGCTCTCCATCGCGAGTGAAACCGACAAGTATGCGCGGATTAATGGCGGTTACCATTATGGATGTATTTGATGAATACGCGATATGCAGTCCTGTTCGAGAAGAAATCTATCGACTTTATCCTCATGCAAAATTGGCTCAACTGAAATCTGGAGGAAATTTTCCCTATTTGAGTCGATTTGACGAAGTAAATCTACATATTAAGGTACGTATTTTGCATTATCACTTCTTTCTCTCGATATTGTTTAAATTTTGCTCGTATTTACCTATTTATCGCAGATACATTTGAGAAAATTTGAAAACGGTGATCAAAGCGCCAAGTTGAAGGAAACGCCAACTTCTCCAAACGAACCGTAGTCAATTTATTTCAAAAGAACTGAAGGTTGTATATTGTACTATTTATTGATACCGGTACCTTTGATGGGGAAAAAAGTGAAAATATTTTTAATATTTATCGAACGATTGGAATTCTTTCACCGTCGTCCGGTTACTCAGAATTTACCATAATTTTAATTTGCTTTCATTGGCGTAAGATGAATATTTACCTGCAGTCGATTTTGAAGTTTTCTTATCTGTCGAAACAAAATACTCGAAATTTTGAAAATTTACTCTCGGATTTATGATAATTTATTGTCTTGTCTCATTCGTATTTCATTTATGAAAAGGAGCGGAGCAATTGTATTCATGTAAACGTAATTATGTACCATTATAATCGGGTCGTTTCAATTTTTTTTTCTAAATCAATGAATCTATTTTTACTTATTGTGATAAATCATGAAATATGATCGCTTCTTGTTGATGAAATGTTTCATTTCAATGTTGTCGGTCTAAGAAATAAAACTGAAAAATTATGCGCAGCTTCAGGTAAAGTTGGTTGAAACTTTCGTGTTTTATGCAGCTTTATCGAGTCAGTGAACTCTCGAGCATTTTTATTTATTCCCACCTTAAGGATGAACATAGGATTTTTTCAAATACTCGTATCAACTCGAGTCATTTCACGAGTGCCTTTTAATGTTGACTTTAGTTTTAATTCCCTGGTAGCATGTACCTATCTAGGTTATTTTGTTAAACTATTCTCGTATAAAATTAATTCAATTACTTTCAGACTGTGATGTATTTAACTATATATACGTATTATAAGCGATACTTGCCATTTTTTTAAAGATATATTCTTTATGAGTGTATGATCTGATACGAATTTCTCTTTTGGGATGATATTTTCCTATGACAATACTTAGGTTCTATTTAAGTATTCGTAATATTATTATTTAGATCTTTAAAAAAAAAAACGATTGATTTATCGAGAAATGTTATTATTTTAATTGATCAATCAGCGAAACGAGTGAAAATTTCATCTTTTTTGCCTACCAAATATTTGGTTACTCTATTTTATCTTTTATTATTATTTATTTTTTTAATTTAAACGGTTGTGCATGATGATGATGTAATGTTTTATTAATTGCATCTTAGGTCAATTATTTATTATAGTATTTTTACGTTAATTGTAAGAGATCATGTAATCATCTACACCACTATTCGATTACCTCTAGTTAAGGTTTAATCACTACACTTGCCAAATATAATGATAAATTCACTGATAACCTCCTTTTTTTCGGTAATAATTCAACAGAAATGTGAAATAAGAAAAGCACACCTCCGATATCTGTTGACATAATGAAATAAGTAATTAAATTCGATCGTCTTGATTTAAAAAAAAATAAATAAATAAATTTAAAGAAAAATTGCAAAATAAATAGGTACCTCGGAAAACGTATGTAAATCGACCGGAAAACGATGAGTGATTTCAACGACATGAGTGCGTTGTCCGCAGGTCATCGAAAATAGAACATTTTTCATCAGATCTTGAGGTAATTTGAATTCGTGCCAGTGGGCATTGTAAAATGCGACATTGATTTCTTTTCTCTACCAATAATACAATATTTTATGCGCACTTTTGACGAATATTCTCTAAAATTGTACCTTTAGGTAAAATGTACATTATAGCACTTACAGCATCGTTTAAATCACCGGAACACATGCACGAAAGAAGTAATAGTAGAAAAGCGCAAGCGAAATACAATAAACTTTTGGATATTTGAAGCGTTCCTGTAAATTCGTCGTCTTCAACCACCGAAAAATACTGTTAATAATAATGAAAAATTGATTAATTTTCAATGTAAGAATTTCGTTTCAAAAAATTATCTACCTAATAAATTGAAGGAAAAAAAATCTTACCACTACGGTTTGAAAGGCCATTAAACAAATGGTAACAATGCTTACGATAACTTGAAATACGATAACGTTATTGTACACTTCAATAAGTTCATTTGCATACCTGAAAATGAAATCATCCAGGTAATAATGTACAAATCTACCATCTTCAAGAAATCTTAGAACCGAAATCTATGATTTATGACGAGAAATAATTTGGGTTTTTCTGGATTACCAAACTGACCTATTCGCTTTTTGCAAATCCAATATACACTCTATTAACTGATCCAAAAAATCCTGTGCTTTTTGCGTTTCTTCCGCTCCTATGGAATAAAATCACCGGTCAACGGGAAATATAGGTAGGTATACTTTAAAAGCCACTGGATTTAAGATTCGAATTTTTTGAATTGTCAAAAAGTAGGCAGAGGTACTGAATAAATTTCTACGAAAGTAGTAAGATAAATATGTACCTTTCATGTGAACAACTCGTACTCTATGTTCTGTATCGAGTAATTGTTCAGTTTTCAATAATGCTAAATTATCCAAAGGCGATACACTGTTTATGGACTTGAATAAATGAGCTCGTACGTATTTCATCGTTTCCTCGGGCCTGAATAGATACAGATCATCCAAATGCGGATCGTAGCCTCTTATAGGCCTATCGTAGCCGATATCGGAAAACGATTCATTCAGCACTTGAAATTGAGCCGTCATCATGGTAAACATAGAGAACAAATAGGAATCGTAACAACAAAACGCAAACAGCATATAGAAATAGATGACGAACTCGTAAACGTAAATGTAATAAAAAATTGGCATTTGAGTAGAATCGAACGGGTACCAGCTATCCAGGATGTTTTGAGGCTTATACGTAGAATTTCCACTTTTGATCAACGAGTAATATATCAATTCGGCCAACGGATAAATATTCCATACAGCGCAAGTGCTCAAGCAACTGAGTACGTAAAGCAAGATGAACCAGTTGCATCGGTAGGCATTATCGTACAATATGTCTTTTCTTTCTTTGATACTTGTAACGTGCAGAAAATCTAACCGAAATACGTCGAATAACCATTGCAATCGTTTTCTCGAATAAGCAAACGTGACAAATTTCAAAGCGGCGATACTCCAGTTTCCAATATGCGTAATGGTGTTCATCATGTATTTATAATCGGTGTCGCCGCTTATAAACAATCCGACTAGTTGAATCCCGGTATGAATTCCGGTGAATATCGTGATTCCAGCGTGAAAATACATCCATAACATTTGGCTGTACATTTTAACTCTGTTATAAGGATTCACCATTTGAAACAAACCGAATATTTTGAAATACGTTAGATTTAATTCGCAAAATTCTTCGTAACTGTGAAATAGCCATTGGCCGATGGTAAATATCACATTCATTTTTGTTACTTAATTTGGAAATGAAAACAAATATAAAACGAGATGTAGTTGACTAAACCGAAATTTCACTAAATCAGCAAATGTACAATGTACCTACTTTGTATGCGAATCGACGACTGAGTTTGTAAACTAAAAATAATCGCAATATTTTAACTAACAGTACTTTATTAGAAAAAAAAAAAAAAAAAAAAAAAAGGATTGATCTATTATGCAAGAAATTTTTCGTAATTACAATTGATATAATTGAGGAGTAATTAGAGGGTAAGAATTCTTCTATAATTAGTCGTCATTTAAAATAAAATAACTGCGTGTTGTTGAGTAATCGTTTGGTTTGAAGTACTATGTAGGTACCTCGTGAGCCTATATCTTTTTCGTCAATTTTGTCCATACTTTTGATTCGACTTTAATTTTTATTCCTTTTACAAGTACCTACCGAAAGTAAACTATTATTACACCGTGAGTCAATTTACGATGTTTTTCGATGAGAAATAGCTTACATTTACAAGTAGGATGTGAGGAACCGCCATGGAGCTTGTGTGTTTAGGTTTGGCCCACTGGCCTCTGGTTCATCGTTCTGCGCTGCACCTGTTGAGTCATTTTTTTCATTTGAGACTTGCTTCTTGTAAACATACTTGACTAAATACATAGGTATTTTGAACTAATTATAATCATCTTGTTCTTTTGTTGCTTTTTTTTTTTAATTTCAAAAAATGTTGGCGATAAAAATATTTTTATGAAACTAAATTACATCTACCTAAGTTTTTTTTTTTTTTTTTTTAATTCCCGTATATAAGTGCCTATTTATCCTGAGCACTTTTACTCAACTGTACCGTGTACGAAATTATTGAACATGAAATACTTGAATGAATTCTCATTATTCTCATCTAACAAAAAATTCAAGAAAATATCGGTCTATGTACATTTAATAATAAGTACCAATAATACCTACTATACATTTTACTTCACGCCTGGAAATAAATCAAAACCATTAAGGCTAAGTGTGCAAATGTTTCTGTCAAAAATGTATGAAATACCTAATACAACATATGTTTTAGTGTGAATCTTCTCATGTCTGTCAAAATAGGAGGGAATGGACAAATGAAGAGTATAATATACTACAGGTATAAAATAATGAAATTCAAAACCGATAAAATATTTTTTTTTTTTTAATGTTCGTATTAGTACACTTGCTCAATGTGTTTCATTTATTATCCCAACTGACGCATAAATTATGCAGCTCTTATCGCGGTCTATTTCGAAGATTTTTTCAAATTAACGTTATCATATGTTTCAAATTGGTGCCAAAAAAAATTTCCTTGGCAGTGACTTTGAGCAATATTAGCATCATAAATAACGTTAACAGGCTAATAAGTACGAAATAATCCAATTATTTCGTTTTTCCAAAGATACTAGGTAGGTATGGTATACGTTTCACATAAAATATAAAAAATCACGAATGAAATAATATACAGACTGCAGATACAGATAGGAAATTAGGAATGTAGGTAATGTACCCATGCAGTGGTAGGTTCAGGTTCGTTTGGCACGAATTAAACTTAACGGTTCGGTTCGATAATTGAAATAATTTATGTAGTGTAATGTTGAATATTGTTACTCTTGTCTATAGATGAACTGTTGTGTCTTTTCAGTGTCGATAGTTTTTAATTATTGTACGGGCGATAAGTGTGCTCTTCTTCATAAAAGTATACTTTGGTCGGAGTATTTTGTATTCGATTCGAAGTACCTACTTCGTCAGTACTCAACTACGAGATGAGCTGGGTTTAAGATACAATGTCTCGTAAACATTTTGTACTCATTAACAGTATGATACACCAACGATACAAACCTGTTCGATACACATAGTTTCAATTTAAATGTAGGTCCAGGTATACGCGCTTTATTGTTTTTACATGTCGGATTGTCGGTCTCGGTATGCAAGTGCTTTCACTAGCATTAAATTTCTCGGTGGTTTGCACTTCGGAGTGATTTGATTACGCTTATCATTTCGAATTTTTTTTCATATGTGTGTGTAATCATGGTGATGATGTGATTCAATAACACTCGTATTAGGTGCAGTTAGAAAAACTATTATCCATTTATCGCCCAATCGCCTATGATTAGGTAAGTGACGTATCTAACTGAATTCTTTTTTTTCTTTTTTTTTTTTTTTTTAAATTTAGAACAACACTACAATGTCAATGTGAAATTAGGAAAATGTATGACTTCGGTGTTAAGTAGCTATAATTAGTACGACGTACAGTTGAATATTTCTTATCTTGTTGGTCGCGTGTGATTTTTCGTACCTATATAATGTAGATAAAAATGTACACGTTATATGTCAGTAATCTGATAAACGAATGATAATGAGTGACGTTGCTAGGATTCTGGGCTGGAGTATTATCGAACGTGCAAATTTTCGAAATCCTATTTAATTGGACTAAAAAATTGGGAGAGTATACTAACGTAATTAAAAATACAGTTGAGTTATATTGCTGCGATAAAATGAGTAGACAGATATCACGTTCAAGAGCTTTCCATGCTTAAGCTTATCGGCAGAGTAAAGTACGTAGACGTACCTAGACCTACCCGTAAAGGTACATTGTACTTACTCATTTCAAGGATTTCTGTTTTGCAATCAATTTGTTTTTCCTTTCTATATCACTCTTTACTTTAAATATATTTTCGTGTTTTATGCGCGTCTTACTCGTATGTATGAATCATTAGCTGCGATTAGGTAATTTTGATACGTGCATTCCATATTATGCAGGAAAATTTCTCAAAAATTGATAGATAAAGTATATTACGAGTAATAATGTTTGGTTCAAGCGGCTACCACCGTCCTCCAAATGCATCTAATTTTTTATTTCTTTTCTTTTTTTGCGTCGAATTTAATTTATCATTGCCTACTTACTTGGACTTTTAGTCAAAGGAAAAAATTCACCCATAGAATTTAGCGTGAGTTCAATTAAATATGTAGGGTAGGTATTGTTTCAATTGTTTTTATGGTTGATATGAATCCACAAGCCACACACTCACTTATGCGTACTTACAAGTGGCAGTAAGTATCTAAAAAAATTTCATGTAACCTTGAGATCCCACGTTCAAGACACATTTGTGGATTTGATCTAAAATAACGATGACGTTATAGGTACCTCTACCTACTATAGTGTCAATGCACAATTCCGATTTGGCTTTGAAGATCACCCTTGGCCTTTATAGTCCGGCATATGACAATAGGAGTAATTGCATCCCCCCGCCGATCCTCCGGGACAACTTTTTTCTTAGAGGGGACATCCTAAGGAACATTTTAAAGCAAACTTGCCCAAAAAAAAGTTGGCCTTACTTACAAAATGGCGGCCATTTTGATTGACAGGTCAGCCGAAATCGCACATTTCGCGTTTCAACATAGAACTTGCACGAAATTTTTCAAAGTTTACAAAGGGAAAGATCATGCGAAAATTCATCACCTGTCAAAATTTCAAGTGCTAAAGTGCGTTTTTCGATTTTTGGTGAATTTTTGAAAATCCCATTTAGGCCAAAAATGAGGGAAAAAATCAAAATTTTACCAAATTGACCAAGAAAGCTAAAATTTGGGATATACCCTATTTTCGACATGTCAAATCGATTGGAAACGGTTTCAACCCGCTTTGAGCAGTTCTGGAGCCTCCAGCAGATTTTTGAAACTTTGAATTTTCACAAAATTTCATCAAATGGAAATGGAAAGCTGAAATTTACTCTACACTCCAATTTTAACACCCTCTGAAGACGACTTCAGGTGGGTTCAAGTCATTTTAGAGCCTCCAGCGACTTTTTTGAAAATTACTGGAGCCTCCAGTAGATTTTTGAAACTTGAAATTTCCTCAAAATTTTATCAAACTGAGGTGGAGAGTCGAAATTCATTCTGCAAACTAATTTCAATACGCTACGAAGTTGACTGCTGGTGGATTTCCAGTCGTTTTGGAGCCTCCAGCGACTTTTTTGAAAATTATGGTGCCCCACGCCGATTTTTTAAACTTTAAATTTTCACAAAATTTCATCAAACTGAGATTGAGAGTCGAAATTCATACTGCAAACTAATTTTAACACCCTCTGAAGACGACTTCAGGTGGGTTCAAGTCATTTTAGATCCTCCAGCGACTTTTTTGAAAATTACTGGAGCCTCCAGCAGATGTTTGAAACTCTAAATTTTCACAAAATTTCATCATTGGAGATAGAAAGCTGAAATTTACTCTACACTCCAATTTTAACACCCTCTGAAGACGACTTCAGATGGGTTCAAGCCATCTTAGGGCCTCTAACGACTTTTCTCAAAATTACTGGAGCCTCCAGTACATTTTTGAAACTTGAAATTTCCCCAACATTAATTTATCAAATGGAGTTGGTAAGCTGAAATTTACTTCTCATACTACATACATGGTGGTTTCAAATGGTTTTGAAGCTTCCAGCTATACTTTTAGGAAATTTCAATTTTCGAAAAAAAAACTCCATATACCTAACCTTTCAAAAAGTCGCTGGAGGCTCCAAAACGACTGGAAATCCACCAGCAGTCAACTTCGTAGCGTATTGAAATTAGTTGGCAGAATGAATTTCAACTCTCCATCTCAGTTTGATAAAATTTTGAGGAAATTTCAAGTTTCAAACATCTGCTGGAGGCTCCAGTAATTTTCAAAAAAGTCGCTGGAGACTCTAAAATGACTTGAACCCACCTGAAGTCGTCTTCAGAGAGTGTTAAAATTGGAGCGTAGTGTAAATTTCAGCTTTCCATCTCCATTTGATGAAATTTTGTGAAAATTTAAAGTTTCAAACATCTGCTGGAGGCTTCAGGAATTTTCAAAAAGTCGCTGGAGGCTCCAAAACGACTTGAAATTCACCTGCAGTACTTTGTAGCCTATTGAATTTAGTTTTTAGAATAAATTTCAGCTTTACAACTCCAATTTGATGGAATTTTGTGGAAATTTCGAGTTTCAAAAATCTGCTGGAGGTTCCAGAACTGCTCAAAACGGGTTGAAACCGTTTCCAATCGATTTGACATGTCGAAAATAGGGTATATCCCAAATTTCAGCTTTCTTGGTCAATTTGGTAAAATTTTGATTTTTTCCCTCATTTTTGGCCTAAATGGGATTTTCAAAAATTCACCAAAAGCGAAAAACGCACTTTAGCACTTGGAATTTTGACAGGTGATGAATTTTTACATGATCTTTCGATCTACCTTTGTAAACTTTGAAAAATTTCGTGCAAGTTCTATGTTGAAACGCAAAATGTGCGATTTCGGCTGACCTGTCAATCAAAATGGCCGCCTTTTTGTAAGTAAGGCCAACTTTTTTTTGGGCAAGTTTGCTTTAAAATGTTCCTTAGGACGTCCCCTTTAAGAAAAAAGTTGTCCCGGAGGATCGGCGGGGTGGGGTTGCAATTACTGCTATTGTCATATGCTGGACTATTAGGAAAGAAGGTACAGACGTACAGACGTTATTGGGAAGAAATAAAAATTTATAAGTAGACATTTCCCCCCCCCCTTTTACGATATGGGTAGGTAAGTAGGTACTCGATCAAATGTTCATTGAAAATAATTCAAGTCAGAAAAAGCATTTGAAGGGAAAATTCTAATTTAGGATTTTTCAGTAAGTAAATAAACATTTTTCATACGCACACTGACAATAAATATTATCACGAAAGATCTAAGAGTATTCGCCATCCTCCCATCCCGGTGAAAAAAATATACTCGTAATATGATGTTGTATAGCGATATGGATATATATCTGCAGGCCTACTTAATGTAGGTATAGGTAATTCACAACTTGAATGATACGTATACGTACTAACTTGTGTTTGTACGTACTTGAGAAAAAAAGAAGCAAAACAAAAAAAATGTGGTAACATTATTCGTCACATCTTCAAATAAGTAACTTTTATTTTCGTTGGAAACTGGTTATCTAGTAATTACGCATACCTGTTGGCCGCTGGGCGATGTTGATAATTTACATTTCCCAGAATCCAGAACCCACCTACAAGCAAATTCACCTACCATACCATCACATCAATTGATACACGCAGCTCATGACTATATGGCTTAATACTTCTTGTAGTACTTGTACGCTACAACAACTCTCAGTTTCAGTGTCGTTTGAACTTTTTCATCGGCAGGCATGCGGTCGTTTATGAATATGTGTATTTCGTCGTATTTTTCGTAATATTTTCATTTACGTATTCACGTCGAGTGATTGATTTTCTTTTTTTTTTTATATATAGAATTGTGCGCGATGGGTCACGACTCGAACCACAGCCGATATCCGTGGGGTCCTGAGGATATTTGTGCGCCCGGATTAATTCTACCTTTATTGGATGAGCGATTATGGAGTACGTGGTTTCGAACATTGGCGTACTTTTGTACGCTGTTGTATTTTTTCATCGGAATTGCCATCATAACGCAAATATTTATGACATCCATCGATAGAATTACAAGTCATACGAGAAAAATTTATCTGGCTAATAAAGTTAAACGAGGTACGTAGCTGATTTCATTGCATCTGGTTATAGTTACCTATCTGTATGTTATAGTACATTTTGTATGATGCTTATATTCAGTGCTGGACTCGAATGGTGAGTGTGAATTACCTGGAGTTTCCTATTTTGAAAATATATCTATATTGTAATGCAACACTCAATTATTTCGAAGCGTAGCTGTAGTCCGACTTTGAAAATTCCTTTTCCTATCTAGGGGTGAAAAGTACTACTTTTCCAACCTCGCGAGAATCGCTCGGATGTAAAAATAAGTACTTTCCACCCTCGTTCAGGAAAAATTACTTCACTAAACTCGGAGAAAAAGTGATTTTGAACTCGTGTGAGTTGTTCCCCTCACTTCGTTCGGGTCACAAACCTCACCCTCGTCCAAAATCACTTTTTCGGCCCTCGTTGTGTAATATACTATTTCTAATATGGCCCCTTTTCCCTTCAGTTTTCAAAGATAGGCAACTTGTTCATCTCGCGTAGTTTTTCATGCTAGGATAAGTTTTGTTCACCCTTCCTCACACACCCTACCATGCCTGCAGATATAGGTACCTAATTGGTACCAATTCGTACCATTCTATCTGATATCTGCTAACAAATGACCAATTAAGTAGGTAATCAATACGATGATTTTACTTTTTTAAATCTTGTATTTTTAACCAGATAGACGGTAGCAGTGATTCTTTCGAGTCTATATTGAAAGAAGATGAACCTGAAATTATTGAAGTGCGAGTATGGAACGATACTGTTGCCAATTTGTTGCTCATGGCCTTCGGTACTGCATCGCCAGAAATTTTACTATCGATTGTGGAAACTGTCGCACATAATTTCGAATCAGGAAAACTGGGTCCATCCACTATCGTTGGTTCGGCGGCTTTTAATTTATTAATCATCACCAGCATTTGTATTCTTGCCTTGCCTCCTGGAGAAATAAAAAAAGTTCATAGAATGAAAGTAGGTATAATATTCTCCCTATCTACCTAGTTAGTATAACTTTTCAACTTGCATAGCTACTCGTTTCTCATTATTTTCTAATACATACCTACTTACTCACGTTGAGATCTAAATTGAAGAAAAAAAAACAACAAACAAACACACGACCTTCCTTTAGTATTAATTTTATTTAATCTAAGCTCGTTTATTTTTCAGGTATTCTTAGTGACCGGATTATTCAGCTTCTTCGCTTACATATGGCTGTTATTGATTCTACGGTACATTTCGCCGGATGTTGTGGAATTATGGGAAGCTTCGATAACTTTTATATTGTTTCCAATTTTGATCGTTTTCGCTTACGTCGCAGATCGTGATTATTTCGGATTTTTGCAATCAAAAGATATGAAACGACAATTGGAGCTTACTACTTTGCAAGGCGGTGAGTTGAGTACGTATACAAAATACTA
Organism: Planococcus citri; assembly: GCF_950023065.1. Lineage (NCBI taxonomy): Eukaryota > Metazoa > Arthropoda > Insecta > Hemiptera > Pseudococcidae > Planococcus > Planococcus citri. Next base: position 82,013,215 of record NC_088679.1, on the reverse strand, counting down.
CCTACCTACCCAATACTTATCCAGATTGAGATTGCTTTTTACGTCCTATCAAAGCGAAACATTAAATTAGGTAACCAAACTAGTGTAATTGGTGGTAAATTATTTGATTATCAGATGGCAAGCCTAAAACGTTGTGTAAGGCCAATGGAGAAGTCGACAGAGAAAATTTGATTAAATTCGTCAAAGAAGTTAAAAAGTTTCCCAATTTAAAAGAAGAAGAAATCGCTCTGTTAGCCGCTACAAAGTGAGTTTGGTGTACCTAGACCTACATATTATTTTATGTATAAGTAAGTACTAAGTAGGTAAGTTTAGTACATTTTTTCAAAAAGAGAGCTAGGTGATCATTGACATAAATTCGTAGGATTTCGATGTCCAGGTTTAGGTATAAAAACTAAAATCAACGTTTAAAATTCTTTTTCAACACGAAAATGTCACGCAAGTGTAGTATTTATTTACTAAATTGAAGCTGTGTTTCTGCATTTCTATTTGCAATTGTATTTCATAGGTATAAGTATGTAATTACCGAAACGTGCTAAAGTATAGAAATCTGGCTTTCAAAAATTGTAATTACCTACGGGTTTTATAAGTAACCTAACACGTTTCAAAAATTACACCGTATTGAATTGAATGCACCAATATTGCTAGGTACCTACTTCGTAGAAAATCAATTTTCCTCAAAATTTCTTATCCAAGTTTTTTGATTACAAAAAATAGGTATTTCAATTATTCGCTTTACGGCTCTAAGGATTGCATTCTTAGAATTGAGATATTAGTCTGGTAGATAGGTAGGTAGGTAGGTATACTAATTAGTCCGGCATATGACAATATGAGTAATTGCACACCCCCCCCCCCCCCGGGAGAATCCTCCGGGACAACTTTTTTCTGAAAGGGGACATCCTAAGGAACATTTTAAAGCAAACTTGCCCAAAAAAAAGTTGGCCTTACTTACAGAATGGCGGCCATTTTGATTGACAGGTCAGCCGAAATCGCACATTTCGCGTTTCAACATAGAACTTGCACGAAATTTTTCAAACTTTACAAAGGTAGATCGAAAGATCATGCAAAAATTCATCATTTGTCAAAATTTCAAGTGCTAAAGTGCGTTTTTCGATTTTTGGTGAATTTTTGAAAATCCAATTTAGGCCAAAAATGAGGGAAAAAATCAAAATTTCACCTAATTGACCAAGAAAGCTGAAATTTGGGATATACCCTATTTTCGACGTTCCAAATCGATTGGAAACGGTTTCAACCCGTTTTGAGCAGTTCTGGAGCCTCCAACAGATTTTTGAAACTCGAAATTCCCACAAAATTTCATCCAATTGGAGTTATAAAGCTGTTTATTCTAAAAACTAATTTCAATACGCTACGAAGTACTGCAGGTGAATTTCAAGTCGTTTTGGATCCTCCAGCGACTTTTTGATCTGGTGGGTTCAAGCCATTTTAGGGCCTCTAGCAACTTTTCTGAAAATTACTGGAGCCTCCAGTAGATTTTTGAAACTTGAAATTTCCCCAAAATTTCATCAAACTGAGATGGAGAGTCGAAATCCATTCTGCAAACAAATTTCAATACGCTACAAAGTAGTGCTGGTGTATTTCAAGACGTTTTGGAGCCTCCAGCGACTTTTTGAAGGGTTGTACGGCGTTTTTTTGGAAAAATGAAATTTCCTAAAAGTAGCTGGAAGCATCAAAACCATTTGAAACCACCTGTAGTCTGCGAAGTAAATTTCAGCTTGCTAACTCCATTTGATAAATTAATGTTGGGGAAATTTCAAGTGTCAAAAATCTACTGGAGACTCCAGTAATTTTCAGAAAAGTCGCTGGAGGCTCTAAAATGACTTGAACCCACCTGAAGTCGTCTTTAGAGGGTGTTACAATTGGAGTGTAGAGTAAATTTCAGCTTCCCATCCCCATTTTGATGAAATTTTGTGAAAATTTAAAGTTTCAAAAATCTGCTGGAGGCTTCAGGAATTTTCAAAAAGTCGCTAGAGGCTCCAAAACGACTTGAAATTCTCCTGCAGTACTTCGTAGCCTATTGAATTTAGTTTTTAGAATAAATTTCAGCTTTACAACTCCAATTTCAAGGAATTTTGTGGAAATTTCGAGTTTCAAAAATCTGCTGGAGGCTCCAGAACTGCTCAAAACGGGTTGAAACCGTTTCCAATCGATTTGGTATGTCGAAAATAGGGTATATCCCAAATTTTAGCTTTCTTGGTCAATTTGGTAAAATTTTGATTTTTTCCCTCATTTTTGGCCTAAATTGGATTTTCAAAAATTCACCAAAAATCGAAAAACGCACTTTAGCACTTGAAATTTTGACAGGTGATAAATTTTTGCATGATCGGAAATCTCACTGCGGTATTAGCTACTGGATTTAGCTATGTTCATAATTTTATGAACAACCAAACTTTTTGCAGATGACCCTCTTATCTTCGAAATTTTCATTTCATTTTCATCTTTTGCAAATAATCTATCGTACCTAATAAAATGTTCGCCAAAAATCATTTCATCTATAGGAATTTACAATAATTTACTTAGCGTATAATATTCTACGTATCATTTACAAAAATATATACGTATACCTATCTTAATTTACAGATTAGTCGACGAAAGTAGTCGTTCAGCAAACTGGCACAGAATAAACAGCGTTAGAAAATTTACTGGAAATAAAAATGGACAACCTGTGCTGTGCAATAAATTAAAAGAGGTAGGCTATAAGGCTCGCATTAATTCGTTTACCAATAACAAAACTTATTACTTATTATGTCCGCTGAATACCTATAGTAGCTGTAATTGAAAAAAAATATTGTCATTTCAATAAATTTTTCAGGTATACGAGATAATAAAAAATCACCCAGATGGTTTAAAATTGGGAGAATTACCTCAAACTCCCGAGTCTGAAGACGTTTCACTTATTGAATTCCATTGCCCCAGAATGGCTGTAAAGGAAAACATTGGTAATTTCTTTGTAACTGTTTGGAGGCATGGAAATTTAGATAAAGAAGCGAGAGTTAGGTTTGTAATTTATCTTCATGATCATGAAGCTATAGGTATTTGTATACCTATTCAATTAAACGATAGATATTAGTATGTAAACGAGAAAAAAAATCAATGTTTAGAATTGAAACCATCGATGGAACAGCCAAACGAATTGAAGATTACATTCCAATCAGAGAGGTGTTAACTTTTGCACCGAATGAGGATCAAAAAAAGGTAACTTTTTACGCTTAATTACTTACATTGTTACGAGCATATGAAACCTGAGGAAAAAATCTTCAGACCAGATCGTTGATAAACGCGTGTACCTATATACTTTGTTGATGAAAGAAGGTCATTGCAATGCTATTGTCAGTATATATGTACTTCATTCATTACCTATCTTCATTTTTGTATTGCGTAGGTCGCCGTTTCAATAGTGAACGATAATAAATGGGAACCCGACGAAGAATTTTTCTTAAGGTTAACTGTGGTGGGAAAATACGCTGATCGAGTTAAACTGGGTCAATACTCCATAATGGAAGTAACCATTATCGACGACGAAGGTTAACATTGTTTAATTTTTGATGTTTTGAAATTTTCATCTGTCGATAATTTGGCAAAAAGATGAAACTTTGGAATTTTTGTAGAGCCTGGAATCGTTTCATTCGAAAAACGAGGCATCGTGGTGAAGGAAAGTGCTGGATTGATTTGTGTTCCAGTGATGAGAACTCGTGGAGCAGATGGACGTGTAGTTGTGAAATGGAAAACTATCGATAAAACTGCTATTGCTGGCAGAGATTATGTAGGCGGTGAAGGAGAAGTAGTTTTCGAAGATAAAGAGGTACATACGTCATTTTATTAGACATATACACGTTAGACCTTTCTATGTAGGTACTATATAAACAAAGGTATTAAGTGAGCATTCGCTATATAGGTATAGTCTTTTCAATATACGAGTAAAAAATAATTAGCAATTTTATCGATTTTTTTATTTTTTATTTAAGGTTAAACAAAAAATAAATATCCAAATAATCGACGATATGGATCCGGAGAAAGACGAGTATTTTGAAATAGCACTTTTCGAGCCTACCAACGGAGCTAAAATTGGCAATATTAATAGAACCTTAATCACCATCAGTAACGACGATGGTATGTATATTCATTCTTCATTTAATTTACTTACCTACTTCATTTTAGCGATTCGCCACGTTGACCGTAATCTACATTCGAAATTAAATTTCAATTTTATTTGCAGATTTTAACAGCGTTGCACATAGATTAATGCTCTTGACAGGAGCAAATTTGGATGCTATCAGAGTTCATACCGAAACGTGGGGCGAACAGTTCAAATTGGCGATGAGTGTTGCTGGTGGCGATGTCGAAAACGCTACTACTTTGGATTATGTCACGCACTTTTTCTCATTTTTTTGGAAGGTATGTGAAATGCTGTAGGTACAAATAACACAACGGCATGAAACAAACATGAACACAACGTGTAATATATGTTCACATGCATCTAAGTATTGTGAAATAGGTACCTATATGCTTAAGCGTACGTAATTTGTTAATTGCTTTCTTTTGTTGTAGGTTTTGTTCGCATTAGTGCCTCCGGTGGCAATATTTGATGGTTGGCTTTGCTTCGTTGTTTCATTATGCGTGATTGGAATTATGACAACGATAATTGGCGATTTAGCGACCATATTCGGTTGCTTAATAGGCCTCGATGATTCGTTAACAGGTACCTAGTTTGCATCAAAACATTATTGACCTACATACCTACGTATCATATTTCCGTTGGATGATCGCTTATCTATCTTTTCAATTTTCACGTATTTTTTCAGCTATTACGATCGTAGCTTTGGGAACTACATTGCCAGATATACTCGGCGCTCGCATGGTATCAAAAGCTGAAGCACATGCTGACGGTGCTCTAATCCATATATCTGGTTCGATTGCTGTAAATGTTTTAATTGGTGTGGGTGTGCCATGGTTTGTGGCTGCAGCATATCATGCTCAAAAAGTAAGTATACCTATGCACCTTATGAAAAACTATACTGCACGCACCAAAACGTTCACAAGTTTATTTATTTTTCCATCCGCATCATTCACTTTTTTTTCCCCACAGGGTACACAATTTCAGGTGAAATCTGCTGGTTTAGAGTTCAGCGTTTTATTATTCTCAGTTGCCGCAGTCTTGGCCGCCTTACTACTCGTTTTGAGGAGAAAACTATCGATGTTTGGAAAAGCTGAGCTAGGTGGTCCAATCAAAACGAGATATTTATCTGCAGTAATTCTTGTATCTTTGTGGTTGCTTTATTTATTGTTCAGTTTCCTTCAAATCACTCATGTTATCGATCCTGTTTTTTAATATGGCTACTGGCTCTCAAAGTCTTTCTCGAATAAAATTTGAGTCTGTTTTTAACCCATCGAACATAAGAAACCATTTTTTATGAAATCGAGTCAACCTTTTTGTTTTTATATGTTTTGTATCATTTTTTTAATCAAAAAAGAAAAATTAGTGTAATATTCACCATTTATGTTCCTTCTTCATCTAATCTAACATAATTACCTACGAAATATGTAAAGTACAAAGTACCTATGATCGACTTCCGTTTCTCTCGGAAGTGGAGTTCACGAGCGTGCAATGAATAGTTTTATTCGATTTTTTTTTTTAAAAGTTTGAAGTGTTGTTGCCTTGTTGAGTTGTTGCCGAAGTAAATTGAATTAGATACCCACTAATTATTATTCATTTATGAATCAAATTTCGAGGATTCAACATTGTTTATATATTTTTTTCAAGTTTTTCATTTTTTTATTTATACCTACATATTTTATTCTTTTTATTTTAATTGATTCAATTGAAATTTTAATTTGTTATTGTGTGTCCTAATGTGTAGCTATCCTAATGTAACTTGCATTTTTACATTCGTAATTCTCAAATATAAAATTGTCAGATTTTTTCTTTTTCATTCTAAAATGATTTTCTACTTTCTACGTGTTGAATTGAAATTATAATTGAAATGAAATGAAGAAAAAAATAATTGTAATAAATTCTAGAAAAACTGCAAGCCCGTTTAAAGTATAAGCTGCATTTCGATTTGAATAAAAATTCAAATTTCAAAATTGATGTTTTCAATGTTTTCATGTTTTTGTTTTTCTTTTCTTGAAAAAAATTTTAAAACTGAAAATGCAATATTATTAGGTGATTAAAAAAATATTAAAAATAAAAAATTTTACTTATTTTATTTTCAAAATTTTATTTTAAATTAATTAATTAATTATTTTTAGGCCCGTCACACACTTGCGCTACGCTATGTTTTAAAACGTAGCGCAAAAAAAACGTAGCACATTTGGACAACACACTGTGGCTATACACCGCTACGCTACGTTCTGTTTTATCAGCGCTTTTGAATTGTGATAACAGAAACTTCCACTTTTCTCAGCTTACAAATTCAGTGTATAATTCATGATTTTAAACTTCTAGAGCAGTAAAATGATTTTAAAATATTGTTCAGTCTTTCTAGTCAACTCATCAACTGTCAAAATGCAATAACTCGCCGTATAATAATTGTTCTCTTCGTTTTCGTAATCTTATTACCCCAGGCACTTCACAATTATGATGAAATTTCAGCTTCATAGGAGCAAAAACCAAGTCTTGGAGCAATAAAACACTGTATCCGTACTTCTTCTAACGGATTGTGAAATTAATTACTCTCAAGAATTAATTATTTAGTTTATATATCTCCTGAAAAAGTCAAAAGTGCAACTGCATATCACGTTATCACTATTCCGACCAATCAGAGATCAGCTACGTTTTAAAACGTAGCGCAGTTTTGTAGATCATCTACAAAACTCGGCTATGTTTTCAAAACGTAGCGCATTCAAAACGTAGCGTAGCGTTAGTGTGTGGTCCTATTGTCCGTCTAACATAGCTTGAGCTGAATTGTGTCATTTGCATAAGCCGAATTCCAACAAATTTTTCATGAATTTTTCCAAATTTTTTTGGTTCCCAAAATTTTTTAGAGAGTAAAAATTATTGGCTATGTTTATTTTGCATGTTTATTTATGGCTGATTGGCTGGAAAAAGATTTATTGAAATAGATCAAGATAAAAGCTAATCAATTTGGGAAACCTTTCTGTTATTCCTTTTTGGCTTCCATAAAATGCAACTGACACAATTCAGCTCAAGCTATGTTGGACGGACAATACGTGCACTGCTACATAAGCGGCAACTCGGCAACTTAGCAACTTCGTTTCGCGTCAGTGGAACGAAAATGATAAGAAGTTGCTCGGTTATTGGCTGGAACTAGCAACCAAATCAAAATTTTTTGATTTGGTTGCCAAGTTGCCAGTTGCTGGTTGCTAGTTGCTGCTTATGTAGCAGTCGACTACATATACCTCAATGAAACTAACTTCGCTACGCTACGTTTTAAAACATAGCGTAGCGCAAGTGTGTGACGGGCCAGGGTTTTTGCTGCTAGCAGCATAAGTCGACTGCTACATAAGCAGCAACTAGCAACCAGCAACTGGCAACTTGGCAACCAAATCAAAAAATTTTGATTTGGTTGCTAGTTCCAGCCAATAACCGAGCAACTTCTTATCATTTTCGTTCCACTGACGCGAAACGAAGTTGCTAAGTTGCCGAGTTGCCGCTTATGTAGCAGTGCACTAAGTGGACTGCTACATAAGCGGCAACTCGGCAACTTAGCAACTTCGTTTCGCGTCAGTGGAACGAAAATGATAAGAAGTTGCTCGGTTATTGGCTGGAACTAGCAACCAAATCAAAATTTTTTGATTTGGTTGCCAAGTTGCCAGTTGCTGGTTGCTAGTTGCTGCTTATGTAGCAGTCCACTAAACCCTATTGCAATTGATTATTTTCAATTTAATTTGTAGCCAATCAGCGAGCAGTATTTCGGAGAGACCCATTCTGTGATTTGGATTGGAGAGTGCATGGAGTCTGTGTGACGTCAGCGCCGCGTATAGGCGACGTTTTAACGAAATGTGAAAATGTGTGATGTTCTTTAAACATTCAATCTTTATCGTTTTGCTTTTTGCTTTTGCTAATTAATTACGCTACTGTCAAAACCCCTAATTTCGGACAGGGTACGTAATTTCGGACACTCAGTGTTTTTGCTCTTTTATTGATAAGAACCAAGGGTACAAGTAAAAGTGAACACTTCTTCTATTAGTTTAGATCACGGACAATCTCCCTGATGTAAGAATTTTCATTTTACACTATTTATTTAGCCATTAAAATGGACTTTACAAAGTGCTTCATGTAAAGTGTGGGGAAAAAGTTATTCACAGAGTCTATCCAAATGCTTTCATAACCACGAAAATCGCTCTAAAATATCAAGAAGTCACTGGTAATTAAAAATAAAATTCATTTATCAAATTTCACGTTTTGTTTCTATTATTTAAATCCTAAAAACTGAAAAAGTCGCGAAACGGATCATTATTTCGGACACTTTGGTTAACGCTTTACCGAGTTTGGAAGGGTAACACTGATGCACTTGCAAATGTGTATTTTTCGAGTTCGACGGTATTTTTTCAAGTGTTTTCAGTTTTGATGAAGATATTATACTATTATTTCACTCATTTTCCTAAAAACCATACTGAAAAGTAAAAGTCGGAGTCGTAAAATCATCAAAAAGGAGTTTGATAAGAAATTGTTCAATGTTACCAACTTATTTTTCTAATGAGAAAGTGGATAATGAGAGTGCTGAACATTTCCTTGAAAAATCGTTTTTCTCTACATTTCACATCATGATTCGAGCTGTTTTTGATTGGAGTTGTTTTTCAGAGGTAAATAATTTCTTTTTCAACTAAAATTTTCGAGTTCCCACGTTAAAGAAAAAGTGTCCGAAATTAGGGTACCTTGGACCTAATTTCGGACACTTTTCGGATTCAAATTAAATAAACAAAATCACGTAAAATTTATAAATTGATGCTCAAAAACGATTCACACGATGACACTCTATGAGAATGTGAAGACAAACACCAAGTTGAATCGCTCGTTTTAAAGCCTTTTTCGAAAAACGTGAAAAAGTGTCCGAAATTAGGGGTTTTGACAGTAATTAAGTAATTATCACTGAATGACAATGACTGAATGTACATATGATATGATAAATGATAGTAGGGATGGAAAGCAGAAAGCTAGCTGAAAGCTGAGGAAGTAGGGGGGGTTGAAAGCTATTGTTAGCTAAGCAAGTAGCAACTTAAAAGCTAGCGAAAGCCAGAAGCTTTTTATTCAGTTTTCTTTATTTTTTTTTGCAAATTCGTTACTCCGTAAATTTCTTCTTGCTTTTGGCTGTGATCAAAATGATCAAATTTACGAAAAATGAATAAAAAATAAAAAAAAGCACCTAACAAAAAGCAAAAACCCTTTGCAATCAGCGAATAGCTGATAGCTTGTTTAAATTTTTATTCACAGAAAAAAATGAAAAAATTTTTAAAAAATGATCTAGTGGCTCTCTCTATCGGGGATTCAGAACTACAAAAGTTATTCTCCAACGTTTCCGTTCTGAATAGAGCCCTGCGCCGACGACGAAATGATCGGCGGCGGCTATGGTGAGCGCAGCGTTGTGGCTGGCGGCGTAGCCGATTCCAGCCGACGTTTTCAGCGGCGGCAAAAATTTTACTCGGCTGCGGCTCAGCCGGCTACAAAGGTTGAAATTTTGAGGTAATTTTCTGTAAATCATAAAATTACCTCAAAATACAAATTTTTTGCGAAAATTATTCAGCTTCTCAAATAAGCATTTAGCATTCTTTTCCAAGCTGAGAAGAGAAATCATTCTAGGTAGTGCGTGGCGAAATTGAAAAATTTAGCCACTTGAAAAAATCCAAAATATGGGGAAAATTTCCCTGAAATTTGCCATTTGAGTGATTCAAATCGGCTCAGCCGAGCAAGGCGGCTTCAAAAATTTTTAAAGCGGCGGCGGCGGCTCAAAAAATGTGTGAAAAATTGGTGGCGGCGGCGGCGCGGCGCGGCGGCGCAGGGCTCTAGTTCTGAATATATATTCTCTGTGAAATTGAACCTTCTCTTCACGGAAATTTTTTTCGGTACATTCTTCGAAAAGTCGACATTTGACGTTTTGAATTGCAGTTTGCAGTATTTCTGCTTGCGATTTGTTTAATAATTTTGTGCGGAACGGATTATTTTTCCCTGCTGCATCGAGCATGGGGATTGTCATAAAATTTAAGTTTAATTTCAAGAGACTTCTCTTTATTGACAGTAATTATAGTCTAGGTTACATTTGATCTGTAGTTAAATTTTTTCATTTTCGTTGTCGCGTTCGCTTTTCTTTTTTTCTCAACATGGTGTTTGTACTACAAAGCTTATTTTTTAGTTCACATTTCGGTTAAGAAGATCCGCGTAGTATATAAATAGTTGTCTAGTTAATTTCAAGATTTTCAAAATGGTGAAAGAAAAACCGAATTCTACTCGTATATATGATGCAGATGGATTCAAAAGAAGGGCTGCTTGCATATGCGTGAAAAATGATTCAGAAGATCAGGTACGTTGCATTTATTTATGCTTGGCATAAATTTCTATCGTTATCGTTGGTTTTTAATTTATGTACGATGTGAACCCGCACCAATATTTCTGCTGTAAGTTCCGGTGACAAGTCAATGGTCATCGATATGCTACGTTGCGTTTTCTCAATCCTTCTGTCGTGTATATGATTTGCCTATTAATAGCATGTAGGTGCGCGTTAATTGACACGAACTCGATCGTGTGAGTGAAATTTGAAACTCACAGATCATGTTGTAGATTTAAATGGTTGAAGTGATTTTCAACTTTCTTACGGAAGCTCGTAGCGAACTAGCGATCAGCGATGGAAGTGGATTTGATGTTAAAATATTGGAAAAGTATTGTTCGCCGTCAGTTCCCAAGTTGAAGCTACCTGTGTCGTGAACTATCGAGTTTTGCACCTTATTAATCCCTAAGCTAATTAACTCGATACAAAATCCGATCTATTAAACCAAAGCGACCTTATTATACAGGCTATTGTGAAGTCGTACAAGCGTTGTAAGTTCAGCTCGTTCATTTACAACCTACTGAGAATTATGTAAATATTTTCATCTAGGTACGAAGGTAGAGGTACGAGTATACCTCGATAGAACGATGTCGAATGTATTGTACGCTTTATAACGATGGGAATCGGAAAATTTTGTTCAGAATTTGTAAATTTCTAAATTCTGGCTGAAATCCAAAAGAAATGATGAACTGTGTGGGATTATTGCGGTAGTCGATACGTCACGTTACGTCGTACTGTCGGCAGCCTGTCTTATTCTAGTGACCAGCTGTTTTGTCGCGTCTTCTGTTCCGGTTCCTTCTTTTCATTATGTTGGTTGTTTTCGAGGATGCTCTCTAAAATGAGGCTGATCTTCCTTTCCAAATTCCAAGCGCTATTTCGACTTTCGAGTCTGAATTCTAACGTCATCGTACAAATTACATTCATGTCTTTCATAACTGAACGAAAAAAAGAAAAAGAAATTACATTTTTAAAAACTTGTAAGCACCTGTTATCAAAAGTCTGAAACCTTTTGAATTTGAATTTCTACGAATCGAAAACGCTGATATGAACTTTTGCAAACAATCTGTAGATAATGCTTAACCATGCCATGCTTCTTAATAAGAAATCCTTCGGCTGTAAGTGGGCTGTATAATTGAAAAATAATTATTTAATCGGATCTAGAATAATAATAATAAAATGAAAAAAAAAATGAAAAAACGATTATAACGATAATATGCTTGGATTTCATGACGAAAATAATAATAATTATTCGCTTATTCTCTCAGTAGCAATATTAAATCACTAAGGTATAGTGACATATCCTTGATCTCGTTTATAATGTCTGGATTCGTTCGAGTTCGCATCTAGTTTATTGGGGACAAAAAATTTCCAATATTTGGGAATGGCGTGAAGAAGTGTCGTAATAGTTGTAGTCGGTTCAGTGCTAGTAATGGTGATGATTGGTGACCAACTCTGTTTATCGACCGTTGTAGTCGCTCGTCTAAACCTCTAAACCGGTTAATTCGATGTAATAAAACCAGAAATTTAGAGAAATAATTTTCTCCATGGAATCTAAAATTTGATCGATGTGTTTTAAATTTTGCTGACCACCGACCGGTCATCGTCAAGTCGGAAATCTCGACGAGGATCACGTCTAGGAAATGCTGCAAAACCTTGAGGAATTGGAATGCGGCAATTCTAGTTTTGAAAAATTATCAACCGATTTTAATCGTTGCTATAATTAAGTATATATAAAGAATTTTGCCACATTTCAAGCGTTCTGGTGTTAATGCGTGTTGTAGACTATTCGCACAAGTATTCGTGTACGGATATTATACATTAGAATTTATTTTTAACCAATTAATTACATACAAGGTGTTACGAAAATATTGCACATCTTTAAAATTATCTGCGTAGATCTACGAATTGTAACGTGATCTTACCGGGGGACATCTCGAGGTAGCCTGCATTTGATGTTGATGAAATCTCCGCAACTAAAGTATACATATAATTATGTATGTTGGAAAAAAAAACATAAATTGCCACGAATGGTCCATTTTAAGTTTTCAAAAATTCACGAAATCTTGAGAAATTAATTTGAGGAGCTGAAATTTTGATTATGGAAGTTTCAGACCATTTTTTTTCTCCCGAAAATCGCTGTAGTGTTCAATTCAGTACAGGGCATCTCGACAGGTTGCTTGGTTTGGTTAGTTACCACCTGTAAATGAATCCGTATTCTCGTTATCAGTCATTGCCTCAAAGTTTTTAGTTTTAACAGATGATATCTACCTCTGGAAGTACATATCTGGGTCATTCCACGTCAATTGGACCAAGAAGTGGTAGGCGGGTTCGGCGATTTTTTTGAAATTTTTCCTGTGGAAAGACCTTCCGAAGGGATGACCAATGGCGCAAATCGCAGCCCTCTATCCCATTTTTAACGGCAGCCAGGGGGTGTCAAAGTTTTCAGTGAACCTATAATATGTATCATCCATTTCAGCAGTGGATTACTCGATAACCGCGAAACCTTCCAAAATGGAACTATTTCCCATAGTTAGGGGGTTTGAAAGGCTTTTTGGTGATACAATCATAGAAATCAGTGTTGCCACTTTTTTTCGTACAAAAAATTAGCTCAAAAAGTTTCAAAACGTAGTTTTCATACCGTTCCGACTCTCAAAAATTCTGAAAAAAATATATTATGGACAACTGTTCATGCTGAACAACATATTAAAAAATTGGGATGGTAACTTGTCGCAAAGTCGATTTAAAAAAATTCTAAGTTTGCAAAAAAATGAGATTTTTTTATTTAAAACATGAAACAAAGTTTTGATTGGTAAAGTTGACCCATTTGACCCCTATTTTTACATATCCGTTGAAAACGTTGAAAAACCCCTTTCACTCAGTGAAATTAACTCATCACAAAAAAATCAAAATTTGAAAAAATTCAAAAAATAATCAAATTTTAATTTTTTTGCTGTGAATGTGTTTTTTATAAGCTTTTTCATGAAATACGTCTGAAAGAGGTCAAGCCATACCTATACAAACTACTATGTACACTGAAACCCTATCTACATGCATTTGAATATATATGAGGTGGAAAATGCCTATTTATATTTCTTTGGCACTGACCACCTCTTACAATCTAATTATAATAAAAATATCTATTTACAATTTACATCTTCAATCTATAGTCATCTTCAGGGTTCAAAAGTCTTCATCAGGCTTTCTGCTTTTCCTGATGGCTGCAGACCCGGACTGTGATTGGAGTATTCTTGAAGAACTCGATTAACGAGTGTCTTACCAGGCTCCAATCCAGCTGGTCTCATCCGCAGACTATCTTGGGAATCGCCAACTGCTTGATGTTAAGCTGTGTACATTATTTATGACTAGGTTCTTTAATGTCATTAAGAAATTTTGTACAGTAGGCTTATCATTGTACCGATCTTTGGTGACCATGTACAAAATAAAATTTTCTGTCGTGGTACCGTTTACTTTGCCTTCCTTCTTGATCTCTACCACATCCCAGACCGAAGCCCCCCTTCTCCTCAAGGTGTCCCTACCCTGAAATCGCCTAGTGATTTGATAGGCAACCCCCTGAGACATTTCGAAGTCTGCACTGACACAGTGTTCCAGTTACAAAAATTTCCTGTACATGAATCCGTATTCTCGTTATCAGTCATTGCCTCAAAGTTTTTAGTTTTAACAGATGATATCTACCTCTGGAAGTACACATCTGCGAATTATTGAATTGATGCATTATTAAGATTTGAAGAATTCCAATTGATACGGCTCACTGATCTACGTACCTTGGTACCTTACCTATACAGTTTACAATGCTCATAGTTTTGTTTATACGACGTAGGTAATGTCTATTGTCTGTAGTATAGACACAATTCAGACTTTTTTTCTGCTGTCGTTGTCGTCGCCGTAGTCGAATTAATTATGCGAAAGGCGAAACCACCGGGAGTTTTATATAAACCTATCGTGTTTACCTGCCCTAAATACGCAATCACTTGTGACTTGTTTACATTTGAAAATATGTACCTACACTAGGTTTGTTAAACAAGTTTTGAAAAAAAATTCAATGATGGATCTGATATCTTTAGTGTAGGCGAATAAGCATTTAAAAAAACATTTTTACCTAGCCAAGCTTTTTTGGCGGGAAATTGTCGAGGGTGACCCCATGAATAATTCCTGAGAGTTACCACCCCGTACCCCTCTTGCTAATTTTTTTATGGGGGGCTGAACCCCCCCAAAATGGGTTTTTCGCAGATTTCTCCTCAGGGGTTGATTTTACGTCGAAAACAGTTCAGTACTTTTTTGTTCTACGTCAAATTTCCGATCTAGTGATATATCAACTGTCCTTCTACCCCCAAGGGGGGTGGGGCTAGAACCATTTAAATGAGAGGGGTTTTCTAAAAAACACAAAAAAGATATCGTCGTGTAGGAGGGGTGAAATGGCCCCCGAGAGCGTTCGGGTTGATAATAGCATGGAAGGTGGGTACCATCGAGAAACTACCGCGTGAAAAATTTCAGATCCACACCACCTCCCCTTTTTGGGGAATCCCCCTTTTTTGAAATTTCAATAACACAGTCCTCAGCCCCATTTCAACCGATTTTGAAAATTTTTCTGGAAGTTATGTATATCCTTAGTAGGTATCCCCATAAAAATTTTCAACCCCCTCCCCTCATATTTACCCCTCAAAATGGTGTTTTTTTCATTTTTTTATGCCTGTTAACAACCAAGATTGCGAGGTACAATTTTGGAAACACGTTTTTTGGATGTATTTGTGACCCCCAAACATCATATACTATATTAAAAAATTTTGCTTTGGTGCGCCGTGGTGAAAACTTGGAATAATGTATCTTAGGGGGTGGGGGGTGAAATGGGAACTTTGAAAAAAAAATAACTAATAATGAGTAGGGTATCGTTTTCATATGATTCGATACCGCTGAACACGAATATGACGTCAGATTTTCTGCTACACTCACCTAGCCCTCTCCAGAGCCCCTCAACCCCCTCAATTTTCAGTATTTCTGAAATGAAGTTATTTTGATGACATTGATGTCGTTTTCATATGATTCGATACCGCTGAACACGAATATGACCTCAGATTTTGTGCTACACTCACCTAGGCCTCTCCAGACCCCCTCAGCCCCCCTCAATTTTCACTATTTTTGAAATAATCAAGCTATTTTGATGACATTGGTGTCGTTTTCATATGACCTCAGATTTTCTACTACAGTCACCCAGTTCTCTCCAGAGCCTTCACCCCCTCCTTAGTGTTTATTATTCTTCCATGCAATAATTCATATACTATTACAGAAAGGGTTACTAGTTTAGCACTGAATTTTTTTTTGAAAAAACAATTTAAGAGGCCTCATCCCCCCTTAACATGTTCGGGAGGGAGTTGGTGGACAAAATTTGTAAGAAATTTGATGTACAACAAAATTACCGAGCTATTTCAAATTTGAAATCAATCCTCGAGGACGAATAATGAAAACTGAGGGGGGGCTGAATGCTCTGGAGAGGGCTAGGTGAGTGTAGCACAAAATCTGAGGTCATATTCGTGTTCAGCGGTATCGAATCATATGAAAACGACATCAATGTCATCAAAATAACTTCATTTCAGAAATACTGAAAATTGAGGGGGTTGAGGGGCTCTGGAGAGGGCTAGGTGAGTGTAGCAGAAAATCTGACGTCATATTCGTGTTCAGCGGTATCGAATCATATGAAAACGATACCCTACTCATTATTAGTTATTTTTTTTTCAAAGTTCCCATTTCACCCCCCACCCCCTAAGATACATTATTCCAAGTTTTCACCACGGCGCACCAAAGCAAAATTTTTTAATATAGTATATGATGTTTGGGGGTCACAAATACATCCAAAAAACGTGTTTCCAAAATTGTACCTCGCAATCTTGGTTGTTAACAGGCATAAAAAAATGAAAAAAACACCATTTTGAGGGGTAAATATGAGGGGAGGGGGTTGAAAATTTTTATGGGGATACCTACTAAGGATATACATAACTTCCAGAAAAATTTTCAAAATCGGTTGAAATGGGGCTGAGGACTGTGTTATTGAAATTTCAAAAAAGGGGGATTCCCCAAAAAGGGGAGGTGGTGTGGATCTGAAATTTTTCACGCGGTAGTTTCTCGATGGTACCCACCTTCCATGCTATTATCAACCCGAACGCTCTCGGGGGCCATTTCACCCCTCCTACACGACGATATCTTTTTTGTGTTTTTTAGAAAACCCCTCTCATTTAAATGGTTCTAGCCCCACCCCCCTTGGGGGTAGAAGGACAGTTGATATATCACTAGATCGGAAATTTGACGTAGAACAAAAAAGTACTGAACTGTTTTCGACGTAAAATCAACCCCTGAGGAGAAATCTGCGAAAAACCCATTTTGGGGGGGTTCAGCCCCCCATAAAAAAATTAGCAAGAGGGGTACGGGGTGGTAACTCTCAGGAATTATTCATGGGGTCACCCTCGACAATTTCCCGCCAAAAAAGCTTGGCTAGGTAAACATGTTTTTTTAATGCGATTTTTCTGCTAATTCGCCTACACTACTTAGTCAAAGTTCGAAAAATTTTCTTACTGCGAAGTGAGGCGAAGAAATATCACTCTTAGTTTTTTTCGTATCTCATTGGTATAATATTTTAAACGATATTAAGAAGATCGTGTCCAAAAAACAAAAATGTCCATCTATTTTGTACATTTTGAGGATACCAAAGGAGATCGGACATTATCACGACCGTCAGATGAATCTTTCTCCTCAATCCTCATTATACTCATTCGACCAGAATTGACATGAAACAAATACGAGTAATGAACATTTTTCAAAATTCATAGTTCGCTGTTTTCTTGGCAGCGGCGCGCGGCGTGGTGCAGTTTCAATGAGGAGTAAATGCATAGAGAATAGAGAGAAGAAAAGAAATTTATTTTAATGTAATTATTTATCGCGAAAGAATTCTCGCTGCGAGTGAATTTCTTTGTTGTCTTTGACCGTGCACTTTGGTGTAAGATAATAAAAGTAATAATAATTTAAAGGTACGTCTGCACTTTTTATACTTTTAACGAGTAAGAATTGGCGTCCAAGTGCAAAGAAAGCATCGGCGGGCGTTAAATTGAAAAATTTAGGCGTTGAATGGCTGACGAGAGAAATGAGCGTATATTTGTGTCTAAATAAAGCGCCGACGAGACGTATTTAAGTATAAATTTACCGAATCATGAAATAAAAAAAAAAATACAATATTATTGTTTCGGTAAACACGACCTGTTGACACGATTCATTATCGTTATCGTTGAGACGTCGCCTCGATCGACTCCCATTGTCCCATCCCTGTATGGCGTGTGTTATTCTCGAGACGAAAAAATTTATTATGCGCTTGAAAAATGATCGCTAATTACCTCTATATACGTGGCGGACACTCCTTCCTTTTTAGCAGTGTAAAAGAGTTGACAAAGAAGATAATTTATCTGTATGAGAATAACTATAAACGTGTCTCTCTGTCTATATTCGTACAAATTGATCTAATAATAATGTAATGTGTTGGATAAATTTAGAATCTCGAATGATCATCGTTGTTATTACGACATCCCCGCTGCTAACCCTTTTTATTTCACCGTGAAATAAATTAATTGTAAAACCAGTATATATGTAGTTGAGTATTTTAACACAATGTGCATTCTTAGATGCAATTTTATTTATTTTGGTGTGTTGATAACGTTGTACGAGTATGTTTTTCAAGTTGATTGGTTTTTTTTAAAAAAAACTAGATAGTTATTGTTGAAAAAAAAAGAGGCAAAAAACAAACTGAAAATGGATCTATTTTCGTTATTGATATCTATAATATTGTTCATCTCTGACTATTATTTCGACCTTTTTTTTTTTTTTTTGTTGAATAACGCGTAAATGATGATACCACAAAAGAGTACCGGAAAATTCTTTGACGGTTGAAAATTAACTGATTTAATGAGTCTGATACGCGTCGAAAAATCGTTTGCATTTGTGAAAAAATGAATATGTACTATTTACAGGATTGAATGACGAATTGAAATTCGAAGACATTTTGCATTTGCTATAAGTAGCTACTTGTATATATGTGTGGTATTTTTTTAGCAGTAGGTACAGTTCATAGTTCAAATGATGAGAACCTGCGAGCGAATCTCATTTTTTGATTGAAAATTTTTGTACTTGTTTACTCAGTTTTAGTAAGTTTCGAATGGAAAAAATTCCTGATCACTACTGTTTTTTCAGCAGTCTTCTCATTTCATTTTATGAGAGAAAAACTTGCGTTTTCTTGCCATTTCGATTGTTTACCCCTTCCCTCCCCTTGACTTGGGAAATTGAAACTTGACGCTGGTAATCGGTGATGCATTTCAAAGATTTCCGCACTTTCTGACCTCATTTGACCTCTTGTCGAAAAGGGGACGGTTGATTTTGCAGCCAGTTTTCGTGCTTTCTTAACTCGAATCTATCGAGGAAGAAAATTGTTGCAACAAATTGAAATTTTGCGTTTTCCTACCTTGGAAACCCATTCATCTTATGTTGTACTTGTTATGAAAAACTGTACATTTTTCATTTCGTTATCATATCTTATTATATGTATATATAAGACTTTCGACATTTTGGCAGTTTGTTTCGTAACAGAAGACGCGTAAATGATGATGATATAAAATGACTACCGGAAAATTGTATGACGGTCAAAAATTAACTGATTTAATGAGTCTGATACGCGCCATCGAGATTAGATTCTTTCGAGTTTGATTGAAAATTTTCCGCTTAATTTTTGCTTCCTCTCGTTTTTAAACCATTTTTATTTTAAAAGTGTTTGTTTGCGCTTCACAAATTGTAAATTTTCAAGAGCTTTCGCCATCGCTTCATTGGGCAAAAAAACATATGTAGGTACCTACCTACTTATTCTTTTTTTTCTTTTTTTTAAATTCAATTTTTAAAAATCAACAGCCAAAAAAGCATGAAAAATGATCTCGGTAGTACGTAATCGTATCTATCTCGTTATGTTTAAATTGAATTTTCAAATAGAGAAATTTCAAAAATTTCGAAGAATTCCGAACTTTTGTCAACTTTGGAGATCAAATTTCGCTGTACCAGAATTTTGTTTGCAGTTTTCCAAAATTTTAAAGTTAAAGTCAAGCTAATGAATGAATGACTGACTAACTACATAGTGAATTAGATTTATGAAATTTTCAAAAACTGAGTCAACTTCGGTAGGGTCATCAAATTTAGAACATTTAAATCATTAAAAATTACCAACCACTTATAATATTTCAAAAATATTGGGAATAATTCAGAGAAAATTGCGTAAAACGTAACTGAAATATTTAAAAAATGCATAGAAATTTATTTTAAAACGTTAAAGTTGCAAAAAACTATAATAAAGTGCAGCATTTTTTTTGTTGCGAAATTTAGTGAAAATGACAGAAACATTTGAAAAACATCAAAATGATCAAAACTGGTATGAGTTTGTGAAAATTTCACCAAATTTGCATACAAAAATACGTGTCTAAAAATTTCAAAAAATTGATGTAATTTTTGTAAGGTAAACTTTTAGCAACAATTCTGATTCGAATCACGGATCATGAATCTCGTCTAATCGTGAATTTTTGATCTGAATCGTGATTTGAATCCGTATCCAATCAACCCTAACATGGATGTAAAAATTCAAATTTTTCTTGATTCGTATTCGTACCATGAAATTTTTCAATATTTTATTTTATGATCTTTCGACATTTTTACAGTTTGTTTCGCAGTTGAATGCGCGTAAATGATGATAATACAAGATAATATGTACCGGAAAATCATGACGGTTAAAAATTAACTGATTTAATGAGTCTGATACGCGTTGAAATGCGATTCTCTGGAATTGAAATTAAAAATGCATCCAGATGTACCTAATTTACATATTTTTTCTTTTTGCTTTTTTTTCTCGATAAATGACGAGCTGGTTTGCTGCATATGTACGAGACGATGCATAATATCTAATTTGTTGTAGATGTGTATTGTGTATGTATTATTATTTGTATTATTTTATTTTTATTTTTTAAATTTCTATTCGGTATCGTATATCAAAGTTGAATGTGCACATGTGAGATAAGCGAGCTTCACGTGTGAGTAATGGCATTTCGTTGCTTTTTGACAGCATTTTGATCTGGGAAAGAAATCTATGCCGACCAATCAACTAGGTATACATCTACATACTCGTACGTGTATTTTTAACGTAAACAAATAGGCGATACAAAGTAATGAGATGAATGAATGGATAAACCACATATTGAAGGAAAATGTTCGAGATCGGTGTGAGACGTTTTCAGTGGATAATGGATATCCCCTTGCTCGGCTATAGAAAGAAGGTAAAATCACCGGTGTTCCTTCTTTTCCGTTTCAAATGAATTTTTCGAAATATTTTTACTAGTGAAATTTGAGCATTTTGGGAAACTGTAGAAATTATAGAAACAGACTGCCGCACTGAGATACTTCGATATAAATACGTGTATCGTGAATTTTAACAAAAAAACCGAAATAAATTTCTATTAGGAAATAAATCTCTGTACAACAAAAATGCTCAGGTTTCTCATTCCATTTAGTTTTAATCAAAATTATGCTTCCTTTTCATTTTTCAATATTGTTTCTAGTGTCGAGTTTCATCGTCATTTGAAGCATTCTGAGCAGAAATGTTTCCACTTTGATAACTTTTTTTTTTTTTAGAAATTTAAGAATTGGGCATTTTTTCTTATACCTACGTAGGTATTTTTGAAATGAATTTTTGTCTGAATCATCAATTCTCAGCTTACTTGTGTAATAAGTACAACTATGTATGTAGTACAAGTATTCTTGAAATCAATTTAAATTCAATCCATCAGCTTAAAGATCTGATCCAATTGATTAGGTAGGTACAGTTAAGTACAATAAAAACGTTGATTTTTGTGTGTTTGTGTAAGTAGTATGTATTGTGTTCGTACATATTTACCTACGTCTGGTATCAGCGACTACTTAAATGCAGCCAAGGTTAGATCGGTATTATCATTTGCCAAATGCACGAGTTATAACATTACAAGGTCCTAAGGTCAATATTCGAATTTCATTACGTAATTAATGACGCATGTACCTACCTACAGTATGTCCTACTCTCGGGCCTTCGCAATCATACACCTTAAAGTACCTACATTTATATTATTGTGCTGATGTGCCCCAACTGTCCATACGTGTATCTGTATTAACTCATTGAGATTTTGAGAAGAATGTGACGGATGAAAATTGGAAAATTTCATTATTTATATGTATATGGGAAGGAGTATAACTTCGATAAGCAGATTCAAAGAAAAAAAAGGAGGTCATCTTAAAATGGGCAGTTTTTCTATCCCGATTTTCGATTTAGAATCAGAAAATTTTCAATAATATACGTAGTATGTCAAAATCTTTTGAAGCCAAAATCCAAAATTTTGAAAAAAAAAATTAAAAATGATTTTCTACTCAAGTTCTGACACTTACAGAATGTGAGAGTGCCATAATTTTCTAATTAAAAAATTTTTTGGTCAAAAATGAAGAAATTGACGGTGGGGATTTTTATTTTTTTTTAAATGTATATTTTGGAAAATTATTTTCTGTAAAAATAAGATTCTATAAATTTCGAAAAATATTCACAGAAAGCTGAGGTACGTATATAAAAAATTGAAAGAATCGCTGGCATGAAAGCTCAGTCACTCACTGGGATCAAATTTCATTTTGGGATTTTGGGTCGAAGTAAGATACTAGATATAGATCTCACCTTACTGCTCACATTGGATCAACGATGAAATCCCAAAATAAGCGCCTATAAATTTTGAACATTTTCCACGAAAAGCTCGTACACAAAAGTTCAAATGTTTTGAGATGTGAAAGTTTACCAGATAGAATCAAATTTCATTCTGGAATTTTGGTGGAAAAAGTGCCATCGGTTACACGTTCACTCGTCTCGTATACGAGTATTTTAATTTTTTTATTAAACATGCGTCAAATTTACAACAGTCACAATGGCGTCAAAGTTACGGCTGCGAAACGATAGGGAGAGGAAAATGGTTTATGGTTATCGGCTGGCTACGTGAAAGAAAGGTCACATGCAATACGAGGTACAATACCAACAGAATTTTACGAAAACAAAAGTTGATCGCACGCTCGAGAATGGTGCGGATAAAACGACTCGAAATCGTACTCGTAATACGAGTAATACACTCGTACTCGTATACCATTTATACCCAAGTAGCACCCCAGCTTGAGCTGCACAGTGCACACAATCCGGGACAACGTCCGCGTCGCGTCGTCCTCCTGGTCGATCATCAGTTCACCAGTTCACCACCCTCCGAGGCGAATTTTACTCACTATCGGCTGGAAATGCTCGATTGCAAAATCATAGCCGGAGCTTGTGTCCAGAGATGTGTAAGTGTACAGTATGTACATGGTACAATGTACATCCACATACATACTAGTACGTGCAAAAACACCAAAATACTACGTTTACTGCTTCGAATATACGAGTAGGTAGGTACTAGGTAGGTAGTAAGTAAAGGAAAAGAAAAACAGTGGGAAGAGTAACAACCCGAAGCTTTGGGCTGCCGCTGCCGTTGGGTGCGGAGGTGTACGCTCCTACGTGTGTTTGCCCTCATTTCAACTAGTCTTGCGCCATCGAACTAGCACAAGCACATAGCACCAGCAGAGCTCGAGCGGCGGCCGCGACGCGACCGGCCTTTGCCTCAACTCGCCGCCAATTCCTCAAATCCGCCCCGATTACTCAGTCACCGCACCAATATTACATATTAAGTTTTCCTCGTCGAATTTCGCATTCGCGCCAGTCGCAAATTCGTTCACCTCTCTCGGCTTTCTCGCTTCTTCGCTTTCGCATTCGCACACTCGCGTGTTGATTAAATTTTCTTCGGGCCAACTCTTTCTTCACTCGCCCAACGCCAAACGCCAAACGCACTAGGTAGTATAGACTGTATGCTCGTAGATGGGTAATGCGGTAAGATGTGTAATATACACAAATAGGTACCTACATAACACCACACAGCTGTATCCCGCCCCCGCGCCACCATCGCACCCACTTGTAGGTTAAGCAACAACAACAGCCATGCCACCATCCCTTTTCAGTTTTCACACCACCCTTCTTTATTCGATCTATCCTGTCTGCCTATAGTGCTCACTTTCAATCGATCTTTGCCCCTGTTTTTTCTTCCATACGATGAAGCCACAGCGAGCGCCGCCGCTGGTGTTCACTTCATCTTTATCCCAAACCAGTGAATAGGTACGTGCTGATTTTCCTTCGATTTATGTTGTACCATAATGGAATTGCACAATTTCAGCCAGCATTCCATCTTCTACACATATCGAGTCAGTCGAAAAACTCGAGTACATTACATATGTAAACATAATAAATTCAAATTTAACAAATTTGTATTTTGGTTTTGAGGTTCCAATTTTACTCAACAATGAAAAAAAAATGGTGGAGGCCACAAAATCAATTTTTTTTCAATTCTCAAGACAAAGCATGAAAGCAACCACTCGAGGTGTCCGCCTCCGGTTTGAACAGATTTCGATTTTTGGAGAGAACATTGTAAATCTAAAACCTCCATGGCCAAACTTTCAGCTACCCAAGTTATTCGAGCAGCTGAAATGTTTGGTTTTTAAATCGAATAATTATCAACTTCTCAAAACGAAAACAGGAAATAGGGGCAGAATAGAAATTCGCCCAACTTTTCTCTAATAAAATTTTGTTCTTCGTACATACGATGACTGTCAATTTGTCTAATTCAAATACATACGAGCAAGTGTAGAGCAACTCGCACTTTATTACGAAACATTTTTCCGCTTCTAGAAATTTCCTCGCATATACTCGGACTGTTTAAAAAAACTTTCCGGCTTCCTTCGCAACTTTCTCCAACTGTGACGAATGACGATATTAATTATCGCATTAAGGCCGAAAATTAAAAAGAAAAAAGTGTCGGCTACGACAATGAAAATTTAAAAAACAACCAACACTTCCTATCATCAGAATTGTGTGACGTTTTCATCGTATAAATTACCGATCAAAGACAAGGTGACACAATACACTCTGTCCCTAGCTGATATACTCAACACAGAGTGAAGTGGCCAAAAAATTAAAAAATACGAGTAGGTAAGTAATAAGTATTCAACAATTGGTTGGCACTAGGAGACGAGTCATCCGGTCTTAGAGTTAGTAGTTTTACCTCTACTCGTCATGATAAAACGTACGAATGCGCGATTGCGCTTCGCATCTTTCGTCGCATGATCAAAAGCATGACAAAACAAACACAGTACATATACATAATATCTATCTATGTAATGTAGTATGCGCAATGTATTAACAACCGAAAACGAAAAAAATATAAAATAAAATAATAAAAAAATACGAGGATAGACGAAGTAGGGAGGAGGTGCTATTACTGCTGTTCATTTAATTTCTCTCATCTTTCTCGTATATACGTTCGGATGACTGAATCTTCAAGCTGGTGCGGCGCCAAGCATTTCTGTTCACACATCTTTCCACACCTACTTACCTACCTACCTACCAACCATAATATCCTGACAATAATATACAGCTGCATCATGGGTTTCAGTGTTCAGTTAAATAAACATATTGTAAAACAACGAAGAGCCTCTGGCACTGAAAAACTGTATAGGCCTACAATATATCACTTCATATTCGTTGATTTTTTGGAAGTGGGGGGGGGGGCTTTTCTTGATCACTCCTCATCAGTGACATAGACAATAAAATAACAGTCATTCTGGTACATATTCATAATCATATTTTATGGACGAATATTCCTGGAAATTTCAACGAATTTTAAACTAGGAATCAATATGTATTTACTCGCCAGTACTATGCTCTTTGAGCAAGCTTTACATTCATAATAAATGTATTCATTTGAATTTGAAAATGCCTAACAAGGGAACTACCTGAACCGGCAGAAACGAAAATGAACGAATCCAAGCAAGATCGAAAGGGGACCATCTCAGGACCCCAAATCCAAAATTTCAAGTGCTGAAGTTGATTTCTCGATTTTTGGTGAATTTTTGAAAATTGAAAAATTCAAAAAATTATCAAATACTTAATACCAAAAATAGAAAATATTAATGAAAATTGGAATTTTATCGGGAAGTGGTTCAGATGGCGTCCCTAACTCATTTACAACTATCGAAATTCGTCAAACCCCAATTCCAGTCATTCTGGAGCCTCCAGCGATTTTTTATCATTTCTCCAGAAACTTGAAATTGCTCTGGAAAGGCTAAAAATCAACTTCAGCACAAATAACTTTATTTGGGGCCTATGTGGGTTGCCTTTAACCAATTTTTGCGGTTGTCACATAAATCGGCGTCTGCCGGTTCAGATGTGTATTTAGCCCATTGACTTGTACATACATGTGCGGTACCAAGTAGGCACATATGTATCTACCTACTTTCTTTTGAAAAAACCACATGTTGGGGCTTGAATCAGGATATGTAGCATCACAAAAGATGGAATATTAAATGTTTTCAAATTTTGTGGTTTATTCATTGCACTAGTCAATGGGCAAAAATACACATCTGAACCGGCAGACGCCGATTTTTGTGACAACCGCAAAAATTGGTTAAAGGCAACCCGCATAGGCCCCAAATGAAGTTATTTGTGCTGAAGTTGATTTTTAGCCGTTCCAGAGCAATTTCAAGTTTCTGGAGAAATGATAAAAAAATCGCTGGAGGCTGCAAAATGGTCGAAATGGGAGGTTTACCTATTCGGAACGTCGAAAATAGGTCGGAGCTCGATTTCGGATAGGTAGCATCACAAAAGATGGAATATTTAACATTTTCAAATTTTGGCATTTTTTCCAATGGGCAAAAATACACATTTGAACCGGCAGACGCCGATTTTTGCGACAACCGCAAAAATTGGTCACAGGCAACCCACATAGGCCCCAAGTAAAGTTATTTGTGCTGAAGTTGATTTTTAGCCTTTCCAGAGCAATTTCAAGTTTCTGGAGAAATGATAAAAAATCGCTGTAGGCTCCAGAATGACTGGAATTGGGGTTTGACGAATTTCGATAGTTGTAAATGAGTTAGGGACGCCATCTGAACCACTTCCCGAGAAAATTCCAATTTTCATCAATATTTTCTATTTTTGGTATTAAGTATTTGATAATTTTTTGAATTTTTCAATTTTCAAAAATTCACCAAAAATCGAGAAATCAACTTCAGCACTTGAAATTTTGGATTTGGGGTCCTGAGATGGTCCCCTTTCGATCTAGCTTGGATTCGTTCATTTTCGTTTCTGCCGGTTCAGGTAGTTCCCTTGTAAGATTACAAATCGTCTTCAAGGTTTCTCAAAAATGTTACGAATAATACCCACAATCGAGATTCTTAACCTTTCGAGACCCGAGGAAAATCTGATCGGATGAAAATTGAAAAATTTCATTATACTTATAGGAATACTCCTTAAGTAGATTTTTTCAAAAAATTGAGGTTTACTCAAAATTTCATTTTGGTATTTGGGAGGAACTGAGATTTTACTATGTTCACCTCAGCGCCCATGGATCAGTTCAACTTCATAATATACTCCTAAAATGGGAAACGTGACATACCTAAAAGATGGCTGCCTTATCCTTAAAAGAATTTCGATGCGAACTCGAAAAAATGTAGGTACATTACATATGCACATCTCTTCTAACATCACATCGAGCATCTACATTGTACAGAGTGTTCCAGAAATCGTCTGCCAGAATTCAACTGTAGATTGTGCCATATACGTACTCGAGACGAACAAAAAACGTCATTACGACTGGTTGCCTATTTTGTGATTTAAAGACGCCACGGGGTCGGGTTGAGTGAGATCCACACTGGGGGAGAACGCAAGCGCGGTCGGGTAGGGTAATTATTGTTTTGTTTTGCTTCTATGGATCTTACTACGTATAAACAACTTCGAACAATAAAATTTCTGCTGACAATTATGTCGTTGCTTACTGCCAACTTTCCCAGACTAATAGGTATACATATAAAGTTTTGCTCGTGTTTTTTTAAGCGCACACTTGCCTATTATTATTATTGACTCGAAATTCTCAAGTCATTAAACTGCGATAGACGGTCAACGAGTATTTGAATTTGAAACATGAGTAATAATGTACAATTGTATAATGTATGTACCTACTACCTACATATTTTTTACCTCTACGTTGTTTTCTGTTCGTGTTTCAGGTATTGATGGTAACTTCGTCGAAGCGACCCGATCAGTGGATATTTCCAGGAGGTGGAGTCGAACCTGAGGAAGACTCGAGTGTCACCGCAGTAAGAGAAGTAGCCGAAGAAGCCGGCGTGACCGGGAAATTAGATCGATTCTTAGGCATCTTTGAGGTACGAGTAAGTATCGTTCTATATTTTGCTGCCTGGTTTTGTTTATTATTTTATACCTACTGCAGTACCTCTCCGTATACCTACCATTTTGAATTTGAATTAGTATGTTTGGCTGGCGCGTAAGGTAACGTAATTTTAGTGTAGTTTGTTATTATCGTTGCTGATGATACCTGTACGTGTAAAATTTGTTTTTTTCTTTCTAATTTACAATAATATCTAAATAATATTCTTGTATATGTAGATCAAAAAGTTGGCATCACATATTCCAAAATGTGTCCTCGGTTTTAAAAATTACTTAAAACTTATTTTAAAAAAATTTGGAAGAAAATATTTTTTAAATCTGAATTTTTTCCAAAATCTCCCCCACTTTGAGAACCCATATCTCCCCTCCAGGAGCACTTCTGAAACTATAAATTTTCCCGAGTCAATTTCAACTCGAGATGAACTTCTGCGCTGAATTTGGTATTTGGTCAAGATTCCCTGATATTTGTATAATTATTGTCCATCATTTCGATGCTGTTTCATTTTTCATTCCTTATTTACTTATTTCATTGAAAAAAGAAATGTAATTTTAAATAGTACGATTCGCACGTTGGGAAATTTTGATTTTGAGCTCAGCTTTTGTATAATTAGTGCGATGCTGTAGCTAAAAAGTACAATATATACGTACCTATACCTACCTATCTTAGATTAAATGGCTGAATAATTTTCCAAGCTGTTCTAATCTTTATTTTGCGATTAACGCGAGAAAATGTCGCGCTTTTCTCTAAGCGGTATTATTTGCCATAGTGATAGGAACGATGACCTATTTGCGTGAATTTTGTTCTCCTTTAGGTACGTTTTCGATATTGCGTTCGAAATAGCTTCGTAGTTTTGTTTGTAGACCCATTTTCAAACTAAAGTGGCTAATATTTTACAAAAACGAAGATGAGGTATCGAACATGCTCTTTTTCATCGAAAATCGAACTGATGACGTTCATATGGGGGGGGGGGGAGTTGGAGAGGGGGGGAGATATGACAGCATTAGGTAGGTAAGGTACATGTCGGACAAAAATTTCAAAAATTCGCCAAAATTGGAAAATCGACTTCAGCAGCTGAAAATTGTGATATGGAGGGTTTTTTGAGAAACAAATTTATCATCGAGTATTTTGAATTGCGATATGAATCCAAAATTTCAAAAAATTAATGAATCGTCCGTGCTCCGAGTATTTTTTGTAATATCAACGTTTGTTCGCTGTAATTGCCCAATGCCCTTGTACTTACATTATTCTATGTAGTACATTTATGTATCATTCGGTATTAGGTAGTGCTTATGTTTGATAGCTATCTGATCTACGAGTAAGTTATCTACACACTAATTACCTAGCTTTGTAACTAAGAAATCAGTCGATTTGGTTGTATTAAGAAGTACGAACTTTGTACTAGCGACGACGTGGCGCTGGTAATGTTTCAACTTTGTTTTATCAATCAAAGTTTTATGACAATATCGTCTGATTTAGGTATAACACGTGTAGTCGTGTACCCCTGCCTATCTCTTAACTCCAAGTTGTGGAATTATGGAAGCTCCCTGAAGTGACAGAATTTTAGAAATGATGTAAAATTGCAGTTTATGATTCTAATGCGACTGCAGCGGGTTCTCAGCTCAGAGTCGTGTGTGATTTTAAAATTATTATTGCTGTTGGCGCACTGAAACAAATCGTTTATCCTTGAAATTGAAAAAACCAACCAAATTTCAACATTTCTTTAATTACCTACTCGTATAATAATTATTATGGATCTGTGTCAAGGAATGGTAAAAAGGGATGAAAATCATTTTTTCGAAAAGTTACGATTTTTCTGTCGACTCGACTCGACTCGACGGCAGAAAAGTCGAATGCAATTTTTTAGGCCCTAGTATCCGTTCACCATTCCATGACACATTTACTCGTAAATTCGACTCGAGCATTTTTTTTACCTTACGCATTTTTTGTGTATTCACGTCGGATTGCATTTGTTTGTTTTACAGAATATCGAAAGGAAACATCGTACGGAGGTTTTCGTTATGGTTGTCACCGAAGAATTGCCCGAATGGGAAGACTCCATTAGAATAGGTATGTTGTTTTTTTTTTAAATCTGGACAAGAAGTACTGTTGGTAATTTGTTTATATTGTTGTGATGTGACACGTTACGTGAATGTTAATCTACATGTAAAGCTAACGTTCATCTTGTTGTGCCTTGTGGCATCGTTGCTACTACGAAAGTTTTTTTTTTTTGAGATAAGGTTGTGGAAATTTCGTATAAATGAAGTTGGTGAATCGACATTTAGTCGATAGCTAGTTGTTTTTCTTTATAAAATTACATTTATCGATTGTCAGTCTGTCTGTATCCGATAATGCCTTAACTGTCGCGTTTTTTGTCACCGATCAAGCACAGTGAATTTGTGCCTCGTACTAATTATTATCGTTCATATCAGGTTCAGCGATTGTAGTACGCTTTGATTATTCACGACTGTACTTATCCACCTTCGTACCTGGTACCTACTACTACATACCTAAAGCATTATGCGTATTCATTCACATACTCGTACATAGTCGTATGTATACTGAGTTCCTTCTTACTAATCTATCCTGTGACATTCTTGTCGCAATATTGAGATTTTTCAAGACTGAAAATTCATCATTTTCGACGTTTGTGCTGCCTACGCAATTATAAAGTAAACGATCAGTATAGGTAGTACCTCCAGGTAATGAGTACCTGGTCCTGCTAATTGCAGAATTACGTGAGGGGAGGGGGCAGATTTGAGGTTGTACACAGAAGTGCTACGTACACTACGTAGATTGCTTGCTACACGTAACGTATGAATTACATACGTGTAAGTATATTTTAATGTAGGTACTCGTACTATGCACATTCATACGAAAGACCGGCAGCTCTTGCCGAGTGTCGTTGAATATTCAAGCAAATATTTGTACAACTTCATACGAGTATACGTATAATTATGGTGGAAATGTTTCATTGTTGACAATTTCGGTAGAAGTCGTTTGTTTATTATCGTCGTCACCGTTTGATTTTTGATGAATTGTACGTTTATGTGTACAAAGACAACTGTCCTACTCAACAAGCAACTCAGACGACGCCAACGCTTCCGTTGTTTTTATATTGAAAACATCTAAATTCAGATGCATACGATATTAATTTTGCATCGTTCATCATTATACGCACCCTTGTAGTTGTACCTGTAGACGTGGAATAAAGTGGTCAATTGGTCATAATTATGGTGTACCTTGTTTATACATACATAAAACGAATTTTTTTTCGTCTTTTCGGCTCCCACCTCCTAAAGCACTAGGGAACCTCTTGAGGTGTCCGCCTCCGATTTGAACGGGACCGCAATTTTTGGAAAGAGCATAGTCTAAAACCCACAAAACCAAATTTTCAGCTGCCCAAGTTCATTTTTCGATTTTTGGCGAATTTTTGAAAATCCAAAATTGACTATTTTGGTGATTTATGCTTTTTTTAAAAAAGTACGTACCTGATCAGTAAAAATGTTCAAAATAAGTCGTAAAGCTGATATTAACCCCCCAAATCCAAATTTAACCATTTCCAGCCATCCTGGAGCGTCCAGCGCGATTTTTCAATTTCTCCAGAATTTTGAATTTGCTCCAGAAGGCGTGGATATGAAGTTGGACAGCTAAAAATCGAGTTGTGTGTTATACTCAATCTGTTTAACAAGTTTATCCACATTTGAGTCGGGTTCGGAAGGGACACCTCAAAAGTGGTTTTTTGACCAGTTTTTTTCAAATAAAAAATCAAAAAAATCAAAAATTTCCCGTTTGTGAGAATATTTTTGAAATTTGCGTGAATCGCAGTATTTTGTCATGAACTAACCTCACGAAGGCGAATTTCGCCATTTCCAGCCATTCTGGAGCCTCCAGCGCGATTTTTCAGTTTCTTCAGAATTTTCAATTTGCTCCAGAAGGCGTGAATATGAAGTTGGCCAGCTAAAAATCGAGTTGTGTGTTATACTCGACCTTTTTAACGAATTTATCCACATTTGAGCCGATTCTGGAGCGGACACCTCAAGAGTGGTTTTTGACCAGCTTTTTTTCGAAATAAAAATATCCAAAAATCAAAAATTTCTCGTTTGTGAGAAAATGTTTGAAATTTGCGCGAATCGTTGTATTTCGTTATTATTTAACCACACGAGAGCAAATTTCGCAATTACCAGCCTTTCTTGGGCCTCCCTTAAATTTTTGGATATTTTTATTATGAATAAAAGCTGGTCAAAAACCCACTCTTGAGGTGTCCCCTCCAGAATGGGCTCAAATGTGGATAAATTCGTTAAACAGGTCGAGTATAACACACAACTCGATTTTTAGCTGGCCAACTTCATATTCACGCCTTCTAGAGCAAATTGAAAATTCTGGAGAAATTGAAAAATCGCGCTGGAGGCTCCAGAATGGCTGGAAATGGCGAAATTTGGATTTGGGGGGTTAATATCGGTTTTAGGACTTATTTTGAACATTTTTACTGATCAAGTACGTACTTTTTAAAAAAAAAGCATAAATCACCAAAATAGTCAATTTTGGATTTTTAAAAATTCGCTAAAAATCGAAAAATGAACTTGGGCAGCTGAAAATTTGGTTTTGGGGGTTTTAGACTATGCTCTTTCCAAAAATCGCGGTCCCGTTCAAATCGGAGGCGGACACCTCAAGAGGTTCCCTTGTTAGTTCAGTTGAGAAAATCGCGCCATGAAATTGTCAGCCTCCTCGGTGATAAATAAGTAGTGCCGGTAAACCCCCCCCCCTTTAAATTTACAAAACATTTTTTAAATCAAATACGTACGTCGTACATATTAGACAAAAGGTTTGAAAAAAAATCGGTTTAAAAACCTGTAACTGAATTGAAAGTAACTATGAAAGCAATGATTGAAAATTCTGAAAAAAATTCAAAAAAATCCTTTTCATGTAGAACAACATATCAAAACACTGTTACGATGTTTTTTGATATTTTCGAGAAAATAATTTTTAACGAGTGCGAGTAAATACAAAATTGCTGTAGAAAAATTCAAAAAAATATTTTTCCATAAATGTCGAAATGATTCATTATTTTTTGATAGAAAAGAACCAATCTTATTTTTTTATTGCCAAATAACGAGAAAAAAAGTCATCAAAAAAAGCGTGTTTTAAACGAAATGTTGGTACATATAATAATTACACTTGAAAATCCAAATTACTACGCCATCGCCATATTGCCTGGAAATGTTTGAAAAATTTATAAAAAAAAATAATTTTCACTGACCCTCTCTTTAAATATTCGAATAAAATAATCGCTTGCGGAAAATTAAAATTTCATCAAACGTTTCTCATGATTTGCTAGTCGATTGGCATTGGTGTGATTTGAAAGTACATACAACGTACGTGTGTTCAATTTTCGTGTCAAACTCGATGGGTAGTTTTCTGATCGAAAAAAAGACGGCGAATTTGTACAAAGTTGGCTCGACGTAAATTTATGCAGGAAATGTAAATACGTTGTTGTAATCTTACGTATAATCTATCACGTGCTAGCCGAACACGATTTCGTTTAATTGAAATCGTAAATTAATCGTTTAATCGTTCGAGGAAAACGAGTCAAAATCAAAATAATCGTGGAAGGGAGAAGAGGAATAGATCGCATTCACCTCTCATCGTGCTTCATTTTCAGAAGTTATCATCGGTATCTTGTCTGTTGATGTTTACGTGTGCATTTATTTGGCAATTGGCATCGTAATTAAGATCGAGACGATAGTGAAATATTGTACGTACCTCTACCTACCTAGCTGTAGCTTGTAGCTAGTACATAGCTACCGCTACGTAGCCGAAATTAAAATACTAACTTGAACACACACACTTATACGTAATATGTACTAAATAATAATGTATGTCTATGTATGTTACATGAACATGTACGTATACGAGTATGTATGTGTATGTGTACGAGTATTGTGCATAGACCCTGTTGTGTTTACGTACCTATATAATACACTTACTATATCGCTGTTAAATAGTCCGGATCGTAGTCGTAAATACGAATACGTAGGTATTTGTATTTTAAATGGTTGTCGTATTTGCTAGATTATGACGCGGTTATTATCATAATTGATGAATTTTATAATACGCAGAAAAAAAAATTTAATCGAAAAAAAAAAGAAAAATAGTTAGCGGAATAGAATATTTTCAATGCCACAGCTACTCGTAGATGCAATGTATCTAATGAAATTGCTACAGCTACAGTATCAAACTTTCTATGCTGATCACGATTACCTTAAGTATATCCAGTATCCACTCATTGTCAGAAAAATTTAACCCTCTGTTTTGTTTATAAAATATATGACACGAATTCACTTAATTCTATTAGTTAGGTAGGTAGGTACCTATTCGGTTTCATTTTTCTCTGGGAAGAATGAGAATAGATAATATAGATGTAACTTGATAATTTATTCAATATTTTGGACTGGGCAATTTCGGGGCATTGATAATAAAAAAAAAGAGAGAGAGTGAGACGAGAGGAAAGTTTTCAAAACCGTTGCTCGTGTTTATATAAATAAACTGTTCAATTTATGTACCACCAATTAGGTATACGTCATAGAAAAGGTGGAACAAGAGAAGAGTTATTCGAAGAAATGAAGGCACCACGCGTGTACTTGAGTTATTTACGATTAATGTATGGCTTTTTTTTGCCACGGCTTATCATTTTGCGAAAAAATGCATGTGTATTGTGTACATTATACGTCACACGTGTATTATGTGTTCTATTCATATTACTTCGATGTATAATACGAGTATGCTTTGTGAAAAAAATGGCTCATGTGAAAAAATTTTTTTTTGGTTTTTGCTCCCATTCCCCCCAAAGTTGATAGTTTTTATGGAGAAAATTATAATATTCAACCGACTTGTCATCGAGTCGTGTCGGAAAGACCTCCCCCCCCCCGCTCTCCTCACCATCAGTTCTCAGACAATTCGAGAAATCGTGAAAAAACTACTCATTTTTCTTTTTTTATATTTTAATTCTTGAAATTGATCTATTTCTATCAGAATGGCATTGTTCATTGAAAAAAACTCGAGCCACTTCAATTTTCTAATCCTCAATGAGAGAAAGTGGAACTTGACCGCCCACGAATTTCTAAGGGCCATATTCATAGACGTTACTTAGGGATCACTTGGCTAAGTGGTGAATTTTGAAGCAATTTTTCCAGGCGTGATCGAATTTTCGAAATTTTGTTTTTGAATAAATTGAGAGATTGGACTCCGAAGTGTTGATTTATCATTTTAAAAATATAAAATTTTTATTCGTTCGTGAGAAAAATTGAATCAAAATTCACCACTTAGCCAAGTGTCCCTTAAGTAACGTCTATGAATTCGGCCCTAAAAATAAATAGTCGTATCGGATCTTTCTTTATTCTTTTTTTTTTTTTTTTTTGAAAAATGTTTTTAAAATTTGTAGTCTACTGGCTGGCAAAAAGTGCTCTAGAAGTCGAATTTGAGTCGATCCCATATCAATATTATGTGAATAGCTTATTTTTGACGCATTGTCATTGCGCTGACGGTTTTCTCCCATAATGCAATTACATGAGTTATTGTGGAGTCTAATTCAGCGCTAAAGTAACGTCTCGAGTTCGAATTTAGATTTTGCTATTGCGTAATATCTGCATCGAATTCGGACTACATTTCCTTTTATTTATAGTACATATTCGTGATTTTAGAAGTTGTTTTATGTTCTGAAAATTTGGTCGAATAAAGTAATTAAAAAGTAGTGATTTTTTTCAAGAAAAAAAAATCCGTTAGATACCGTGAATATAATTTGAATCACGAAGAACTGCTCGAAAACAGTGATTCGACCCATTTTCAAGAATCAACGATTCATTATTCATAAGTGCGAATGAAGGAGCATTGATTCACCAGTTTGACCTGGCGATGCTCTAAACAGGGGAAGAAAAGCTTGCTGAAAGCCGAAAGTCGGGCAGATTTTTCTACTAAGCTAAAAGCTAAAAGTTCGCAAGTTTTATTTTTTCCAAGCCGAAAGTTAGCCAAAATTTTCATTGGGAGGGAGGGGGGGCTCTTCAAAGGCTTGTTATATTCCTCAAGATTGAACTCAATAAAATTTGAGAGTTTAAGTTTAAAAATTTAATTTGATAAATTTTAGATAAGTACCCTATAAATTTACAAAATTTTGGATAAAAATAATAAAAGATCTAATTAAATAAAAATCTAAATTTACTGTTGAATTTGGAAAATGTTTAAATCCTTATTCACACAAGTAAAAAAATGAGGGCTGTTGGACACAAAATGTAAATGTATCGTTTCATGTTGGTTGAGCTCTTTGAACCAAATTGTTTCGTTATCCTGCTTTGTTTCATTCTATAAAAGTGGTATCATTTTGTTTCTTGCGATTTTGTGTCATTTTGTTTCGTTTCCTTCCAGCCAAAAAAGTGAGAAAAGCGGACATTTTTAGTAGTAAATCGTTACCTTACTTAATGCCAAATCCGAGTATGTCCATCCAAAAAAAAAATTGTCGTTTTGCGTCACTGATAAGCAGGGCTCGGATTTTTATGCTAGAGCATATTTTTTGTATGCATAGAGGATAGGGAATTTTTCAATTATCTCCACGATTCATGAAATTTCAAGTAAAATGAGCCTAATTCGTTAGAGCATATTTTGGCATAATTATTTCTCCATAAAAGCATATAAAAGCATATTTTGGCATTTTTTAGGGAATATTTTGCGTTTTTGGAGCATATTTTACATTTTTAGCGATTTTTAGGGAATATTTTGCTCAATTTCAAATTTTTGCATAAAATTAGTATTAGGCTATTTTTCATTTTTTCCCCTCAAAATTTGTGAAACTGGCAATAGCTCTCTTGTACCTTCTTATTTTTTTTTTGTTCATTTCATTTGTTTTTTATTCCTTTAATAATGGAATCAGAATTACCTTTTTGTGATTTTAAAATGCTCTGTTTTGCATTCATGATCGTGAATTCTTGGTATCACACAACAAGATTAGAAAAATTGTACAGGAATTGATTTTTCCTGTAAAACAATTCCCATATCGTTAGGGAATATTTTTACTTTTTAGAGCATATTTTGGCCTTTTTTAGGGAATATTTAAGCGCATATTTTGGGTTTTTTAGGGAAAGAATATCCGAGCCCTGCTGATAAGACTCTGGGAAGCCCTGAATTGAAAAATTTGTATCTCGAGTACAGTTGAAATGCTCCACCAAAGATGCACGAAGCTGACCAATGTTCAATCAGAACTCAACGAACCCTTCCGAGCATATCCGAACCTTATCAGTGATGCGTAAAATCATACTTTTTTTGTATGGGCATACTCGGATTTGGCATTAAGGTAACGCAATGCAGAAGAAAACCCGCCTAAAGGCTCTAAATGGATAAAATTTGAGTGAATTTGACAAAATTTGGTCAAAATTTACAAAAAAAAAACTTGCCATGAAAATCCAAAAATTGAAGAAACAGAACTGATTCGTTTTGTTATAATGTTGTGTTTCGTGTAATTTTTTTGATTCGTTTCGTTTCGTGTCCAGAGGAGAAAATTACCATTTTGTTTTGTGTCTTTCATTTTGTTATGTTTCATATTAACAGCCCTGAAAAAAAAAATGAAATTAAGGTTTAGGTGAAGTAAGGAAAAACTTATTAAACTAAATTTTAAATAAATACATAAAACTCCAAAAATAAGACTTACCAATGTTAAATAAATTGAACTACAGTAAGTCCCGCTTATTAGAATCGCGGATAATAGAATAATTCGGTTAATGGAATGGAATGTGCTGGGACAGAACATTTGTATCTTCTTACATGCAAATTTTTCCGTTTATTGGAATAAAAAGAACATTTCATTTGGTTAATAGAATTGAAAAATCTTCATAAATGGGAAAAAACCATGAATTTTGGCAAAATTGAACAAAAATTACATGAAAACATGTGAAAATGACATAAAAATGTGAATATAAATATTTTAAATTGGTGATAATTGGTATAATATGATGGAATTTTTTTTAAATTTTATAAAAATCGTACAAAAAAGTGCTCAAAACATATTAAAAGGCTAAACATAACTAAAAAAACTGAAAAAGTATTAGAACTTCAAAATACATCAAAAAGTGATGAAATCTCAACATAATTTGGAATTTTGCATTTTTATCCTTCCGCTTTATAGAATACTCCAGTTTATAGAATCAAACATACCTGGTTCCAAATCGATTCTAATAAGCGGGACTTACTGTAGTAAAATTAGACAGGAAATGTCTGGTGCCCTAAATGGATTCGCAAATCAAAAATCGGAATTCTTGAATGGTCTTGTGAAAAATTATAAAATGCATGATAAAAAACATTTGTTGACTCTAGAGTAAAAATAATTGACCAATAAATTGATTTGCGAATAAATTCAATAAATCTCCAAAAAAATGATGCTTGAAAATTAGTGAACAAAATAAATAAAAACTGTGAACTTGAAAATTTGATAAGTAAGAACTTAAAAATTCAGTAGTTGAGAAACAAACCATTAAACAGAACTCGAAGTATCTATTTTGGCAGTCTGAAAACAATTGAGGATTTGTAAACTCACCCTATGTAATTGTATTGTATTTATAATAAAATTTGGTTTATTTTGAGAGGGAGGGCTTCAAATTGGGCAAATTTTTAAGACAATTTGATTTAAATTTATTTTGGGAAAGAATCAAAATGCGAGTGACATTTACAACATTGTAAAATTGCAATTTGGAGGGTGTGTGCGCGCAACAAATGAAAAATCATTACAATTCTGAATAATTAGTAAGTGATAAAAAAGTTGTAAATGTCATGTCAATGTTTTGAATGTACTTGTAATTAATTTTAAAGGGGTTTAAAAAGTACTTAGAGCTCATTAGCTCTTGTACAAAAGTCTCATCATTTTATTATGAGAAATATTAACATTATTCAAATTTCAGTTTTTTATCATATTGAAAATGGTCGCGAGCGCGAGGCTTAAATGTGAGCCCAGAGCCATAAAGGTTTCAAATTTGACTTTTATGAGCTCTGAATTATCGTGTGAATTAGGGGTGGCTGTGGGAATCGAAGAGCCCACAGCTATAAATTTTTACTGTTCATTAATTGACTCGAGAATCGTGGGTAAGTGTTTGAGTTTAAATTTACAACGCTTAATGAGTTTTGAAAGCATGAGTAAATATTTTGATTTAGAGTTCTAATTGAATTAGGGGATGAATAAATTGAACCGATTAGTGAGCGATTAAAGTTAGTGGATGAAACTGCTGAAATCTAGCCAGAATATTACAGGCTTTTTTGTAAATTTGAATTCTCTGAATTCAGAAGCAACGAGAAAAGAAAGAGAAATTAATCGTAAATAATGAATGCTCTCCAATATCACTAGTTTTATTAATTATTAATATTATGAATTCAATTTAATCTAGCAGTCCCTCTGATACAGAAATTCCACAAAGCTCAAAGCCAAATGCCGAAGTTTTATTTCAAGGTTTGTTCATCCCTGCTCTAAACTCAACTGATACCATGGATTGGATTAAAATCCAAGTTCGCGTTACAGTTTGAATATTGATAAGCCGAATTTATTAATTTTTTGGCGTTTTGCGTTTCATAAAACTTCAAACACGAATATTATGGTGTTTTAAAACTTGAGAAAGTGAATTAGGTACTGTGTATTTCAAAAATATGCAAAGTCTCGATAATAATTCATTCGTCTTTTACATTAAAATTCGCGAATAGCTTTGATCGTCGGTAAATGGCGTGGCGCTGCCGCTTGTTGCGAGGGAGCCCAAAATGCTGAGGCAATTGCACTTGAAGCAGTGGTTGGCTATAAGTGTAGGTACATAGTACGACATGTTAGGTAACAGTTTAAGGCAAAATCGCAGCGCACCGAGTACCTAGTTCGATCGAATTAGTCGAGCCAAATTTTTGTTAGCCTTAGTAACTCGACTTTGGTGTCATTTTTCATTGCTTTAATAACGCGATGACTTTCACGAACAAAGCAAAGCTTTTGAATATCGCGCCGCCCATGCTCGCTCCTCGTCAAGGTTAGAGGAAATTTTTTAAATCGCCGAATCATCGCGTAAGAATATTGCCTGTATTCTACATAGGTATAAGTGTTTTTCATTTTCACCTACGTGTATAAAGTAGGTAGGTACCTACCTATGTTTGTTAGTGTTCTTTTTACGAGTACAATATTTTCCTATCTACGAGTACCTACATCATTACTGTCCGAAATCGAAACACTTATTGAATCGTAATGGGAGGTCTTCTGGTCTGGTGTCCAGCCTATTGGCATACTTTTACTTTGATTTGAGCTTTTCTGTGGAAAAAATTGAAAAAAATTCAACCCTTTTCTCTGTCCTCCATTCGATGTGTAGTTAATATCTGGAGCGATCTGGAAAAATGCGAAAAAAGTT
The DNA here is from genome assembly GCF_950023065.1 of Planococcus citri. Taxonomy (NCBI): domain Eukaryota; kingdom Metazoa; phylum Arthropoda; class Insecta; order Hemiptera; family Pseudococcidae; genus Planococcus; species Planococcus citri. The sequence continues at coordinate 81,972,892 of NC_088679.1, read as the reverse complement.
GTCGGAAAAATCGCGAAAAGTCTGCCATAATTAAAGACATTTCTCCAAAAGGAGGCCTTTGAACTTGAGCTACATCCTCGTGTGTGGCATTGGTAGTAGCGTGTCCATGTACGTTGTGTGGGCGTATAGTTAGCAAGCTTTTCATGTACCTCTACCTATATTAGGCTATTATTGTCACTTGATAATGCTGGTTTACAGAACACATGCGAATACCTTTGCCTAGCTCGAATGGCAAATGCTCGCTTCTTCGTCAAGGTCGATCGAAATTTAAAAATGATTTACGTCGATGGCGGTTTCTTTCTTTCATTATTCCCCCTTATACGATAACATTAATCGTGTAAATGTCGAAACGTCGAATTATCGTCAATTTTTTTAATACCTAACGTATGTTTTTCGAGCGTCCCGTCCGTTGCTCGCCTCGTCTCCTCTTCTCCGTTCTCACCTGCTGTTTACCAAAGTACTATAACGAATGCGTATCGAAAAAAAGCTATTTTTCGCGAATGAATTAGTGTTGTGCAAATAGGTATTGGTATTCGATAATTCGAATATTTCATTCGTATTTATTTGAACACTCTTTCATTCGAATGATAAAAGATCAACGGTCGAATGTGTTTGTATTAATTTTGTTTTGTATTTTGTTTTTTTCTTGGAACACGTGACTTTAGATGCAATGATGTTATTCGAGTAAATTTTGTTTTCACACAGGAACTGTTCGACCCCACAATCGTTGATTTTGATTATTTTTTATATAATAGGAAGAGTGGGGGGGGGGGGACTCGTAGGGTTTCTCAGAAAGAAATTTTAGCTGTCCAATCGAAGAATTCGGAACCCTCGCAACAGCTGATATTGGATTTTCCGAAATATTAAATAGACCAAAAATTGCACACGTTATCGAAGTTGTTGGATTTCATGAGAATATAATTTTCAATATTTTGATCTTCCCTTCAGTCTGAAGTTGAGTCGTGTCGGGAGCTTTTCAGTTCCCTCCTACTCGGAATTCCGAAGAAAAAAATCAATTCGTCTAATACATTTTTCATTTTTGTGTCAAAATTCTTCTATAAATACTTGAAAATTTGTTTTTAAAGAAAAAAAAACACTATCGGTCACCGAAGCTAGGTTGGTTCGCTTTGAGCTTATACAGTATACTCGTATCTACTCCACTTCCAGAAGTAATCGTTGTTTCAAGTAGAATTTCAGACAGCAGTGTATTTTCGTATTCGTTCACGTTTCGTGTCACGTTATTCGATATAACTTGAATTATTGTTTCAAAAGTAAAACGAATCGATTACTAAATTTTGTATATTTTTGTACGTTTTACAGGTCGTCAGAGAAAATGGTTCACCGTCGAGGATGCTCTGAAACATTTGCGTTTGCATAAACCCGTACAGTTAACGTACTTGGAAACGCTGTTAACGTGTAATCGGAGACTAAACAAAGTTTCATGACATAAACGCCATTCTATCTGAATAATAATCATCATTGAAAAAAATTAAACAAATTTCCATTATTAATTAGATTATCATTTTTTCTCTCATATTTTGTTTTCTTTTTCGTATTACTTTTTCTTCTTTTTTTATTTAAATTTCGTATACGTTTAAGATTGCTTTTCGGTATTATTTACGTAATTTTTTTATACGACGCGAATTTTTCATTGTACGAAAATTTAGGGAGAGAAAACGTGAAAAAAAACTATAAAAATTACGTATATTTATCTTTAAGTTTTTTCTGTTACTGATTTTAATTTTTTATGTATTATTTTTAAATCACGTTGATGTACCTTACGCATTTTTTTCCGTTCATTTATTTTCACCGGAGTTATTGAATCGCGACTTAATGATGCATGTAGGAAATTCGAGTTAAATGGAGTTTTTTGTTTTTTGTTTTTCACATGAATTACGTTCACGTGCGTTGTAGTACATAGTATGTTTTTGAAGCTTCTCCGGTTTACGAAGAATATCTTTTCGTCCAACTCAACTACAATAATAAAATATGTATCACGTTCGTTTTAAATACGCGAACGTGACTGTACCTTATTGCGCTGGTACCAAATATAGGTAGAGGTACCTTGACCAAAGTATTTAGATAGGTATGTATTTTGCTTCAAACGATTTTACCATGATTTATGATGAGAGAAGAAGAAAAAAAAGACCGATGACGAACGAAATGATATTCTTCGTAATACGTATCGTATAAAATTTTTCGTATTACATATTTCCCTGATTTCGAGACTATAATTTTCGAGTATTATTAATTATATAAGATTTAAAATCGAGTAATTATTTGGCATACCACAATAGCCTACGTCCCTAATTAGTACTTGTATGGTTCATTGTTGTAACCTGCAGACATATTTATACGAGATCTTGAAGATGGATTTTTTTTTTTTTTAAATATTGTATCAAATTAACAACAGCGCTGTTTACATACATATTACGAGTATAATTCGGTATTTCTGTTGACAGTTCCATTTTATAATATTTAATGTTGTGAAATGTCGATTTTGTGATAGTAGCCATTTTTTTTTCTTTCTTCGTTTTCAAAAGACGAGCGATCGTATTTTTAATTTAAATGTATTACGATAACGATTGAAATTTATCATTATTTATTTATTTATTTTTTTAAAAAAAAGTAACGGGTACTTGGCACGATTTTCATTTCGCTAGGTAACTTCATACTGCAGCGGCGTTTGTGATTTTAATTTTACATATTACGATAATTTTTTGTTATTGCCGGTCTGAAAAATAAGCGTTGGAATGCGAACGACCTGCCGAATCGATTTAATTACTTTGTTTTATACTACAAGTACGAGAAGTGCAGTCAAGTTGGTTTTAGAAACAAGGCGTTTTTTTCTGCGGTAGTCAAATCGATAGCGAGTCGTGTTTTAGTTATTGTTTATTATCAAATGACTCCGATGTAGTCGACCAATAATGAGCTTTTATTATAAATGGGTATGATTAAATTATTTTTATATCTCATCGATGTGTATTCATTTTTTCTCATTCTATGTAGTTCGAAATAGGATGTTCGTGTAAGAAAATGCACGTCTGTATTATTGATTGTGAAAGTTATTCAATGGACATATTTTTAATTGATGAGAAATGCCTCTGCGAAAACTCAACTTGGACAACTCGAAAAAATATCCGACAAAATTTCGATAGGATGTTTAAAATGTTGTTCTTTCAGATGTCCTCTCGAATCGTTCGTACAAAGGGCAATACTGGCAATAGATTCGGAGGATTCGGATCCCGAAAACCTGACAAAAAATACCACCAATCTCTACCAAACACTCGATAAATGCCACTTGAATTATGATAACTTCCTCCAATAAGAAATTGAAAAAAATGATAATTCCTTTCAAAGTTGTCCTTTTCATAAGCAATTTGTAAAAATAATTGAAATGCCAATTTTCATTTTTTTAAAATCATTCCTGCAAAAACCACAAAATGCAACACAAGCTTCTTCAGAATACAGAAATCGCCGATTTCTGATAAGCTAGCCGTCAACTGAACCGGAAACTAGATTTTCAATTTAGTAACTTGGAACTTTGATTTTGAAGTTTGAACTTTGAACTCTATATCGAAAATATTGATATTTAAAAAACTTTGCATTTTGGGGTCGAATGTCGAATTGATGCGGGAAATGGTTTCCTCGTGTCCAAAAACCTCACTTATGACCCTTCGTAGTTCGTAGTTCGTACCCCTAAAAGTTCGCCCTAAAGGCTAAAGCTCCTAAAAATTGCAACGACATGACTGTGGCAGTGTGGCGCTATCTGTAATGTCAAAAGTGAACTAACTGTTTAAGAAGAGAACAAATTTTGAAAAAAATGATGCAGCGCTTCAGAAGGCGAGAACAGGAACTTCTTTTGTTATCCTCATTTGTATGCGGAAAAATTAGTTGAAAATACTTTTTTCTGCATCCAAATCAGAATAACAAAAGAACTTCGCGTTTTCACTACCCGAAGCGCTGCTCCATAAATTTTGAAATTTTGTTGACAGTTCGTTTCACCTTTCATACTATAGATAGCGCTGCTATCGCGTTTTAAAAATAGATTAAAATTCTTGAATTAATTAAACACTATTATAATTTACAAGGGGTTAATTAATCACTAATTAAGCAGTATGATTCCGAATATGTCATCCTTTTCACTGCATACCTACTGGGCTGCATTTTAAACTTTGAACTTTATAAAAAAACTTGGCAGTTTTTGGCCTTTGAGGTCGAATTGACACCGGAAATGAAGAAATGGCAATGCCCCTGCTGCACCATTTACAAAGATTTCGATTTTACAGAAATTATTCTCACTACTTTGAATTCCTTTTTATTTTTTAAACAGCATATCGCAAATTTTGGACGCGATTCATGATAATATTTCAGCCACATGAACGTTTCATCAGTCAATTCGCTGATTTTTTACATAAGTAGATTCGAAAAATTCGAATAACTCAGCATTTCTAGCAAAATACCATTTATTAATTCATTACACAAACAATACTGAAAATTTTCAACTAATCTTAAATAATTACACAGATTCATCGACCATCACATTATACGGCACATTATTACATACAAAATCACATCACGTTCATCAAACACACACAAAAAAAGACAAAACTGAAGAGATGAAGTGAACGTTGAAGAAAAATACTCACGAGAAAAAAGAAGTGCGATCTAGGAAGAACAATAAAACGAGTACAAAATATATGCCCGCAAAATAATAGTTTTAAAATTGAAACGTAAAATTCACTGTTTTTTATTCAGGTAACTAAAGTTTCAGTTGCATTCCAATGGAGATCTTAAATTCAAATATTATGTTTTAAAAAAAAGTTGCGTATTCTCTGCGTACCTACTTAACAAAACTGACGATATAAACATTTTCGAAGACGTGCACAATAATTTGCGTGCAAGTTGAAGGATTCAAAACGATTCCGGTTCAGTTCCAAAATACCTATCGCCGAAGTTACCGATACCTGGCAGTACGTAGAATTTCTCGTTTACTTCCGGATCTACAGCTGTTGTAACTATTCTGACTTGCGGGAACGCGTACGCAATAGTGTGAACGCCTGTTGAAATGTCATTAAATTAATAATATCGATGAAGATTTACGTAACGGTGAAGGAAGAGTTTCACTTACCAGATTCAGCCATTAAAAGAGACACTATCAGAATATTCTCCTCAGGAACATCGTGATCGAGCAAAACGCGAATGGCCATCATAGCAGCGGCACCGGTTGCAACAGTCGCATCCATCAGGATCACCTTGTAGTCTTTTATATCCTTAGGTAGTCGTAGATAGTAAAGCTGAAATCAATAGTAGTCGGATAGATTGTTTTCATAGTGATAAGACCATCAGCGGTTTTAATTTTTACCTCCGGTTCGCCGGTAACTCGATTCGTTTGGATTAATATCTTTCCGATACGAGTATCTTTACACACATCACAGAATGCTTGTTCCATCGTTTCACCGGCTCGTAATATGGATACACCGCAGATCTTATCCGCCGTACAGCTCTTGCCTCGGTACGGTACACCTTGCGGAGTGTCAATCGTTACATCCTAAACCCAAATTTATCGAAATTAAAATAATGTTCATTACCGACCCAATTCGTGGTTGGTGTGAATTCCTCTTACTTTGAACGGTAGCAATGATAGCGCGTATTCGATAACCAGTCTCATCAAACGTTGAGAATAAAATACGAATTCATCACGAGCCGTATCCTTATTCCTAATGAAAGTATGCAAACCTTTGATTTGAGGTGTCACAGTTAATATGTACAATGAACCGGGTAACGGTTGACCTTTATTTAGCATTGCCAACGATTCACGAAGTGCGAATCCGCGCTGGAATAGAATATAAAACCTGCGTCAGCATTAACTTGGTTATATGAATAGTACATATTTGAACTAAATAAAGGCTATACGTTGAATTTTCACCCGAAAAAACAAATACTGTTCATAACGAGACCTATACATCGTTACTAAACTCATTTCAATTGAACTTTACGTAATGACTTTTTTCTCAAACGACTTCTTCCTATTCAGACATATCACCTGTTGCAATAGTGAGTGCACATGTTGAACAATCAACTGAATAGCTACGGTATTTTCGCCACCTCTAGGCACAATGATGTCGGCGTATGCCATGCCCGGAGCAATATAATGTAAAAATGCCGGTCTCACGAACCGAACGTATTGTTTAAGAACGCCATTGACGTCTCTTCCACGTTGGATAATATCGCGTTTCATACGTCTGGCCAACCGTACATCCGCATCCGTGTCGACAAATATCTTCATGTCCAGCATCTTGACAAAAAATTGATCGGAATTACACAAAATTCGTTTCAAGAAACAACCAATCAAAAATTATAAGAGGATTAGTATGTACATTTTTCGTATGTATGTATGTACTTCATCGTAGGGTAATTATTTTAAATTCAATAATTGAAAAAAACGTACTTTACTATTTTAAACATCATTTTGGTGCTGATTATGGTTTTAGTACCTCAGCGATGCGATAACCTTTCCCTATTTATCAAGCGCGTACATGCATCATCGTGTACGTATCTACAATTTTCAATGAGATTTTCCATGGGGACGATTTTCGTGCAGATCGAACAATACATCAAAGGCCCAGAATAATTACTGACTCAACGAAACTATCTAAATCACGATCTCGTTTCAGAGGTTACTTGCGACAATTAGAATATAAAATTAAATCTCACCTTCACCACTTCTGGATTATGAAAAGCTAAAATTCCTTCAAATACGACAACGTTAGCGCCGTACATTGTTTTCTGTAACAATCGAAATAACTTCGTTAGATTGTGGATTATTACATAACGTTTTATTTATCAACAATATCTAATAGAGTAGAAAAACATTCTCAATACCTATTAGTCCGGCATATGACAATAGGAGTAATTGCACCCCCCCCCCCATCGATCCACCGGGACAACTTTTTTCTTAAAGGGGACATCCTAAGGAACATTTTAAAGCAAACTTGCCCAAACAAAAGTTGGCCTCACTTACAAAATGGCGGTCATTTTGATTGACAGGTCAGCCGAAATCGTAGATTTGACGTTTCAACATAGGACTTGCACGAAATTTTTTAAACCTTACAAAGGTAGATCGAAAGATCATGCAAAAATTCATCACTTGTCAAAATTTCAAGTGCTAAAGTGCGTTTTTCGATTTTTGGTGAATTTTTGAAAATCCAATTTAGGCCAAAAATGAGGGAAAAAATCAAAATTTTACCAAATTGACCAAGAAAGCTGAAATTTGGGATATACCCTATTTTCCGACATGCCAAATCGATGGGAAATGATTTCAACCCGTTTTGAGCAGTTCTGGAGCCTCCAGCAGATTTTTGAAACTCGAAATTCTCACAAAATTCCATCAAATTGGAGTTGTAAAGCTGAAATTTATTCTAAAAACTAGTTTCAATACGCTACGAAGTACTGCAGGTGAATTTCAAGTCGTTTTTGAGCCTCTAGGGACTTTTTGAAAATGCTTGAAGCCTCCAGCAGATCTTCTGAACTTGGTGGGTTGAATGGTTGAGTTGAGGTTTTATACTTGGATCTTTAGTACGTTGCCAGTAGCGACGAAGTCTGTTCTTTTCCAGGATCATGCGATGGATGCTAAAGGGAATATGCGTGTTATATTTGATCCCTTTGAGTGTTTGAAACTTTAAATTTTCACAAAATTTCATCAAATTGAGATGGAAAGCTGAAATTTACTCTACACTCCTATTTTTAACACCGTCTGAAGACGACTTCAGGTGGGTTCAAGTCATTTTAGAGCCTCCAGCGACTTTTTTGAAAATTACTGGAGCCTCCAGTAGATTTTTGAAACTTGAAATTTCCCCAAAATTTCATCAAACTGAGATGGAGAGTCGAAATTCACTCTGCAAACTAATTTCAATACGCTACGAAGTTGACTGCTGGTGGATTTCAAGTCGTTTTGAAGCCTCCAGCGACTTTTTGAAAGGTTATATGGCGTTTTTTTTGGAAAATTGAAATTTCCTAAAACGTAGCTGGAAGCTTCAAAACCATTTGAAACCACCATGTAGTCTGCGAAGTAAATTTCAGCTTGCCAACTCCATTTGATAAATTAATGTTGCGGGAATTTCAAGTTTCAAAAATCTACTGGAGGCTTCAGTAATTTTCAAAAAAGTTGCTGGAGGCTCTAAAATGACTTTAACCCACCTAAAGTCGTCTTCAGAGGGTGTTAAAATAGGAATGTAGAATAACTTTCAGCTTTTCATCTCCATTTGATGAAATTTTGTAAAAATTTAAAGTTTCAAAAATCTGCTGGAGGCTTCAGGAATTTTCAAAAAGTCCCTAGAGGCTCAAAAACGACTTGAAATTCACCTGCAGTACTTCGTAGCGTATTGAAACTAGTTTTTAGAATAAATTTCAGCTTTACAACTCCAATTTGATGGAATTTTGTGAGAATTTCGAGTTTCAAAAATCTGCTGGAGGCTCCAGAACTGCTCAAAACGGGTTGAAATCATTTCCCATCGATTTTGGCATGTCGAAAATAGGGTATATCCCAAATTTCAGCTTTCTTGGTCAATTTGGTAAAATTTTGATTTTTTCCCTCATTTTTGGCCTAAATTGGATTTTCAAAAATTCACCAAAAATCGAAAAACGCACTTTAGCACTTGAAATTTTGACAAGTGATGAATTTTTGCATGATCTTTCGATCTACCTTTGTAAAGTTTGAAAAATTTCGTGCAAGTCCTATGTTGAAACGCAAAATCTGCGATTTCGGCTGACCTGTCAATCAAAATGGCCGCCATTTTGTAAGTAACGCCAACTTTTTTTTTGGCAAGTTTGCTTTAAAAATGCTCCTTAGGATGTCCCGGGGGGAGGGGGGGGGGGTGATGCCGGACTAATAGTAATATTCCGATTCTACTAAATGTATATTTTTCGACTCGCAAGTGTTTGTTAATGGAATAGGTTCAATTATTTTGAGATTAGAAAGTTCAAATTCTGTACTAGTTTCAAGAAACCGATAACCGAAATATTAATGAACTAGCGTACCTCTATCATTCTCTTCATAGTAAATTTACGAAAACAATCATTAAGTTGATCAGCGATATACACGCTAAAAGTAAGGTAACGCATGCAAATACTGTTATCGCGATTGTATTTGCATCAATGACCTTAACTAATCGATAAATTACCGCTGCATCGTATCGTACGAACAATACTGCTTATTATTTTTAATTGAAATAAAAATCAAACAAATTATTTGTTGCTTGCTGTAATTAAAAACAGCAGTCGCGCGGTAAGCGGGATCGTTATCCAATTTTATCGGAAACACTATTCTTTACAATGTTATCGTATCGGTTTCTAAAATATTTCAATTGAGTTTTGTTTAAAATGTTGTTTTTGATGTGCTTAGCGTTGAATTAGATTAGAATAACACGAATGACGAAACTATGTCAATGCAGGAAATACCGACGGTAATCACCGCAAAGCGCACAAATCACGCGACTGAGTTTATCTATCGTGGCGTTAAATCACGCGTACGTTTACGTTATGGATAAACTAATCGATGCGATTACAAAATACATTTTCGCGTATTTTAGTACTTATTCGAATGATACGTTAAAAAATAGATCTTACAGTTCTGGCTTCGCGTTTATGGGTGACGAAATTGTAAATGGGAACATCGACTTTTTTGCCTTCTCTCAAGCGTTGCAAAGTAGAAATTAATAAATCAAAATCGAAAGCATCGGGATGGTCGAAGTTGTACTCGCATCGTTTACATAATTTCAGCTCTTCTTCGCTCGTAATGTCCTGAAACAACCCGTTCAAGTGTTACATTCACTACATAAATGTTAAACCACAAGCGACGTTAGTAAGCTACCATTAGTACAGAGAAAATTAGAAACCAACTTTGTAAAAAGAATCTAAGCTTAACAAAGTCACCCAAGGCACATCTAATTCTTCGATGATTAGTCGAGCTACCGTAGTTTTCCCGGATGCACTGCCACCACAAATGCCTGAGAAATAAGGCAGAATGGGGCGTTAGTAAATTAAATGAGCGGAAATCGAATCTATAGATCGGTTAAATTTGAATAGCCGTTATCTATAGTCACCTATTACAAATGGCTCTACTTGTTGACCAGCGGTATTGTACCATGGTGGACGACCTGCCGTGTAAATAGTTCGTTTTTGCGATGTCAATACCGATTCGGAGACGGTTTTTTTAATGGACTGATTTGGTACCGCTATCTTTTGCCGACTGATTCCTCTAGAATCTGAAACGAAGGCACAGGCGTATTTTTACATATTCCGCTTGTAACGCAGGACGTAGGTAGCTTTGTTTTTTCATACTCACTGGATTTGGGCGTCTGTGGTCTAACAGAAAGATCAACTTCGTCGATACCATTTCTCTCCTCTGCATCTTCCTCTTCTTCTAAAATATCGTGATCGTTGAGGATAGCGTTTTCTCTATCATTACAATCACTGAATAAAACAATAAGACAAGAGTAGACATTTTTGGTATAGCGTGTTACAAAAAATTTTCAACATTTTACTCCAGTGATGAAAATATCGTTACCTTTCGGAACTGGCTGAGCTCGGTGGATCAATCAATTTGATTTTTGCTGCCATTAAAAATGAATTTATTTCGATTGATATTTCTTAGTAGATAGCACAATTATTCTAGATCACAGCATAATTCTGAGACGAAATCACGTAGTTTTTTAAGCTATAACAAAAAAAAAAAAACAGTAGTCCAGCAAGGATAATATTGACCACAAGTTCTATTTGTGATCGAAATCCGTTCAAAACTGTTCATTTGAGAAGGATTTGAAAAGTGAAATGTGAACATCAACATTGCAACGAAAATTTAAGTTAACATTACAAACAAAGATTCAGGATCCTTCTCAAATAAACAGTTTCGAACGGATTTCAACCACGAATAGCTTAAAATGATCGTAAAAGCTTCTATTTTTCAAAAATTAAACCTTTGTACCTCATTTTCGCTGCATTTTTGAAACGTGAGGTTTTTTAATCGGTCACCTTTTAGATAGAAATGGGAAAATTCTAGTAATTTTCAAAAATGAAGAGGAAGTGAGCAACGAGGGCCTGATTTTAATTTTTTAGACAGTATAAACCTTCGTGATCATTTTAAGATATATTCGATGATAATTTATTTAAATCTATGCGAAAACCAACATTCAAATGAAGTGCAAATATTGTAAACAAGTATTTTAAATCACTCGGAAATGAAGAGTTTTCAACGAATTTTAATCAAAAAATAGCTTAAAATAATCGTAAACGCCTCTAATTTTTGAAAATGAAGCTACTGTAGCTTATTTTCGCTTCGTTTTTGAAGTACGAGGTTTTCTAGTGATCTATTTCTGACACAAAAATGGTCCAAATTTAGTTGTACATTTTATATACAAGAATCAAATGAATAATTCTGAAACTTACGTTATTTTAAAGTTTAAAGTTTCTTCTTCAAATTGATAGTAGTTTTATTTCACAAAACGCAGCAGAAGGTTGGGGAATCGAATTCAAAATTTGAACTTTTATGGAAAAAAATATGGAAGAAATTATCTCTTATCAGTTTGAATTCGTTGAACAAAATTGTAAACAAACCGGAACCGGGGAAAAAGAACGTAATTTTCTCGGAACCGAAACCGAAACGAAAACCAGAAGAGTTTGACAAATCTGTGACGCGTGACGCCTGACGGTATCTCAGAAAACTAAACAAAATTTCCTTATTGTGTTTTCGTTTCCGTTTCGTTCCGATCCGTGCCGGACCGGATCTGAGTTCTTTTATTATGCGGTCTATAGACAGTAGAGGGAAGACTTCGCACTCAAAGCGGGACTAAATCAAAACCAGTCGCGTTTCGGACGCCAGGTTTTGAAGAATTTGTAGAGGGCGCCGCGCATGTAACTTCGCGATTCTATAGCGATGCTCTTGAATCTATGTAGTTCGTACATTTCTCGCGCTGTGAATAATAGAGAGCGCTCGCGCATGCAACTTCGCGATTACGAAAACCTTGCGCACGGAAAATGTACATTTTTATAACGATAGTGCGAAGTCTTCCCTCTACTGTCTATAATGCGGTCTGTGAGCAGATTTTAATTTTTTTTTCAAGTTGAAATTTTTTCAAACTTCGAAGTTTTTTTATTACCTTTAGTGCAATATGGCCGCCATTTCGCGGAGGTGGTGTCTTGCAATTATAATTAAAATAGTGTGATTGAAATGAATAAATATTCGCCGTGAAAGTGTCGAATGATTGTAAAACGATTGCGAGTACATTAATGATTATAAAACAGTGATGGGTGCTAAAGCTAGTACTGCTAATGGTGACGATGCAAGTGCTCGTGAAAGAAGTTTTTCCACTGGAAGTGCTTCAGACGTAGTAGCTAGCAGTGCATTTAATTTGTTGCATTCTCTGCCAAACCTTGGCTCAACCGATAGACAAAGAGCTAGATCGTTATCCAGTGTTCCAGACGGACATGAAAATGTCAACAGAACCGCTAATTCGAGTGAAGTTCAATGTGAAATCGAAACTATAGATACTGAAAGTAATTCCACTGATGATCGTTCACTCGATAGCCCTTTGGGAACTAATATTGGTCTAAGTCTTGGTCTTGGTCGAGTATATACCGCTCGATCTTTGCCTTCGCATATTTGGTCATTAAATGGTGAGTTGCATAATCGTCTTCATTCGTTTTTATTACATATTATTCGATTGATTACTCGAAAAATCGACGTTAAAAATACACCTCTCGGTACACACATTTCTCCGTTGAAGCGCAGTATTTGTTTTCGTTCGTTATCATTCATTGTAGTCATGTAAATAAGTCGTAGTGAAGTATGGCAAGTACCGAAATACCGCAATATGTAAAATAAAAGGGTTTATTTTCAAACGATGAATAAAAATATTCGTTTCGAGTTTTTCTTTTCTTGATGTTCGATTCGTTTCTTAACATTCGGTATGTTTCGTTTTAACCGTGTTTTTCTGTTTTGCAATGTGCAGGTATGATTAACGAATGTAGCATGAAACTATTTTATTGGCAATTATTTCTACACTACAGTTGAAGTGTGAGTGTTTTTTATTCGCGTACTAGTACGTTCTTGTGGGATGATAACAATGGAATAGACCATGTCTATCACATACCGAATATTACGTACAATTTTTTGAATTAGATCTTCCAAATTCATAATGCTCGTTTGTCCAACAAAAAAAAAATGCAGGATTTCCGCGAGTATTGAGAATTTTTCGTGTAGGAAGTATTTCGTATGCGAGTAGATGTGTTTGGATGTTTTTTATTTCGATAATGGGAATCTTCTGTAAATGTGATAAATATTTCAATCTCCGAGTTTTTGTTGTTATTATTAGTGTTGCTCAAAATGAAAATGAAAGTGGACGAAGGAAGTACGTTTTTTTTTACTCTGGAATGAACGAGACCTCTTTTTCGTATGGAATTTTCCAACTTTAGTTTCTTCCTTGATGTGATGGGTAATAGTTACTTACTGCTAGTTTTGAACAATGAATTGCGCTGTAAGCTTCGAATACTCGAGTAATTCGATGGCACCGTTCATTCAGGAAATAAAGACTTGCGAATAAAGCGAATAAATTACTCGGTTCCTGGGTCAGCTTGTATTTTACGTTTAATAGATGCATATTTTCTTTTCGCTCGATAGAATCTAAATACCGAAACGCTCGTAGGTAGGTACGTTGTTGTATTAAGCGAGTGTGTCCTGTTGTTCGTATATTTTGCCCATTTTTGATAAAATTTTGTCGATGAGATGAATAAAACTGAATGATAACTGAAGTATATCATCGTGCTCGTGTGTAGAATGTTAAATTCAAGTTTTTTAAACTCACACAGTGAGATGAACGTTCTCCGAATTTTCACGTGTCCAGTCACCCTGTATGTGATGATTTATACTTGTATTAGGGTAGGTATTAGGAGAGTATTTGAGGCGTAAAAACAATACGTGAATGTTTTAATTGAGGTTTATGTACGTAATTAATAACACCTTGAAATTTTTCTTTCCCTACGTAAAAAAAAAATGGGGAAAAAAAACGAAAACTAGTTTGGTTATGTGTATGTAATATATGTTTATCAAAATTATGCGTATGCTTGCTCGAAAATTGCTCGGAATATCGTGAAAATTATTTAAAATTCGTGAAAAAATTAATTAATATGAGAATCGTTGAAAATAATGCGAGCTTTAATGAAACACATCGTTATAATGTCACAAAATATTATTCAAACTACGAAGAAAACCGTTTGAATTTTTTCAAAAATTTTCAAATCTTATTTGAAAATTGATATAAAATAGTATCTGGATTTGTTTTAGCCGAACAATTTATTAATTTGTTATTTTGTTGGTTTACAGGTATAAAATGTCCAGTATGTTCGAAATTTGTGTTACCAGATGATGTAGAGTGCCATTTAGTAATGTGTTTAACTAAACCTAGACTGACTTATAATGGTGAGTAGTCGATGATGTAAATTATTTAAAAAAGTAACAGCACTAAGCAGTAATGTACATAGTAATGATGATGTTTCGGAATTTTTCGCATCTTTTTTAACCGGACTTGAATCAGCCAATTTTTGTAACCGAAGATGTAGTATCAAGTTAATCGATCAGATACGAGTACTTTGAGAAATTCGGATCAGTGATCGATTGAAACATGATTTTTTTAATCAGTGTTTGCGTAGTGAAATTGGTATTTTTTTTCAGTAGTAGAATGATGATTTTTGATTAAAAAAAAAAAAAAAAAACGTCACTTACTTTTTTAAATTAATTTCTGAACAATGAATTTGATATATCAATAATAGTCCGGCATATGACAATATGGAGTAATTGCACTCCCCCCCCCCCCCCACCACCGATCTTCCGGGACAACTTTTTTCTTAAAGAGGACATCCTAAGGAACATTTTAAAGTAAACTTGCCAAAAAAAAAGTTGGCCTTACTTACAAATGGTGGCCATTTTGATTGACAGGTCAGCCGAAATCGCAAATTTAACATAGGACTTGCATGAACTTTTTCATACTTTACAAAGGTAGATCGAAAGATCATGCAAAAATTTTTCACCTGTCAAAATTTCAAGTGCTAAAGTGCGTTTTTCGATTTTTGGTGAATTTTTGAAAATCCAATTTAGGCCAAAAATGAGGGAAAAAATCAAAATTTTACCAAATTGACCAAGAAAGCTGAAATTTGGGATATACCCTATTTTCGACA
The DNA here is from genome assembly GCF_950023065.1 of Planococcus citri. Lineage (NCBI taxonomy): Eukaryota > Metazoa > Arthropoda > Insecta > Hemiptera > Pseudococcidae > Planococcus > Planococcus citri. The sequence goes on along the minus strand of NC_088679.1, from coordinate 81,957,664 downwards.
TGCCAAATCGATTGGAAACGGTTTCAACCCGTTTTGAGCAGTTCTGGAGCCTCCAGCAGCAGATTTTTGAAACTCGAAATTCCCACAAAATTCCATCAAATTGGAGTTGTAAAGCTAAAATTTATTCTAATAACTAATTTCAATACGCTACGAAGTACTGCCGGTGAATTTCAAGTCGTTTTGGCGCCTCCAGCGACGTTTTGAAAATTCCTGAAGCCTCCAGCAGATTTTTGAAACTTTGAATTTTCTCAAAATTTCATCAAATGGAGATGGAAAGCTGAAATTTACTCTACACTACAATTTTAACACCCTCTGAAAACGACTGCTGGTGGATGTATAGTCATTTTAGAGCCCCTACGACTTTTTTGAAAATTACTGGAGCCTCCAGTAGATTTTTTAAACTTGAAATTGCCCCAAAATTTCATCAAATGGAGATGGAAAGCAGAAATTTACTCTACACTCCAATTTTAACACCCTCTGAAGACGACTTCAGGTGGGCACAAGTAATTTTAGGGCCTCCAGCGACTTTTTTTGAAAATTACTGGAGCCTCCAGTAGATTTTTGAAACTTGAAATTGCCCCAAAATTTCATCAAACTGAGATGGAGAGTCGAAATTTATTCTGCAAACTAATTTTAATACGCTACGAAGTTGACTGCTGGTGGATTTAAAGTCGTTTTGGAGCCTCCAGCGACTTTTCGAAAGGTTGTATGGCGTTTTTTTGGAAAATTGAAATTTCCTAGAAGTAGCTGGAAGCTTTAAATTCAAAACCATTTGAAATCACCATGTAGCCTGCGAGGTAAATTTCAGCTTGCCAACTCCATTTGATAAATTAATGTTGCGGGAATTTCAAGTTTCGAAAATCTACTGGAGGCTTCAGTAATTTTCAAAAAAGTTTCTGGAGCCTCTAAAATGACTTTAACCCGCCTAAAGTCGTCTTCAGAGGGTGTTAAAATAGGAATGTAGAATAAATTTCAGCTTTCCATCTCCATTTGATGAAATTTTTAAAGTTTCAAAAATCTACTGGAGGCTTCAGGAATTTTCAAAAAGTCCCTAGAGGCTCAAAAACGACTTGAAATTCACCTGCAGTACTTCGTAGCGTATTGAAATTAGTTTTTAGAATAAATTTCAGCTTTACAACTCCAATTTGATGGAATTTTGTGAGAATTTCGAGTTTCAAAAATCTGCTGGAGGCTCCAGAACTGCTCAAAACGGGTTGAAACCGTTTCCAATCGATTTGGCATGTCGAAAATAGGGTATATCTCAAATTTCAGCTTTCTTGGTCAATTTGGTAAAATTTTGATTTTTTTCTCTCATTTTTGGCCTAAATTGGATTTTATTTTCAAAAATTCACCAAAAATCGAAAAACGCCCTTTAGCACTTGAAATTGAGACAGGTGATATATTTTTGCATGGTTTTTCGATCTACCTTTGTAAAGATTGAAAAAGTTCGTGCAAGTCCTATGTTGAAACGCAAAATCTGCGATTTCGGCTGACCCGTCAATCAAAATGGCCGCCATTTTGTAAATAAGGCCAACTTTTTTTGGACAAGTTTGCTTTGAAATGTTCCTCAGGATGTCCCCTTTAAGAAAAAAGTTGTCCCGGAGGATCGGCGGGGGGAGGGTGCAATTTCTCCTATTGTCATATGCCAGACTATGGCGGATTGGGAAATTCATATTCTGACTCTGAAAGTAAGGGTCACCCCATCGCCCGAGTCGTAATGATAATTTAATGTTTTGTAAGTCAATACACGCCAAGGAAAAAATCGATACCTACAACCAAATGACCATGAAAACGAATAGATAAGAGTATACTAAGTTGCTAACGAAGGGTTGAATATTAGTATTACATTAGTGTACATATTACAGTGAACCACACTATAGAAGCATTTTTTATTGTGTGTGTTTTTGTTTGCTTTTGCAAAAGATTTGGCGTTCTTGGGAAAAGAGAGCCTGAGCAAGAGCAACTTTTACATGGAAATTCGAGGTGTTGAGAGTTTTCTTCGTAACGTCTGTAGCCCCCCCCCCCCCCGGGGTCTTAGTGAGTTATTTGACGCTGAATGATCTGGAACGTTGAAAATCCAGAAAAAGTGGAGATGACACGAATGATGGAAAATTTTTCAAAATGTTTTCCATCGTGATCAGCGCTAAAATATGCGAGAAAAAACGTTCGAATTTCAATCGTTTTGAAATTTGCCTCCTCAAAATTTACTATTGGAAATTGATGCCTGCTTCACTGTAGTTGTTCCTTAGAATACCAGACGTGCGAATTTTTTGAACGAAACAATTCTCGAATGCTTTAGATTATATGGATTTAGGTTCACATTCGAACTATTCAAACTTGCGATGTGTTAGTGTAATGTTGTGTGATGGCGACGCGATGCCATTTACGTTCAACCAAGTCACGTATTTATCGTGATAAAAAGTCACTTTTGTCTGGTTTTAATTGCGCCCTCTGCGCTGTATAATGTATGTATACGTATTATTCTGTCGTTATACGTACGAGAGTATTTACAGGGACGGAAAATTTTTTAAATTTTCTCCTCCGCAAATGTTTCGCAATTTGATGACGCGATCGATGTGTAGCTGAAAATTGACGGTAATTTATCAGTGACACACGTTACATGTACGCAGCTCGGTATATCTACGTCAGAAACCTCTCACTCTTCTTCATAAGTTCACTGGCAGAGGAGCGAGAGTAGTTGACAGCGAAATGGTATCGCGTGACTGTGATAGTTTGCGCGAGCCACGGTCGCCGTCTGACTCCGCATGCTGTATACATATGAGTAATTGATATTAGCTTTCGGGCACCTCTGCACTAACTACGTACCACCTTACTTAACCTACCTATCTACCTTCCCTTACTCATTGAAAGCTCTATTTTGGTAGGCTCTGGTTTCTATTAATTCCTCAATATTTACTAGTGCATAAAAGAGACGATTTGGATGTTGTATACCTGAACCCTTTGTACATTAGAATGTATTGCTTGATATACTAATAGATTGAAATATGAAATTGTATAATAAGTTTGGTTTTCCGATGTCTAATCGATCGATTGTATTTTTCATTTGTTATAGAGGACGTATTAACCAATGATAAAGGAGAATGTGTTATATGTTTGGAAGATCTTCTGCAAGGAGATACCATTGCTAGATTACCTTGTTTATGTGTGTATCATAAAAGGTACGTTGTATCCGTAGTCCTTCAGCTTCACTACTAGTAATCGATGCAATTTTTTAATTAAAATTACAAATAAAAACTCGAATGATTTTCTTACAGTTGTATTGACCAATGGTTCGATGTGAATCGTTCGTGTCCAGAACATCCGGGAGACTGATGGAGGAACTTGGAATTCGGATTGTGTATTTTGACCGGTTCGTGTCTCTTTCGCTCTCGTTTCTATCAAAAATTCTCTTAATTTTATAATTTTCATTTTTATTAATAGAGCGACGCGGACGTAAAACTTCAATCATAAATCGTGGACGCATTCCGGCTTTCAGTGGGATTGCCAACAAGCAGTCGCTGATAATTATGTGCATCTGAAACGTCATAAACGCGTATCCAAACCTACAATATTGTAATAACCGAAGTAAACTTTTCGACTTACCAAACAACCCGTTCACTTCTCTCCAAACCCAGTCGAGTGTAAATGGTAGATTTTTTTTTGTTTGTAAATTTTACACTCGTATCGACTCTTCGAGGACATTAGTAATTTGTTAACGTGAATCAATGATTGTTTTCTGTCTTATTTGTTTTTTCCCTCTTCTTTTCTAAGTACATTTTGTACTCGATGATTAATTAAGGTGGTTTGGCTTTGGCAATCCGGCTGATGTATTATCGAACAAATTTTTTTTCTTAGTTTACGAATACCTATGCTAAAATGTGATATATTTAATCGCGTACGCGAAATATTTTTATGTATGTATGTATGTGTATTAATTGAACTTGGGTGCGTATAATGTTTACCGATCGGATTACTCGTATAAATAGGTTTGTGTGTTATGAACACTTTTTACACTTTGTATAATTTATGTACATGTGATTGATGCGTAGTCCAACGATATTCAGCTACTACAATACCTATGTTTGGCATAGTTCGATGCGTAAAACCCGAAACGAACTGGCTTGAGAGATCAGAGATATTTCATGTGTAGTCAGATGTAATCGCGCTAACACGTCCATTTTCTTCGACATTTTATCCGTATCTACTCGTGAATTTCTGTTATGGCGGATTTGATTAAAATTTCAAGACGATGAATTATATGCTCTCGGCATTATTTTGTTGTGTGATACGCTTTAATGATACAAAAAATGATTCGTTCGTGCTTCGTTTTTTTTTTTACGTAGAAACGAACGAACTCATTAGTGTCGATTAATTCTTGAATTTATTTATCCTATCTGCGATTAAAACCAACGCGTTCCATCAGCTTACGATTGGTGGTCACAAGATCTCATCGTTGTCCTATTTTAATTAATTCTGTTTTACTATTACTTATTTTTTTTTTGTTTTTGTTTTTTAAATCGACAAATAATGGCGCATTGATTGACAAATAGTGCGACTCGCAATTCAGTATAATTTTCGGGAAAAGAATCGCAGAAAATGAAATTATTATTTTGAAAGCGTTTTTTTTTTTTAAAAAAACTGAAACATAATAAGTCATCTTCAAAGTAGAACCCAGATTACCACTTTGAAAAATTTTTATTTTCGTATCGATTGCCTTGTTAATACTATAATAAGTAATACTAATTGTTCATTATTGTTGCATTAACTCTTTATTATTATCCTTTGACGAGGTCCTAGTACGTGTGTAATTGGTGTAAAAATATTTTGTGATTTGATTGGCTTGTGATTGGCGTTAGTTATTATTTTATTATTATTTTTTTTCTTTTTGTTTATTTTACTTTTTTTTTGAAGTTTTTATTTTTGCTAGAATAGTTTGTGTACGGTTACAAAATTTTATTTTAATATTTAATTTTAATGTATCTACCTACGTATATATTTTTTTTCTTCAAATTTCAACCAAGAAACAGAATTATGTAACGGATGAATAGTTTAGTATTTTGAACCCGGTTCGGACCGAAAGGAGGCGTTGAATGTTGCTGGTCTTTGAAATTCGTTTCCAATGAACTTCTTTTCGGTGCGTCTGTGTAATTTGATCCATTAATGTGATAGTTGATTACTTTCATGTCTCGAGTTTGCTCAAATTTCTGCTTGCGCAGACAATATGTTGCGAATTTTATACGTCATATTTATCCGCTTACGATGACTATGTACTTGTAATTTTAATCAAATCACAAAACAGAATAATCGAAGAACAATTAGACTACGTATTTGAAAAACATGGTTTTATTATTTGACTCTGATCTATGTGTAGATGGCTTAATGAACGCCGTTCGTATTAGTCTCATATTTTGAACTTTACCATACTTGTGATAAAAAAATGATTTAAGTGTATTTTGTATGATTGTACTATTAATTTCGAATCCACTGGATAGGTACCTTCAAGAGTAGAGTTGACGCGAGAACAGTGACAAGATTTAAAATTTAATGCATATCTTATTGTAAAAAAATTTGCGTATGTATGTAGAAGATGTTATCGTTTAATGATTACCTAGGTGATTTTTTTCACGTGAAGAAATATGGCTTCGATTAGTTCAACAATGTCAATTCGGAATGTACAATTTATTAACTTGTGGTATGTTACGATAATGTTGAGGTGTGAACCAACATTTTGTCAACTTTTTCATATTATGGATATGTCTGTGTGTATATACAGTAGTGTACATCACTTTTGTTGTATGTGTTGGCACGACGGCGCGTGTATATACATGTATTGTTCAATATTCCGTCTTATTTTGAAAATTTTTTATAAAACGTATACAATATAAGTGTCTTCGAAAGAAACTGTAAGTTTTATTTCATTTTTGAGATTTCAAAACATTGTGCCTACTCACCTAGGTATTTGTAAAATCACTTTTGACATTTCAATGATATAACATAGACGTTGCTACGATCATTATTAGTTATTTAAAAGGATGAAAAATGGAAAAAGGAGATTCGAAAATGAGCGAGGTCATGTGACCTTGCAAAAGGAGATCCATGGCTTGGGTTACGCAATATTGAGATGTTTCTTTTTGAAAACTTTTTTTTCTGTAATTTTAATGGCTGAATAAATTCCAATAATACATTTATGATACAAAATTATTCAACTAGCAATATTATCATTAATTTTCATTGTATGGTATGTTACAAATCGATTCATAAGCACAAGGAAAGGGGAAAAGATCAATTTTGAATTTGAACGAATCCAAATGTTGGAAAAGACATTGAATTATCACTCAGCATTTTCGTACGCAAAATTTTTTATGACTACAAAAATTAGACAAGTTCAGTATAGTCAAAAATTTCCTGTAATTTCTAATTTTTTTTTCTTTTTCAGTTTTTATTCGGAAACTTGCTTATCAGTTTATCCGCTGGAGTGCTAGTGAGGCTAGGGAACTGTAACAGGGGGTATGCTGGACCGCCATTTTCTTTCTTCACAGAACGTAAACAAACAAAACGCCATAAGTACGCATACAATTTTTCGTGTAATAAACGCAATTTTTTCGATTGTTCGCGAGTTCGGGTGAACTTCTATGTGGTCTCAAATTAAAGACGATGAAATTTCCTATCGATTGATGTTAAATTTTTGTCATTTCGAGTAAAAATAACGATTTTATGAATACTTCTATTCTACGGATTTTTGCATACTACGTACGTCATCTTTAAACTGAAAATTCTCAAAGTTTTCAGTGGACACATGCATGTTTCAAAGTACCAAAATGTTCGGATTTTCATCCTCTTTAAAATGAGCTATTAGCGAAAGCTCTAGATGCAACCGATCAAATCTTCTGGACGTTTAAAGTTGCGAAAACAAGCTGCGCGCGGTAAGTATTGAACTTTGAACTAAAATTACTCAAAATTTAGAGTGGACACATAGGTATTTTAATACATCAAAATGTTCGTAATTTTATCCTCTTTAAAATGGTTGTTTACCGAAAGCTCTACCTTCAACCGTTCAAAAGTTTTTGAAGATCAAATTCGCGGAAAGTGTTCAAGTCGTGTTATCACTGTTATCAGTCAGCTATTTTTGATCAGTAACCACTTTTCGCAACTTCAATCTTCTAAAACTTTTGAACGGTTGGAGGTAGAGCTTTCGGTAAACAACCATTTTAAAGAGGATAAAATAACGAACATTTTGATGTATTAAAATACCTATGTGTCCACTCTAAATTTTGAGTAATTTTAGTTCAAAGTTAAATACTTACCGCGCGCAGCTTGTTTTCGCAACTTTAAACGTCAAGAAGATTTGATCGGTTGCATCTAGAGCTTTCGCTAATAGCTCATTTTAAAGAGGATGAAAATCCGAACATTTTGGTATTTTGAAACATGCATGTGTCCACTGAAAATTTTGAGAATTTTTAGTTTAAAGATGACGTACGTAGTATGCAAAAATCCGTAAAATAAAAGTATTCATAAAATCGTTATTTTTACACGAAATGACGAAAATTTAACATCAATCGATAGGGAATTTCATCGTCTTTAATTTGAGACCACATAAAAGTTCACCCGAACTCGCGAACAATCGAAAAAATTGCGTTTATTACTCGAAAAATTGTATGCGTACTTATGGCGTTTCGTTCGTTTACGTTTTGGGAAGAAATACAATGGCGGTCCAGCATACCCCCTGTGAGGCTTGAAAAATTTTAGTAACTAAAAAAAACGTCAAATGTTCGAGAGCGCTGCGTGACCGGAACGGAACGGAAACAATAACGGTAAATTTTTATCGGATCGGATTGATCGGATCCGTGCTCGAGTATTCGTGATCCGTGATACGTGAGGGAAAAGAATTCCGGTTCGGAACGCATCGAAAAAAAAAAGGCAACACTGTGTAAAATTTAAAGACCCTTTAGCAATTTTTTTGAAAAAAAAAGAAAGAAAAATTCTCCGATGTTGTCTGTCAGATGAAAAATTGTTGTTTTAGTGTTCAATGTTCATATGTGGTTTTGTTTTATAATATGTGCAATGTATGTCAAACATTCTGTCGAATTTCCTCGAATTTGGTCCGATTTGTGCGTTTGGATGTTGTGAATTAATTGAAGTAAACTGTGCACTGCGTCTTATCGTTTTCAATAAAAAAGTGTTAACCTTGTCAAAAAATTTATGAGTTATCTACATCGTTGGAAAAATCCTCTATCTAAACATTTATACTAATCAGTCATTTATATTCGTAATGTGTTTCTTCGAAAGGTACTGTTAAATCATTATTCGAAAACAGCTGCACTGCTTTGACGAATTTCAACAATGCTAGTCCAGGAACCAGTTCAGGTACTTGTAGGCCATCTACTACGTACATATGTCTGTGCAGTAATTTGATCAAATTCTTCGACTATAATCTCATAAATCATGAAGTATCGCTTGAAAGTAGTGGTCGGCCGTTGATTTTCAATGTATTTCTGAATATATGCGTGTTCGTCGTATGGGTTGCTAATCGATCAATTATCAACATTGTTGTTAAAAATTACTTCTGTCCGTATATTTTGATAAGATGAGATGTCACATTACTGTAATAGATTCGTGACTATTTTGAATTCAAATATTTGAATTGTCTGTTTAAACGAATGTATTTATGCTTTTTAGGCAGCGATATGGAATTGCCTGAATCACTATGATTTTGCTGATGCTATATTCCTCGCTGAAAGACTGCGAGCCGAAGGTTTGCATCATCGCAGTATAATTAATCGCATTAGCTGCTAGAAATGATATAATATTTCAAATTATGCAATTACAGTGGATTCGGACGAGACGTTGTTTTTGTTGGCGACGTGTTATTACAGAGCTGGCAAAAAAATGCAAGCATATTCTGCCTTACGTGCTAGGAAACTGAATTCATCCAAGTGTAAATTTCTCATGGCAAAATGTTGCGTCGATTTAGAAAAGTTTGTAGAAATTGTTCGTCTGCCAGATGAAGAGACATCGAATGTGTTTATTTACGTTATATTGCTATGTTCTAGGATACCTGAAGCCGAACTTGTGCTAACTGGAGGTGACGTGACTAGATTTCAAACCGTCGAGGATGTAGAAAATGAATACGGCGAAGAGTCTGCGTTCGTCTTGCAGATTATCGGACGAATATATTATAAATCCGAACGTAATGTCCGCGGAGCGGACGCGTTACGTAAATCGTTGAAAATTTGCCCGTATTTGTGGCAGTCTTATAAAGAGCTTTGCGATCACGGTGAAAAACCGGATCCGAACAAAGTTTTCCAGGTTGTCCAACACGAAACACCCGTAAACTGCCAAAATTCCTTCAATGTAGGATCGAATAATTTTAACGGACATGTTGAAAATATCGTTTTTAATAGTAATAATAGGTAAGTAAACGCGTGAAATCTAGGTTTTGAAGAGATGAGCGCTCATTCGATTGTAGAAAAATTTCAATCGATACAATATTTTCTTTTACTTGCAGTAGTACACCCGTTCAAACGTTAGGATTAATCGTAAACAACTCGATGAGTGGGATTAGACAATTTACTCCGGATGAGAGCCAGTTCTCGTTACTTCGTGCTCCGGCAGCTGTATCTAAACCTAATAAGTATCGTAATCTGTACGGATTGAGTCCGCTTTCGCCAAGTTTTGGAGTTCTACCACTAGATTCGAGTCCAGCAGAAGGATATGTGATCTCGCCGAGCGGAACGTTGCCGGAAAACGATGATCAGAAAATTATCCCCAAACGACAGTTGTTAGGTAAGTTCTTTATTGCTGAATCAACTTTTATATTATATTCGTGTTTTTTTTGTGTTGTATTAAAGAGTAATGATTAATTCATTCTGCGTAGCACGAAAAGAAACTATAACGCCGTTACAAGTTGCCAAGCCAGTAGTATTCAGCCAATCTGGTAATACAGCCTTAGTTACAAACACCCCTAATATACCAGCATCGGCGCCGCTTCGTAGAAGCTCTCGGGTTACCAATAACAATTATAACGTTAAAGAAAACAACAAAAGTCCAAAATTCACCAGTCCTAAGTCACCGTCTCGTAAAACTAAATCGATCAAATTGTCGAAAAATAGTAAATCGACGTTTGGTGATTTGAATGAGAAAAATAAATTAGAAAGCGACTCCAATCTATCAATTCAGAACGCTTGTCAGCAAGTTTTAGCGTTGCAGAAACAGTCGATGGGTATAGTATAATCCATTTTCTGAATTGAAATGTTTTAGGATCGTTCGTTTGTACTACGATCATTTTATGTATTTTCAGAAGGTTTAATGGCCCTGCTACGTAATTTTGGTACAGCGTATTTATACCTAGCGCATTACGATCTGAATAAAGCATTGGACAGTTTTCTCGATTTACCAATGCCTCAACAAAATACTGCTCTAGTGATGTCCTATTGTGGTAAAGCTCACGTAGCCTTGCATCAATACAAAGAAGCTATCAGGTAACTGAACGACTAGATCAGCCGAGTTCATTTCAATATTTAAAATCGTGGTTAATGTTTTATCATTCTCATTTGTCATAGATATTTTGAAAGAGTACGAGAGAAAGAACCTTATCGCGATAGTATGATGGAAATTTACAGCACAGCGTTGTGGCATCTGCACAAAGAGAAAGACTTATCGTCGTTAGCTCACGATTTATTGCAGTGTGATCGTTATAGCCCGTCGACGTGGAGTGTTGCTGGAAATTGCGTATCATTGCATAAAGAACACGATGTCGCTATTAAATTCTTTGAAAGAGCTGTTCAGGTATCCATCATTGCTGACGAGTTTCGATTATCGAGGTTTTTCAAAGTTATAGTTTTATCTATAATTAATACTTTACCAACGATGTACTCTGTTTACAGTTAGATCCAGATTTCGCATATGCACATACCCTTTTAGGGCATGAGTTTGTGATAACTGAAGAACTAGATAAAGCTATGACATGTTACAGACATGCGATTCGCGTTGATCCGCGACTGTACAATGCTTGGTATGTAGAAATAGCTTAACTGAGCTGACCTATTTTTCCGGTGTTCACGATGAAAGATAGACTGATATTATTATGTTTTATCGGCTTTACAGGTATGGATTGGGTAGCATATACTATAAACAAGAGAAATACCAGTTGGCTGAAATTCATTATAAAAAAGCGTTATCCATTCATCCGACAAGTGCCGTAATCATGTGTCATATCGGAGTGGTGAGTTTTTTTTTTCGAATCATTTTTGTAGTGCGCGCTTTGGAATGAATTTTATGAAATATTTTCTCATTTTTAGGTTCAAAACGCGCTACAAAAACCATTTACCGCCTTGGACACGCTGAATGAAGCTTTACAAATACATCCAAAAAGTGCATTATGTAAATTTCATCGAGCTAATTTATACTTCCACGGTGGTCGGTTTCAAGAAGCTTTGCAAGAGCTTCAAGAATTACAAGAATTGGTGCCGAAAGAGTCGTCTGTTTTCTATTTGACTGGAAAGGTATTAATTGCATTTTGGATTCTCGCATTATCGTCGTTGTACGTAGGAAAATTTAAATTTGCTACTCAACTTTGTTTTTGTACTGCTTTCAGGTTCATAAAAAACTAGGTAATGATCATTTATCTTTGATGTATATCAGTTGGGCTACCGATCTTGATCCTAAAGGTGCTAATAGTCAAGTTCGAGAGGCTAGTGATCCATTAATTAATAATAGCGTGGTTCCCGACATAGGTATTGTCAACATCTTCTCACTTATACATAGATATATCTTATTGTATGAATTTCTTATATTGTTATCGTAACGATTGGGGTGTACGTTTTATTTTAGGCGGAGTTTTATCACCGAGCGGTGATCAACCGCCAGCGGATGGTCCTTCGACAGAAGCGCCTACAACTCCAGCAGCCCAAGCCTCTATTACGGAACCGGTTGACATGGATGAAACGTTGTAACCGTAACGAAACAGCATTCTTACAATACTTCAAATTCTTAGTCGCTTTAAGGCCTTCTTTATATAATAATTTTATCGACACACGTACGTTAACTTGGTCAAATATTTATGCTAATTATGTAAATTTACAAAAGAAAAGAAATCGTCAAATTGTACCTATCTTTAATTACATATTTATTTAGAATAAAATTTTATGTAAATAAATGGAATAAGTTATCGAACATCGTCTTAATTCAACCAGAGACTCGAAAGAAAAAATTTCCAAGAGATTTTCGTCCTGCAAAAAATATTTCCCGGTAAACAAATTGTAAACTATTGTGAAAACTGGCAAACGAAATATTAGTCCGGCATATGACAATAGGAGTAATTGCACCCCCCCCCCCAAACAACGATCCTCCGAGACAACTTTTTTCTTAAAGGGGACATCCTAAGGAACATTTTAAAGCAAACTTGCCCAAAAAAAAGTTGGCCTTACTTACAAAATGGCGGCCATTTTGATTGACAGCTAAGGTCAGCCAAAATCGCAAATTTTGCGTTTCAACATAGGACTTGCACGCAATTTTTCAAACTTTACAAAGGGAGATCGAAAAATCATGCAAAAATTTATCACCTGTCAAAATTTTAAGTGCTACAGTGCGTTTTTCGATTTTTGGTGAATTTTTGAAAATCGAATTTAGGCCAAAAATGAGGGAAAAAATCAAAATTTCTACCAAATTGACCAAGAAAACTTAAATTTGAGATATACCCTATTCTCGACATGCCAAATCGATTGGAAACGGTTTCAACCTGTTTTGAGCAGTTCTGGAGCCTCCAGCAGATTTTTGAAACTCAAAATGTCCACAAAATTCCATCAAATTGGAGTTGTAAAGCTGAAATTTAATCTAAAAACTAATTTCAATACGCTACGAAATAATGCAGGTGAATTTAAAAGTCGTTTTGGAGCCTCCAGCGACATTTTTGAAAATTACTGGAGTCTCCAGCATATTTTTGAAACTTTAAATTTTCACAAAATTTCATTAAATGGAGATGGAAAGCTGAAATTTACTCTATACTCCAATTTTAACACCCTTTGAAGACGACTTCAGGTGGGTTCAAGTCATCTTAGAGCCTCCAGCGACATTTTTGAAAATTACTGGAGCCTCCAGTAGATTTTTGAAACTTGAAATTTCTCCAAAATTTCATCAAACTGAGATGGAGAGTCGAAATTCATTCTGCAAACTAATTTCAATAAGCCATCGCCACAAAGTTGACTGTTGGTGGATTTCAAGTCGTTTTGGAGCCTCCAGCGACTTTTCGAAAGGTTGTATGGCGTTTTTTTGGAAAATTAAAATGTCCTAGAAGTAGCTGGAAGCTTCAAAACCATATGAAACCAAAATGTAGCCTGCGAAGTAAATTTCAGCTTGCCAACTTCATTTGATAAATTAATGTTGCGGGAATTTCAAGTATCAAAAATCTACTGGAGGCTCCAGTAATTTTCAAAAAAGACGCTGGAAGCTCTAAAATGACTTGAGTTTTCAGAGGTTGTTAAAATTTGAATGTAGAGTAAATTTCATATTTGCATCTCCATTTGATGAAATTTTGTGAAAATTTAAAGTTTCAAAAATCTGCTGGAGGCTTCAGGAATTTTCAAAAAGTCACTGGAGGCTCCAAAACGACTGGAAATCCACCAGCAGTCCACTTCGTAGCGCATTGAAATTAGTTTACAGAATGAATTTCGACTCTCCATCTCAGTTTGATGAAATTTTGGGAAAATTTCAAGTTTCAAAAATTTACTGGAGGCTCCTGTAATTTTCAAAAAAAAGTCGCTGGAGGCTCTAAAATGACTTAAACCCATTTGAAGTCGTCTTCAGAGGGTGTTAAAATTGGAGTGTAGAGTAAATTTCAGCTTTCCATCTCCATTTGATGAAATTTTGTGAAAATTCAAAGTTTCAAAAATCTGCTGGAGGCTTCAGGAATTTTCAAAAAGTCGCTGGAAGCTCCAAAACGACTTGAAATTCACCTGCAGTACTTCGTAGCGTATTGAAATTAGTTTTTAGAATAAATTTCAGCTTTACAGCTCCAATTTGATGGAATTTTGTGGGAATTTCGAGTTTCAAAAATCTGCTGGAGGCTCCAGAACTGCTTAAAACGGGTTGAAATCGTTTTCAATCGATTTACGGGGAACTTCGTAACGCGCTCCTGTAAAATTTTCGTTTTCACAGTTTTACACCTTTCTTTATGGAGGGTCACAAATAGTAAAAATTAAAAAATCAATTGATTAAAAATAAAATAAGTAAAATTTTTCATCTTTAATATTTTCTTAATCGCCTAATATGTAATATTGCATTCATGCATTTTCAGTTTTCGATTTTTAAAATTTTTTTTCAAGAAAAACATCAATTTATTCAAAATTAAAATGCAGCTTACTTTAAACTTAAACGGGTTTGCAGTTTTTCTAGAATTTATTGCAATTTCTTTATTTCAATTCAACACGTAGAAAGTAGGAAATCATTATAAAATGAGAGAAAAAATCTGACAATTTTATATTTTGAGAGTTACGAATGTGTCCCATGGTGAACGCCGAACGCAAAATTTTTCGTAAGTAAGGCCTATCAAAAAAATAATACCTACTTGAATGAAGACCAAACTGACCGATGAAAATGAAATACGTAATTGGAATAAGTTCACTCTTGTCAACTGTTTGGCAACAGCTCAGCAATGTCTTGCTTTCTTGTCGATGGTCGATGAAAAGCTGACCTGATATCTATAGTGTTTCGAAACTCGGTGGTTCCAGTACGGTTTTTCTTGCTTCGTGCATGCATATGCGAACGCACATATCATATTTTGTTCATAAATATTGCGCTAGGTACACAGTACACACGTATGTACCTCATACCTGCATAGCAGTATCGAGCGAGTGAAAAAATAATCAAGACGTAAAGACAGTATCGCATTTTTTTGGTCGGAGATAAAATACACCTTAACAAAAAAAACAACATAACGGATGTAATACTAAATTGGAATTTCTTAAAAGTACCTTCACTGGAAAAATTCGCTATGAAGAAGGCACGCGCTACAAAATAGAGAATTTAAAACAAAATTTACAACCATTACATACTTAGAATAATATTACAATATAAATTCTTTAAAGGCAAGCATAACAATAGGTATACTAATTAGAAACGAAATATTAAAACGAAAAAATATCCGCTTTTTCAAACCAGGGCGCAGATAACAAAATGTGATCCATTTTGAATTCGATAAAAATTCATGAGCATAGGAAAACATGATGCGTAAACGGAGACGCACACAAACCTACCTGTAGTTAAAAGTCGAACGTTTTCTCAACAGAGCTGGAAGACTAGAAAAAGAAACTGTTGAAAATTTGTACAAAAAAAAACCACCAATACCCGAATAATCCACAATTTTACGAAACACGCGATACAAATAAATGATAGGCGTAGATAGCTATTTACAAAAAAAAAAAAACAACGACTAACATATTTTTGTACTTAAGAAATAATTAAGCCGAACTTCACGAACACCTAGATACTTTGGGATAAGTACTCAACGGATGATTTACAAATTTTCCACCGACACAGACGACAATATGTCTGGTTAAATCTGTACTGTTGGTGAACCGTTTCAAACACACATTACAACTGAACGGTTTCTCGCCGGTGTGCAGCCTAGAATGTCTCGTAAGATCCGGGTTCGTGCGAAAAGACTTCTTACAAACTTGACAGATGAATGGCTTATCGTTTGTATGGATTCTATAGTGACGTGTCAGATCGCCGCTAAATTTGAAGTTTTTGCTACAAATTACGCAAGTATGAGGTTTGTCGGGAGTATGAATTTTACGATGTCTAGTCAAATCGGAACATCCTTTGAAACACTTTTTACAAATTTCACATTCGTAAGGTTTTTCTTCGCTGTGTATTCGACTGTGTCGTTTTACGTCAGCCGTCGTACTGAAAAGTTTACTGCAAGTGACACAAGCGTAAGGTCTTTCTCCAGTATGAACTCTCGTATGCCTGGTCAAATCGGCATTACTTCCGAAACATTTCCCGCATATATTGCAACCGTAAGGTTTCTCACCGGTATGCGCCTATTGGACGTATAGAAAAAGAGATTAGGTATATTTTGGCGATCAATTACCGCGGCCTATTTGTACAATAAGGATATTTGGTTCTTACTCTGACATGTCGTTTGACGTCTCCAGATGAGATGAAATGTTTATCACAATAAGGACAGGCGTAGGGTTTTTCCCCAGTATGAATTCGTGTATGTCTAGTGAGATCAGAATTACTTCTAAAACCTGTAATGATAATAATCGGTTATCAGACAAGGTATATACATTTATAGCGAACGAATACGAGAAAAAACACGATAACTTTACCTTTATTGCACACGCTACAAATGTAAAGTTTTTCATCCGTATGGATTTTCAAATGTCTTTTAAAATCCGAAGAGTTTACAAAACGTTTACTGCACGTTTCGCATTTGTACTTTTTCTCTTTGTTGTCCACCTTGATATACTTGGTCATCATCATATTCGTTGGCTTTTGTTTAATATCAGCTTTATGGATTTTACGATCGATCGCTTGCGGATTCAAGTCATGGTTCATGGATTGTTCAAATGGCTTAAGAGTGTTCAAGTGCGCTTTAAATTGTTCCTCGAAAAAAGCCAGTTCCGCGTTACTGGCATCGTTTCTAGGTATATATTCGTCCACCATAGGCTTATCCAATTTCACAGGATTCATAGATTCTTTGATGTTCAATCTATCGAAGCATTCGTATTTGACGAAGTTTTGCTTATTCATCGAATCCAATAAGTCTTTCACCATGTAGGTCTCCAGAAGCGACGGTTCCGTTTGGACTGATTTTTCTGATTGATGGTTGAACAAGCCCACCAAAGTTAATCCGCTATAATAACAGCTTTCCATTTTGTCCAGTTTGTTATCATTCAAAAATTACACCATAAGAACGTTTCCTTCCAACGGAAAGTACCTCGAAGCTGTCAAACGTTGAAACGGATCTCACAAATCACCAATTATCACGTTAATACGAGCACTGAAAGTGAATTTATGCCATTAAACTTTCAAACATACGTACAATTTGTTTTCCTTAAATAGTTCTCGCATCTTTGAAAAACGAAAATAATTACTCGAATTTGGTAATAATCACTTTTCTCCATCGAACAAATTCGATTCGGAATTACGAAAATTATCTAAGCTTTTTTAAAACATGATAACAAAATTGAGCTTTCGTTTAGAAAAATTTTGATTATTGGAAGAAAAAATTTTTATTTTTTGTGGTTGACTGGTTGTGTGATGGATTTGAAGCGAAAGAATGGATAAATCGTCGACCGTATATAATGGACGAATAATTCAACGGTGAAAAAAAGACAAAATGTGACGGCTAGATTTTGGATGCAGAATCCAGGAAACCTTCTGCTCATGCGCCAAACATGACGCTTACGGTGCTGGTGGAGAGAGAGACGGTTCACTGGTTCAACCCACGTTCAACCAGTAAACCGTCTCTCTCTCCACCAGCACCGTAAGCGTCATGTTTGGCGCATGAGCAGAAGGTTTCCTGGATTCTGCATCCAAAATCTAGCCGTCATTTCCTGCGATTTGAATTATTCGTCCATTATATACGGTCGACGGGATAAATAAAAATCTGTCGATTTGATAGTTTTTCGGCATGTAACGCTCTCGGTGAGCCTGAAGTGAAACAATGAAATTGATTTTTATTTTTTTTTCTTCATTCTTCATTTCATTATTTGAAATGAATAGTTGGAAAATAAATACAATATTATGTGTAGCATTGAATACGTAGCCAAATGCCATCAGCAATGTAAACTGAAAAATCTAAAATTTGCAAGAAATCGAGCTCAAGCTCAAAGGTAAAACCGTGAAAGGACCAACGGACAAAGGCCATCACAATTTTATTTTGTGTAATCATATTGCAATGAATAAATAAAATGAAATAAGTATTTTATTTTTCATAACTTTATTACTTGTTTTATTTATTATTATTCAAAATTTCAAATTTCAAAATAGGTACTACACCGACTACCAACCTACACGTGATTTCACAGAATAGAAAAATTACATACTTATGTTTTCAGTTTTTGAAATCGAAGCCTCGATGAACGAAGATCGATGTTTTGAGAAGACTTTAATCAGACGAGCAATCCGCCCATTATAATTTATATCAATGTTAACTATGGAAGATGAACATGAAACAGTGTTCAAATACATATAAGTATAGTAAGAAATTAGAAGCATTCCTCACATTTCGATTTCAAAGGAAGAAAGGGTACTTAGTCGCTATGCACCCCCCCCCCCGCCTGATCCTCCGGGACAACTTTTTTCTTAAAGGGGACATCCTAAGGAACATTTTAAAGCAAACTTGCCCAAAAAAAAGTTGGCCTTACTTACAAAATGGCAGCCATTTTGATTGACAGCTAAGGTCAGCCGAAATCGCAAATTTTGCGTTTCAACATAGGACTTGCACGAAATTTTTCAAACTTTACAAAGGTAGATCGAAAAATCATGCAAAAATTTATCACCTGTCAAAATTTCTAAGTGCTACAGTGCGTTTTTCGATTTTTGGTGAATTTTTGAAAATCGAATTTAGGCCAAAAATGAGGGGAAAAATCTAAATTTTACCAAATTGACCAAGAAAGCTGAAATTTGGGATATACCCTATTCTCGACATGCCAAATCGATTGGAAACGGTTTCAACCCGTTTTGAGCAGTTCTGGAGCCTCCAACGGATTTTTGAAACACAAAATGTCCACAAAATTCCATCAAATTGGAGTTGTAAAGCTGAAATTTAATCTAAAAACTAATTTTAATACGCTACGAAATAATGCAGGTGAATTTAAAAGCCGTTTTGGAGCCTCCAGCTACTTTTCGAAATTTCCTGAAGCCTCCAGCAGATTTTTGAAACTTTAAATTTTCACAAAATTTCATTAAATGGAGATGGAAAGCTTAAATTTACTCTATACTACAATTTTAAAACCCTCTGAAGACGACTTCAGGTGGGTTCAAGTCATCTTAGAGCCTCCAGCGACATTTTTGAAAATCTACTGGAGCCTCCAGTAGATTTTTGAAACTTGAAATTTCCCCAAAATTTCATCAAACTGAGATGGAGAGTCGAAATTCATTCTGCAAACTAATTTCAATACGCCACGAAGTTGACTGCTGGTGGATTTCCAGCGACTTTTCGAAAGGTTGTATCCTGGCGTTTTTTTGGAAAATTAAAATGTCCTAGAAGTAGCTGGAAGCTTCAAAACCATATGAAACCACCATGTAGCCTGCGAAGTAAATTTCAGCTTGCCAACTCCATTTGATGAATTATAGTTCGGGAAATTTCAAGTTTCGAAAATCTACTGGAGGCTCCAGTAATTTTCAGAAATGTCGCTGGAGGCTCTAAAATGACTTGAACACACCTGAAGTCGTCTTCAGAGGGTGTTAAAATTAGTTTGCACAATGAATTTCGACTCTCCATCTCCATTTGATGAAATTTTGTGAAAATTTCAAGTTTCAAAAATTTGTTGGAGGTTCCAGTAATTTTCAAAAATGTCCCTGGAGGCTCTAAAATGGCATGAACCCACCTGAAGTCGTCTTCAGAGGGTGTTAAAATTAGTTTGCAGAATGAGTTTCGACTCTCCATCTCCATTTGATGAAATTTTGTGAAAATTTCAAGTTTCAAAAATTTGTTGGAGGTTCCAGTAATTTTCAAAAATGTCGCTGGAGGCTCTAAAATGACTTGAACCCACCTGAAGTCGTCTTCAGAGGGTGTTAAAATTGGAGTGCAGAGTAAATGTCAGCTTTCCATCTTCATTTTATTGAAATTTTGTGAAAATTTAAAGTTTCAAAAATCTGCTGGAGGCTACAGGAAATTTCAAAAAAGTCGCTGGAGGCTCCAAAACGACTTTTAAATTCACCTGCAGTACTTCGTAGCGTATTGAAATTAGTTTTTAGAATAAATTTCAGCTTTACAACTCCAATTTGATGGAATTTTGTGGGAATTTCGAGTTTCAAAAATCTGCTGGAGGCTCCAGAACTGCTCAAAACGAGTTGAAACCGTTTCCAATCGATTTGGTATGTCAAAAATAGGGCATATCCCAAATTTCAGCTTTCTTGTTCAATTTAGTGAAATTTTGATTTTTTCCCTCACTTTTGGCCTAAATTGGATTTTCAAAAATTCACCAAAAATCGAAAAACGCACTTTAGCACTTGAAATTTTGACAGATGATAAATTTTTGCATGATCTTTCGATCTACTTTTGTAAGGTTTGAAAAATTACGTGCAAGTCCTATGTTGAAACGCAAAATCTGCGATTTCGGCCGACCAGTCAATCAAAATGGCCGCCATTTTGTAAGTAAGGCCAACTTTTTTTTGGGCAAGTTTGCTTTATAATGTTCCTTAGGATGTCCCCTTTGAGAAAAAAGTTGTCCCCGAGGATCGGTCGGGGGGGGGGGTGCAATTACACCTATTGTCATATGCCGGACTATTAGGTGAGTGCAGAGATTCTGAGATTCCAAGATTCCAAAAGGTATGTCAGTGAATGATCACTTTTCTTGAGCTACACTATGTAGATCAAGGCATTATTGTTTTTTTATTTCTTCGTTAGATCAGTAGGTATCTATAATAAATGTGACAAGTAACGTGTTTTCTAACTGAAAGACACAATACCGTTCTCTGAATTACCATGACAACGACTTCTGCTTTATAACCTACCTGGGCCATAGCCTATTACTCGTACAAGCGGAAATTTTGGTTTTAAAAAACAACACAAACAATCGAACGTCGAACTCCATTAAACAATAAGATTGAGTGTACGACGTTCTCACCCTGCGCAATTGAAGTAAATACCCAGGGTATGCATTGAGAAAAATAAAGAATGAGCCGAAATGGCAACAACGATTTTTCCTTTTTCGAAAAAAGACGAAAAATGGACGCATCAATGCGAGCAAGTAAATCATCAACGAAACACTATACTTGAAGTATAGGTACAATTAGACTTACCAATCTAATTGTGCGCACAAACAGTTACCTACCTACCTACCTACCTATGTTGTGTGACGCTGCGGAAATGGAATTTATGTTGCTCATATATGTATTTCACTTAATTAAGTACCTATAAATTCCTATCAACTCATTTAAAATTTTTTTCATAATCATCTCCAAACGTCACTTATCAAGCAGTGAACTATGTTGGCTTCCAAATCGTAATAAGCTTGTTCTGAAATTAATTTTCAGGCAGGCTCCCACCAAATGCGTGCATTACTCAATATACGTAGGTAGGTAGGTAGGTAGGTAGGTAGGTAGGTATAGGTATTACAACAGATGCATAAATTTTCCACCCTTATTAATAAGATGGAAATGCTCGAGGAAAGGAAAAAAAAAGTCATGGAAAAAGGCAACATCGTGTTTCATTTGCATAGGATTTATATTTCCTTTTGCATCTAGATAGTAAGGTTAATGCTAAGTTTTAAATACGAGTAATGTATATATTATTGATTTCTAGAGAATAACGGGTGAATTATCAACGAGCGTTTAAACGTATTATATAGGGGTGGAACTTTGTGCTCGCGCCAAGCGCTGCTATACTCGTTACATCATGCAGCAGACAGGAACAGTTAAGTCGCACTCGCAGTCCCTGCTCGTCGATGGTAGTGATTCACGGTTGTGTACGTTTTTGTTTTTCCTCGCTAATTCAGTCGTCGTCGCATTCGTCGAGCACCATGTCCATGTCGTTTATATCGGCATTTTTCACAAAAGAAGCAGATTACGATATGCTTCATGTGTAACTGGACGGTTATCATGTCCGGCCAAGGTGTTGTGGAAAGAGCTAGTGCCGAACTTTCGAAACGGATAAATGGTCTCAGCCTAAGGGTAGGCAAACAACACCGCAATGTCGGCAAATCTAGCAGCGTGATGGAAAGAATGACCAACGTATTTTGTGGCAACAGCAACAACAACAACAACAATAATAATAATAATAACAACAACAACAATAACAATAATAATCATCATAATAGCGGTTGCAATAATATAAACGTGAGTAATTCCACGAGCCCGGCAACAATGCCGGTTCTAACGGGCTCCGACAAGATCAGATGCAGGAGCGGTAAAACTCCTCAGCAGCTTCGAAGAGCCGTTTACATCAAATCCAGACCCATCACATTGAACGAGCTGTTTCTGGACGAAGAATTTTTATGTAAATTTTTTTGGTTTTTTACGTCAATTGATAGATCGAATTTAGCACGCGTTTGTTCTCGATGGAAAGAGCTTTTATATCGTAATCAGAAGTATTGGTCCGGTTTAGCGTTAAATGTGCATTGTAAACAGTTTCGACAATCGACTAGTTACGAAAAAACGAGACTTTACGCCTCTTTCATACGTAGAGGACTTCGATCTTTAGGAATGATCGGTGCTAAAGATGAAGATATCATCGATATGATGAACTATTTTCCTCTCGGATCCAAACACGTGCATTCGGCCATGTTGAAATGGTGTGGAATTTCCGATAAAGGACTGGAGAATTTCATGGAACATCTGACGGTGAGTTTGCTTGCATTGCATTATTTACCTTTAGAAGAACGCTATGGTCTTTTATACCGACATATTGCTGTTACTTGAGATTTGGGTATAGGTAGAATTTTCATTTGTAAATTTCCTACGACTGTTATGGAAAATACCTTTGCAGGTACTTCAATAGGTACCTACCTACGTAATTATCGTGCAAAGTGTTGCGCATTTTATGGAAAGGTAGGTATACATACAGGGTGCCCAGAAATATCGAGTACCCCTAAAAAAGTTTTCTACTAAAATACTTGGGTTGGTCACAGTGAATGATAATAATGATAGCACATGATTGGTTGATGGGCTGGAGAGATAACATTTCACCAATCATATGCATCTATTTCACGTTGCCAACCTATACTTTTGATGAAAAAGTTTCTAGGGGTACTCAATATTTCTGCGCACCCTGTAGATACATAATGACTTGGTTTACATAAAAAGTAGAGCTACCTACCTCTAAGTATCTACTCGTACATAATTGCACTGATTTGAAATTTGACGAAATAATACAAAAAAAAGAAGTGATGAAATGAATCCAAGCAAAAATTCAAAGTTGAAATATAAGATAAGTACCTACCTCATTAAGAAGTTATGCGTTTTCAGTTTTTTTTTTTTTTTTTTTTTTTTTATTTATTTCAAATCCTGAAAGTAACGAGAAAATAATTTTGATCGATTTTATATTGTATTAGTTAGCTATGGTTGTTTTCATTTATGAAGATTATTAGAGGTGTATGAAAGAGAAAGAAAATTGCATTAATTTATGAAATGCTTTAAGAAAGTTGAACGAAGAGGAAAATTCAACGAAAACGGGCTTATTGGGTGAAAACATTGGTACCTGAGTGGAATACCTATTAGGTACTCGTACCTACTTCAATCATGTTTATTTGCAAATTTTCAGTGAAATTTTTGCTATGTATTTTTGTGTAAGAATTTTAAAATAAAAACACTTGGAAATTACATTTTTCACACATTCTTCAGAAAAAGTGGCTAAGTGAAAATTAATTTTAAAAATTATTAGAATGATAAATGTATTGAAGTATGGTACTCGTATTTAGATCATTTTTTCGAAAATGTTTTGCCAAAATTTAGAATTTTTAACATTGAGCTTTCGCTAAAAGAAAGAAAAAAGTTGAATTTTGTTCGCAAATTTTCAAACTTTACTATTAAATTTACGTATTTTTGAAATAGTTTTTCAATAATATTCACTGCGCAGAGCTCCAATAAATTTTGAAAAAAATGTGACTCGAATATAGAATTCACATATAAAAAAATAAACTCCTAAAAAATGAAATAGGTAAGTAATTCAGTTTTTAGGTACCATCGTAACCTTGATTTTTCTTTTAAACGAATAGTTTTGTAGGATATAAGGTAGGAATCTATACTCTTAATGATTAAAAATTCCATCTTGATATTAGACCGGAAATATTCCTCGGAAGGGTTAGGTAATCATACTTTTGATTTTTTTTTCACCTTTTTTATTCGAGCTCAAGTGTTGTGTGTAAATTCCCTGTTGGTAACTTGAAAAGAGAACATAAAATATAGATTTCTCGCTTGATACAATGTTGCCACATTGTTCCCAAACGATATTTGGTTTTCTATCCGATATTACTATGCGGATATATAAGCAAAATATCGTCTCGGCGTAAATGGTGAGGAATATCTAGGTTACCTGAAAATAAATTTTTATGTATATAAATAAATACACTTGACAAAAAAAAAAAAAAAGTGGCGCCGTTATATTATATGTACCTATCTACCTGCAGTACTTTCGTTTCAAATTTTCACCTAATTTAATAACGCTTGGAAATTGAAAAGTACCTACATTTCGAAGACACGTATCTTGTCATTTTTTTGTCTACTACCTATACTTGTATGTTCTTTATTTATATTGTATAGATACACGAGTATTAAAAATCGTCGCAGAGTTTCAAATTAATAGGTAGCGATCGAAAGTTGAGTAGAAGTTCTAAATTGAAAGGTTAAAATTGAATTAATGACAGGTAATCAAACGTATACGAACGACGTGATGGATCAAAGAAATCGTTAAATATGATAACAGCAAAATACAATCATCATCTATTAAGTAGGTAGGTACGAATTGGCATTTTTCTCTTCAGACGTAAGTGTACATATAGGTAACTACACTGATGAAAGCGTACATTGGGTAATCGATGCCAAGTCCAAATAAACGAAACAATGTGACATAACACGGTTAAATTTAAACATGAGATGGATTTTTTCTATTGTTAATCTATTTTGTTCAAATGTCATTGATACCACGTCAATGGAGGTTAATATTCGGTCAATCGATTCAACTCATACCGCGCAGATTTATATATCTATCATTTTTGTTTTTATAATTGATTTTTTTTTCTCAAAACGATCAAAAATTTTACAATACAGCCAGGTGCCAAATGTATTGTGAATAAAAGCGCTGCAATGAGACGCCATGTATAGTATGTACTAAAGTATGAATATTCAACTTTCAAACCGTCACTTCATATACCTATAGGTACCTATATTAGGATAAAATCGAAAATGGAAATTTGAGCAGAGCACAAAAAGAAAACGCAAAATTTTTGTGAAATTGTTGAAGTTTTATTTTGGAGCTCGAGATGTACTTATACAGAATCATCTCATTTTAATGCAAAAATTAGAAATGACAAAATTACCAAAATAGTATATCTATGGTTTCGGAACATGCTGTTTCCAAAAATCTAATTTTTAATAGAATTAAGTAGGTAACGTTTAATAACTCAAGTACCTACCGTCTCGTTATACCTATATATATACATATAGCACGTCATGTCGATCAATTTTTGAAAATTTTTCATCGAGGATGGTGGGTAATAGGTATCTCTTAAATTCTACTTCTACAAGTTCATGCTTGTTTTCAAATTAGGTACCTACGTAAACGCAATGTACACTACAGTGTATCGACATATTATACCCGTAGCCTTACACTCGAGTACCTCCATAATAAGTCGTTTCACTTTTTTTTTTTTTTTCTGAAATAACTATATTATTTGCCTTTTAAGTAGTTTTAATGCATAAGTTATGTAAAAAATGTGAAACAATCGCACCATCGTCCGATTAGGTAAATTCTTTACATTGTTCTGATGTGAAATAGTATCGTGCTGGTTGTTTTCTCTTAATTTAAAATCGATAGCTAATTTACAATTTTTCACGTTTTCAGTTAGGTATAGGTAGGTAGGTACCTGCGCTATGGAAAATTTATTCGCCTCTGTAATTTATGTTGACGAAATTGTCGCGAAAAAAGGGTCCCCAAACAAGCGCCCAGTTTGTATACAGCTTATATACCTATTCAATATTAATTCTTTTTGCTAAATTATTGCTAATATAGTCGGGCCCTTAATAACTATGTACATATAAGTAGGTACTTATTCTTTATCTTGCGCTGTTGAGAGCCAAAAGTTTTCTCGTAGGTATTGATTTGGGGCAATATTAGTGGGTGAAATTTCAAAGTTTTCATACCTACATATTACTTATTGAAGTGAGTTTCGAAACTCATTCATAATTTTTATGAGAAATCGTAGAATAGATATGGGCAATTTAAACTATAATGAAAAACTATACAATTTTTGCGAAATTTGGCAAAATTCACTGAAAATTGCACGAGTATAAAATATCTCCAAAACATGTTAAATATGACGTGATAACACTTTTAATCAAATCATTTTCAAATCATATAAATTACCGAAACTCATAAAAAATGTTTTGAAACGTGGTAAAACCTTGCAAAAATTAAGACATGATAATAAGAATATGTACTTACCTAATTCCACCAAAATTCAACTAAAATGTTGTAGATACTTACTTATGAAGTAGGTAGGTACTAGGTAGGTACCTATTAAAATCATTAAAAATTAAAAAAACTGATCCCTAAGATTTTAGTAAAAGTTGTTTTTTTTCCCTCTTGTCCAGTCGGCAATACTAAGTATCTAAATTCCCTTCTTGTCCCAATACTCGAGGAACTTCATCCCCTTGTCATCAATTGTCTGGTCCAGTTTGTCTGCGTCGAAGTCACCATATAATCGACACCTGAAAAGGTGTCTGCCATATTGTACCTCTCCACATTCGCACAGATCGTCATCAGCCAAGTGCCATCTGTGTACAAGTAGGTTGGATTTTGAGCGTGTTGTCCCGCTTCCAATTCTATTCAGCGTTTTCCAGAGGCTGTACTTCAGTTTGTTTCCTTGGGGCAATGATTTGTTCGTAGTATTGCTACTTGATGCTGTGTTCCAGATTTTACAGCGTTCAACTTTGGCAGGAGCACTCAATTCAATCACTGTTCTCAGGAAACTGTGTCTAGATTTTAGTCTGCTCTCTGGTAATTTGTTGTAGCCATGCGTGGGGTGCAGGAGGCAGTGTGTTGCTTTAGTTTTCTCTGCTCTGGCAGCCACCTCCCTACCCACTTCCGGTGATGCAATCCCTGCTAGACAATGCAGAGCTGTGAGTGGAGTTGGTCTAAGGCATCCTATCACCAATCGGCAGGCTTCATTTAGGGGCACATCTACTTTTTTAGCATGTGCTGATCGTCCCTATGCTGGGGAAGCATATTCTGCAACTGAGTAACACGGCGCTAGTGCTGATGTGCGCAGGACCTGTGGTTTAGCTCCCCATCTGCTACCTACCAGCTGTAGGATCAGGTTTGTTCTAGCAGCCATTTTCATTTTGGTTTTTTCACAGTGTTGCCAGTAGGTGGGTGATCTATCCAGTGTCACTCCTAGATATTTGGGGTGGTCATTGTGATTCCGAGCAGTGTTTCCCCATTGGATGTTGAGCTGTCTCTTGGCCTCACAGTTTCACAGGTGGAATGAACAGGTTTCTGACTTGGATGGATTTGGCCTGAGGTGGTTGGCTTTATAGTATTTGTCAAGTTCTTCTATTGCTTGATTCAGTGTGTCTTACACCTCTACAAATGTGTCACACTGTGCTGTGAGCGTCAAGTCATCTGCATAAACAGACAAGTGCTCGGAAGTGTTCGGGGCACTTTGGGTGAGTTTGGGGTGTGGACAAGTGCTAGAAGATGTTCGGGGCAGTTTGGGTGAGTTTGTGGTGTGCACGAGTGCTCAGAGGTGTTCGGGTCAGTTTGGGCTAGTTTGGGGCAGGGCTGTTGGACACAAAATGTAAACGTATCGTTTCGTTTCAGTTGAGCTCTTTGAACCAAACTGTTTCGTTATACCGTTTTGTTTTGTTCCATAAAAGTGGTATCATTTCGTTTTGTGCCGTTTCGTGTTGTTTCGTTTCGTTTCGTTTCGTTTCAGCCAAAAAAGTGAGAAAAGCGGACATTTTTGTTAATAAATATAAAAATCGAAAAACTGTCTGAAAGTGCTAAAAAAATGTGATTGGGCAGCTATAACTTTGGGAATCGTGTTTTCCAGTCGCAATTTGAGTTATGAAGAAGAGACCTCCTCTAGAGGCTCTAAATGGATGTAATTTGAGTGAATTTGACAAAATTTGGTCGAAATTTACAAAAAAAACTTGCAATGAAAAATCGAAAATTGAAGAAACAGAAATGATTTGTTTCGTTAAGGTGCACCGGGGCAAGTCAGAATGATTTTTCGCAATTTCAACTTTGACCAGCTGTTACTCCCCTTCTAATGAACCAATATGGATCAAATTTATTATGTAGGTTCCCATAAGGGTTCTTAACCTATGGTAAAAATTTGAGCGTGATTGACACAGTAGCTTTCGCTCAGTGGAATAAAATATAAACTGTCCTGACTTACCCCAATTGGGGGAAGTCAGAACAGGCTAAACTTTGCAGAGGCGTAGATCACAAACCGAGCATCCTAGAAAAATTGCTCAAAAACAAAATTGTAGAGAATTTAATTCTCTTTGAGATCACTCCCATCAGATTTTCACTAGGACGCACGGTTCGTCCGCTATATGCGAAAAACTAAGAAATAGAAAGTCTGTATTTTAGACCAAATTCAAAATAAGTTCAAAACAACAACAAAATACAATTGAACCAAAGACATATAAAATGAAACTGAATTGCGAAAATTTTTATGCCGTGATGAAGTAGGGGTAGTACCCTCAAGTCACCTTTGGTGTCACTTCGCCAGATATAAACCTCTAGGCGCTAGAGCAAGTTTTCTAACTTACCCCGAATTCCAACTTCCCCCGGTGCACCTTATAACGTTTCGTTTCGTGTAATTTTTTATTTTTTTGATTCGTTTCGTTTCGTGTCTCGTTTTGTGTCCAGAGGGAAAAATTTCCATTTCGTTTCGTG
Source organism: Planococcus citri (assembly GCF_950023065.1). NCBI lineage: Eukaryota > Metazoa > Arthropoda > Insecta > Hemiptera > Pseudococcidae > Planococcus > Planococcus citri. The sequence continues at coordinate 81,928,872 of NC_088679.1, read as the reverse complement.
TCTTTCGTTTCGTTTTGTTTTGTATTAACAGCCCTGGTTTGGGTTTGCACGAGTGCCCGGATGTGATCGTGGCAATTTGGGGCAAGTTCAGGGGTGTTGGTGGTAGTTTGGGCAAGTTTGGGATGTGAACGAGTGCTTGGTGGTGTTTGGGGTAGTTTGGGCAAGTTTGGACTGTGCACAAGTGCTCAGAGGTTTTTGGGGCAGTTTGGGCGAGTTTGGGATGTGAACGAGTGCCCAGAGGTGTTTACTGTTTAGGGTTGTTTGGGCAAGTTTGGGGTGTGAACGAGTGCTTGGAGGTGTTTGGGGCAGTTTGCTCAAGTTTGGGTTGTGCACGAGTGCTCAGAGGTGTTCGTGGTTGTTTGGGTGAGTTTGGGGTGTGCAAGAGTGCTCAGAGGTGTACGCGGCAGTTTTGGGCCAGTTTGGGATGTGCATGAGTGCCTGGAGGCGTTTGTGGCAATTTGGGCAAGTTCGGGGGTGTTGGGGGCAGTTTGGGTGAGTTTGGGGGTGTTGGGGGCAGTTTGGCGTGTTTGGGTTGTGCACAAGTGCTCAGAGGTGTTCATGGTTGTTTGGGTGAGTTTGGGGTGGTCAGGAGTGCTCAGAGGTGTTCGCGGCAGTTTGGGCGAGTTTCAGTTTGGGATGTGCACTAGTGCTCAGAGGTGTTTGTGGTTGTTTGGGCTAGTTTGGGATGTGAACGAGTGCCCAGAGGTGTTTAGGGTTGTTTGGGCGAGTTTGGGGTATGCACGAGTGCTCGGAGGTGTTCAGGGCAGTTTGGGCAAGTTTGGGTTGTGCACGAGTGCTCAGAGGTGTTCGTGGTTGTTTGGGCGAGTTTGGGGTGTGCAGGTGTGCCCGGATGTGTTCGTGGCAATATGGGCAAGTTTGGGGGTGTTAGGGGCAGTTTGGGTGAGTTTGGGTTGTGCACGAGTGCTCAGATGTGTTCGTGGTTGTTTGGGCGAGTTTTGGATGTGCAGGAGTGCCCGGAAGTGTACGTGGCGATTTGGGGAAGTTCAGGGGTTTTGGGGGCAGTTTGGGCGAGTTTGGGTTGTGCCCGAGTGCTCAGAGGTGTTGGTGGTTTAAAAATTTCTTTATAATTCTATGGTCAAAAATCTAGAAATAATTGAAAAAAAATGAGGTCTCAAAAAAAACAAGTTTTAAACAATAAAAACAGTTTTAAATAGAAATTATGTTTTAAACAACAATGTTTTTTTTCTCGGCATTTAAAACAGCTGTTTTAAACAATGTTTTAAACAATCGAGTTTTCGTTTTTGCCGCTTTTAATGATTTGATACTTGGTGGTTTTGACAGATTTTCATGCCATTTTTGTCATGTTTTAAGAATGCTTTGAGCAATTTGCGCTGATTTTTGCTAAATTTTCTTGATTTTCATCATTGAAAAAAAGGCTGATATTTCAAATCTTCAATTTGGGTCCAAATGTTGTGAAATGTTATTCTATCAAAGCACTGACTTTTTACTTTTTGTTCCTCGCCTGTACAGATGCTAAGTACTCTTTACAAATTTGGGGTATGATTTAAAAAAAAAAAAAACAAAAAGAACGCTGTGTGTAGGTATGTACCTACCTAGGGTATAAATAATGTGAGTATACAAACGCCAGAGATACATTTTGGTTTGGCTTGCGTTTGAATATAGAAAACTTTCATCAACCTTTAACAAACAAGGCAAAAAAATTATAATTTACCTACTGCGAATACCAGAATCGTATTTGTTCGTCGTCTTAGGTACTCATTTTCTTCATTAATCGAATGTTAATTATTTATGAGCGGAAATTGTTGTGTAGGGACCGCCCTTGTTGCATCGCGCATCGTCGTTGTGTGTACGCGTAATTATGTGTTAACAAGTCTCAGTTTTACTATTAATAATTTATCTAAACGTTGCTCTCACTTTTGTATTTTCCTTTTCAAATTTGCACAAGCAAATGGGAGAAAAAAATAAATGTAAAAATAGCGTACCTACTACCTACCTATTATACCTTTGATAAAAGATAAATATTCATTCTTGCTAATAGATTGACTCTCGAGAAACATTGAAATTTGTGTTGATGGTCTGATACTTCTACCTCCTAATTCTTACCATATGGTACCTAATTACTATGATCGTCATACAGGGTGAATTATTAGTGAACTGGTTTCTTCGAAAGGGGTAATAAGTACTCGTAAAGTAATCAAGATTATACCTATCTACATCATGTTCTGACTAATGGCGGTTGCATATCGATCAGACCACATGACACAGGACGATGCAAAAGTTCACAAATTTTTCCGAAACGTGGTACCTATGTACTTGTGAAATTTCCAAGGTACCACTGAATTAGCCCTTTCGTTTTCCCATTTTTGTTAATTAATTTATATAATTTTTTGGAAATTTTTATAAGCACTTACTTGAAAATGTATTACCTATTTTGGAAAATTTTTTAAACTAGTGTTCTTGTATTTCGTGTCTGTCTTTGCAATTTTATCGATTATTTTCTTAGTTACTTTACATTTTTGATAATTTGATCTCCCTTATCAACACTCAACGACTTATCGTACAATTACTTGGTATTTTTCGCAGGCTTGCTACGAATTGGAACTATGCGGATGTAACGACGTTACCGAAAATGGTCTATGGAATAATTTACCTCCGAGACTAGTGTCGCTGAAATTAGCCGATTGCATAAATATATCGGACGAGTCAGTCGGCGCAGTTGCTCAGATTCTTCCGCATTTATGCGAATTTTCTCTTCAAGCCTATCATGTGACGGACGCTGCGTTGGGATTTTTTAGCACCAAACAGAGCCCCAATTTAAATATATTCAAATTACAATCTTGTTGGGAAATAACCAACCACGGCATCGTTAATATCGGTGAGTATCGTTTTGTTTGTTCATTTACTTAGGTACCTATTTATTTTTTTATGCAAAACATAATTTTTTGAACCAAGAAAACTTTTCGAAAGTTCAAAGACCGTTGAAAAAATATCAAAATATTTAATTGAAGTTGAAACTTGTCGTACGTATTGGTTTTTCGCCCTTTTTCCGATCCTCAAAAAATCATTGATGCCTGATGGCAGCTTTGAGTTGTTTGTCCTGCCTTCACTTCCACTTATCCATCAAACATTCAAATTTTTTGGCTTTTTCTGTAGCATTTTGTTCGTCAACTTTAGAAATTAAGCTTTTCTGCGCTCTTGAATTAGAGCAGTATCGGTAATCGTATAAAGCTATCGAAAAATATTCAATTTCAGAGCAATTTCCTTCGAGTCTCTAATCTGGCTTACGGGATTACGATTACATACTCGGCATTCCTCGACAATACCTACTCACTCTCAGTATCGTCTCGTCGGGTCTCGGCGAAAGCTGCTACATACATATACTGGAACTCGAACATATCATCTACGGGGTTGAAAATAAAAAAATCTGAACAAAAAATACTACACATAAAAGAGGGTGAAAGCTGGAATACGCGCGTTGTTGATGCGTCTTGGTCTTGTTCTGGCTTCTGGATATGTATTCGTATTATGACGATATGATACGGTACCGGGTGCTGCTGGCTTGCTGACGATCAGACGAGACGAGGCTTGCAGTGCTAGCTTGGTAGCACAAGCACAGCACAGCAGCACCACACAGGTCCACCTTCAAACATTGATTTATCCAGAAGCAGTAGTTTCGCTGTGTAGAATGTACGTGTGACGTCATTGAAAGTTGAGTTTCCCCTTTTTTGTCTCATGCATTATTTATCTCGAACCAACTTTTAGCAAAATTCATTCATGTTTTTCGTTGCTGCGATATTGAATGAAAATTTCCTCCGTTCCAGCTGAGCTACGTTTTCAACTTCTTTTTCTCCCTTCGTCGTTTCTTTTACTTTTTTCTTTTCGCTTTTAAATAGGTACCTATACCGTCGGGTTCTCGTAGTTTTTTTTTCACTTCCACTAATTTCCTTGTTTTTATCGTGATGATGGATGAAAATTCGTATAAATGGTGCGAAATATGATTTTTTAAAACAATTTTTCTAAATAGGTTCTATTTCACGAATTAAAATTGAAATTACGTATAAGTTATGATTATGATATACCAAGTACATTTAACATTACACTACATACCTACTTATGGTGATTTGAAAGTCGCGTTGAAACCGTAGATTAATAATGTAAAATAAAACGTATTAAGCAGTGCAGATGAGGTTTCAGAATGCTTAACCCTAACAAAAATATCAGCACAAATTCTTGTCATGAAATGCAAATGCCTACGTAATGTGAAATCCATGTTGGATGGAGTATTGATCTGTTGATCCTTTAGCATTTTTTTTTGAAAGTTCATTGAGAGATAGCTCAAAAGTGGTCTCCCATATTCCCTCTTCGATAAAAAGAGGAAATATACCGTTTAAAAAAAAAAGAAAAAAGAAAACGTTCGAGTACTCTCTATAATTTCCCAAACATCCGGTACCTACCTACTTATACAATAAGTTGGTATATTGAAGTATTGATCGTCAGGTTTGAAAATTATCAACAGTTATTACTCGTGTGAAGTATAGGTACCTATACCTATGGCCAGTGTTTTGTTATTTGTTCTTTATATTTTTGAATGCACCTATCTAATAAAAATGTATTTTTTTAATTTTCAGTACATTCACTGCCGAATTTAACAGTTCTGAGTTTATCAGGATGCACGAAAATCACAGACGATGGTATCGAACTAATTGCAGAAAATCTGCGAAAATTACGATGTTTAGATTTGTCTTGGTGTCCTCGTATCACCGACGTTGCATTGGAATATATCGCGTGTGATTTGACAGTTTTGCAGCAACTCACTCTCGATCGGTGAGTACAAAATACGAGTAGTAAATAGGTACACGCATAGATTATAGCGAGTGGGAATAGGTTTATTCTATAGGTACCTACTGATTATAGTCCGGTACATGAGAATAGGAGTAATTGCACCTCCCTCCCCCGGGGCCGATCCTCCGGGACAACTTTTTTCTTAAAGGGGACATCCTAAGGAACATTTTAAAGCAAACTTGACGAAAAAAAAGTTGGCCTTACTTACAAAATGGCGGCCATTTTGATTGACAGGTCAGCCGAAATCGCAAATTTTGCGATTCAACATGGGACTTGCACGAAATTTTTCAAACTTTACAAAGGTAGATCGAAAGATCATGCAAAAATTTATCACCTGTCAAAATTTCAAGTGCTGAAGTGCGTTTTTCGATTTTTGGTGAATTTTTGAAAATCGAATTTAGGCCAAAAATGAGGGAAAAAATCAAAATTTTACCAAATTGACCAAGAAAGCTGAAATTTGGGATATACCCTATTCTCGACATGCCAAATCGATTGGAAACGGTTTCAACCCGTTTTGAGCAGTTCTGGAGCCTCCAGCAGATTTTTGAAACTCGAAATTTCCACAAAATTCCATGAAATTGGAGTTGTAAAGCTGAAATTTATTCTAAAAACTAATTTCAATACGCTACGAAGTACTGCAGGTAAATTTAAAAGTCGTTTTGGAGCCTCCAACGACTTTTTGAAAATTCCTGAAGTCTCCAGCAGGTTTTTGAAACTTTAAATTTTCACAAAATGCCATTAAATGGAGATGGAAAGCTGAAATTTACTCTGCACTCCAATTTTAACATCCTCTGAAGACGACTTCAAATGGGTTTAAGTCATTTTAGAGCCTCCAGCGACATTTTTGAAAACTACTGGAGCCTCCAGTAGATTTTTGAAACTTGAAATTTTCACAAAATTTCATTAAATGGAGATGGAAAGCTGAAATTTACTCTACACTCCAATTTTAACACCCTCTGAAGACAACTTCAGGTGAGTTCAAGTCATTTTAGAGCCTCCAGCGACATTTTTGAAAACTACTGGAGCCTCCAGTAGATTTTTTAAACTTGAAATTGCCCAAAAATTTCATCAAACTGAGATGGAGAGTCGAAATTCATTCTGAAAACTAATTTCAAGACGCTACGAAGTTGACTGCTGGTGGATTTCAAGTCGTTTTGGAGCCTCCAGCAACTTTTTGAAAGGTTGTATGGCGTTTTTTTGGAAAATTGAAATTTCCTAAAAGTAGATGGAAGCTTCAAAACCATCAGAAACCACCATGTAGCCTACGAAGTAAATTTCAGCTTGCCAATATAACTCCATTTGATGAATTAATGTTGGGGAAATTTCAACTTTCAAAAATCTACTGGAGGCTCCAGTAATTTTCAAAAAAGTGGCTGGAGGCTCTAAAATGACTTGAACTCATCTGAAGTTGATTTCAGAGGGTGTTAAAATTAGTTTGCACAATGAATTTCGACTCTGCATCTCCATTTGATGAAATTTTGTGAAAATTTAAAGTTTCAAAAATCTGCTGGAAGCTTCAGGAATTTTCAAAAAGTCGTTGGAGGCTCCAAAACGACTTTTAAATTCACCTGCAGCACTTCGTAGCGTATTGAAATTAGTTTTTAGAATGAATTTCAGCTTTACAACTCCAATTTGATGGAATTTTGTGGGCATTTCGAGTTTCAAAAATCTTCTGGAGGCTCCAGAAGTGCTCAAAACGGGTTGAACCCGTTTCCAATCGATTTGGCATGTCGAGAATAGGGTATATCCCAAATTTCAGTTTTCTTGGTCAATTTGGTAAAATTTTGATTTTTTCCCTTTTTTTTGGCCTAAATTCGATGTTCAAAAATTCTCCAAAAATCGAAAAATGCACTTTAGCACTTGAAATTTGGCAGGTGATAAATTTTTGCATGATCTTTCGATCTACTTTTGTAAAGTTTGAAAAATTTCGTGCAAGTCCTATGTTGAAACGCAAAATCTGCCATTTCGGCTGACCTGTCAATCAAAATGGCAGCCATTTTGTAAGTAAGGGCAACTTTGTTTTGGGCAAGTTTGCTTTAAAATTTTCCTTAGGATGTCCCCTTTAAGAAAAAAGTTGTCCCGGAGGATCGGCCGGGCGGCCGGGGGGGGGGGGGGTTGAAATTACTCCTATTGTCATACCTATACTGGACTATTGTGATTAAGAAAATAAGAACAGAAATACAGGATGTACCGGCCGTACCTTGACGAATGACTGTCTTTCTTCCCTCAATAAGCTGCCCAATGGGCGACTCATCTCAGCTCTCACGTCACATGAGAAACTAAAAACTTTTCTAATCGTTTCCCTAATACGACCTTATGATTATTTGATTATTTATTATCGTATTTTACTATTTTTTGAACAGAGCTTGTCTTGTAAAATCGAACAAGATTAATTGCACGCATAGGTATAATAATGTGAAAATCTATTAGGCTGAGTAACGGTTTGTTATCTAGAAAGCAGGTATAGGTAAATTAATATTTGGCTATGTGCGCATATAGGTATACTTGATATCTACCTACGTGGGAGAATATACCTACTCGTATTCAATATCGTGTCAGTTGTCGAGAACGTTGAACTTATTTGATTTGTTGATGAGTATTGAGTATTGAACTATAGAAATGGATTATAAAAGGTGTATGACATGAGAGGTTGGCGCTAGTAGAAGGACAAGCAGAGGAACTTCAATAAAATTACACCCGCGTCTGCGCTAATACATATCGAGTGAGTATTCGAGTATACCTTTACCTATACATAAGGCAAATAAAATTGTTCGAAAACGAAAAAAAAAAAAAAAAAAAAAAAAATAGAAGTAAAAAAATAAGGAAGAAGTTCAGTGGCGTAGCCAAGGGAAGGCAAAGGGGGCTATGACTCCCCCTTGCGAGCGAAAATTTGAAAGAAAACATGGGAAAATGGACGTTTTTTTGTTGTTCGGACCGATTTTTTCTACAAATTTTCGCTTTCGCTTTCGCTCGAGCAGTAATTTTGCTTTCATTTTCACGAAATCACCACACCATTACGATGGGTTTATAGAAAATTACCCCTCATTTCGATTTTTTATGCCTAAAAATTTGGTTTTGCCCCCTCCTTGAGAAAATCCTGGCTACGCTACTGGACTTGAAGAAAAATTCTGAACTAACAAAAAGTTACATTAATTATACCTAATTACGTAGCCTATACCAACTTGAAATTAGTTTTTTTTTAATTTTATTTAAAAAAATCATCCTATGTGCTTATTTTGAAAATGCGCATTTTAAAATCTGATCTTATTAGTCGTCAATTGCAAATTTATTTTATTTTATTTTTTTTCATTTATAAATGGTTTTTTTCTTCGTTGAGGTCCTATATACTATACTTACCTACCTTGCTACCTTCCCAAATACTCGGTCATCGACGAAAAATTATTTTCTTATAGTCTTTTCCTTATTATTATTAATTTTCTTCTTTTGTTGGAATAATTGCGAATGAAAATGCGAGAGCAAGCACTCGCGAAAGATTGAAATTGCTATTTAAATGAAATTACGATTGCGACGCTTCTATAATGGAATGGAAGTGGCAAATGGTTCGGGTGGTGGTATAGGAAGAGGAACGTACTATATTTTGATGTTAATAATTTGCGCTATAAATGTTATCCAATTTCGATGAAGTCTCGCAATTCTGATTCTGATTAACGTTAGTTGGTACCTACCTCGTGGCTCGTATACCCCTTCAAAAACTACGTAATTTCAGTGAAGTCGGTTAACTATCTACGAGTACATTAGTTTATCGCAAATCTGTAACACAATAATGACACACTTCGTATCGGTAGGTCCACACAAATTTTGATTGTAAAGATAATAACAACTTGAACCACCAAAGTGAATCAGTTTATTGGACTTGGTCGATTTTTTCAAATTTTTCACTAAGTAGGTACCTATTGTTTTACATGGCAGTGTTGGGAGGAAATTTCAAGTCCCATCGTTTCTACCCTATTTTGTCCTTCAGGGCCTCAGGGAGAGGAGGAACGTAACTCCGAGATCAATAATGAAAGAACACGATCAAATTTTGTGAATTATTTCTCTACACTTTTTTAACCTTCGAAAATCAATGTTTTAAAATTTGAGCTAACAAAATATTTAACTACATATCTACATATCAGCAAATATTTTTCACATCACTATGCCTGTAGTTTTCATCTTTTTTCGAACGGTGTCGCAAAATAAACATTGAATGATTATCAATGTATTTTTCAACTGTTGGGACGAACCTTTTCGATCGATTTTTTTTTAATCTCCTTTTCTGTATTCAGCGAGTTGAGGTATTCGATTTTCACTTTACTTGCGTACCTATACGTACGTAAATTTTGAATGCTCTTAGGGATTTCTTGAAAAATTGCGGACTGCAAGGGTCAAATGAACAATATTCAAACCCAAATTCGACATAATAAAAAAATTCAGCCGAGAGAGGCTGTCTCAAGGGCAGAAAACGTAGTCGGAAAACATTTTTTTGATGTTTAGTTATGCGCCAGGCGCCATTTTAAAATTTCAGAATCGATTTTAAAGGTCAAAAGAGGGTGGAAAAATTTTAGATGCCTAAAGTAAATTGGCTGAGTAAGCGAGTATTTATGCTGGAACATTTTTGAGTTGATGGGCTCCAGAATTTTTCTTATTGTAAGTGGATTAAGTACTGAAAAATTTTGGTATACCTAGGTACATTCCTGTAATTAAACCAATTTTTGTACTTTTTTTTCAACACTTAAAGGTACCTATTTGATATTTTTGAACATCTTTTGTGCAAACGATTCAATCCGTACTTATTACAGAATACCTACAGTTATTACTCACACTTCTTTCAATGCAAAAAAGTAAAATAAAATAAAATAAAATAAAATAAATGAAATGAAATGAAATACACTTCATAATTAAATAATAGTAGTAGACCAAGTTAAATCTGCAAATATAAACGAAACCATAGATGCACTCGTGATTCCTATCGTGTAATCAATAGAATTTCATCCTCTGAGAAGAAAAATTACAATAACAAGAAAATATAGATACACTTTGTAACTATAGTTTACAGTGAATACTCAAAGAAATATTTGCCTATAATCCCTGCAAATATAGGTAGGTAGAGGTACCCAGCATATATTTCAGTTCAGCGATATAGTCAGGGAAATCACTTGTAGTTTATACTTCAAAATTGGTTTAATTTTTTTTTCTCCGATTGAAAATTATTGACAACGACGTGAAACAGTAGCGCTGCGCAAATTACGCTTACAACCGAATAAAAGTTTTTCTAGAATAACGAATCGGTTACCATGGTTACAGCTTCCAATTTAATCATTGCCGCGCGCTGTTCTGCCCTGTTCTCTTCGTTCTCGTGACCACCTACACAACTTTTCAAGTTCATCTCGACCCTGACGTAGCCTAGCTTTCGGAAAGCAAATTTCGATTTGGAAACTCAAGTCACATACTCGCGAAAACAGTGTAGCTTTTTCGATATAGTTGGCTCTGGACAGCCTGCATTAGTATCATCACTGTAAATATGTACCCAAATACAGCGGTTGCTGCTGCTCGCAGACTGCGCCGCAATAACTTGTGCTTTATACGCACCATCTACCATATCATCTATTATCTGCACATGCATTATATTTATCTACCTAGGCCTATATGTAGGACAATATTTTTTGCAATTTCGTTTTCAGTTGACGTATTTGTATCTACCTATAGGTATTTATACTGGATTTAATTATCTAAAATGTACTCTTTTTTTCCAGATGTGTGAATATAACGGATATAGGAGTTGGTTATTTATCAACGATGCCATGCTTGCAAATCCTATTTCTCAGATGGTGTTCTCAAATTCGCGACAATGGCGTCCAGCATTTAAGCACAATGCGCAGCTTAGAAGTTTTATCCTTAGCTGGTAAATATACATTATTTTTTCTTTGTACAAAAACTACAAATATAGGTACCTATACCTACCTACCTATATTCGAAGCGAGAAGCCATTGCAAATGTTTTCATTCGATATGAAGGACTGAATAATAGAGGGGAGATGTAGAAAAGAAAAAAATCTTTAACCAAACAAACAAACAAGAATTTTCATCAAACGTTGAAAGAGGAGGATAGGTATAGAGGGGAAAATGTTTTGAAAACGAATGCGTACCTATAACTACCTACAGTGTGCCCAGAAATATCGAGTACCCCTGAGAAAGTTTTCTACTAAAATACTTTGGTTGGTCACAATGAATGATAATAATATGTAATAGCACATGATTGATTGTTAGACTGGAGAGATAAGATTCCACCAATCATATGCATCTATTTCACGTTGCCAACCTGTATTTTTAATGAAAAACTTTCTTAGGGGTACTCGATATTTCTGGGCACCCTGTATATAGTCCGGCATATGACAAGAGGAGTAATTGCACCCCCCCCCCCAGTCGATCCTCCGGGACAACTTTTTTCTTAAAGAGTACATCCTAAGAAACATTTTAAAGCAAACTTGCCCAAAAAAAGTTGGCCTTACTTACAAAATAGCGGCCATTTTGATTGACAGGTCAGCCGAAATCGCAGATTTTGCGTTTCAACATAGGACTTGCATGAAATTTTTCAAAATTTACAAAGGTAGATCGAAAGATCATGCAAAAATTTATCACCTGTCAAAATTTCAAGTGCTAAAGTGCGTTTTTCGATTTTTGGTGAATTTTTGAAAATCCAATTTAGGCCAAAATTGAGGGAAAAAATCAAAATTTTACCAAATTGACCAAGAAAGCTAAAATTTGGGATATACTCTATTATCGACATGCCAAATCGATTGGAAACGGTTTCAACCCGTTTTGAGCAGTTCTAGAGCCTCCAGCAGCAGATTTTTGAAACTCGACATTCTCACAAAATGCCATCAAATTGGAGTTGTAAAGCTGAAATTTATTCTAAAAACTAAATTCAATAGGCTACGAAGTACTGCAAGTGAATTTAAAAGTCGTTTTGGAGCCTCCGGCGACTTTTTGAAAGTTCCTGAAGCCTCCAGCAGATTTTTGAAACTTTGAATTTTTACAAAATTTCATCAAATGGAAATGGAAAGCTGAAATTTACTCTACACTTTAATTGTAACACCCTTCAAAGACGACTTCAGGTGGGTTTAAGTCATTTTAGAGCCTCCAGCGATTTTTTTGAAAATTACTGGAGCCTCCAGTAGATTTTTGAAACTTGAAATTTCCCCAAAATTTCATCAAACTGAGATGGAGAGTCGAAATTCATTCTGCAAACTAATTTCAATACGTCACGAAGTTGACCGCTGGCGGATTTCAAGTCGTTTTGGAGCCTCCAGTGACTTTTTGAACAGTTGTATGGCGTTTTTTTGGAAAATTGAAATTTTCTAAAAGTAGCTGGAAGCTTCAAAACCATTTGAAACCACCGTGTAATCTGCGAAGTAAATTTCAACTTGCCAAACTCCATTTGATAAATTAATGTGGCGGGAATTTAAAGTTTCAAAAATCTACTGGAGGCTCCAGTAATTTTCAAAAAAGTCGCTGGAGGCTCTAAAATGACTTGAACCCACCTGAAGTCGTCTTCAGAGGGTGTTAAAATTAGAGTGTAGAGTAAATTTCAGCTTTCCATCTCCATTTGATGAAATTTTGTGAAAATTTAAGGTTTCAAAAATCTGCTGAAGGCATCAAGAATTTTCAAAACGTCGCTGGAAGCTCCAAAACGACTTGAAATTCACCCGCAGTACTTTGTAACGTTTTTAAATTAGTTTTTAGAATAAATTTCAGCTTTACAACTCTAATTTGATGGATTTTTGTGGGAATTTCGAGTTTAAAAAATCTGCTGGAGGCTCCAGAACTGCTCAAAACGGGCTGAAACCATTTCTAATCGATTTGGCATGTCGAAAATATGGAATATCCCAAATTTTAGCTTTCTTGGTCAATGAAATTTTATGAAAATTCAAGTTTCAAAAATCTGCTGGAGGATCCAAAACGTCTTGAAATTCACCTGCAGTACTTCGTAGAGTATTGAAATTAGTTTTTAGAATAAATTTTAGCTTTACAACTCCAATTTGATGGAATTTTGTGGGAATTTCGAGTTTTAAAAATCTGCTGGAGGCTCCAGTAATTTTCCAAAAAATTCGCTGGAGGCTCTAAAATGACTTGAACCCACCTGAAGTCGTCTTCAGCGGGTGTTAAAATTGGAGTGTAGAGTAAATTTCAGCCTTCCATCTCCATTTGATAAAATTTTGTGAAAATTTAAGTTTCAAAAATCTGTTGGAGGATCCAAAACGTCTTGAAATTCACCTGCAGTACTTCGTAGCGTATTGAAATTAGTTTTTAGAATAAATTTTAGCTTTACAACTCCAATTTGATGGAATTTTGTGGGAATTTCGAGTTTTAAAAATCAGCTGGAGGCTCCAGTAATTTTCAAAAAAGTCGCTGGAGACTCTAAAATGACTTGAACCCACCTGAAGTCGTCTTCAGAGGGTGTTAAAATTAGAGTGTAGAGTAAATTTCAGCTTTCCATCTCCATTTATTTGATGAAATTTTGTGAAAATTTAAAGTTTCAAAAATCTACTGAAGGCATCAAGAATTTTCAAAACGTCGCTGGAGGCTCCAAAACGACTTGAAATTCACCTGCAGTACTTCGTAGCGTTTTTAAATTAGTTTTTAGAATAAATTTCAGCTTTACAACTCTAATTTGATGGATTTTTGTGGGAATTTCGAGTTTCAAAAATCTGCTGGAGGCTCCAGAACTGCTCAAAACGGGTTGAAACCATTTCCAATCGATTTGGCATGTCGAAAGTATGGTATATCCCAAATTTTAGCTTTCTTGGTCAATTTAGTGAAATTTTGATTTTTTCCCTCATTTTTGGCTTAAATTGGATTTTCAAAAATTCACCAAGAATCGAAAAACGCACGTTAGCACTTGGAATTTTGACAGGTGATAAATTTTTGCATGATCTTTCGATCTTTCTTTGTAAGGTTTGAAAAATTTCGTGCAAATCCTATGTTGAAACGCAAAATCTGCGGTTTCGGCTGACCTGTCAATCAAAATGGCCGCCATTTTGTTTGTAAGGCCAACTTTTTTTGGGCAAGTCTGCTTTAAAATGTTCCTTAGGATGTCCCCTTTAAGAAAAAAGTTGTCCCGGAGGATCGACCGGGGGGGCGGGGTGCAATTACTCCTATTGTCATATGCCGAACAAATAGGTATAGAGACGAAAATGTTTTGAAAACGAATGCGTACCTAACTACCTATACAAATGTTAAACAAAACAAACGAATGCGTGTATTTCCAGAACTTTTACTCGTCATTCATCAGCGTCTCAGCGTCTGCGTACACCAATAATTACTACCTATTCCTTTGATAATTTTTCATTTCCTGTTTACAGGTTGCCCTTTGCTGACAATGGGTGGTTTATGCAGTGTAACGCAAATGAAAAATTTACGCGAATTAGAATTAACAAATTGTCCAGCCACGACACCAGAACTATTTCAATATTTGAGAGAGCAGCTACCTCGTTGTGTGATTATCGAGTGAAAATATGAAAATAAAATCACAAATTCATTTCTAGCTGATGACTGATATTGACGACAATGGAATGACATTCGTTTTCAATACCATCAGAATTTAGTCTATTCCTCATGGAAAGCGTACCTACTATCGATTTTACGCTTCGAGTGATTTTGATTTCCATAAAGCACGAAGCGTTCAGATTAGCATTTTTAGCTTTTCTGTGTAAGATGTGTTTACGTGTACCTATGTGTAAAGTATTCTATACACTTTTGTAGGTAGTATGTATGAAAATACATACTTATAATGTACCTCCAACTATAATGTACTGCATACCTGATGTTTTCCTCTCCAATATTTAGTGTTTCTCTTCGTTGATTTTTCTCTCTTTTTTTAAATTTAATTTTTTTAATATATGTATTGTATGTACTATGTACTTCGTGTTTTATGTTTAAACTATATTTCGAATACAAAATGATGAACAATTGAACATAATAATATTATGTTGTATGTACCTCTACCTACGATTACGAATGTATGAAAGTAGCAGATCGAATTAGGTAGGTCTAGGTGGTATATTATGTATGTTGTATCGTGACTTGTATTGGAGGGATATGTTTCAATTTTTTTTTTTTTTTTGTACGATGTTTGTACAAATATGTATGTGCATATGCATTTGTGTACATTGCGACATGCATATAAGATACTTATAATATTTTTTCCTTTGTTCGAATCGTTATCGCTTAAATAGGATTCTGGACATTTCTCAGAGCATAATACATATGTATTCAACAAAAATACAAAGTGTGCTCGAATTTTATAAAAAAATTTCTCGATTCACTGAAAATTGTAATGGCAAAAATGAAAATTTAAAACCCTATACTTGATGTTATTCGCATTACAAGTTACGAACGACACTCGTTAGTATTGGTTCTACCTAGATCCGTAGTTAGTTACCTATATCCGTATTTTCATCTTTTTAGCACAATTGTACAAATTTGTAAATCATAGATTATAAGCGTCGTTTTTTCACCATAATTGCGAGTAACATTGATTCCATAATCACGTTTTGTTTTCAAACATTTGTTTTTAAAATGATAATTCTACCGAACATCGATGTCTTTTAATTTCAATTTACGATGAAAGTGTCATTTCGTTTGTTTTTTCTATTGCAATATGTGCAGGTACCTATCTTATTTGTTTCACCGGATGCATGTTCGGGTTTTGCATCACTGTGAATTCTTAATGTTTATAGCCTTTATTTAGCTCTTGAATAAACCTGTCATTTCAGTTTCTCAATTACTTATAATTATGTACTTACCTATCTATCGTCTATAATGAGACATTTTTCATTAAAATTATAACAATTTACAAATGATAGGCTTTAAATAGGTACTCGTACCTACTCTCGATACAAATGTTTGAAGTTTAAAGGGGTTTAAAAACGCCATGTAATCAATTTTTCAAATTCACCTTCTAATTCTGCACCTGGCTGTACATCATGTTAAAGCTTGAAGACGCTGTACCGAAAAAAATGACTATGATGCTAGTTGAATTAGTTATTTCTCTTTTTGAATATCACATGTTGAATCACTCATTTTTCTATTTTATCACAATTACAAAATTCTTGTACCGAAAAAGTCATTTAGTTACTACATTCATTTATGGAACTTCTGGAATATTTTTTATATTGATGTACATATTGATGAATAGAATACTTATAGGTACTTAGCTACTTACTTACGTGATTTGAAAAAAAATCTCATCATCATACGATGCCAATAAAAATTTTGATTTTTTTTTTTTTTGTTATTGGGTAGATTTATTGTTAAACTTTCAATTTGTCTGAGTCGACAGTGACGTAGGAAGTTGAAATTCACTGTCGGGGAGAGGAGGTTACCTCTTGAAAATTCCGACAGTAAGATTAAAAATTTTGAAAAACTAGCTTGTTTAGGATTTCTCCTAATGCTGCTCTGTAATCATTCCAGATATGTACAATCTGAATCACAAATCTTAAATTTTACTCATCACTGATGAATTCCAACTTTGCCGATTCAAAATTCCCAATTTCCCAATATCAGCTTTTCACACTCCTCTAGGACTCTCTCTCCTATGTTGCTACGTCCTTGACCTAGAATTGAAATTTTTATTTTTTTTTTTATCCTCGTAAGACTGATTTTTCATTTTGTTTGAACTATCAACTGTATTATTTACAAACGTTTCAAAAAAATATTATTTTTTCTCTTATTTTGAATTTTTTATCTTTCTGTCTATCAAAATTCATATTTTTTAATGCAGGGAAAGATTAAGATTCATTGATTCATTGAAAATATATCATCTTAAAGCGATGAAATAATTCTATTCAATAATAAATACTTTTTCAAGTATTATTTACAGTGTATTTTAACAAATATAATGAAAATGATAAATATTGATTGGTCGGAGCAACGCAATCGCATGTCGTATTCGTAAATGTTTTTATTAAAAAAAGAACAAAAAAAAAAATAAAGAATCAACACAATCTACTCCGTTTACGTATTAAAATTTAGTACTCCATACTCATAAGTACTTTTTTCTTTCTTTTTTTTAAATGTGTACTAATAAGTTGTTTGATTGAATAGTTTTTAAAATTGAAAATAGAATTTGTATAATTTCTTAAAAAGCGTATAAAGCCTTATTTTAAAGACAAGTTGAATAAGTTTTGTACCTTAAACGTTGAATCATTGTCATTTAATGCAAAGTACATACGTTGTCGTTTAATAATTTTCTACAGTAAGTGATATAGTTTGTTATGGGTTATGAACTGAATTATACGAGTGAATAAATATTTCCAATTGTACGACTTTCGCTTTTTCTACGCTCTATTCAGCAGTAACATATGAAAAATGATGACAAACATAAGTATCAAAGTATACTAATGAAGAATAAGGGACGAAACCAATTCTGTTGGCGATGAAAATTAAATAGTCGATTGTCATACGTAATTACACGCGTACGGGTACTTCGTAAAATAGGTAGTTTTTTTCTATGGGGGGGGGGGGCGGAAGAAAAACCACATTGAGAACTTGAGGGGAATCGGCGAGCCTGCACCGGTCTCGAGACAGAGCGATCGATTTTTTTTTACAAGTTCGAAACGTTGGACTTGTAAAAAAACACAGCCATTTGCGTATTCAATATTTCCAGCAGCGAATTTTCACATACCATCCCACCAAGATAACACTCCTAAACCGGGTTCGTTTATGCTACCCTGAAAATGAAAAAGAAATATTTAAAGCCACAATAAAAAGTGAAAATTCACGCTCACGAACGATACTAACGATTAATAAATACGGCGTTTTGTTTTCCGGCACGGATTTAACTTCGTTAGTTTTCACTTCAGGAGACGTTTCCATGAATAACTCGTTCATGATACGAAATTTAATTTTTTCACCTGAAATAAATTCAAAATTTTTCAAAAATTGATATAAAACTCAAATCGGATAATACATAATATTCATTCAGTATTCATTTAAATTGCGAGCACTCACCCACATCCATATACAAGTTATGTTTTTGACCTAAATTTTCATATTCCCATATCCAGGCTTGCTCTTCTTCATCGAATTTCGAGGGATGCTGCAAACACGATGCTGGGATTTGTATATCATCAAAAAATCCCAATGTAACTGAAAAATCAAGTAATTATTTACACGGCTATCGTGAAATTCATAAAGTAAACTCGGCGGCTTACCTTGAATGCCTTGCTGAGTACAGCTTTTTATTTTTCCAATTATTATCTCACTCATGAAAGGTCTGAATACTACGAATCTGTACTTGATTTTTGAATGGTGGGCACCCTCGCCGGGAAATATGAAAGATTCGTTGATTTCTAAAAAGTCGAATAACGCGATACATAGACCAACATTAGGAACAACCTGCAAGTAAAAGTTTTAAGATTATTTATCCAAAGATAATTTAAAATCTATGATAACTCAGGTGGTTACTTTGTTGGATAACTTTTTATTCAAAGCATCTGATATTGAAGATTCCAGGGATTCTGAGAACAACGATGGTTTGATTTTCACCACATCATCGAACTCCACCAAAATAAACATGTTGTATAATTCTTTAAGGTTCTCTTCAGTTTATAAAAACTTCACAGCAGTATTCGTCACTTGCACTTGATAATTATTAATGTAAAATATAGACAGCAATGTAAAATGTTTTGAAAAATTTTGAAAAAAATTTGAAATAAACACGAACACGCCGTTCTTATCATTCGGTTTCCCCGTTCTCCCTTCCCTTCCTTTGTCCAATGTTTACTCGATTCAAAGTTTTTCTGCCTGCAAATTCAAAACTTCTTTCTTGAGGGAAAACCCTGAAACATTAAATTTCTAATAAAAAATAAAAATGGTGGATAGTGTTTTGAAAAAACAAGCACCATTGAAAATTCGAATTAATTCTTGGACTTCTTTTTTTTCAATTTCCGGCTTACTTCAATCCAATCCAATTTGACTGAAACGCTCCAAGCGGATGCACGGTTAAGCTTCCATCAGACGAGAAATCTTACAAGTTTCTGTAGTGTTGGTAACATTGAGATGATTCATCTCTTATCTTATCACAATTTAATTAAGAAAACGATAAGGCAATTTTTCTAAAGTATTCTAGCATTTAAAAGTGATTAAAACGCGAAGTATTTTTGATTTAGTGACGAATAGTACGGAAGTTATAATCATTCTCAATAATCAATTGACTAGATATACATCTTCTAGACTCGAGTTGTAACTTTCATCATCAATGGATCCTTCAGCTCCTCCTAATCTTGAAAAGCCACCTCCGTATTCACCCACTGATCCGAAAGTTCATGGTGCAGGTAATGTATACAACTAATGAAAATCGTTAACATTATTTACATACATATGTACCTATTCTTATTTGGAACTATTTTGTGTTGATTTTTAATTCATTATCGATTGTATTGACAGGAAACACGCAATATCAACAATACGGATACCCTCCTTATCCACAACCGCAAGCATACGCATATCCACCGTATCCTCCAGCGCAAGCTTCTGTTCCTCCTGCATTTGTTTGCAGTTCTACAGCCAATCTATTAGGCCCTCGTGCATGCCCTCAAGGTGCATATGGAACGAATGTCAACATACAAACTAGTGAAATCGTTTTCGTCGGCGGTTGTCCCATCTGCAGAGTAAGTGTACCTGTATCACGCGTTGATCATGTTGTAATAAATTGTAAATTTAAATTGATGTATTTCTTCATGGTGTTTTGTAGGTTGGCGTTTTAGAAACTGAATTTTCGTGCGCTGGAGTCCTTTGTGCGATTTTATTTTTCCCTCTCGGTGTGTTATGTTGTTTAGCTATGCGTGAAAAACGTTGCAGTAATTGCGGAGTTGTTATATCCTAATTTCCAAGATCGGGTGATGATTTTTCTATTGGACGCACGACGTTTTCTACGATATTTCTTATTCTTTCATTTTAAATTTGTACCTGTTTATTCATTATGTTGCTAGTGTTCGAGCATTTTAAACGTTTTTATGCCTCTATGTATTCAACTTTTGAACTTCGTTTCAACGTTTAATCAATCCGTTAGATAAAATAACGTTTTTGTGATTTTAATATGTACATTTACAACATTTTCACACTTTAGAAACATTGAAGTACCAGCGAATAGTAATCGAAATTCAGGTGATGAGATCTGTGCTGGATATTAAAAAAAAAAAAAATGATCGTTTCAAATTTTGATGGATCGTTAATTTGATTTCCGTATATCGTACTCTATCGTGCTAGCAAATTGATTTTTGAGGTGTATTTAAATTTAATTATTATATTTATATATGTACTTTTACCACCCCGATTTTAAAAACTTTACTTGTAATAACAGAAAATTATGATATTTTTGATGTTATTCTACTCCTTTTATACATTATACATTTTGTTACCTTGAATTTTTATTTGTAATTATTGGTGAAAAAAATCTCTGCGGGTAATTCAATAGAATTCTACGAATCACCCGCATGAGCTTATCGATTGTTAGATAAGTTGTAATTATTTTTGAGTGGCATGGACTCTATAATAGTTCGGTTTCCATTTTTTCAATTTCGTAACGTAAGATCGATATCTTTCAATGATACAGTAAGCTCAGTCTTGCTCTCTCATAGCTTATTCATGTGATTTCAGTGTCACCTTACACATTACTATCCGCTGTAGGTAATTTGCAATGTTACGGTCATAATCAGTGTTAATGATCGTAAATCGTAATTGTGATCAATTACTATAGAAGTATAGGGAAAGAAAGTGTTGGTTTTGTTGGGCTGAATGCTGGAAATTGGAAATGAAGATAAGTATAAGGTGTTGGTGGTCTGCTTCTCATTTTAATTTCAACACCTTGTCTACCAATCCAGCTCTCTTGAAGATGACACTGTAATAATTATCGAGCCTTCGATTTTTTTAGTGCCGTACTTTACCCAAGTTCGGCAACTTTAATGACAGAGTGCATCACTACATTACAAACAGAAACATGTTATCTGTTTTGATAATGATAAGACGATCACCCAAGTGTTGGAAATTGTTAAACGACAGACAGAATCGAAATTGTTGAGAAAAATCGGTTTCATTTCAAATGGAAATGCGTTTCGACTACATAAACTAACACGTCCTTCAGTGGCAAACCATTTACCATTCGTGTTCCGATCGTTAAGTAATGTTACTCGTGTGTTTCATGGTTCGTGTTTTAGTTTTATCTGCACGGTAAAAGGGTAAATCCATAAATCAAATTTTATCTATAATAACGTACGACGAAAGCAAATTTGTTTTTTGAAAATGGTGTGTAATTTTTTCTGCTCGGATTCGAAAGCTACGAAGAAATTTGCGAGCTTTCGAAATGATAGTGAAGAATCATTGTTAGCCATGCAAACTTCCAACACTCGCAAATTAGCAAAATTATGCTTTATTCTTATCGTAGTATTCGTATTCGCCGGTACTGTCATATATTGTGTTTCGGGATCATTCGGGTCTAAAAACACCCATTTAACGAGTGAAAAATATACGTTTGAAAACGATGTCCAGACGCCGATCAATCGCTTCGCAAGTAGCGCACCTTCCTGTCAAAATATATCCGATTCGCAAAAATTCGATTGTTTTCCTCGCGGAAAACCCGACGAGGAACAATGTATCGCAAGAGGATGCTGCTGGAGCCCTGCATCTCAGAGTAGTAAATCTCCTTGGTGTCATTATCCGACGGCATATAATACTTATAAAGTAGTTCGCAAGGATCAGTATAAACGGGGTGTGAAGTTGATTTTAAATATAACCCGCAATTCAACGTATCCTAATAACGTGCAGATGTTGTTGGTCAAGATCGAGTATGATACAAAGGATAGATTACACGTTAAGGTTAGGGAATAAAAATCACGATTTAATCATCCTAGAATAAAATATAAATTAACATTATTTTGTCGAATAGATTCTAGATGCAAACAAGACTCGTTGGGAACCGCCGTATCCAGAAGTACCTCTTTTTAACAGCACCCCTGATGATACAGATTACGAATTGATTATAAACGATGATCCGTTTGGATTTGCTGTTATTAGGAAAGAGACGGGAACCGTGATGTAAGACGTTACTTGATTTTTATTTTTATTCGGCATTGACTATCTACTTATAAAGTTTCATATTACAGCTTCGACACGCGAAACGTAGGAGGATTTATTTACTCGGATCAGTTTCTACAAATGTCTGCGTTAATGCCGTCTAAATACATCTACGGATTAGGAGAACGAAGAAATAATCTATTATTGGATACCGATTGGCAAGAAATTACTTTGTTTAATCACGATGTTGCTCCGAAAGATAATGTTAGCTAATTTCTAACTAACTACAAACTACGTCATTGATTCGTTCGCAAAAATTAATGATTTAATTTTTATTCTAGACCAACTTATACGGAACTCATCCGTTCTACCTGAGCATGGAAAAATCTGGAGCCAGTCACGGAGTATTTCTGTTGAACAGCAACGCTATGGGTAGGTACAATATTATGAGAAATCCGGCGATTGAGTTTATTTTTTCGAACTTTCCGAAGATATATTTTTTTTGCACCGGTATTATTTACAGATATTATTCTACAACCTGCTCCTGCTATAACATACAGGACTATAGGAGGCGTTCTTGATTTTTATTTTTTCTTGGGACCTTCTCCGAGGGATGTTGTTTCGCAGTACTACGAAGTAATCGGAACGCCATTTTTGCCACCTTATTGGTCTTTAGGATTTCACTTGTGCAGGTATGATTTTCTGTATTTTTTTTTTCTTGTATCGTTTCTCGATCTAAATAATGGTGGAGTGTAAATTTGCGTAGGTTTGGATTGAAATCACTCAACGAAACTATCGCATTTTGGCGCCGAAATTACGAAGCTGGAATTCCGTTTGTAAGTAAAGCTGAGACGTATTCTAAAAAAATGAAAAAAATTACCAATTTGATAAATTTATTTTCATTTCAACTTTAAGGATGTGCAATGGAACGACATCGACTACATGAATAAACGAAACGATTTTACAGTGAGTCCTGCCTTTAATGGACTGTCTTCATTTGTCGATCTTCTTCACAAGGTAAAATGCATAAGTTGAAATATTTCATTTTGTTGTATGTGTCATCGACTTGGCCATCTCGTGATTCTTTTCTTACGTTTTCGTCTCATTTTACAGCTGAATATGAGATATGTGGTAATCTTAGATCCCGGCGTCGCTTCCAGAGAACCTCGTGGCTCGTATCCTCCATACGACGAAGGCGTAAAAGCCAATATATTTATCAAGAATGCTTCAAATTTACCTCTCGAAGGAACGGTAAGTAATGGACGACGCGACCTCGTTTTTATTGCGTTTTTGTCGCGATTAATAATAATTTATTTTATTCAAGGTATGGAATTTGGACGGTGGCACCGTATTTCCAGATTTCTCAAATCCCAGCACTATACCTTATTGGATGCAGATGTTGTCTGGCTTATATGCACAATTCAAATACGATGGAATTTGGCTGGTTAGACGGTTTTCCTGTTTTTTTATTTTTACCCACTGTGTAACTTCTTATCGAGTATTTTTTACTCGTATGTGTTTGCGAACTGACGGATATCGCCTTATCGGTCATGTTTTCTCGTTGATAAAATATTCGTATTGTGACGAATCGACAAAATCGTGTGTAACTAATTTTTTTTCGACGAACTTTGGTCCGCTCTTATGTTTTTTTTTCTTTATGTTGTTTAGGATATGAACGAGATATCTAATTTTGTGCAAGGATCTTTAACTGGCTGTAATGGTGACCAGGCTGACTTCAGTTTAAATAATCCGCCTTATTTGCCTGGTGTAGACGGTGGTAATTTGAATTATAAAACTGTATGTATGTCTGGTATACAATACGTCGGATCGCATTACGATGCTCACAATATATACGGATACGCTGAGAGTATGGCTACGAGTTTGTGAGTGCATTTTTAAAACAAACGTAGAATTACAGTTCGTCTCAAGTTCGAATAAATAGAGGATGACTTCGTTTTGTATTGACTAAGGTTTCAATAATTTTCAATTTCTTTAATTTTTCAAAAAACTGAATCTAACAAGGGAACCTCTTGAGGTGACCGCCTCCGATTTGAACGCGACCGCGATTTTTGGAAAGAGCATGTTATAAAACCCCCAAGTTCAAATTTTCAGCTGCTCAAGTTCATTTTTCGATTTTTGGCGAATTTTTGAAAATCCAAAATTGACTATTTTGGTGATTTATGCTTTTTTAAAAAAAGTACGTACTTACTTGATCAGTAAAAATGTTCAAAATAAGTCCTAAAACTGATAATAATTCCCCAAATCCAAATTTCACCATTTCCAGCCATTCTAGAGCCTCCAGCGCTCTTTTTCAATTTCTCCAGAATTTTGAATTTGCTCCAGAAGGCGTGGATATGAAGTTGGGCAGCTAAAAATCGAGTTGTGTGTTATGCTCGACCTGTTTAACGAGTTTATCCACATTTGAGTCGGTTTCGGAAGGCCCCCTCAAGAGTGGTTTTTTGACCAGTTTTTTTCAAATAAAAAATAATAAAAAATAAAAAATTTCCAGTTTGCGAGGAAATTTTTGAAATTTGCGCGAATCGCTGTATTTCGTCCACTACTAACCTCCTGAGGCCGAGTTCCGCCATTTCCAACCATTCTGGAGCCTCCAGCGCGATTTTTCAATTTCTCAAGAATTTTTAATTTGCTCCAGAAGGCGTGGATATGATGTTGGGCAGCTAAAAATCGAGTTGTGTGTTATACTCGAACTGTTTACCGAATTTATTCACATTTCAGTCGATTCTGCAGGGGGCACATCAAGAGTGGTTTTTTGACCAGATTTTTTTCAAAATAAAAATATTCAAAAATCAAAAATTTCTCGTTTGTGAGAAAATTTTTGAAATTTGCGCGAATTTCTGTATTTCGTCATTAATTAACCACATGAGAGCGAATTTCGCCATTTCCAGCCTTTCTGGGGCCTCCCTGTGATTTTTGGATATTTTTATTATGAAAAAAGCTGGTCAAAAAACCACTCTTGAAGTGTCCCCTCCAGAATCGTCTTAAATGTGGATAAACTCGTTAAGCAGGTCGAGCATAACACACAACACGATTTTTAGCTGCCCAACTTCATATACACGCCTTCTGGAACAAATTAAAAATTCTGGAGAAATTGAAAAATCGCGCTGGAGGCTCCAGAATGGTTGGAAATGGCGAAATTCGCTCTCGTGGGGTTAGTTCATGATAAAATGCTGCGATTCGAGCAAATTTCAAAAATATTCTCGCAAACGGGAAATTTTTGATTTTTGAATATTTTTATTTTGAAAAAAAGCTGGTCAAAAAAACCACTCTTGAGGTGTTCCCTCCGGAAGCGGCTCAAATGTGAATAAATTCGTTAAACAGTTCGAGTATAACAACTAGATTTTTAGCTGCCCAACTTCATATTCACGCCTTCTGGAGTAAATGGAAAAATCTGGAGAAAGCGAAAAATCGCGCTGGAGGCTCCAGAATGGCCGGAAATGGCGAAATTTGGATTTTGGGGGTTAATATCAGTTTTAGGACTTATTTTGAACATTTTTACTGATCAAGTACGTGCTTTTTTTTTAAAAAAAGCATAAATCACCAAAATAGTCAATTTTGGATTTTCAAAAATTCGCCAAAAATCGAAAAATGAACTTAGGCAGCTGAAAATTTGGACTTGGGGGTTTTAGAACATGCTCTTTGCAAAAATCGCGGTCCCGTTCATGTTGGAGGCGGACACCTCAAGAGGTTCCCTTGTAAGCTCGAATAATTCGAAAAACAACCTTCCAGTTTATAACTGTCGCAGAAGAAGGCTTGAAAAAAATCTTTCCTCATTCTAAGAGGGAAAAAATACGAACTTATCCTCATTTATTCGTATATGGACGACAACATAATATTATTTTTCCTACTCGTCGTTCCCTATGAATTTCGTCAACATTTGAATTACCTACATAATAAATGTGTATTTTAGCTGTCTGGCCACGATTAGAATGAAACGTCCATTCGTTCTATCCAGATCCACGTTTTCGGGCAGTGGACATTTTACGTCTCATTGGACCGGTGATGTATATTCAACCTGGGACGATATGAAACATTCGGTCGGAGGTTATTAGAACTTATATTTATGAAAAAATGTAACGCGTATCATTTTTGAGAGGATTTATTATAGGAATATTTCATTACAGATATAATTTCGTTCAATATGTTTGGTATTCCTATGGTCGGAGCCGATATATGTGGTTTTAACGGCAACACTACTAGAGAACTGTGTCAGCGATGGAGTCAGTTAGGAGCGTTTTATCCTTTCTCACGTAATCATAACACCGACGATGCAATTGTAAATTTCTTACGAACTGTACTCTATTCTGTGTACTTCAAATTATATTTATCTGCGACGGATGATTTTTACAGGATCAAGATCCAGCAGCCATCGGTATCGTCGAATCAACCAAGAAAGCGCTGACATTTCGTTACCATTTGTTACCTTATTTATACACGTTGTTTTGGAATGCGCACAAGTTCGGAGAAAGTGTCATTAGACCGATGTTTTTCGAGTAATTTCATACAGATATTGATAACGTACTCGACTGTGTATTTTCCTGCAAAGTTATTTGATTTGGAATTATTTTGATTTCAGATTTCCGCTAGATACGCTCACGTATGCGGACAACACTAAATTTTTTTGGGGCCCGGCTTTCCTCATTATTCCCGTTCTAGAAGAGGTAAATAAATTCTAATTGAAATGTACGATGGTAACGATACACAACAGAAAAATGCATCTCGCTTTTACATTCCTAGGGTCAAACTTCTGTTACTACATATTTCCCGAAAGGGGTGTGGTTTGACGCGTATACGTTGGATTGGTACCGAAGTAATGGAGACTACATCACGTTGAACGCCAGCCTCGATTTTATTCCTTTATATTTCAGAGCTGGTTATATTATTCCGTATCAGGAACCAGCTCAAACAACCACGGCTAGGTATGCAATGTAAATTAAGAGTTGAGTCGCGTGTTTCTTTTCACACATTTCTACATTTGTACGCATCTTTTGTGCAGTCGATTGAACCCGTTTGGACTTTATGTAGCCATCGGTGAGAATGGAAACTCGTACGGATCGTTGTACTGGGACGATGGAGAAAGTTACAGTAAATATTAACGAAATTATTTATATGTATTTGCTCGTGATAATCTCTTCGATTGATACATTTATATTGTTTTTTGATAGGCAATTATGACGAAAACGAATACAATCTACTCCAGTTCGAGTTCACCGACTCGACATTATCCGGTATTCCAATCAATTGGGGTTATGAAACTACGATGACTTTGAACACTATCAAAATTATGGGATTGAGCGATAAAATAAAACAAATTTACATTAACAACCAAACGCATTCGGAATACCAATATTATCCAGCTGATAAAGTAATTTGATCATTTATTATGAAAAAAATAACTCTTTTTATCTGTTTTTAAACAAGTATTTTCCCTGTTTATTGATGTTTCATTGTAGAAACTTATCATCGAATCGGTGGAGATAAATCTCTCGGAGCCGTTTTTTGTGAAATGGCAATGAAACCTCCAAAATACGTATACCAGTGATGTTTTGGAACGGTGACACTTTTACGCATACTATCTAGTCATATGTTCGGATGTTCCTGTTTTGAAATCTTCACTTGTGACTACATTATATCTACTGTATCTCAGTATACGTTTTTTAAAATGATTTTTATACCTATTTACGATATACTATACAAATTCTTTGCTGAACGAGGACCTATGTATGTAATAGGCAATTTCCCGATTATGTTATATTTCACCAATCAGTAAGGGAATTTCTTTACGTAAGACTGTTTGCACGATATATTCGTTTAAGTAATTATTCGAGTTGTCCTAGATAAAAAAATATGAATTTTGTATGTAGCCATTTTTGTGCCTTACGTGAATGTTTGTCTGATTTCCCAGAAGACGACTATGGCGTCCTTATTGTATTTTTATATTATTGGTGATGAGAGAACGTTCTGTGATATTAAAGACACCATGTGATTTTACGTTTTTTTTAATTCAATTTTTTGATATTTTTATGTGGGGTTACCACTTCATGTGTTGAAGTACACAAGTTTTAGTTAAAAAGGGAAGAAAAACAATCTTCAATACCATTTTATGGATTTTTTTACGTATTTTCAGGTAAATGTTGAATTTTATCTGAATTGAATGAAATTAATTTTTGAGACAGCCATTTTGTTGGATACTGATTTTGAAATTCTCGCAGCAATTCGCTTTTTTTTGGTAAAAATTATCGCGTTTGTGCTATTTTAATCGTTGGGAAACGAAGGAGATTTCGTTCCATGTTTAATCTAGGTACCTATTTGTGTATAAATGGCGCCGCCCGCACCACGTCAATGGTGGGCACGACTCTTGTAAAATTGATTGTAAAATTACAACTTGAACGAATTAATCAGAGACCTTGATTGTATGTATTAAGTCATTGTTTATTAAAATAAATTTTTTTTAATCGTTAGAATATTTTTATGCGTTGAGAAAACGTTCTGGAAACGCGAGCTGATTGGCTGCTGAAAATGACATTTCGCCGAATGTGATCAGATCTAAGTATTCGGATCCAATTGAGAATCCCCTTTTATTGGATCTCTAGTTAGTTAGGTCTTAACAAATGTGATCGAATTAAAACATTGACTTTATTAGATTTGGTCAAATCAATTTGGATTCGAAGACAGTTCAGACAGAAGTCTTAATTTTTGCAAAAATTTGCAAATGTATGCTAATTACATTATTGTTCTCGTCCTCGTCAGTCGTCCGTGACAATTTTGCCCTCTTATCTCCACACCACGCATGATAAATACCTATTACGTTTTTTACGAACATGTTATTGCTATCAAGTGTGCCTCACCTGTGACGAAATTTTGAGAGCAATAGTGCAATAGTCCAAAGTACCTAATACCAACGAACGTAATTTTATCGGCTCATGTGGAATATACAGCTACGTCGAGTTTTATTCGATCTTCAAAAATTCACAATTTTTCATTTTTTCCACTCATAATTTCTACATTTTCAAATAGAATCAATTTCGAATATT
The DNA here is from genome assembly GCF_950023065.1 of Planococcus citri. Taxonomy (NCBI): domain Eukaryota; kingdom Metazoa; phylum Arthropoda; class Insecta; order Hemiptera; family Pseudococcidae; genus Planococcus; species Planococcus citri. The sequence continues at coordinate 81,899,924 of NC_088679.1, read as the reverse complement.
CGGCAAAAAATATGTCTTATGCGTTAAGTAAACGCTTGTGAACAGCGCTTATCTATACATATTATTTATTTATTGTCATCGCGAGTGTTATTAGAATTGAAAATGTCGTTTTATTTGAATTGAATTCATATTTCATTTAATTGCTGTGCTTGTTGGATGTAAGGCTCTACCGGCTCCAAAAAACTTTAACATCAGAGATCAAGATGCTGTTTATATATTTCGATATGCTATTAAGCTGTGGCATCATTCGAAGAAGAATGTCTTCATGAATTTGGTGGAAGATATCAAGAAGTCATGAGGTAATTTTTAAGCGAGTATATTATGTTATACCTATATGCATCGAATTTGAAGCCGGTATATTCTTTTGATGTTTCTTCTTTCAGCAAAAAATTACTTACATGAATTTAACCATGCGAGGATCTTTTACATTCCCAAAGAATGAATTGAAACTGAATCTCGGTTTGTCATTATTCATCGCCAGGAAAAGTACGTAATAAGGATTTGGCAATCTCATTTACTTTGCCAACGTGTATGTCTTCAACTCTATTACAACTATGAGTATGTACATAATAGATATGGAGATCTTGAACTACTTGTACCTACTTGGCCAGTTGGCCATCATTTCGACCGACGAATTCAAAAATTATTTTGCACGAGCTATAGTTCTAAAAAATTCAAGGTGTTCGCGAAAATATATCAAAATATATAGTCAATCTTAACACTTTGCCCAATAGACTACTTCCTGAAAGAGAAACAGATTAAATATTATTTTTCTGAAATTTCATTTCAGTGTCGTACTTGTAACATATTTTAAGTGATTTTTTTAACGTAAAAAAATGAGGAAAATCCACGAGTTTGAAAAATATATGTATTGTAAAAGCTTGAAAAATATTTTAAAAATAATGAATCAGCTTTAAAATGTTGATTCTACAATACTTAGTTGGTGAAATTTAGGAAGAAAGGGATTGTCAGTTTTTAAAAATATGAATTTAAAAAAAACTTTCATACCTATAACAAAAAGGAAGATACACTTGCTCTGAATATAAGTGTTATTCCTTTTTTTTATTTATTTTAAAATAGTCTTGCTCAACTATTCGGTGAAAATCATAGGTAGGTAATTCACGTATTTTTTGTTAATTTTTTCTTATAAGTACGGTAACAATTTGATTAACGTTTTCGAAATTCCGCGATTTTTCTAGAATTTAATTTCGTCATCATTACTTATCAACAACCTTTTTTTGATACAAATACTAATCCTTTTAATTTTTCATATTTTTGATTTCTTCATCTTAATTTTTCTGAACTAACTGTTGAAATTGATATTCAAAAATTGTCTTATTTTTTTATGTGCATCTTATGTGTGAAAAACGTAAATTCTCGAGTTGATATTTGGCTAAATAAGCTGAAATTTTCACAACTGTTGATTGTGAAAAAGAAATGATCCATCAGTCCTTCAGCTATCTCCAGTTTCTGGATGTTTCAGTATATATGGCACCTATTTCGATAAATTTTCAAGGTGATAATTTTTTATTTCTATATAAAAAGGCAGCTACTTTACCTAAACGTATTTTTACCATTATCTACTGGTAATGAAAACAAATTCGATTTGTTGATCAAAAATCCAAAAGCAATAATGAACATCTTATTTTAAACGTTTAGGCAACAACCTAACGGTGTACAGTACACGTTGATATGCTATTTTAAAAAAGATGTCTTTTTGATGTTTTGGACCTTTCATTTGGAAATTTCGTAATTAATGACACATCTGCATGTCTAAAGGAACATTAAAAAAAAAAAAAACAATCGTCAAAATCGGTCATTAGGAGAGGCTGGTGAACTGTCATTAGGTTTTTAACGAATGTTTTTACAAATTGTTTTATGTAGTAAAAAAATAATAAATAAAGGAAATGAAAGATTTCGATGTAGCATAAAAACTTCCTAAATGAAATAATTTTCGTTAACGGAGCTAACTGGAGGTCCCTACGTTTTTTCCACTGGCAGGAAGAGCATTCAAAGCTCGTTCAAATGACTGCCGAATGAAAATTTCAAATATCAGTATTAGCGGTGATTAAATAATTAACTTTACGGTTTACCTATACTTCAGCTTTTTTTTTCACTTTATTCCACAGTACATACATTTCAAAGGCTATTCGCTCGCTGTGCCAAAATCAAAGTTCCCACTTTCGATGATGTAAAAAGTCAGTGTAAATATAGTTACTTGTATGAAATTAAAATAAAAGTGCGGCAGCTCAAATTGAAGATTATGAAAATAAGAATCTCAAAAAAAAATGCACTTTTCATGTAGAACAACTTGAAAATTGTGAGTAAATACAAAATTACTTACTGTGATAAATTTTTAAAAAAAATTTCTTTTTGTTGTGTCGAAATGTTTTGTGTACATAAAGTTATAATTTTCCTGATAGAAAGGACGAATATGATTTCTTTCCTGTCGGAGAGCACACCTCAAGAGTGGTTTTTTGACCAGCTTTTTTTCAATTTAGAAAATTTATTTAAAAAAAAAAAAAATCAAATTTACTTACTTCAACTCTAAAGTTTACGGGGCTCTTTCGCGCTAGGAGTTTTTCTAATTTTTTTCATCTTCTTCCCTGTCATTTCGGATTTCCTTCTGAAATATAACAAACAAAACACCATACTTATAAACTCCTGGATAACTGTAAGTGAGTTGATTCCAAGCAGTAAGTAGTTAAACTGATTCCTAGATCATCCAGGGGGGGGGGCTATTATCCCTTACGTCATATGGCGGACAAATACCGGGCACAAAACTATGCGAGAGTCAATTCATACACAAATGAAAATGACTTGGACAAAGATACTGCCAAAAAAAACTCGTGATAAAGTTCTTAAATTTTGCACGCGAACCTTAAAAACCTGTAGAAAAAGCTCATTTTGGTGCCATAAGGCACCTCCCCACCCAATTTTGGGTCTGAACAAGGTTGGCAATATGGGTGTTGTTTTCATATGAATCGAACCTGCTGAACACGAATTTGAAGTTGAATTTACAATTAGACCCTTTTAAGGACCTCATTTGAGGGGGGTAGATTACCCTAAAATTGAATTTTTCGCGGAAAATGAAACACTCGTCAAACATACTGGATACATGATAAATCACTTTAACAGCTCGAGACGTTGTAAATCTGAATTTTAGGATCAATCCTGCGTATCTCCACTCCCATATGACAATCACCATGTTGTCAAACGTTTCAAATGGTGTGTCTTTGGTAATGTTCAGTGATTGCTATTGTGTACATCGGATTTTTTAAAGTAGAGTTTTACAGGACACTACCTATGAACAATTTTATAAAAACGAAGAATTACAATTAGTCAATGCACAGCAATAAGACAGTCGATGTCAATGTCAACTAAGGAAAATGGAGAGGGGAGGAGATGGAGGTGTGTGATAACATTCTTCACAAGGACCATGAATCAAACTTGATCAAAAAAGTTGCAGGGCTTAGGTAGCGCTATAATAGAACATTTTTCGCAAAAAACTCAATTTTAGGGCAATCTGCCCTCCCACCAAATGGGGCCCTTAGAAGGGTCCAAGTCAAGTGTCCAACTGTAAATCCAACTTCATATTCGTGTTCAGCGATGTTCGATTCATATGAAAACGACACCCATTTTGTCAACCTTTTTCAGACCCCAAATTGGGTGGGGAGGCCGGAGGTGCCCATGGCCTCGAAATGAACTTTTTAAGGAATTGTTGCAGTTTCTGCACGTTTTCAAAGTTCACATGCAAAATTTCAGAACTTCATCACGAGTATTTTTTTTGGCAGAGTTTCTTGAGTTTTTTGACGAGGCCCACCTGGAGAAAAAATAAATAGAAAAATTTTAAAAAAATATTAGGTACATACTTAACTGAACATACATATTTTTAGATTGAAACAAATGTTGTGTGCTTGAATCTGGTTCAGAAATACGGCACGCGGCAGTGTCAAATTTTCTTTCGCCAATATCTCCCCCCCCCAGGTGGGGTGGAGGGGTCCCAAACATTTTGAAAAAATTCACGTGACTAGCCTCATGTTTCCTCCATATATTTTGGGTGAATTCAAAAATTTTGTCCAAAACTCGTTGAGGTATGATTTTTTTCCCAAAAAAAAGACGTTTTTTCGTCACGCCACTGTGAGCAAGAGGGTGAGGTAGGGGAAATTTTTTCTAAAAGTACCCAACAATGTTTCATCAAAATTTCAAAAATCCGAGGGCAGGGGAATTTCACCTATTTTACGCGGGAATACCCTTTCCAATCGTCATAATTTAATTTTAAATTGAGACCTCACGATCTGATCGCAATCATTCTGTTTGTAAAGACGACCGGGAAAGTGGGAAAGTATGTTTGTATGTTGTAGAGTGTGAGACAATATAGGATTAATAGTAAGTAGTAAGACAGTATGTGGTTTGAAGGGAGACAGGTGATGTAAAATGTAATACGAGCTCAATTTTTTTTTTTTGTTCATTGAACTGGGTAACCGATTGATCACGCTAAAAATGCATTAATTAGGCATAATTACCTACCAACTACATATAAATGAATGTTACCAGAATTGATGTTTAAATTATTTGATTTGATAGGGAAATATTATATTGACGAGTGAAGTGAGATTATTTTCACAAATTATTAATTACCTACTTGTAGGATTTGTGTTTGATTTGACGAGGGTTGAGTGAAATGTGATTATTTTTAAAAATTATTAGTGGTCAGGATTCGAGTTTGATTTGATGGTAAAATTAAGTATGGTGTGGACTGTGGAGTGAGATGAGATGAGATGATTTTTACAAATTATAATTTATAAATAATGATAACACTATAGGATTCATCTTGGCTTCATCAGTCATCAATTTTTAAGATGTAATGTCCTAAAATAGCTATAAGGCTCAAGAAATATTGAAAAATTGAAATCATTCAAAACACAAAATTTATTTGTCTCTAAAAATACAGTTTATTCAATTTTCAACAAGAAAATAAAAAAAAAACTGTATTTATTTAAAGGAAGTTGCAGTTGAAAAAAAAGAAAAACACGGTTAAAACAAAAAAAAACTGTTTTATACGTTTTTTTTTTGTTTTAAACACCACTTAATAATTTTTTTTCTTTGTTTTAAACATGTTTTCAACATTTTTGTTTTGGTTTTAAACATGTATGACCCTGAAAATGCATAAATTAAGTACCTACTTACTATGAATTAATGTTACCAAGATTAAATTGTTTAGATTATTTGATTTAATGAGGAAATATTACTTGATTGAGATGTGATGATTTTTTAAAAGTTAAAAAATTACCACACCAGTATACTGGTGTGGTAATTTTCCGTGCACGGGTAAACTACTCAAGTTTAAAAATCAGAAGAAGAAATACTTACTCTGGTTGGGGTTGTTCATTCTGAAAAAAAATAAAATAAAATTTAAGTACTGACTTGAAGTTGAAATTATTATTGAAACAAAAAAAATTACTTACTTTGCGTGGTAAAAAATCGGATTTTACTAACAATCAAATTGCGTTTCGGAACAAGAACAACTCAAAAAATCGAGAAAAATCGCCAATGGCAATTTGTTTGAAGATTGCAATAACGACCAAAAAATAATAGCATAGATCGACGCAGAATCTGAAATACTTTCATTCAAAGTGTAACGAAAAATAAGAAATACTTACTTTGTTGATTAGGGTTATTGTTCATTCCTGAAAGGAAAAACAAAATTACTGACCTGACGACTGACGTCTTACAATTAGGATAAAATAATAACAAAAAAATTACTTACTTGGTGCGGACTAAAGTTGAACAGTAGCTCCACAGTAACAGAAATTTTGAGAAGACAGATAACTAAGAAAAGAGCACCTACTCTCGAATTCGGAACAACTAAACTAGGTATGTCTAACTGTATCTGCAATCTCGGCTTATGATTTTGTTAAAAATTTAGCTAAAAATGTCGCGTCAGTGTTACCACTACTTAACACTACAACCTGACTAAAGATCAATTTTGATCTTTCGATTTAATCAAAGTCATTGCTAAAAAGAAAAATTAGTTCATTTCAGTTGACATGACATTTTAAACAATATGTAAAAATTCAATCTTACAGGTATAAAGGTTGTCAGATATCGTCAATATCTTTCTGAAGATACTGAGACACTGATCTAATCAAACTGAAAAAAATTTTAATATAGGTATTATTAATATACACGTTTTTCATTTTATACTACTACGAGTATAATACGCTACTGATCTTGAATGCCAATACATATTGTTCCTTAAATAATCAAAAATGCAACAAATAAAGCACATCACCTCAAGATTTTGCATATTCAGTTTTATTTTAGGAACTTACTAGTATGTATGTACCTACGAGTACTTTCAGCTCAGAGTTTGTTGCATTATTATTTTAATTATAATTAAAACATTCCATAAAGAAAGTACCTATTGATAATAATTTCCAACACATGACATAATGATTTATTGTAATGATTTTTAAAATAAAAATGTTTCAACAGTTTATGCTGACTTTCGTTCCGTTGTTTGTGTTGATAATGATGAGTGCATATTATTTTGTTTTACAGATAGCCACGTCTACAACTTCTACAAGAAGTATTTCTGGACTTTTGGGTTGTATGTATGTACGTACATCCATGCAGAAGTTTCTTTACTCCAAAGATATACTTACATTTTCACGCAAAAATGATTCTCATAGATAGGTATATAGGAACATGTTAAAGATGGCCTTCCCGCTGGCTCTCTTATCAACTGAGGTAAGGAGGCAAAAGTAATAGTTTGGAAGCAGGAGCGAAGGGGGGGTGGAGCTGTGGTCACTCAAAAAAGAGGTGTTTGTAAAAATTTCCAAAATACATAAAATGTATTGTTTTTTTCTAGTTCTTAAAATTTTTTTTGAACTGTATTTTCGTTGATCTCTCTCTCCCCCCCCCCAAAAAAAAATAATGATTGCCAAGTGTTTGAAAAAATTTTTACCTAAAATCTTGTTTTTTTTTAAAAAAAATTTGCTGCAAACTTCTGAGATTATTTTTTCAGATTTTGTACAGTTTTTTTTTCAATACCTACCTACATAAATAATAAGTACCGAGAAAAAGTGTCAATTATTTTACATTTGAACTGAGCATCGTGATTTTCTTTGCTTATTGAAAGAATATTTCAGTGGCAAGAGAGGTATTTCAAGTGCCAGAAAAAATTTGGGAAGCAGAGTTACGGGGATAGTTGAAAATGAAAATTTTTCAGAAGGGGAATGATAGGTCGATTATAGGAAAGAAATATTTCTAAACATTTTTAAAACTCGAAAAAAATCAACTTGGACAGCTTAAAATTTGTTTCCGACTTTCCGTCTAGGGTACTTTTTAAACTCACACTCTCCGATTTCAACAAAACCAAGGTACATACAAATAGATCAATAGGTATACCATAAATTTCAAGTGCTAAAATTAATTTCTAGATTTTTGGCGATTTTTTTTTTAAATTCATAAACACTGTTGTTTAAGGGTGATTTCCAAACTTTTTCATGAAATAAGTGCAAATTTTTTCAACGAAGTCAACCGATGTGAATTTTTATCAATTTAATTCCCATCTATCAGCATCAGCAACTAGTAGTTTGTACATGAATCTAGGTATGATTTTTCTAAGGATTATTAGTTGATCCACCATATTTTTATTTTTAATGAAATATTCCTATCCAGAAGAAATTATGATAGGTTATTTTTTTTTATTTTTTTTGGGGTGTTTATAATTACAAGATTATTACACCCGTGGGGGGGGGGCTAGATTTGGTTTGTGAGGCCGATGTTTTCTACTAGGGAGATGAATTTTTGTATTTCTGAGGGTTCGTCAGGGATAGTGGGTGGGTTTTCTTTTATCTGTAGTGTAAGTTGTAAGGTGGCATTATGGCCTCACTGTCCTCTCAGTGCATCTTATAACGATTCTTAAGTTGGGGAAGATCCTATAGGACTTGGTAAATCCATCCTTTAGGTCTTGACAACTTATGGATCGTTTGATTTATTAAGGTAAAGTGTAGGTACTTGCGAATTCGAATATTATCGAATACCATTTGGGTGGTCTGGATAATATTCCATCACACCAGGGGGTCCGCGCCTATATTATTTATGTGGGCGGAGAATTCGCAAATTACATCTATTTTATGATTGGTTAGAATATTTCCCCCATCTCTTGGTAAAAGTAGCGCGAGCCTATCAGCTTTCGAGATCGATTTAGGAACTTTTAGGTGCTTTAGGTATCACTTTAGCTAGGTTCGATCTCGAAATCACTTCTTGTTCGTTCGCGGTGTCATAGATACGTAAATTCGGTACCGACCATAGTACGTAAACGATCTATGAATCGTGGACTTGAGCATTTGGTCCGTTTTCCCTCGACTTAATCGTTTGAAAACGTATTCCTTTTCCCTCTTTACCCTTATCAGGGTTCGGTTAATTAGTATCTTCATTGGTTAATTCGGGGCTTAATAAAGCAATCAACCACTTCATCTTAGTTGCCCTGTCGTGGAATTGTGTAGTTAAGTCCTCTTTGGTGAATCAACGTGATTAGGCGGTCGAGCATAGTGTCTCTGTTCTAATTTGTATTAAACTTGTACATTGGTGAACGTATATATTTGAAGAAAACCTTATAATTAAGAGAATGTGATTTGTTACATCGATTACATTGGAGAAACTAACGAATGTGTTATTATTCCGCGAAAGTGGGCCTAATTGATACATTAGTTAGTATTTATGTTGACGTATCCGGCAATATGGTAGTATAACCGCTGAGCTAGCAAAGGGGTAAGTGTTAAATTGTTCCTTCTTGATATTGCAAAGAGTCGTATAAGACTTCTGGCAATCTTTCACCCGCTAAGGAATATTTCTCATCCTCTCTCTTATTACCATACGTGCTCGTATACACTCTAACAAAGTCTGTTTTGTTTTAGTTGGGGACAGTTGAAAAGTATGTGTTGGATGGATGTGGGTTCGTTTCTGCAAAATTGGCATGAGGGTAGTCGACCTACAACTTTGATTATACATTTCTATCTATGGAATAACCAAGATCTTTCAGTAGGATCGATGTCTTTGAATCATTAGATATACCTATCTAGGTATTATTAATGATAGGTGGATTTGCCTATCTTCGATGTGTTTTTATTCATTTATTTTTTACTTGATTTGAGTGATTTTTGATCTTCTTTATTTTTTTATTTTTTATGTATGTAGGTCTCTGTACCTACCTAAAATTCACCTCTTTATGCTTGTGCTTCAGAAGGATTTTTAGTTCTATTTTTGGTTTAGTTAGGAAATGGAGTCATAATAATCTCATGTGAGCTAGTTGTGTTTTATATGTACATACCTCAACACTTCAACAGTACACATTACGTGATTTCCAAAATATCGAAATTACGAAAAATTGGAAAATTGGATTTTTTGAGTACCAACAGAAAATTTTATTGAGCTCAAAATTTGATACGATGGTCTTTCAGATACTAATGGAGTGTACAAGGCTTTTTAGCGAGGTTCGTCAAAGAGGTAAGTTCAAAATTATAGTTCCAAAATTTTCCGAAAAATTGTTTTTTTATTCACAATGTTGGGAACTTATAGTCCGGCATATGACAATAGGAGTAATTGCAACCCCCGCCCCCGCCGATCCTCCGGGACAACTTTTTTCTTAAAGGGAACATCCTAAGGAACATTTTAAAGCAAACTTGTCCAAAAAAGTTGGCCTTACTTACAAAATGGCGGCCATTTTGATTGACAGGTCAGCTTCAACATAGGACTTGCACGAAATTTTTCAAACCTTACAAAGGTAGATCGAACGATTATTCAAAAATTTATCACCTGTCAAAATTTCAAGTGCAAAAGTGCGTTTTTCGATTTTTGGTGAATTTTTGAAAATCCAATTTAGGCCAAAAATGAGGGAAAAAATCAAAATATTACCAAATTGACCAAGAAAGGTGAAATTTGGGATATACCCTATTTTCGACATGCCAAATCGATTTGAAACGGTTTCAACCCGTTTTGAGCAGTTCTGGAGCCTCCAGTAGATTTTTGAAACTTGAAATTTCCCCAAAATTTCATCAAACTAAGATGGAGAGTCGAAATTTATTCTGCAAACTAATTTCAATACGCTCCGAAGTTAACTGCTGGTGAATTTCAAGTCATTTTAGAGCCTCCAGCGACTTTTTGAAAATTCCTGAAACCTCCAGCAGATTTTTGAAAGTTTCATCAAACTGAGATGGAAAGCTGAAATTTACTCTACACTCCAATTTTAACACCCTCTGAAGACGACTTCAGGTGGGTTCAAGCCATTTTAGAGCCTCCGGCGACTTTTTTTGAAAATTACTGGAGCCTCCAGTAGATTTTTGAAATTTGAAATTTCCCCAACATTAATTTACCAAATGGAGTTGGCAAGCTGAAAACTTCGAAGACTACATGATGGTTTCAAATGGTTTTGAACCTTCAAGCTACTTTTAGGAAATTTTCAATTTTCCAAAAAAAGGTCATATAACCTTTCAAGAAGTCACTGGAGGCTCCAAAACGACTTGAAATCCACCAGCAGTCAACTTTGTAGCGTATTGAAATTAGTTTGCAGAATGAATTTCGACTCTCCATCTCAATTTGATGAAATTTTAGTTTCAAAAATCTGCTGGAGGCTTCAGGAATTTTCAAAAGTCGCTGGAGGCTCCAAAACGACTTGAAATTCATCTGCAGTACTTCGTAGCGTATTGAAATTAGTTTTCAGAATAAATTTCAACTTTACAACTACAATTTGATGGAATTTTGTGGGAATTTCGAGTTTCAAAAATTTGCTGGAGGCTCCAGAACTGCTCAATACGGGTTGAAACCGTTTCCAATCGATTTGGCATGTCGAAAATAGGGTATATCCCAAATTTCACCTTTCTTGGTCAATTTGGTAAAATTTTGATTTTTCCCCTCATTTTCGGCCTAAATTGGATTTTCAAAAATTCACCAAAAATCGAAAAACGCACCTTAGCACTTGAAATTAGGACAGGTGATGAATGTTTGCATGATCTTTCGATTTACCTTTGTAAAGCTTGAAAAATTTTGTGCAAGTCCTATGTTGAAGCTGACCTGTCAATCAAAATGGCCGCCATTTTGTAAGTAAGGCCAACTTTTTTTGGGCAAGTTTGCTTTAAAATGTTCTTTAGGATGTCCCCTTTAAGGAAAAAGTTGTCCCGAAGGATCGGCCGGGGGGGGGGGGGTGCAATTACTTTTATTGTCATATGCCGGACTATTATCGTTGAGCCAAAAAAAAAAATGGTGATCTTGGGTCAACTCACCACGGATTTGTTTTTGGGACATTTTATTACAATATTTCAAGAGTGGTTAAGTCGATTGTCTGGTGTCAAAAAATGGTCTTATCGCAACTCCTTTTTTGAACTATCTCCTTGAAATTTCAATTTCAGGAGTTTCAAATCTTAATTAGGTATCAGCTTTTAATCTCCTATCCATTCCCTTCAAAGTACCATAAACAGATTAGCTCTGAGTTCAATCAATCTCAAGATGATAAGCTCTCAATAATCGGCAGTTTAGTGAAAACTTATAAACATGTGATGATAGAATCAAGAGACTCGATCAGAGTGAAGCGAATTCGTAAATAAAAATAATGCTGATGCGTGAACATTCTACGTACGTAAATGAGCCCATTTTTCCCGCGTTCAGAATTTTACCACGACCACGTCGTAGATGTTAATAAAATTGCCTACCCAATTTGCCGTAAATAATGAATTTTTACATGCTCTTTCGATCTTGCTTTAGCAAAATTTGTGATTTGATTCACCTGTTACTAATCAAAATGGCCGACATTTTGTTGTTAAAGCCAAACTTAAAATTACAAAAATAAATAAAACAAAATTAAATTTTATCCTATACCTAAATGGAGTCAAACTCCGACCAATCATCTTCGAATCATTATCTGATAAATTATGTAGGTACTCTCAAACTTGGTTCAATCATAGTACATATAACCTTTTTGTATTTTCATTACCTGGGATATCATCTGAATCTTGATCTCGACACTGAACAGGTTTTGTTTGTTTCAGCAATCTGCAAGAAAAAATCTACTCTCGAGCATGTGGATGCATCTTATTGATGATAATGAAGGCGGATTCATCCAGTGTTAATGAGAAAGATATACAAGAAACAAAAATGAACTAGACAGCTGCAACTCCATACCTACAGGGCTGTCTAGAGTGAATGCACTATGCTGGTCCGGGGTAAATATAATTTGGCCCTATTTCTAGGGATGAAACATGAAAGTATTACAAGTGGTTTTTGAGAGAAGAGGGGAGGGGGTCCGACTGATAGTATAGGAAAAAAAATACATTTTTTTCGGATTGATATCATATTCATAATCATAATTATGACTCGTAAAAATTGTTGTTTCCTGTTTTGGATTTTCGGGGGCTCAAATGTATCGTATTTGGTCATTTTAAATAAAAAGACACGAATTATTGGACTGAGGGAAGTAAAGGCAAAAATGTTTGAAACTTTGATTTCAAGAGGCCTAAAAACAATGTTTTTTATGCAAGGAGTTTATCTTTGGTCTTTTAAAATTTGAAAGATTTTTTTCATGATGTTATAATTTTGACAACTTGAAAATTTGTAAGTATTACAACAGGCATAAAAACAATATGTACTTCTTAATTCTTATGTTTATTTTTTCACTTTTGAACTTGAATTCATGAAGATAATAACGTAGGTCATGAATAAATCAGGAGTGGTGAAAAATTTGATGAATTTATATTAAAAACCTTGATACCGCTTTGTTGACGCTGCGATAAGAAGAGCAAAAAAGGAACAACATGTACACGATGATGTGCAAAATGCTTTACTTGGTAATCAAATAAATTTATAAGTTGTTGTTTCATTTGTTGAGTGCGTTCCTTTAATAAAATGGTGCAAGACGTTTACAAAACTTTGAGAGCGAGTAGAGAGGAAACATTAGCACGAAATGATTTATATTTGCTTTAAAAATTAGTATACATTCAGTTTCAAGTTGAGTTTGTGGATTTTCTAGGCAGCTTAAAAGGTGAGGATTTTTAAAGAATAGACCATAAATGGCGCAAAGGTGACCTAGAAGATGAATGATCTGATATATTATATTCTTGAGTGATTAAAAAGAGATTGGCATACCTAGTTAGATGTCTGGGTTAAAAGATATGAAGTTGATAAAAAAAAAAACCGATACAAAAAGTGAAACATCCTCAAAACAGTAGAGAAGAATTAGAATGAAATGATCAATATTTGTTTCAAAACGGTTAAATATCCACTGCACAAATAATTTAGAAGATTTTTTTGTTTGTCTTGAGGGCTTGAAAAGTTAGCTTGGTGCAAGAAAAAATCTAGTGGCAAACGAATGACGCAGAAAAAAATATACGGGTAAGTACACCACTAAAATCATACCAACGAACGAATGTAAACGCATCGAATAAATAATACAGGAAAAAATTGCACAAAAATAAAATACTGTATTTGGTATAAGAAATGCACATAAATTACTTGGCTTTTAACAAAGGAAGGAATTACAAAAACAAATTACCTATAATTATATTCCTGTTACATCAAAAAAAAAAAGGAAAAAAAAAGAAAAAAAAACTAAATAAAATTAAACACACGGTCTCTTCGTGCGCATTTTTTTTTTTCATAAACAAAGGAAAAATATAATCTTAAATCAATAATGAAGGTACGTTTGAAAAATACTGAAAACCGATAATTCAATGCCCGCTACAATAAGATTTCGATATTTAACGAGGAAAAAAAAACACGTTTCAGCAGTTCAAAAAATCCTACTCAATTTATAGAATTTATAAAACGAACGCACACAAATGAATATCTTTAAGAAGTCAGTCTTATTACGTGAATTGAAAAGAAAAGAAAACAACAAACAAAAAAAATTAGGATGTGTGAACCAATTGCATCGACTCACTACTCAATGCGACTATTTTTCGCGCGGTTCAGTAAACGTAAAAAATTTTGAAAGTTTTTTTGTTGTTTTATTTTTTCCTAGAAAAAAACCCTGCGTACGTGTACATTGGTACTAGAAACAGTTTTAAAGAAAATCCCCGATTAATCGTAATCGTCGTACTTTTATGGAGAAAAAAAACACCACACACACACATACAAATGCGAATGATTGGACACGCATTTAACAATTATTTACTAGCCGAAATTGTTAGGTAACACGAATTTTATTCAAGTCGTGATATTCTGACCCTCTCTAAACATTAAATTCGCAATAAAAATTCTAATTCGCTTCAGTATAAATTCGTACTTAAATACATGTACAATTTATACCTTATCAATAATATCACAGTAAGATGTAAAAAATTAAACACGTGTAGCGTTCCGGCTTCGTAGTACGAAATTTAAATAATACCTACATATATAAAAAAAAATACATAACTCAGTACACCATAAAAAGAAACGAGGATTAATCCTTATCGAGTAAATTAGAGAGACGAAGGGATTACACATCGCATTATGTCACCAACACTTCGGTCAATAGTGTTGAAAAGAAGGAAAAACAAAAACATATACAAAACCGTATCTCTATTATTTCTAAAAAAAATTCACTCGTTTAGAATTCTTCATTTTTCTCCAATATATAATATTAGAAAACGCGTTCCCTCAATATTACTCTTCGCGTGTAACGTGAACATGACTAGATAAAAATGTATATTAAAACGAGAGAGTTGTCGCTTGGAGACATTTTTTTTTTTTTTAAATCGGCGTGGTAAAATCGTCACCGTGTATGGTAATTCTTACATTGGTATACTAAATACGTTAAAGCACACGCATAATTATACAAGTTTTTTTTCCTTTTTTTTTTTAGAAAGAAAACAGAGAAAACGACACAAAAATACCGCGAAAAATTGTTTAATAAGGAACCAAGATTGCAACAACTTTTAGAATTTTTTCACTTTAATAAATTTTTCTCGTAGAAATGCAAAATTTACAAACGAAGGAACATCGATAAATTGTGTGCTGTCCAGAATTACGATCAATTGGTAACATGCGCAAATAATCACGTCTCTCGAGATCGTTTAAAAACTCATCTCTAATAATTAACAAGATTTTTTTTCCATTTGTAGAAATCTTAACGATCTGAACTGGAACAGCTTTGAAAATTTCTCATCTTCATTATTTAGCCCAAAAGAAACAACGAAAAACAAAAAAAAAAAGTATTTACAAATTACAGGAATATAAAAGAGAAAAGAAAGAATAACAAAAAAACAGCAGAAAACAAAAAAAAAAAAAAAAAAAAAAAAATTGGGCAAAAAGTAATACGTGGAATATAAATGGTAATTACATTTTGTAAAAATACGTAACTCTATAGTATATCGTCGTTGAAAAGTTAACGACATCGATTAAGGGCAGTGCGCTATTCAGAGTGAAAACATCTTTTCAAACCACTACATTCACCACATACTCTTTTCGTTACGACCTCTTTTTCTCACTTTTTTTGTAAAAAAAAAAAGAGTAACGTCGTACAAACATCGAAAAACCTAATCTAATGGAATTCGTTCCGGTAAAAATTTTTTTTTACCAAGGTACACAAAATTAACACTTGACAAAGAAAAAAAAGGGAAAAGAGACATCAAGTAGAGAAAACAAAACGAAACGAAACGAAAATTGATTAATAAAACGAGTGTGCATTTCATACTGCATACAGTCCCTAATTACATACATAATAAATAATGTACTGAATTCATAATATACACCTTATTCATCAGTACTATATGAAAAATGAAAATTAAAAGCCAAACACCTTTATTACGATATTAGCGTTATTTAGTGAATTAAAAATAATAATAAAAAAAAACCTCGTAAACTTATATATGTACTATATTTCATTCGCAACTTCGAGAAAAAAAAATTATCGCTCAAATGGTTAATGTGAAACGTGAATTCTAACGTAATGCGTTCTTTCGAAATGATAAATAATTCACTCATTTGCTTTTTTTGACACGTAAATTTTCAACACTAATAAATTTCGAAACGCCGGAAAAAAAAGAAGCGAAAATACTCGCATCATGCATGAAAAATTGAAATCAAAACTATTGTTGAATATGAAAAGGAAATAGAGATAATTAAAGGTTGTAGTAACAAGAGGAGCTGCGAATTTTCAAAAAAGAAATAAAGAAGCGAGGAATGAATAAACTTTTGAAGTTACTAGGTGCTTACTCGGGAACAGCTTGCGGCTGATTGTAGGGCATTTGTCCGTAAGCGTGGTACGGCGAATACGATACCGGCTGGTATTGAAAAGCGCAAGCGTTCGGCCCAGCCCCAGCTGCCGGAGGCGCTGTTGCCATGTTATTCGGTTGGAAGAATTTATGATTAATCAAAGATTGAACGGCCGGATCGGTGGAATTCGCCGTGTTGCCATTGCGATGATTAATCATGTACGATGTCGATGAAGACTGTGGTCCCGCTGCAGCAGCGTATATATTGGCAGCTGCGCCAGCCGGTATTCCGTTGGTTGCGGCGCTCATTTGAACCGGTTGAGCCGTACTGTAAATCGTGGCTGCTGCTCCGTTGGCGTTACGAGAATTGTAACGTTGTCCGTCGTACGACATAGCGTTATTCGGGCTTCTGGCGTTGGTCGTTGTTCCTTGATAGTAGTACCTGTTGTTGACGGCTCCGTTCGATGGTGCGCCGTGGTGATATTCTTTACCTTCCGCGCCGTTATAGCCACCCTGAAAACAAAACATTAAATTAAATAAAACCAATAAATCCGTCGCTGGGATGTTGAAAAGCTCAGCTGTATTATAATGATTATTATAGGAGCGAAACGTCTTTGAAAGTGATTCGATTACTTACATAATAAGACATCGCTGGTTGCATGTACTGTCCTTGTTGCACATTATGCATATACGGTTGCTGATAATTACGAGTAGTTTTATCGTTGTTGTTACGATATTGATACGATGGATTTTTACCACCGATGAAATTCGAATTGGACGTCGGACTGCCGTATTTTTCGTACTTCATCGTTGATCCTCCGTTATTGACGTACGAATTTTGCGCGTTATAAATCGAGTTGGCGGAATTCATGCCATTGTTTGGCGAATTGTTGTAATCCATCTTACCGGTCGTATTCATATTGTAATTCTTCTTGTACCCGTTGTTGTTATTATTCATGTTGTTGTGGTTTTTGTTGATGTTATTATTGTTTTGATAACGATTGTTACCGGATCCATCGTGGTTCTCTTTTTGGTGACGATTTTGCCAACGTACTCGGCCTAAATAACGATACAAATTACGCGTGACTGAAGTGGAAATCTCAAGATTGGTACAACGCTAGTAAATGATACGTACTCGGGACGTTACTTTTGGCCACACTGGCTAATTCAATCAAATTGGGATTAACCTGCTGATCGGCTTCTTTTAAGACGGCTATTAAATCTTTCGCTTGTCTTTGTTTATCTGGCGTGAAGAAAGTAATGGCTGTGCCACTTTGCGTTACTCTACCAGTTCGACCAATTCTGTGGATATAATCTTCCGACGTATTCGGATAGTCGTAGTTTATCACGTATTTAATATCTTCCACATCTGTAAAAAAACAAAATTAGGTACCTATTTTATATTCTAATAAAATCTTCGAGTGAAGAAATCCCTTGAAACACAGTTTTGATACTGAGACAGCCAAAGCTGATCTTCGATCAATTCTCCAGCTCACCATTGAAGAATAGTCAACATTTCAAACGAATCTCTTCACTTTAAACAATAACTTTGTTGTGTTCAAACGTTTGATGTTTAACGCTTATTCAATAAATTCAAGAAAGGCATAATAATAATATGCACTTCAGTCATCACTTCCATCATTCGATCACCGATGGATAAATTTGAATACTTTTAAAAAATAGTGTGATATGTACGGCAGAATTTTCTGTTACTGTCACCTTAGCTATACGAGGAAATTTCTACTCGAGTTATTTACAAGCATTAGGTAGGGTTCTTAGAAATTATTACGCACCTAAACCACGCGCAGCTACATCAGTTGCCACTAAGATAGGTGCTTTATTACTTCTAAATTCTGAAAATCAGAAAAAAATACGTTGCATTAACACGATGTGAAAAAAAAAATCAATACAGAATGCATAAAAAAACGATATACGAACCAGATAAGACGGCGTCTCTTTCTTGCTGCGATTTATCGCCATGCATGCTTATAGCTTGATACCTACGCGTTAAAAATACAGCTTTAATTTTCAAGTTGGCAAAAATTAAGAGTAAATGTTTCTCAACATTGTTACGATGTTCAGATTTAACGTAACAGTAACAACACGAACCCTTGTTTGCGAATTTCGGCAGTCATATCGTCTACTTTCTTTCTAGTTTCTACGAATATTAAAGCTTTGAAACCAGGTTCGGTAGAAGTTTGTCGAAGTAACGTGAATAACTTCTGATCTTTTTCATGCTCTTGTAGAACGTGAACTAATTGACGAATATTGTGATTGGCCGCCAACTCCAACGAACCAATGTTAATATGAACGTAATCTGTCAGAAAATCTTCGGCTAAAGCTTGAACTTCCTTAGGCCAAGTAGCCGACCACATTAATACTTGTCTGTCGGGCTAAAATTCGGAACAATGAGAAATTAATGACAATACGTTCACATCCACGCGTGTGAAAATTGGGATAAGTGATCAAATGCAAACGTACCCTGATTTGTTCAATAATAGTCCTAATTTGAGGTTCAAATCCCATATCCAACATTCTGTCCGCTTCATCTAGCACTAGATACGTACATCGGAATAAATTCGTAGCGCCACGTTGCAAAAAATCAATTAATCTGCCAGGGGTGGCGATAACTATTTCGACACCACGTTCCAAGTTTCTAGCCTTTAGAAATAATGCAGAAAACAAAATCAATCAGGTAAGCACACCATCACCTCCATACGAAGAAAACGGGAGAAAACAAATAATGATACGTACTTGAGGTCCTTTAGGAGTACCACCAAATAAACAGGTAGTTCGAATATTGGAATTTTCCAACATATTGGCGACGGTTTGAATTTGTTGAGCCAATTCCCTCGTAGGTGCTAAGATCAAAACAATAGGCCCTTCCCCTTTGCTAACACTTTTTTGATGTGTAATATGAATTGCAGCGGGCATCATGTACTAGAACGAGAAGATTACAAAATTATATCATCTCATACGGTTATTAAATCAAGGACAGAAGAACGAGTGAAAATTTGTCAACAGTTGACTGACTTCATCACATATATGAAACGTGTAAAGTTAATTAAACTGTTAGGTTAATATCACATTCATCGTTACGAAGCATAAACTAGAATACGTTTATATTCAATAAAAACAATGATGTGGCATACTTGACGCTTAAAAATTTGAATTAATTAATCTTACGGCTAAAGTTTTTCCAGATCCAGTATGAGCAATTCCCACCAAATCACGACCACTTAGAGCGATCGGCCACGATTGTGCTTGAATCGCAGTCGGTTTTGAGAAACCCTGAGTCATTATCTGCATTATCTCTGGAGGAAATCCGGTTTCTTCGAAAGTCTGACATGGTTTAGGTACATTATCGCCTTTTACTGTAATTTCCATTTGTTTACAATATTCTTCTACTTCCTCATCACTTCTGAAACAAGTCAAAGTAGAAATATGCATGTCTTATGGAATCTGGTTACAAACTACGACGCAAAGTAGCAAAAAAAAGATTTTTCAGCATACCTTTGGAGTAGGGGCGTGTAAAAATTTTTCGGGAAAGACGATAGATTCTTTTTACTCCAGTTCGGCTTAGATAATGTTTGCTTAAAATCATTCGACTTCATGGGGTAAGTATTGTAAGTTGGCATCGTGTAATTGACATTATGTTGTCCGATCCAATATCTAGTTCTATAATAAGGTGGTTGGGACATATGGATATCATTCATCTTTTCGTCTGAAAACAGAAATTGGTCCAATTTTAAACCACATTAAGGAATATAATACAATTTCAGTTTAAACGCTTCAAGGATAGATCAATTTCCTTAACCTAATTACAAGCAGTTTCAATTCAATAGCTTTCTAAATCAACATATAATTAATCTCAGTTCAAACGCAGTTACAGTTACTAGAAAATCTAAAAATCTAGAATCTATCGTGGAACAACGAAAGTTCTAGAAGAGTGAAAACTTCAAAACGTTTTGCTTTACAAGTCGAATCGTAGCACAGCAAGTAGGGGAATACTATTTAGCTCAGTGAAAGTCACATTGTAATCGAATTTTGAGCAAATTCAAACTTCTCAAGTTAGCCACAAAGCGAGAAATTACAAATATTACATACCAAAAAGTTGACACTTACAATTTTCAAGATGGAACAAAAATTAACTCGACACTTTCGTCTAAATATTGGAGTACAATAAATTAGAAATCTAAAACTAAAATAAAATGGAGACTGCGAGATAGATAAAAGATACACATCATCAACATCAACCAATCATAAATATCACAAAATAAATCTTGCAGAAGTTTGACATTTCAGCAATGCACATTTTTCTGCATTCTGTTCATGGACCCACTTTTTAGAATGAATATAAAAAATATATTTTTTCTGTTGATTTTGCACAGTATGAGTTTATTCATAAATCTGTCCAAAATTTTATTATCAAATCTGAATTTAAGGTATTACAATTATTAATAAAATGGTTCATTGTGTTTGTTTTTAGCGTTCTACTATACGCTGATATTGTCAATTTGAACATTTATCGTCTTGAGAACTTCACCCGCGAATCTCAACTTCTCATCAATTTTATTTGTGCTCTAGTGCTCTGGAAAGTTCTCAAAGCTCGTGACTTGAAAAATCAAAAAATATTGCGTGATCCGTCCATGCAATTTCAATTTAGAGGTCCTCGCCATCGCTTCCACCATCATTCCACCCGGTCGTGTTTTATTTCTATTTAAATAATCTTAATAAAGTTCTGTTACTGTTATCGTGGTAAGTTCCAACTCTTGTAAAAAAAAAAATGTTACGTAAGTAAACTTTCGATACTAATTGGTAGAGGTCTAGTAGTCTGTAATGTTATCATATTATTGAAATCATCGTTCATCATCTTCTGCTAAACTTCTGTATAGTAACCATCATCGACTTTGCATTTCAGGTTGCATAGCTGCACGTGGTTTTACATCCACCGCCCCTATTATTTCTACTTCGTAAGTAATTCTTCTAATGCTAATGTTGTGTTTTTTTGCGACACACTTCTTGATTGCATGATATCGGGCTTACCGTATCGCTGTGCAGTTCATCGTTATTCTGCAAGTATATATGTCTCCACTGTCTATGATTTCATTTGCGTTTTGTTTCAGTTGTAAAATGGTCAAATATTTCAGTAACGACAGATCTCCCAGTAAGAAATTCAACATGCAGAGACCTGCTGGAATTCAAAAGCGATCATTCGGTAATCGTCCTGGTGGCGGTCGTGATGGCCGTAGTAATTATGGCAGTAGTGATTATAGCGGTTTTGCTAAGAAAACGAAGTACGCGCTGACAGCCGAGGACCTCGAGATACCAGATTGGGATACAGTTTCTCTGAAACCATTCAAGAAAGATTTTTATGTTCCTCACGAGAATGTCGAACGAAGGTAATGAACAGTCTTACCACACAGCCTCCAACTTGGTATACTTAATTTTCTAAATAGTTTCGTATAAATAAACGGAGGTATATTATATGACGGAATCGTAGCCTTCGGTGTTGAATTGCATCATTAATTCAAAACCATCCTCTGGATTTCCGTACACTTCAGTTTGAGGTAATTTTTCGCGTTATTATGAACTGTTCTTATTTGTTAGGTCTGACGAAGAAGTACGCGAATACCGTAAACAACATAATATAACCGTTTCGTGTCAGGCTGGATTTGAAATTCCTAAACCTATTCAACATTTCACTGAAGCCAATTTTCCAGATTACGTAAACGATATTTTACGGTAGGTTTAGTTCTCTTTGAAGAAAATTCGTTCGCATGCGTTTCTTTCATGAAGTTTATGTTGCGTGTTAGGCGTGAAGGGTTCCAAACACCCACAGTTATTCAAGCTCAAGGATGGCCCATTGCTATGAGTGGTCATAATATGGTAGGAGTTGCTCAAACCGGCTCTGGAAAAACATTAGCTGTGAGTATAACGTCGTTACTGCCTGTTGTCATGAACTTGTTTTCTTATTAATTGATGAATTGTTTACAGTATATGTTACCAGCTATCGTTCATCTTAATAATCAACCCCGTCTTCAGCGTGGAGATGGTCCTATCGTTCTTGTATTAGCTCCAACTAGAGAATTAGCTCAACAAATCCAAGTAGTTGCTTCACAGTACGGTACTTCAACCCATGTACGTTCCACTTGCATTTTTGGAGGTGCAGGCAAAGGTCCTCAGGTATGGTAAAATTTTATATCGTCAACGCTCCTATTTTTCTCTATTTACTAAATCTACCGATCATTTCCTGTTTCATTTCGTAAAGTGATCTTTGTTTTTTAACATACCGTAATGTTTCCAGGCTCGTGACTTGATGATGGGCAAAGAGATCGTTATCGCTACTCCTGGTCGTTTGTTAGATTTTCTTCAAAATAACGCCACAAATTTGAGAAGAACTACCTATTTAGTATTAGACGAAGCTGACCGTATGTTAGATATGGGTTTTGAACCTCAGATAAGAAAAATTATCGGACAGATTCGAGTAAGAAGAGTATTAATTTGTTTTCGTTTCGAGAGTTTCACGATTAATTGCGGATGATTTTTTTTTCTTACAGCCGGATCGTCAGGTTCTGATGTGGTCAGCTACTTGGCCGAAAGAAGTGCGTACTTTGGCCGAAGATTTTCTGCACAAGAAGTATATCCAATTAAATGTAGGTTCATTGACGTTAGCAGCCAACCATAATATTAAACAACATATCGAAATCTGTACTGAAGAAGAAAAAGAAAATAAGTACGTGATTTTTTGTCTAGAAAAACTTATCGTTTGTGCTCGATGATTTTCATTGTTGAATTTCACAGGCTAATGGACTTACTGGAACAGATCGGCAATCAAGACGAAAATAAAACTATAATTTTTGCAGAAACTAAAAAAAAAGTTGACGCTTTAACCAGAATGATCAGACAAGTTGGGTAAGTGTGTTGTAACTGTGTAATTTTCGACAGCTGATGATATGAAATCGTCGATGAATAATAATCTGTGAATTAATTGTCACCTTGCAGTGTTCCTGTTGTTGGTATTCATGGAGATAAATCCCAAACCGATCGTGATTACAGTTTAAATGGTATGCGTTTCAATGATCGTAATTTTTTCTCCAAAATTCGGAGTGTTACTTTGATCTAATTTTGTGAAATTCATTTACAGCTTTCCGTAATGGTAGAGCAGCTGTATTAGTAGCTACGGATGTTGCTGCTCGTGGATTAGGTAAGATGACTAGTGATTTATCGAAATCATTGTGTTCGATTGACGCATTCATTGATTAAGGAACGTAGTGTTAAAGAGGATACCTTTTCAACTCGTAGAATACATTGATACCTAATTTCACTTGCGCCAAACAAGATTAATCTGGTCGTCTTTATTTTTGATTCTGTATTTCAGAGGCACTCTAAAAAATATTTATATATTAAAATGTATTAAAGGCGTTTATAGTAAAGGAGGTGCCTCTGGTACGTAATGAAGAGCTTCCGAATGTGCTTGACCGATGATTCCAGTGCGCGGCAGCGGTGCCGGATGCCTGTTCTATATGGACCGGAATCTTATTTCGTGAAGAATTCCACGTACCTTTGTACTATGGTTATTCTTTTCATATTGTATCTTCGGTCCAGTTTGAGTAGTACGTACGAGAGAACGCGCAACTTGACATGAGTAAGCGCTTTATCCTTGTCGTAAATTAAAGGAGCCATTCGAATGAATCTCAAGGGGGCGATGCTGCGGCGTTGAAATAGCAAGTGGATTTTGAATGGCTCGTTTTATATTACAAACTTAGAACAGGACACTGGATCATCTGTCGTTGGCGGAGGTTTGAATCATTATTTTTATTATTTTTTCTGCTAACGTAACGATTTTAAAGTTTTTGAGTGTAGTTCTTCATCGTATGTCGCGTGTAAATTATTCAAAATCTGTTCTTTCGTTCACTTTTGACACATATTTTTTTGTTTCTAAAGTCATGAGCTTATTACGATATGTTTGTGATGTACTTGTCGATTGTAACGATGGTTTTATTTCTTCCGTACAGATGTCGATGACGTTAAATTCGTTATTAATTACGATTTCCCCAATACGTCCGAAGATTACATTCACAGAATAGGAAGAACTGGTAGATCATCACAAACTGGTACATCGTACGCATTTTTCACCCAAAATAATAGCCGTCTAGCTGGAGAGCTCATCAATGTGCTGAAAGAAGCTAATCAAGAAATTAATCCAGAATTGGCTGCGATGGCGTCTCATGGTGAGTGTTTGAAGCTTTTCCTCGATTTTTCTGATCTTCGAAATGGAGTAACGCCACGTTCACTTTTGTTTTCAGGCGGCGGCGGTAGTAACAACAAGTACGGAGGCGGTAACCGCTGGTATGGTAATCAGAATCGAGGTTACGGAGGAGGAAATCGTTCCTACAGACGATTTTAATTTTTGTGTTTTATTTTGTTTTATGTAATTATGTTTTTGTATTATCGTGAAGAATAATAATATTGATTTTTTTTGACCTTGTTTGTGTTGGTCTTTCGTTTTTTATTACTACGGGTGTTGTGTGTGCTATACTGCCTTGTCAGACTTTAAATTCGTGCCGGGAAAAATCATCTTTAGGCTAAAAGCTGTAGCTGACAATTTTTGAGTTTACGAATTAGAATTTTATTTCCATTCCACAAAAAGACTCAGTTGGGGTTTTCATTGAAATACTTTTTTTGATTTGTTAGATCTTAGGTCACCTGGTTCTGCTTAAGAAATTGAAAATGTTGACCTGCGTTGTTTTAGATTCTCTTTTGATTTTCGAGTTCTATCGAGGATTTTGATTAGAAAGTAGAAAGCACTCGGTTGAAAAAAAAACATGAATTATTCAATTCACGTCTTTGATAACTGTTGATAATTGGCTATTTAAATGGAGATGGACAAGTGGGCAGTTCTGGCTTGAGGCTTGAAATTTGAATTTGAATTTGAATAATTAATAATTTCATATTATTTATTCATTCCCATTTCCCTTCTTTATTTTTCTAGTTTATCTATCTGAAGTCTGAACTCTGTGTTGGGTTTCGGTTTTGGGGACTTCTGGTTCCGTTCTTGCGAGCTTTTTGGGCCGGGTTGTACGCCCGTACCGGAATAGATAGAGAAACGCTTCGAGAAACGACTCACGACTCACGAATTTCATTTGTGAAAATTTTTGCCCCCTGCCCCTCCACTTTTTTTTATCAATTCACCGATTCCGGGTTATCAGCAAATATTTTCCATTTATTTCGACGGAAAATCAAATCTCGATTTTTTGAATTCTTCGGGTTCTGATTTTGGCCGATCAAGCGTAATTTATCGTCAGTTCAACGTTATGAAAATAGTTCATTAAATTGTGCACCGAATACTGATACGGCAATCTGATGACAACCCTCTCGACACTTCGTAATTTCAAAAGTATTTTCAGCTTGAATGCTTCACGATGTTTTCGTACACTTAGTAATAATCATAACAGGCAAAACCCGAGTATTAAATATCTTCTTAAAAATGCTCCGTTAAAACTCAATTATTCACCTATTCGAAATAAGTACACCGATAAGCAAATTCATACAGCTAAAACATGGTGTTATTATTTCATCGCATTGACCGTTTGCATTACTGGCTTGGGATTTGCTTCCGTTCCTCTATTCAGTGCTTATTGTCAGGTTGGTATATGTTAGATTTTAAATACAATGTGACCATTTTACTGCGTTTGTAAGTTAGCTTAGCACTGATTAAAATGATGCAATATTCATTAATAGGTTAGTAATTATGCTGGCACCGTAAACATTGATTTTAAAAGGGATAAAACTAAAAATTTGCAAAGAGTTGAAGATCGCGAGCTGACCATCTTATTCAATGCCGATAAGAGCTCTTTACTACAGTGGAATTTTCAACCGTTGCAATCTGAAGTCAAAGTGAGTCTCGCATAACAGCTATGTATCAATTGTGTGAAAGAACTGCTCACATGTAACTTACTGTGGACTGAATTCAGGTTGCTCCCGGTGAAACCGTTTTGGCGTTTTATTCAGCGCAGAACCCAACCGATAATGCGATCAGTGGAATCAGCACGTATAATGTTGTACCTTACGAAGCGGGTCAATATTTCAATAAAATTCAGTGTTTTTGTTTCGACGAGCAGCAACTCAATCCTCACGAACAAGTAACTATATCGTTATTTTTATTATGAAAACGTGTGTGTGAGAATAGCACTGAATTTTCATAATAAACCCTTCGTCGTTTTTGCAGGTCGATATGCCCGTGTTTTTCTACATAGATCCGGAAATAGTTAAAGATCCTGTTATGCAAAACGTCGATACTATCACATTATCGTATACTTTCTTCGAAGCCTTGGAAGGACTCGATTTACCATTTGTAGAAAAAGAAAAATTGTAGCTTATTATTCACCAGTAAATGTTTGTTTTGTTTTTAATTTGAAATCATTATTTTTGATTGCTTAGCATTTCCCTCACATCTGTGTCCATGGTGAGTAATACGGTTATAATATCATAAGCATTCGTGAAATTGAGTACGCGGTAAGAATATGTGCGATAATTTAGATCCTAGAGGATCTGTACAATGTCCGAATACGTATTCCAGAGGTACTTCTTACCAACGATATCACTCAGCGGTCAATGAAATACCCGTATGTTCGGCTGTAGATTACTGTCACGCAGCAGCTTTTCGACTGAAATTACCCAGTTGCGAGTCTTATAACGAACAAAATGAATATTTGGCTTTCATTATACCACGAAAGAACCAAGAGAAAAAACCACCCTTGCCCAAACCAGTCGAGTGTAAGCCTTATTGCGAAGAGAAAAGTGATATAAGTGCAACGCAGTACATTCCTAGGTATTCTCCTTCTCGTCGATGGAATACAGAATACCGTAGTACTATTGACGATTGCGCGAAAAAACGTATGACTACTGCGCCCAAAACTAGTCAAAATTCGTCGTGTTTACGCAACTGCCATCCAAATACTACTTGTGAATTTCCTGCTCGCGCGTGTTCAAGATCAGTTACCAGACAATCTGTTGAGAAGCCGTGCTTTCCTGCTCAGAATTCAACTCGAGCGCCTAACTTGTGTCACGAAGAAAAACTCGCGAAGTGCGAACAAAAACGAAGTTGTAAAAATGGTATCGAGATTGATAGGCCGACTTCACGAGAGATACAAATCTCGAAATCAGTTTCGTATAGTAACAATAATGACTGTCACGAACAAAGTGTTATACCTCGGTTGAGTACTAGTTCTGATAAACGTCCGTTGAATAAATGCTTTCCGATACGAGAGAGTTCCACGATGGAAAATTCGCTTCAAAAAAGTACTCGTAGACCTATGCCTAGATGCCAATTTCAATCTTGTCGTTAATTATACGCAACCTAATCGAATTTTTACTCGTTTTAAATTTATAAATACCTAAATAATTATAAATAAAAGTAACGCGAGTAATTTGAAAAACTTTATTCTTCAAATTTGAAAAACTTTATTCTTACAATTTGAAAAACTTTATTCTTCAAATTTGAAAAAAAAAACAATCTTAGTAACATTAGGTAAATTCGATTGACAGTTATATACATTTTTACAGATACCGCGAATCACAGCCACAACATAATCCTATTTTATTTGCTTTTTATTCGCTATAAACTTTGTTCCAACTGTCTGTTTTTTTGCTATCGGGTCCAATTATCACTGCAGAGGATACTCTTATTGTAAGAGGGTCTAAATATTTATAAGCCGCTAAGGCTAAACTGTCTCTATTTACATTCAAAAGTCTAGACCTATGCTGAGAAAATACCTCGTCGGAAACTCCATTCGCGAACCATCTCATGCCTTCTTCGCTGGGAGGTGTAGGCGCATCTATGTCGCGAAATACTCCTAATTTAGCTTCGTCGATATCGGCTTCTGAAAATTCATTCTTGTAAACCCATTCGCCGACTCCGTCAAAGATATCAACAGTCTCGGTGTTATTCGGATCTCTGTACGAAAAAAATTGAATGCATCCTCCCGAAGATAATTTAGCTCCGGCTCCGTAAGCTCCGAAACGTTCGCGTATTAAAGGAAGTAAATACTTGGTAGTCACCAATTTACACAGAACCCTGAGAACGGCGAAATCAGGATGGTTGTAAGGCACAGCCGGGAGAGCTTTCGCAACATAATTTACTTCGAATGGCAGAACAAAATGGTACGTAGAAAATGAATTATTCAACGGCAGAGTTGATTTAACGGAATTTGTATAATCACCGGGGACCCGAGATAAGAATTTTTCCAAGCTACCGAACCCTCGATCATTTTCAGGCGATAAATTCAAAGCGCACCGGATTCGGTTCTTGTTGAGGACAATAGCGGCGATTTTTTTCATCTTTTTCAAAGTAGGCGTCAAATCTTCGTTGTTGGCGATTTCTTTCATTTTTTTGATATACGTTAATCCTCCAAACTGCTCCATTCTGAATGCCGATGGACTTACATGAGATGCTGCATGCAGAGTGGCGTATAAATGGCCCGAACCTGCGACATCGTTGGCCAAATCTCCGGCGATATTTCTCACTAGAGTGGAAAATCGATTCAGATCGGTTAAATTACTTTCGTTGAATAACATCGACCAAAGATCGAACATATTTTCAGTGTTCTTATCCAAACAATGCGATCCGAGTATCAAGTTTTCTTCGAATTCGCCCGGTTTATCAACACTGTCGATAATGTGCGTGGAGAAGTTGAGACCGGCGGTTTTATTTTGAACCATTTGATCGAAAACACCGTATTCGTAAGTTTCAGTTCCCATTTGCGATATTATTTGAGCGAATAGCGGTATCAGACTTTTCAAATCATCGGGTACATCGACGGTATTCAATAAAGATCTGAAATACGTGACGCCGTTCGTAGGAACTGTACACAGTTGAACTGGTACCTTCGGTGGTACAACTAGATCGACCTTTTTGATATCTTCGTTAATATCGGAAATTTTAAGCGATGGTAAACACGATAAATCTTCTTTACGATTTTGTTCTTCGCGCAGTTCTAAACCGATTTTATAAATTTCTTGTAATTGCGATTCAGACAAACCGGATAGTTTAGCCTGCAATAGATCGGTCTCCTGTTTCTTTATGTTTTCTTCGTAGTGTTGATCGGGAGACATCGTTAATATCAAACGATGATTATTCGATTTAAAATACTGGTCGACGACTTCACGAAGGTAATGCTTGTTTTTCAAATCGTTTCTGAATTGAGAAATATGTTTAGAGATGTTCAAAGCATCCGCAATATCGCCGTCGTGATTCCATATAGGAGCGATGCTAAATAATAAGTTGAGCCCGAAATTGGAGCTCTGATGTTTGATACTTAATTCGGCTCCGTGTAAGATGTTTTCAACGTTTGCTTGATCGAAACCCTGTTGCACGCATTCGTCCATCGTATCGTATATGATTTTCTCAACTTTTTCAAAATCATTCCGATGAATACCTTGTAAGCCGACTGAAAACGTGGCATCACGAGTATGCGCATCGTACCCAGTACCCGGAGAATATCCGCAACCGATATCAGGTTCTATGAGTTTTTTGTAAAACGGCGAAGTAGGTCCTTCGATCATCAGCTGAGAAACCACTTTGCCAACGAAAAGCTGATGTACATCGCGAACGTCGTTGCACAAGTATGTTACTCCTAACACAGACTGCTTTTCGACGTCGGTCGCTAACGGATCGTGTTTACCGGCGATATTCTTCTTGGTCGGTTGTTTCCAACGAGGCTCCAAAGGCACGACAGTCTTTTCGCCAAGATCCGGGCAATTGTCGTAATACTGCAGGTACTGTTCGTTGATGAATTTCAAACGATCAACCAGATTGAAATTACCGTAAGAGTAAATGCGAGCGTTAGACGGATGGTAATGGTTTCGGTGAAAATCTACCAATTTGTCGTGCGTCAAATTAGGAATTTCTAGAGGATTTCCACCCGAGTTCACACCATACGTGTGACTCGGCAGTACGAAATTCAACACCTTTTCCATAAATATGTTCTGATTGTCCGAGTAGACGCCTTTCATTTCATTGAATACAACTCCTTTGAAAATGATCGGAGATTTAGAATCGGTCACATCTTCGTGTTCTAGACGCCAGCCTTCCAATTTAAAGTCGTGTTGTCTTAACTTTGGTCTAAACACCGCATCCAAGTAAACGGACATTAAATTATAATAATCCGTGTAATTCTGCGTGGCGAATGGATACATGGTGAAATCGGGATACGTCATAGCGTTGAGAAACGTGGCCAGAGAACGATTCAACATTTTGAAAAATGGATCTCTGCAAGGATATTTTTCGCTACCGAATAAAACTAAATGTTCTAAAATATGAGGTAAACCGGTCGAATCGAAAGGCGTGGTTCTGAATGCGATCGAAAACGCATTGTTATTATCATTTCGTTGCACATGAACGTATTTGGCTCCGGTACCGGTGTGATCTAGCTGAATAAGGTTGCAATGAAAATCTGGAATTTTTACAACTCGATTCACTCTGAAACCTTCGATTTCGGAACCTTCTTTGAAATCCGCGTCAGTCTGGACAGCAGCTGTTTTCCCCATTTGTACACATGTCCTGAGCGGAGTGGTTCTCGAAAAACGTCTGTCGACTCGAAGGTTTCTCAAGGAGAATAAGTTCTTGAGAACTGGGCTTGCACGCCAATACATGGTCGCGGATCTGTAAAACAATAGTGTTTCTCGTTATAATTTAGAAAAGAATTTCGGGTTTTTACGATTAACAATCGCGTACTTACTCGATGAATTAAAGGGCACTCGAATTTAGTTTTGTTTCTATTTAAAATGGCAGGATTTTACTTTACTTTTCAAGTTATTCAAAACGATGGAATTTATCTGTGTCAATCAAAGATCATAATATTCTGTAACCGGTATATTAATAATAAAAGGAGATTCACAATTCGTAAAAATCGTATAAAATTAATGCATCTCTCAATTTTTTGATAACTTACTGATAACGCAACACACACACGTGCATTGCGCATCTGATTTGCGCGCATGCGCGGCTAAGATGCACGTTTGCACCAAATGATGCAATTTGCAGGGGGAAAAAATAATCAAGATTATTCCTGTTCACTCCTGATGATCAATCCTCGAAGTAGTCGTCAACGTCTCTGACTGATTTCTATGTTTTATTGTTTTATGAAGCTTCACGTAGAAAGATAATGGTCAAACTCAGTCATAATAGTCTGGCATATGACAAGTCGATCCTCCGGGACAAATTTTTTCTTAAAGGGGACATCCTAAGGAACATTTTAAAGCAAACATGGCCAAAAAAAAGTTGGCCTTACTTACAAAATGGCCGCCATTTTGTAAGTAAGGCCAACTTTTTTTGGGCAAGTTTGCTTTAAAATGTTCCTTAGGATGTCCCCTTTAAGAAAAAATTTGTCCCGGAGGATCGTCGAGGAGGGTGCAATTATTCCTATTGTCATATGCCGGACTACTCGTATAATGTCAAACTCATAAGTTAGTAATCATCAAATACGTTTTATTATTAAAAATTCATATTATTAAAAACAATTAAAAATCTTAAAGTAGCCTAAATTGATCACGAATTTTACACCAACTTGGACAAATCATATTAAATACACGTATTTACTTAGATTTTAAAATAACGAATAGATGACAATAAAAAAATATTCACCAAGTACATTTTATTATTAGAAAATTCATATTAAAAAACAATTAAAAATCCTACTAGACTAAATTGATCACGAATTTCACACGAACTGAGATAAATTATTTTTAAATATACATATACGAACCAACCTGGATTTTAAAATAATGAATAGAATGATGGCAATAATTATTTAAAAATTACATCAGCGATTAAACAAAATACGATGAACGTTGATAATAGCTACGTAATTATTTTCAAATATCCGACGTTTCGGTTCTGGGAACCAATCGGCTTCAGTCTTCGGTAACGGTATGACAGCTTTTTTCAGATGCGGAGTTTTAAGATGCACTCTTTTCAGTTTCTCCAACATTTTTTCAATTTGTTGTTGAAGCGAGTATAGACCGGCAACGGTCTAAAAACAAAGAAAAAACAATCAATCGATAATTTTCTGCGTGAAGAATTTTAAGAAGCAGCAAAGCTCATGGGACTAATTGCAACGTATTGTATGTACGTAGTACGTACCTGAGCCGCAGAAACATCCTGGCATAATAACCATAACAAAGTCGAAGCGTAGCGGAACACTGGTACTTGTGGCTTGTCATGAGTTATTTTCATGATGTGTAAAATTAGGAAAATATCATCAACTTTGTTGATCTAGAAATGCGGGGAAAAAATTGCATGATTATCAAAAATGACTGCTTTTGTTAAAATCGACAGCGTCGCATCTCTGACTTACAGTTTCCCATAAAACAATTTTCGTTGGCTTGTGTCTCGCTAAGTTGATGAGAATACTGCAACTGGCACGATAAATCTCTAAAGAAGGCTCGGAACGATTTCCTCTTGCCATTAGATCAAAAATGATTGGAATTATATGTTCGGCAGCTACTCCTTCGCATAATTTGGCCGATAACGTAGTAACTGATTCTGAAACGTTGAAAAAAAACATATATTACAACTTGATACGTGTTGAAATTTGTAATCAATCATCGATGTTCACCCACCTAAATTCCAGAGTGCATGGGTAATAACGTCATACATGTCGCTAGTTTTCAATTGTAAAATTGCTTTTTTATAGCGTTCTTCTAAAGTAATTTTGGTATCTAAATTAGGATTTTGCTTTTTAACAAGTGTGACAGATTTGCGCTGTCTGACGTTTTTCTTTCTCGATTGATATCCTCTCCAAAGGGCCTAAAAAAATAGATAAATTACACATATTTCATTCGAATAAAAAAATCATCGATATTTATATAAAAATTTACAAAAAAAAATTACTTGTATTTTAACAGCGGCACTATCTTTTACAGCGTTTATTTTGGCATTTTCGATTTGCATTTTTAGTCGTTGAGTGTGTATTGTACGGTACCAATTTTGAATTACTATCGCCGCGTTTCTGAGACGCAGAAATTCCGTTCTCATAATTCGCATGCTCTTTAAAGATCTATACTTTCGTTGAACAGTGACTGCGGCTTGTTTAGTTTTCAAGAACTCTCGACGTTGAATTCGGGCATTCCTGTTCATTCTGAAGATTTTTTGAACAGTTACGACGGCTGATTTCAAACTTAAAAACTCTTCACGTGTATTTCGAGCGAGTAATTTACGCTTATACGTCCTTTGAACAAATAACGTTGTTCGTTTCAGACGAAGAAAATCGTCACGCTCTTGACGAGCTAGCGAAACAGCTCGATATTTTCGCTGTATGGTAATGACTGCTTTATTCAAACTTTGGTATCGGTTTCGTTCAAATTTCATCGCTCGATTAGCTCTGAATCTTTGTTGTATAAGAATCGTATTATTTTTCAACTCGACGTAAGCGTCGCGATGCTTTTTCATGGCAATATTCGCTCTAAATTTCCGTTGAATAAAGATACAAACCATTTTCAACTCGAGGAATCGGTTTCTATCAGTTCTCATGCGCAAATTAGCTCTGAATTTACGCTGCATGGAAACGACTACAGATTGAAGTTTCGTGTATCGTTGTAATTCTTGTTTCATTAGGCGATTTGCCCGAAACTGTTTCTGAATACATAGGGCGGCGTTGGTTATTTCTAAATAACGTTTGCGTTCTATTTTCATAGCGCGATTCGCTCTGAATATAGTTTGCACTCGAATAACGTGAGTTTTCAGAAGAATGTATCGATTTCGTTCATGTTTCATTAAGCGATTGGCTCGGTAACGTTGCTGAATCAGGATTACGGTTCGTTTTAATTCAACGTACGATTCGCGTTCGCGTTTTGCTAATTTATAAGCTCTAAATTTATTTTGAATGATGACGACGGACTGTTTAACTTTTAAGAAACGATTTCGATCCAGTACAAGTTGACGTTTCATTCGGAATAATCTTTGCACATTTATGGCCGCGGTTTTCAATTTCAAGTACTCGCATCTGTCCGATTTCATAATTTGTTTCCATCTGAATCGACGTTGTATCAGAACGCTGTATTTTCTCAATTCTCGATATTCTAGATGATGGCGTTTCATCAATCGGTTGGCTCTGAATTTTCGCTGAACCACAACAGCGGCGTTTCTCAACCGTAAATACTCCAATCGTTGACGTTTCATCGAACTGGTAGCTCTGAATTTACGTTGCAGATGAACAGCTGCGGACTTCAATTTAATATAATGTTCGCGTTGTTTCTGCATCATTTTATTAGCGCGAAATCTTCGCTGAATGCAAATCGTTGCCATTTTCAGTTCACAATAACGTAATCGCTGCTGTTTCATCGCCTTTAAAGCTCGAAATTTTCGTTGTACACAAATAACGTTCGCTCTCAACGTGAAATATAGTTGACGGTCTCGTTTCATGAGCCGCATAGCTCTGAATTTAGTCTGAATACAAATGGCAGCCGATTTCACAGACAGGTATCGTTTACGCTCAATTTTGGCTTCCAAATTGGCTCTAAATTTCCTCTGACAGAAAATCACCGAATTCTTCAAATTTAAGAATTTTTGTCGTTGAATTCGCATCATACGGTTCGCTCGAAATAGCCTTTGCATCGTTAGTGCGGATCGTTTCGTTCGTAAAAAATCTTCACGGTGGCGTATCGTTCGTTTTTTAGCGCGATAACGACGTTGCATCGATATAATTGTAGATCTTGTATGGAGAAATTTTCGTCGTTGCAATTTACAACGCCACCACGCTTGCAATTTAATACAAGCTGAAATAGTCGACGTGTATGTTTCCCTTTGCTTACGCATTTCCTTCGTTGCTCTAAATTTACGTTGCAATACGATGGCTGCCCTTCGCAATTTAGTACGTTCTTCTTTTATCTGCGCGTACACAGCTGCAAAGTTTTTTCGACACGAGTAACCACGCCAAGTTGCTTGAATAATGGAGGCACTCGCGTGCAATTTTCGTTCTTGTTGCCTTTTTAGCTCTAACGTAGGTAGAACTTTTCGGCGCCACCATCGTTGTATCGTAGTAGCTGATTTTTCGTACAACGGCGTTATGTAATTGTTGATGATTTGCCATAAAAATGATAAGATTTTTTCGCGATGTCCACTAACGATTTCTTTAGCTGTTATATCGCCCTCGATAGTGCATTTACTTTCGGCCACTTTCATCGCTACCGAAACGTTGTAAATTTTTTGTAAAATCGAAATAGCCGGAACTCGTAGTTTCGAACATAAATCCGCTTCGTTGAATAAAATTTCGAATAAACGAGTCAGACGAACTCCATCTTTTAAATCGTGCAGGCTCGTTATGCTGTAGTCGTATTCGTCGATGCAGGTTTGCTTGTATCGCAGCACGTAATTAATAGCTTTCAGATGTTTAGTGATGTCGCCGCGACCAACGACTAAATCCCCGCAGAATGCCAACAATAGATCTTGACTCGACTGCAAAATGATACCAAACAATTAATAATTCGGACAGAAAAATATAAATAAGATATTGATTAAAAACGAAACGAACTTTGTGTTCAGAGGTCAGCACGAATAGGCACGGATTATGACGTATCAATTTTCGCGTTTTAGCTTGGTCTAGAAAATAAATCAGGCACAGAAATTTCTGCAGAATGTATTTCTTAACTTGATCCTGTAAAAGAAATAGGAGAACATTGATAAAAATGTAATATTGTAGACGACTACTCGCAGAACGCATTATTTACTTTGAAAGTGGGTTTGGTCATTTGTAACACAGCCGGATGAGCATTCTTTTTGTTGGAAATTGTACTAGTCAGCACATGTTTACGAATAAACCAGCCTAATCCACCAACATCGGCTTTCCCTTGTCTGGTAATTTTCTGATGGTATATTGCTTCGAGAGCGATTTGTAACCATAATGGATTATAACACGATAACAACTGCATTAATTTATTCTTCAAGCCTGTAGACAGGAATAGTCTCGGATATATTTTCAAGAAACGATTTTTCTTACGAACACTCAAAAATTTTCTACAAACCTTGGTCGAGATGTAAATCTCTGTCCTCTCGAACGCTGATAATTTTTTTTTGAGTAACGGTCGCGATGCTCGCGAAAACAGAGCGGATAGGTTCAGTTGTAAGAAGAGAAGAGGCCACTTTTCTAAGAGTATCTAACCGTTGAGGCGAATGGTAATACACTGCTGCAGCAATATTATCGACGGAAGGGACACTTTTTAGATTACCATCGCGACAACTTTTCAACCAAACTGCGGCAGCGTCGACAGTCCAATCGGTTTCTTCGTTCAGTTCAACTGGCGGAGTAAGAAGAGAGTTCATCCATTTAATAATATCTTTTTCTTGACGATCAATCCAGTTTTCGTCACAATATAAGGATCTGGAATATGAAAAATATGTTGAAAGGAAGAAACCCACTTATCAAGGTAGATACACCTGGATTCGATTTGTATTGCTATTTAAAAATACTCGCATTACATCTAAATACTCGCTACGTGCAAGTACTTACTGTTTCAAGAAAGGATCATCGATATGAGACCTCAATACTTGTTTTAAACAGCTCGGGTCGTGACTTCTGATTTTCTCTACGGAAGGCATCACTGAAAAAAAAAAGAAAAAATCGTGAAGTAACATAAAATTTCCAAAACTCGTGTAAGAAATTGAAGATGGAAAACAAATTATTCGTTTACCTTTGCTCATTCTCAAAGCACTGGGAGGAGACTTTCTTCGCAGTAAGATACTAGTTTTGAGATGTCTTTTTCTATCCGAGATAGCCGAGCTTACTGAGGAAGATAAAAACACGAATTAAAATAATATCAAAGTTAGGCCGACCGGTATTTCAATCACTACTTACCATGACGACGAACTTTCATGTGATCGGGTGATCTTTTCGAGGATATCACTTTGGTTGGCGGAGAAATAAATAATAAATCAGTTTTTTTGTTGCCAAACGATAACGAATCGGCCGACAAATCGCGAGTAAGATAACAATCAGCGGATGCTCGAGGTGTTTCAAATAATTCAGGAAATTCAGCGGCAGGTGTCATCAGACAACTGAGACTTTTAATAGGCGTTAAACGAATGTTTTCTGGAGTAACGTTCGCATCAAATGTAACATTTTGTTCAGTCGGAGTTCTAGCGTTTTCTTCTTTACACAGACTGTCGTGAGAATTTGTAGTATCTGGTAAAGATCCGTCCAATTCATCGACACTGGTTAACGAGAAAGGATTCTTTACAACTTCGGAATTCAAGGTATAAGTACCACGACGACACGAGTTGGTCCCATCGCTCGAATGTAAGCTCGACATTTCAGCATTAAACTTCAACTCGGATTCGAAATTCGAATACTTCGTATACGCATCAGTATGGTCGAACAAGCGGGGATCGTCGTTGAAATAGCTGGTCATGTTGGAGCTTTGATACTTGGGCGAGCTAGTACGAAATATGGCCGATCCATTGTTGAGTAATTCGTTCGGAACACAGTTCTCTTTTTCTTCGATCAAGTAAGTTTGTCTTCGAATGTCCGCATCGACACATTTATGCGATTGTATGTTTCCATCATTTTTCCTCTGATTCGAAATACCCATTTTTGATTTGCTGTTTGCACCCTTTAACCGTTTCTTTCTGTCATTAGGCTAAAACAAATTTCATCGAAATAAAACATCGAGAAATACGTTAATCATCTGCATACGAGTTATTCGTTACCTTATTACTATCACACGTGCCGTTTAGAATTACATCGAAAGAACGGGCTTTTCTGCAAGCATCTTGAACGCGAATAATTTTTCTCAAATAACCACTTTGTAGTGGGCTCCATGATACATAAATTTCTTTTTCTTCTCGAGGATTCAGTTGCACAATAGAATCACTTAGTGAGATACGGTCCTCGGGATCAATATTTTTTAGTTGTACCTACGAAATAAATATGATTAAGTTAATCATCGCCCGTATTGGCACACGAAACAATAATGATGCTTACGGTAATCGATTGAGGATTCGGATTATAGATGATCAGAGGTTTCGTTACTTTGGCGTTCACCGTCACCGAACCAAATCCAATTTCGGGAGTAGGATTGAAAGGTGCGAGGACCAATTTAGGTGTAACGTATTCCACAAGTTTTTCTGTCTTCGCAATTCTCCTCACTGGCGGTGTGATTGTGATCTAATACAAAGACATTTAAACTTGATGATGGGTTCGATACGATTATATACGTTTAAATAATGAGTAGTTGTTCATTTCTCACCTGGAAAGCTGCCATTTTGTAATAAAATATTTTAATCCATCACAACATTCGAAACATAAGATGATTTCAGGTGTAAGGTTTGATGACTTGGACACTGAACACAAAAGGATAATTTCCTACATACAGATTCCGTTGAAATACAAACAATCCAGTCGACATATACGGTAAGAAAACTTAAAAATGAATAGTTCAATTCTAGTAGTAAAATGTAAAAATTTTCAAGAAATCACTAGCTTTTGCTTCAAAAAATTGATAAAATTTGAATTTTACCGAACTTTAAAATAAACAACGGTTATGCAGTGTTACCTACGAGTGGTGTCAAAATAACGCAATATTTTTTATTTTTTTTGATTGACACGGAACCGGAAACAAAAACGAAAATTCGAGACCCGAGTGGAATGGGACGGAACCGAAACGTTATCGTCTTTTCGATTGTGGTATCGGTACGGTGGCGCTG
This sequence comes from Planococcus citri, assembly GCF_950023065.1. NCBI lineage: Eukaryota > Metazoa > Arthropoda > Insecta > Hemiptera > Pseudococcidae > Planococcus > Planococcus citri. The sequence continues at coordinate 81,861,032 of NC_088679.1, read as the reverse complement.
GTGCGCTCGGTTACAGGTTTCGGTTTCAGTTTTTGCTCGTCATGGGTTTAGTATTTTCGTTCCGTTCCGATCTTCAGATCAGTTTTGGTTTTGGTTTCGGTTTCGATTTCGATAAAATTGAGATTCGATTTCGAAAAATTGTTGATCACGTGATGCGTACGTCAATTTTCTTTCTACCATCTTGGATTGCGAAGTCCTTTTGATAAATTTCATTTCATCAGGAATTTATTTTATAATTTATTTCAAAGTTTTATTTTTCACTATACAAAGCTTGACATGTGTGTAGTGCAAATTAAAGTTCACTTTACTGTCGCTAATTAAAATTATCGAGATTTTTGTCGCCCTCAAATTATTTTAGTTTTGATTTGTTGGCCTATTAACTTTCTGAACTTTCGTAGAATCTTGACAGTCAAAATTTAATATTAGTATTAGCTACCAGAATCTAGGATAGAAAGGATGACTCGTTTCGATCAGAAAAGGTAATTGTTTCTTGTTTCAGGTTATCTTTTTGATGTTCTTTTGTTTACCGTTTGATCTATTGACATTTGTATTATAGCAGCAGCAGCAAGAATGACTGGTCTCGGGATCGTGAAAAGTCTCGCAGGTATCGCAGTAGAAGTCGTAGTAATGATCGCGGCAGCAGGACTAAATCGTACAGAGATAATCGTAACAGTGGAAAGAACGGTAGTTCACTGAGAGCACCGAAATGGGATTTATCTAAATTGAGCTCTTTTCAAAAGAATTTTTATAACCCTCATCCAAATGTTCTGAGCAGGTAGGAATATAGGTCATTCGTTTTTGGACGAATTTTGTTCTTATTTACTTACTTGCTTACTAATTTACTTTCACTGGAGGTGTTTCTAATTTCTTTAATTTTACTTTCACTAGATCTGACGAAGAAATAGACTCGTACAGAAATGAAAAAGAAATCACTCTGAAAGGAGATAATATACCGAAACCAATTCGTTCTTTTACGGAAGCAGGTCTCCCCGATTTTATTCTAAAAGAATTGACGTAAGTTTCACGAACAGCTCGTGTGCCAGTTTGCTATATTGTTTATTTATCATTGATATTTGATGGACAGAAAATTTGGATTTACCGACCCAACTTCTATTCAAGCGCAAGGTTGGCCTATTGCTTTATCTGGTATGGATTTAGTTGGAATAGCTTCAACTGGTTCGGGAAAAACGTTGTCAGTAAGTGGTATTTGTTTCCTCTGTACGTCTGTTCTGTGGTCAGATTACGATGAAATACGCTGAATTCGGTTTTCATTGTATTTTCAGTACACTGTACCAGCGCTGATTCATATTTCTCAACAACCCGAGCTGTATCGTGGAGATGGCCCTATTGCTTTGATTTTAGCACCGACTCGAGAATTAGCCCAGCAAATTCAACAAGTCGCTTCTGATTTCGGTAAAGCGATGGGTATTCGGAATACTTGTTTGTTCGGTGGGGCACCTAAATTCAACCAAGTAAAAGACTGATAAATTTTTATGCCGTTCGGTTTTGTCCATTATTCTAATCGGTGTGATTTTATTGTTACAGATTAGAGACTTGGAGAGCGGAGTTCATATCGTTATCGCAACACCTGGGCGTTTGATCGACTTTCTGGAAAGTGGCAAATTGTCTTTAAAGAGAATTACCTTCTTAGTTCTCGATGAAGCTGATCGTATGTTAGATATGGGTTTTGAACCTCAGATTAGAAAAATTATAGATCAGATACGCGTATGTTAATTTCAATTATATTTATTCTACATATGTATAATGCTAGCGCAGATACAAAATACATTCAGCGAATTTCTGCTTACAGCCTGATAGACAACTCTTAATGTGGTCTGCCACGTGGCCAAAGGAAGTGCAACGTTTAGCCGAAGAATATCTACATAATTACATTCAAATCAACGTCGGTTCGCTGGCTTTGTCGGCAAATCACAATATACAACAGAATGTTGAATTATGTCAAGAGTACGATAAAGAGAAAAGGTAAACAGAATTAATTTTAAGATGATCTCGTGTTTGTTAAATTTCCTCATAACTGAAATCTTCTAGATTGATGAATTTAATGGACGAAATAATGTCGCAAACTGACAATAAAACGATTATTTTCATGGAAACGAAAAAGAAAGTCGATGATATTACGATGAAACTGAAAAACCAAGGGTAAGTAAAAATTCGTACGGAGTGTGATTACTGACGGTGTGATGTTGCTTATTATGACGAAACTGTAATTTTCAGGTGGCCCGCAATCGGTATACACGGAGACAAAAGTCAGCAAGAGCGAGACTCTGTTCTTCATCGTTAGTATTTTTTTCGCGTTTTTTTTCTCGTCACGTGGCATTTTTGTAACGACGATATTCGATTTCAGATTTTCGCAGCGGTCGAAGTCCAGTATTAGTTGCTACCGATGTTGCAGCTCGTGGATTAGGTATTTAGAATTTTTTTGAAATATTAACGCTGTATTGTTTATCGAACCGATACACGTGCGGATTTGATAAATTTCATTAGTTGAAACGAATTCAAATCCTACGCACGTTCTTAACGTTCGTATTCAAATGGCTTTTTTTAAAACAATTAATACGCTGCTTTGAAAATTGAGTACGGCTGCGAAGAGATCTAGTCGAAGTGAAAAAATTTGCTCGACGGTTTTTTTTGCAGTCGTGTTTTTTCTCTCGAATTCATTTGCTTGCGAAACATATACATTTTATATATTTTATAAAATAATAAAATGTACTATTTTTGTATTGCGAAGGCACTAGCTTGAAGATAATGCTACGTTTTGCATTGTCGTGAAAAAATCTGGCTGTGCCTGTTCCTTTGTACCATCGGTCACATCATAGTTGGCATTGATGATGATCACATCCGTCACACTGTCTGCTCTGTGGTGGATGATGCAATTAGGGAAGGAGACGCCTTCTCCCGATACTTCGCCCTTGCTGTTGCTGCAATGGTACGGGCAAAGGTTCAATCGTCGACGATATTCGAGGGGCACAACTCGCTGCGCGCGTTCGTCTTACGTACAACTGTAACTTAGAGCATTTTACCTTTTTACGCGTAATTGTACGTGTTCTTTTGTGTGACTTATTAGAATTTGGAAACAAGCGCCGACCACGAAGCGAGTGATTTTCGCCATACTCATTGTTTCACTTTGAGTAGTTTTTAAGTACTTATAACGAGATGTTATTATACGAATTAATTCTGTATAATTTATCTGTTTCGCTGAAACGAGCAGTGCGTAAACAGATAGACATTTTTTTTCAATTATTTGTGGTATTTTGAATTTTGTGTGTACTTTTTCATCTCTCCTCTTTTTTTTATTTTTTCTTTTTTTTTCCTAATGTAAACTTGGTTAGTTTAGTGAATAAGACTTAATTATATAGTTGTGCTGCGCGAGCGTTAGAGTTGTGCCCCTTCCCCGAGTAAAGAAGATAGAGGACAAGCAGCTATTCAGTGCTGCCAAAGTTTTGTTCTTTATTTGTTGGACGATGAAGGTAAAATGTTTATCAACACCCATTCAACTATTACTGCTTATATATGAGGCGTATTACAGCATTAGTAGTTGGATTCACTTTTTTCACATATATTCGTTTCTTGGGCCTCCCTTTAATTTTTGGATATTTTTACTTTGAGAAAAAGCTGGTCAAAAAACCACTCTTGAGGTGTCCCTCCCAAAATCGACTCAAATGTGGATAAATTCGTTAAACAGGTCGAGTATAACACACAACTCGATTTTTAGCTGCCCAACTTCATATTCACGCCTTCTGGAGCAAATCCAAAATTCTGGAGGAATTTAAAAATAGCGCTGGAGGCTCCAGAACGGCTGGAAATGGCGAAATTTGGATTTGGGTGGGTTAATATCAGTTTTAGGGCTTATTTTGAACATTTTTACTGATCAAGTACGTATTTTATAAAAAAAAAAAAAAACAAATCATCAAAATAGTCAATTTTGGATTTTCAAAAATTTGCCAAAAATCGAAAAATGAACTTGGGCAGCTGAAAATTTGGATTTAGGGGTTTTAGAACATGCTCTTTCCAAAAATCGAGGTCCCGTTCAAATCGGAGGCGGACACCTCAAGAGGTTCCCTTGTAAGCATCGTTGAAACGAATCTATAATGGTATTAGAACTCCATGCAAATGTTGAAAACGACATAAGTAGGTAGTTATTTTGAAAAACAAAAAATTTGAATTAATGAAATTTGACAAGATTTTAGAAAATCGCGTAATTTTGATGGAAAACTTTTAAAATATACGAATAAATATTTACTTATTCGAATTATTCTCTGAAAAAACAATAAATTACATTTATAAGCTGATGCTGTAACATGCTACTTATTTATTTATAAGCAATTATAGTTTAAAAATCATCCATTTCTTGTCATCTGGAAATTTTTCCTCCAAATAATCTTGAAAGTTTCTACTTTTTTTTCTTTCTACGAAGTGTTTTGTTCGAATGCCTACGAGACACTATCAGAAGATTTGGTATGATCGAAGAAAACTTCATCTTATCCATTTCTCATCACTTCCTGATACATATTATGTTCTTATATTTTTTTCTGAACATGTTTCGTTTGGTGATATGCGCTGTTGTCCACATTTCATTGCTTTTCAATGTACCTATAATGTTTGTATTACTTATGCTTTTTGTGAAAATTAATATTTTGTATTCGCTTGTTTTTGGTTGGAAATAGACGTCGAAGACGTGAAATTTGTTATAAACTTCGATTACCCAAATAGCTCGGAAGATTACGTGCATCGCATCGGCCGTACCGGACGATCCAGACAAACCGGTACAGCTTATACGTTTTTCACTCGTAGTAACGCCAAGCAAGCGTCTGATTTGATATTGGTTTTAACCGAGGCTAACCAACCTATACATCCGAAATTACAAGAGATGGCCAACGAATACCAATCTAGAAGTAAGTTTGCGTTGAATGACTTTATTATGTATTAAATCTCGCGATTGGTGGGTGCCTTTTAATGGTATTTGGTAACTCGTATTTCAGATTATAGTTATTCGAGCTCCAAGCAACGTTATCGTAAATCAGACGGTCGCTCGAAACCATCGTACGAGCCTTATACGATGAAACAGTCGAACAGATCGCGCAGCAAATCGCCGCAAAATAATTACTATCAACATTCTGACAGCGGAGCCAGGTCGACGGCCGCGGATAAGTACTCGCCATCGAAACCCCTGCAACAAAACAGAGGTGTTTCGTCGTCGTCCAAAACGTCGCGATTTTCGTCATCTCAACAACCAAACATTCCTATGGCATCGCCAGTCGTCTCAACGGCCAGCCAGCAACCTACTTTATCTGCCTGTCAAATGTCCGTTCCACCGCCGCAGCCGTACTCGCAATATTTCTTATCGGTGCCGCCTCCTCCGCCACCGCCTGCATCTCAAACTGCTAATCCCCCGTTACCATCTCAACCTCCTCCACCTCCACCACCTACGCAATGTATACCGTATCCTTATTATTCTCAGTATATGGCTAATTATGCCGCTTACGCCGGTTACGTACCTCAGTAAGAAATAACTGCCCTTTTTCCTTTTTTTCTTGACTGTTGTGCAATTAATTCGCGCTATCGTAGCGCATTGTTAGATTTTTCTCAACATGATGTATCGTCATCGTCGTCGTCGCTCTCGGAGTATTTCGGAGTCGTGAATATAACGCATCAGCAATATTATGTAATTTTTTGACCATTTTTTTTCTCATCATTTATTTTTGCGTGTAAATAGCGTTGCTTTTCGAGTTTCGTTTTTTTTTCTCTTCATTTTTCAAAGTTGATTATTATTTTTCTTTAGTTACACTGTTTCGGAAGTATTAACGACATGTTAAATTCAAAATAATCTATGCAAAGAATTTAATTTTTATTAATTTGAATTTTTTTTTTTTTGTTATAATAACGAAATAAAATTTATCAGTCGTATGAACACGTGTGTATATTTTTTTTGTGTTTCTACGAGCTCATTAAGGTAGCTGAACATATTTCGCGCTTCTTGATTTACTATTAAATTATACGGCGCTTCTCTGAACGTATTTTCGTGGTATTCGCTGGACAATGTAAGACCACAAAATGGTAAAATGAGTTGATTCGATAATCTGATTAGAATGTTGGGGTTAACAAGAAAATGTCTTCAAGCGCAGTGGTGGTTCGAAGGAAAAAGGCCTGTACCGCAAAACACCTCACAGGAGCCTTTTTGAGAATTGTCATTTTTATCCTCTCCCGGTACTTTCATTTCAAAAGTTGGATTCTGTGACGATCTCCCGACTTAATGAATTCTCGAACCTGATTTTCAAATTAGTATTTCCCAAAACGACCATTCGTTGGAATAAATTTTACCCAAAAATTGTACATCAAAATGTAAGAATTTCTTACAATTTTGTAAGCAAAAGAAAACTTCCGAACAATTTCGACATAAAACGAATCTCAAACCTACCTAAAATTTTGAAACTGTTGGATTTTCTCGAAACTTTGACAAACTGTAACACGAAAAACAGATCTTTTTGAGATTTTGATTAAAAAATAGGGTTTTCTTTGCACTGTTGTCAAATATGTAAAATAAAATAAAATAAAATAGAATAAAACAAGACTTGGCAAATTCTGACAGAAAAAAATCGGCTGTTTTGAAAGTTTTGACCCAAAAGAAACTTTTTTTTTTTCAATTTCAGCAACAAAAACAACACTTTATTTTCTGCAATTTTACGAATTGTTAATTTTAATGAACAACTGATTTCTTACTTTTTGAAATTTCGACAAAAAAGGGCACAATTTTGACGACGAAAAAACAAGATTTTCTGCAAAGGCTATAGTCCGGCATATGACAATAGGAGTTTAGGAGTAATTGCACCCCCCCCCCCCGCCGATCTCCGGGACAACTTTTTTCTTAAAGAGGACATCCTAAGGAACAATTTAAAGGAAACTTGGCCAAAAAAAAGTTGGCCTTACTTACAAAATGGCGTCCATTTTGATTGACAGGTCAGTCGAAATCGTAGATTTTGCGTTTCAACATAGGACTTGCACGAAATTTATCAAAACTTACTCAGGTAGATGGAAAGATCATGCAAAAATTTATCACCTGTCAAAATTTCAAGTGCTAAAGTGCGTTTTTCGATTTTTGGTGAATTTATGAAAATCCAATTTAGGCCAAAAATGAGGGAAAAATTAAAATTTTACCAAATTGACCAAGAAAGCTGAAATTTGGGATATACCCAATTTTCGACATGCCAAATCGATTGGAAACTGTTTCAACCCGTTTTGAGCAGTTCTGGAGCCTCCAGCAGATTTTTGAAACTCGAAATTCTCACAAAATTCCATCAAATTGGAGTTGTAAAGCTGAAATTTATTCTAAAAACTAATTTTAATACGCTACGAAGTACTGCAGGTGAATTTCAGGTCGCTTTGGGACCTCCAGCGACTTTTTGAAAATACCTGAAGCCTCCTGAGATTTTTGAAACTTCAAATTCTCACAAAATGTCATCAAATGGAGATGGAAAGCTGAAATTTACTCTACACTCCAATTTTAACACCCTCTGAAAACGACTTCCGGTAGGTTCAAGTCATTTTAGAGCCTCCAGCGACTTTTTTGAAAACTACTGGAGCTTCCAGTAGATTATTGAAACTTGAAATTTCCCCAAAATTTCATCGTAATTCATTCAGCAAACTAATTTCAATACGCTACGAAGTTGACCGCTGGTGGATTTCAAGTCGTTTTGGTGCCTCCAGCGACTTTTTGAAAGGTTGTATGGCGTTTTTTTTTTTGGAAAATTGAAATTTCCTAAAAGTAGCTGAAAGCTTCAAAACCATTTGAAACCACCATGTAAGTAGTCTGCGAAGTAAATTTCAACTTGCCAACTACATTTGATAACTTAATGTTTCAGGAATTTCATGTTTCAAAAATGTACTGGAGGCTCCAGTAATTTTCAAAAAAGTCGCTGGAGGCTCTATAATGACTTGAACCTACCTGAAGTCGTCTTCAGAGGGTGTTAAAATTGGAGTGTAGAGTAAATTTCAGCTTTCCATCTCCATTTGATGAAATTTTGTGAAAATTAAAAGTTTCAAAAATCTGCTGGAGGCTTCAGGAATTTTCAAAAAAACGCTGGATGTCCCAAAACGACTTGAAATTCACCTGCAGTACTTTGTAGCGTTAAAATTACGGGTTGAAACCGTTTCCAATCGATTTGGCATGTCAAAAATTGGGCATATCCCAAATTTCAGCTTTCTTGGTCAATTTGGTAAAATTTTGATTTTTCCCTCATTTTTGGCCTAAATTGGATTTTCAAAAATTCACCAAATATCGAAAAACGCACTTTAGCACTTGAAATTTTGACAGGTGACAAATTTTCGCATAATCTTTCGATCTACCTTTGTAAATTTTGAAAAATTTCGTGCAAGTCCTACGAGTATGTTGAAACGCAAAATCTGCTATTTCGGCTGACCTGTCAATCAAAATGGCCGCCATTTTGTAGGTAAGGCCAACTTTTTTTTGGGCAAGTTTGCTTTAAAATGTTCCTTAGGATGTCCCCTTTAAGAAAAAAGTCGTCCCGGAGGATCGGCGGGGAGGGGGGGTGCAATTACTCCTATTGTCATATGCCGGACTACTATAGGTGGATAAGTATGGTGAATTTGCCCCCGAGAGCTTCAGGGTTGATATTTGCATGGAAGATGGGTACCCTTGAGCACCTTCCGTCAGGAAAGTTTCAGACCCCCAGACCCCTCCCTCGTTTTTGAGAAACCCCCCCTTCTATGAAATTACAGTAAAAAATTCTCAGCCCCATGGGAACCGATTTTTAAAATTTTTCAGTATGTTGTAAACATCCAAAAGAGGTAGCCCCACAAAAATTTTCACCCCCCCTCCACCATATTTTCCCCTCAAAATGGATTTTTTTTTAGCTTTGTTTACCCGTTTTAGCGATGGCCATGATTCGGCACAAAAATGGGAATAGCATTTTTAAGTGTGTTTTTTTGACCCGTAAAAAACATATATTTTTTTCAAAAAAAAATTTGAGGTGGGCCGTGGTCAAAAATTGAAAAAACGTCTTACAGAGGGAGTAAAAATGGATTCCTGTGTAAATTATTGTTTTTGGTAAACGAGGTGTCGTTTCCGTATGAATCGAACCCCCCCCCCCCCGAACACGAATATGAAGTCAAATTCAATATTATCCTCATCCACAACCCTCCAGTGCCTCTGCCCCACCTAAATTTTTACTTTTTTGAAAGTTGAGTCATTTTCATAATGTTGGTGTCATTTCCATATGACTCGAACACCCCAGGCCCAAACACGAATATAAGTCCAATTTTATGCTACTCTCGTCCAAACCCCTCCAGTGCCTCTGCCTCCAACTCAATTTTCAGTTTTCATATTCGTGTTCCTCAACTTAAACTACATCAGTAGGTATATAATTGTCATTGCTCAAAAATCGATCAGTCAAATTCCGAAGCATTGCCCTGCAATTCTATGGCTTCTCTCAGTCAAAATAATAACAGCATAAAAAAATCTACACAATATACCCGATGATAATCTTTATGAGATATAATTAAAAACATATCATTAAGTACACAAAACTGGATCAGATCCACATCTTACTATGAAATAAAGGATAACATTGAAAATAAATACATCGGTGAGCACACCTCAATGCTACTACAAATAGACTTCATCCTAATTATACATCACGGCGTGGAATCGAACTTGTTTCGTCCAGGGTTTTCTTTGAAATCGAACTTACTCTGTCCAGGGTTTCCTTAAGATCCAACCAAGCTTGGGACGGAAAAAAATAATCATATGCTCTCATGCCAATATAGGTTGTCGCGAGCATTGCAGAAGTAATCGGACTTCCTGCAACATCAATATAACAGGATAACATGCACAATATGCCATACGGTGGATCATAGATACCTAGTCCTATTTTTAATATTCTTATTGGACAAAGACAAACTGTTAAATGTTAAATGATACATTATTTCGCTATTAACGGAGTGAATCGCTGAAACGCAAAAGAAATATTTCTTACCTATCATAGTACATATCGATTTTATCCAACTAGAAGACGTCATTATTTTACCGTTAACCATTGTAAATTATTTTTTAGACACTGGACCTGCGAGCCTTAAGACAACCAGTTGGCAGCCATCTTGGCAAAATATCCTGTGTAACGCCAATTTATCCCGCTGGGTGCTCTTTGCAGCGCTGTTCCGCTGTAGTTGGTTTTTGCAGGCAACAGGGAAAAGGGAGGGTTCGAGGGGTAAATATGAGGGGAGGGGGTTGAAAATTTTTGTGGGGATACCTACTAAGGATATACATAACATCCTGAACAATTTTCAAAATCGGTTAAAATGGGGCTGAGAAAAGACGGAAGAATTACCGATAACTTACTATAGTATACTTTCTGACTTTCTGGTGAGCTATTGCCTTCTCCAATTCACCCATGTTCATAACGTTTCACCTATCATACGATTAGCAATCGCCAATCGCAACGAATAATTTTATTATTGAAGTTTCTTAGCTGCACGTTCGGCTTCCTGGAAGAAAACATTTGTATTACGAAAGGGTAAGACTCGTTAATCATTAATTCATCTTTACAACCTTATGGTTCTGCTGAACATGATGTACATATTATAAGACTTACATATATTGTGTAAAAGATTATTCAAAGAAAATTACACATGTACCCGTACTTATAATACATATATAAAACTAGGTTTTTATTATCATTAAAATAGTATGTTTTCGTAATACATTCTTCCCACGTTTGGATAAAATATGTTATTCAACTAGGTAGTGAAATAATGTGATTTTCGATGATTTTTAATTACTTCCCTCACTCTGCTCGGGAAATAAACCTCAAAAATCACTTTATTGTACTAGTAGGATCCATTATGCATTTATTGATTACTTACCTACTCATTTTTCGCAGATAATAAGATAATTAATTGGATTATTGGACGATGAAATTCCTCTAAACAACGATAAAAAAGAATAACCAGAAGGTAATCAAGAACCTAAAAATAGTAATACGATTTTGTCATTTGATGAAACAACCGATTTATTTGGCTCTAATCGTACTGTCGATATTTGTTCTCCGTTGAATGTGCAAAGTTGTTAACTAATCCTGGTATTAAATACGAATAAAGTCGTATTAAACCCAATTAATTCATCGATTCTTTGCTTGTTGCAGTTTTTGGTACCAGTAGAAGTGTTTTGAAACCATCAACCTTGTTGACTGATCCTGATTCCTGATGCGAATACTGACCTTACTGTAACTTCTGTTACTTTTGGTAACAGTGCCAGTAAAACTGTAAAACTGAAACCATCTGTGTTAGCCAATCCTTTTGTAAATGGTAGGTGAACTATCTCAATTTTGGAGTGAGATGATTAAAAAATTGATTTGTAATTTTTCTTTTCAGGATGATTTTAATACAAAATTCGATTCCGAAGCGAACGGTGATGAGAAGTTGGATAAGTTACCACAGTCGGAAAATAATTCTTCGTCGGAGGTTAATATTTCGTGCAAATTCATGAAAAATGATTACTCGCATCCTTTTTATGCTTGAAAATTTGATTTTTAGGATACGAAAAGTTCGATAGCATCCGTCCCATTAAGTGGCCCCTCAACAACACCTAGTGTAAATTTAGCTGTAACTACTTCGGCCACTAATTCTAAAGTTCCTGTTGTTTCCAACTCTGCGGCCTCCAGTACGCCTAGCAGTAGCAGTACTTCCATGTCAACGGAATTTGTATTCGATGAGAGAATTATGGTACCTAATGATATGATTTTTTTTATGCAAACGTTTTTCGAATGTTGATTATCCGATTATAGTTATTTGTATTTTTGTAAATTGAAATCTATTCGCGCAGTCGAAAGATCTCTGGATGTTGAATAGTTAGGTACTCCTGAAAAACGTAATTTCTTATAATTATGTAGGTATACCTATTTTTTCAGAATTCAGCCGCTGGAAAAGAGTTCAAACGTTTCAAAGACGGACAAATCCTCGACAGTATACTGAAAAAAATCGTTTTCGAAGAAATGCAAACAGAATTCGCAGATTACCAAACAGAAGTAAGTTTTCCAATCTTATCTCAAGTTTACTACTTTTGTTCTTTTGTTAAAATTTTTGAAGAATGACATCGATTTTAATAATGTGGATATCTTATTAATTCATTTTATTTTTATAGGAGTCTGATCCGGCCTCCTTTATTAAGAAAGAAGAAGAACAACGTGTACGTTTATGGTTTTTTTCATCTGGTGATGGATGCATTCTTTCGGTAATAATAACGAATTTACTTTTCTGTTTTCAGAAACAACCAGACCCGTTGATAATCACAGTAAAGTTGCTCAACATATTAGAAGGAATCGAATTATTCTGCAAACCTGACGAAATTAACACAAAAGATTGGAAAGAGTTGGCAACTAGTGTACGATGGGAACAACTACTATCACACCCGAGTAATCACGCATGGGTGGAGGACTTTATGAAATGCGCCAATAAAAGTACTTTAGAGGAAATGAACTACTTAATCGAGGATTTATTCGACATTTCTAATGAAATTCAGGACGATTATTTTGCTGGGAAACCTGCAAATTTTGATAAATTATTGTGCAAAGATCTCAAGGAACCGCTGAACTTTTTGAATCGCATAGGCCTGCAGATTACATATGGGTCACGTTCCTTGACGGAAATGCTTGGTAAGTTTTAACCGATCAATTTGCATCCGTTTTTCGATTTATGTATTTTGATTGTAAATTTTGCAGAAGAAATTGTAGTGAATACCACTGATTCGCAAGATGATAAAGACAACGCCGAAAAAATCAAAAATGAAAATTTTGATTGTGAGTGCTCGTATTTTAATTCTTTAATTATTAATTCATTATTCACATCTTGATTAATGTGTTGCTTTTCAGCTGCAACGACTACGCAAGAGTCCGATAATCAGCAAGCCGAGCATAGCTCTAGAGAAGCATTAGAATTTCCCACACATGGTGTATCTTCAGAAGACTCTTTCCAAAAAGAAAGCGAAGAAATCCAAGAAAAATACTAGTTTTGAAGGTTAACTTAAAAGGATTTAATTCAGCGTTTCTCATTTTATTTTTGAAAATCCTGGTTTTTTATTTCAATTATTTTGTAGCTATTGTTTTTTTTTTTTGATTTTTGTGTCTCATAGTTATTTTATATACTAAGCTTGAAACAGTCAACTTCGAAAGAGCATTTTGGTAACCTGAATTAGTTATCGTGTTTATACTTTAGGCCTAATCTAAAAATCGATAGGTATAATGATGTTCTCGCGACAAAAAATTTCGATTGTTAGATTCTTCTCAACATGATGTTTCGACATCGTCGTCGTAGCTCTCAGAGTATTTCGGAGTCGTGAATACAACGCATCAGTAATGCTAAGTAATTTTTAGACCATTTTTTTTTCTTTTTTCATCATTCATTTTTGCGTGTAAATAGCGTTGCTTTTCGAGTTTCGTTTTTTTTTTCATTTTTCATAGTTTATTATTATTTTTTTTTATTTACACTGTTTTGAAAGCATTAACGACATGTTAAATTCAAAATAATCTACGCAAAGAATTTAATTTTTATTAATTAAATTTTTTTTTTTTGTTATAATAACGAAGTAAAATTTATCAGTCGTATGAAACACGTGTATATATTTTTTTCGTGTTTCTACAAGCTCAAATAAGGTAGCTGAACATACTTCGCGCTTCTTAATTCACTATTAAATTATACGGCGCTTCTCTGAACGTATTTTCGTGGTATTCGCTGGACAATGTGAGACCACAAAATGGCAAAATGAGTTGATTCGATGCTGTTAACAGAGAACATCCGGCTAAATTTAATTCTTTCAAATTTTTCAGTTCTGATATAACCGTATGAGAACAGTCTGAAATCTTCGTATTACAGGAGAGATCTAGGTTTGAAATCTGGTCGGCTTTTTTCAACGATCTGTGAAAAATCCAAAATTTGATTACAATGAGAATTAATAGGAAATAATTTGGGGTTACGAAGAAAACGTGTTTAAGCGAAGTGGTGGTTTGAAGGAATAAGGTCTGTACGACAAAACACCTCACAGGAGCCTATTTCGATAATTGAGATTTTTATCCTTTATCACTCTCTAGGTGCGTTCATATCAAAAGTTGGATTCTGCCACAATCTCCCGACCTAATGAATTCTCGAATCTGATTTTCAAATTAGTATTTCCCAAACGACTACTCCTTAAGGAACCCTCTTGAGGTGTCACACTCCGATGTGAACGGGACCACGATTTTTGGAAAGAGCATAGTCTAAAACCCCCAAAACAAAATTTTGACATTTTCAGCAGCCCAAGTTCATTTTTCGATTTTTGGCGAATTTTTGAAAATTCAAAATTATTACTGTTTTTAGCGATTCATGCTTTTTTAAAAAAGTACGTACTTTATCAATAAAAATGGTCAAAATGAGTCCCAAAACTGATATTAATTACCTAAATCCAAATTTCACCACTTCCAGCCATTCTGGAGTCTCCAGCGCGATTTTTCAAATTCTCCAGAATTTTGAATTTGCTCCAGAAGGCGTGAATATGAAGTTGGGCAGCTAAAAATCGAGTTGTATATCACACTCGACTTGTTTAACGAGTTTATCCACATTTGAGCAGATTTTGAGAATGACACCTCAAAAGTGGCTTTTTGACCAGCTTTTTTCAAAATTAAAAAATCAAAAGATAACCGGTGTGTGAGGAAATTTTTGAAATTTGCGCGAATCGCTGCATTTCTTCAAGAACTAACCCCCGGAGCGCAAATTCTACCATTTCCAGCCGTTTTGGAGCGAGAGTGACACCTCAAAAAACCACTCTTGAGGTGTCACTCTCAAAATCGGCTCAAATGTGGATAAACTCGTTAAACAGGTCGAGTGTAATATACAACTCGATTTTTAGCTGCCCAACTGCATATTCACGCTTTCTGGAGAAATTGATAAATCGCGCTGGAGGCTCCAGAATGGTTGGAAATTGTGAGATTTTGATTTGAGGAGTTGGTTACGGACAAAATACAGCGATTCGCGCAAATTTCAATAATTTCCTCACAAAAGGTTATCTTCTGATTTTTTTTGTTTTTTTTAATTTTGAAAAAAGCTGGTCAAAAAACCACTCTTGAGGTGTTACTCCCAAAATCGGCTCAAATGTAGATACACTTGTTAGACAGGTCGAGTATAATACACAACTCGATTTTTAGCTGCCCAACTTCATATTCACGCCTTCTGGAGCAAATTCAAAATTCTGGAGAATTTGAAAAATCGCGCTGGAGACTCCAGAATGGCTGTAAATGGTGAAATTTGGATTTGGGTAATTAATATTAGTTTTGGGACTTATTTTGACCATTTTTATTGATCAAGTACGTACTTTTTTTAAAAAAGCATAAATCGCCAAAAACTGTAAATTTTGAATTTTCAAAAATTCGCCGAAAATCGAAAAATGAACTTGTGCAGCTGAAAATTGGGTTTTGGGGGTTTTAGACTATGCTCTTTCCAAAAATCGCGGTCCCGTTCAAATCGGAGAGTGACACCTCAAGAGGTTCTCTTGTTAAGTTGTTAGAATACCCAAAAATTGTACGTCAAAATGTAAGAATTCCTCACAATTTTGGATGCAAAACAAAACTTCCGAACAATTTCGACATAAAACAAGTCTTAACCTTCCTAAAATTTTGAAAATGTTGGATTTTCTCGAAACTTTGGCAAACTGTAACATAAAAAACAGATCTTTTCGGAATTTTGGCAAAAAAAACAACATTTTGTAGCGAATTTGACAAAAAGCAGATTTTTGCCATCTGAAAGCGAGACTCTCCGCAAACTTTGATTGAAAATAAAACAAGACTTGGCAAATTCCGACAGAAAAAATCGGCTGTTTTGAAAAGTTTTCACCAAAAAGAAACATTTTTTTTGGCAATTTCAGCAAAAAAACACAACACTTTCTGGCAATTTTGATTAAAAAAACAGGCATTTTTGAATTTTATGAAAAAAGTAAGATATTTTGTTGATGAACAACTAATTTCTTACTTTTTGAAATTTCGACCAAAAAGGTACAGTTTTTGCGACGAAAAAGCAAAATTTTCTGCAAATTTTGTCCGAAAGAAAAGTTTTTTTCACTAGAAAATTTGGTTTAAAAAAACAAGCATTTTCTGAAATTTCGACGAGAAATTCATCCAAAATGTAGGATTTTTTCACCATTGCTACTTACTGAATTAATTGCTGGACGTCGTTATCGTTGATGTCCAAATCGGCTAATTTTAAAGTTTCCAACATATCCAAATAGCCTCGATCCAGAAATAACAGACATTCTCTGAACACTTCGGTTCCTCCGGTGCGTGACATGTCCAGGAATTTAATTTTGTTCGAATCTAACGCAGACAAAAATTTGGCAGATCCTTCTCGTTCAAGAGGATTATTGCTCACATCTAAATATTCAACAAATTCTGCAAAGCGGCATTTCATTTCAAATTACAAATACGATAAAATTCATAAAATTAATCATATAATTATGTAATATCAATTCAAAAAGTCCTTCGTACCTAAGTTGAAGTTGGATGCTTCATACAGTGATTGCGAAATCAATCCAATCGATTTCAGAATTAAAACGCGTAAACGGACAAGATGTCGAGTTAAATTTGCCAGTTGATGGACACAATCACCACCCAATGGATTATAACTCAAGTCCAACTCTTCTAAATTCTATAAAATTACGACAGACAATTAAAACACATCTAGCTGAAAAGCGATAATTAGGAATGAAAATTAAAAAAAAAAAATCAACCTGTAACGATGCGTTTTTACTGAGAACCATTACAAAGTAAGATAATCCTTCGGCAGTGATATTATTTGAACGAACATCGAGACATCGTAATTGCGTCAACTTTGTGATCGAGTCGACGAGTACCTACGGAGACATATGATTTTAGCAAAAAGTTGGCAAAAAAGAATTCAACTTTCATCAATCTTACTTTGAATCCGGTATTTCTCAGAAATACACCGCATAAGGAAATACGCTGTAAATTTTGATGATACGAAATTGCTTTTAAAGCCGGAGTCAAGCATTGCAACGCAACAGGAACATCTTTGATCTGGAAGCAAGCGTTCGCTTGGCATATGTCTAATTGGATGCTCAAGTATTCGTCCACCGCTGCGCAAATATTTTCAACCGTGATAATTATTCCTTATTCTAATCGAATTATTGTTTAAAAAGTGATGAAGAACTTACTGGTATTGGAAGATGCGCAAGCTTCTCTATACCGATCGACGAGAGGAGCCAAATCCCAAGATAATGCGGTTGCTTGTATCTCATTTTTGCCAACCACAATAGATATAGGATCGTTTTCGTCGAGTATGGCGCCATCTTCTGTACTCAAACTCAGCAAAGGCAGTACACCTTCTAAACTGAAAAATTGATGGAGTTGTACACGGGCAAGCCAGAGTTTAAGATACTTTACAGCGTATAGTTACTTTTGATATCTTCTAGCTGCTTCCGATACGAGCCATTTTATATTCAAGTCAGAGTAATCAATAGGAACAGGAACTAAGAATAGTTTTCCTTCAACGCGCACTTTAATACTCTGGTTGGTTGCGGGTGTTCGGGGCGTTGCAGGTGATTCTCTAAATTCGACGTTACCGGAAATATTTGCATTGGTCACGGATTGTTGAGTGCTATGACTTGAAGGATCAAATCGTTTGAATCCAACTGATAGCAGAGATTTTTGATACTTGGGTTTCATCTTATTGCTCCTACTGTTAAACAGAAACGTTACAGAAATTGTATTTAAAATTACAAGTGGACGAAAGATGAATAAACTTTACTTCGGATTTGAAACACCGCTTCCTGCGGATGAACCATCGTTGTGGGTACTTTCCGACGTTGCGGCTTCCTCCAAAGTATTAGTATTAAAGTTTGTAGACGATATTTGCGGAGAAACTGCGAAATCTAAATCATCTAAATCTATATCATCGAAAGCTTCGTCCCAGTTTGATTTGCTACGTTCGTATAAATGTGAAAATATGAAACGAATTATTTAAATAAAATGTTTGCAAATACGCGCAATTAATTTACGAATATCAAAAAATATTTCCAACTTACACAGGAGTGGATAAATTTTTCTTCTGAGTCGAATACGACGTATTGGGTTTAGCCGATTTTGATTTAGTAGTTTTAATTTGCTGATGTTCCACGGATTGTTCGCAACGTCGTTTTATAGGCCTTTTCGATAATTCTAGATCATTTTCCAGCCAATCATCGCCTACGTCTTCGTTGCTCAATAAAGCGGGAGCTTTTGATTTCTCGTGTCGTTCCTGCAAAGTTACGAAGGGAACTTGTAATTATGAAAAATTTACAGACGAAAAGAAAGTACAGTTACATCTTACTTACAGACAATAACGAAGGACATTCTTTTTTATTACCGTGTCGTAATGCTTGCATAGTTTCTTTATATTCATCTGCACCACTGTTAAATGTGTCGTCAAATGAACCGGGATTACTGCGTTTTTTATTAGCCACAAACGACCTATTGTTGACGAATTTCTGACTAATTCTCGAATCTTCTGTTCGCTGACTTCTCGAATCGATGACGCATTGCTTCGGTGTGTTCTTTTTGCTGTTGTAGCCCACTACATGAGAAAAAAAATGAAAAACTTGTAATAACGAAGGCAACAATGGAAAATACTCGCGGATATTTTACGAGATCCGAAGAAAAAATCGCACCTTTACTGAGACACTCTTCTAATCGCGATCTGACGTTATTGAAATGCTCCAATTTGACAGGATCTAGTTCGCCTTCTTCAGACTCGACTCTTCGTTTACAAGCGATTAAGCAATCTAACGCCGTTTCTCCCTGGAAAAGTTCATAATTAGGTGCGTTCTTTAGCCTTTTGTTATTGAAATTCAAACACGATACCTGATTATTGCGGGCTAACGGCGTAGCTCCGTTATCTAACAGCATATCAATAACCTCTAGATGGCCACACGAAGCTGCATCGTGTAATGGAGTAATTCCATCGCAATTAGGACCCCCGCGATCGTCGATATTAGCCCCGGCGTCTATCAAAATCTTTGCCACCTCTACCTGACCATGATTACACGCCTCGTGCAAAGGTGACCATCCAGCTGCATCAGGAACGTTCACAGGATGGCCCTGAGTATTAGATAGGTACTTATAAATTATCCACACAACAAAAAACAAAACTCTAAACCTCTGAGAATTTTTTTTCAAGCTTTTAAGCGTACCTGTTTGAGAAGGCTTCTAACCAGCTGTAAGTTTCCTTTGGCGCTAGCCACATGTAAAGGTGTTTCGCCTTTTTCATTTCTACGAATTAAAAATGATTTAGTTACTCTACGTCGAGAATGCTTTTCTCTGCCTGTCACGTCATCTTCGGTATCTGTATTCACGTCTGTTAATAATAGAACATGTTAAAACTATTTATTCCACAAAAAGAAAAAAACGTAATTTCTAGAAATTCAACAAATTTTACCCGAAAGCTCCTCCAAGTCAACATCGAATTCAGACTCATCACCCGAAGCGTTTGAAATAATTTCGCTATCTTCGTTCGAAAAACAGCACTTCACGACGTCCAACTCTTTCTGAGTTTCACCTACATTAAAAACGAACAAATCAGAATGCGATTGATCGTAATTATACTTATAAAACATAATAATAATAATTTAAAAACTGTACTAGCTAAATCTTCTCGACCGTATGCTCTTTCAGAAAGTATCATATTCCCTAGAACAATAGCTTCAGTTTTGAAATCACCCGCCTTCTTTGCCAACGATAATGCTTGTCGATATTTTTCCATTATAACGTCGAAATCTTCCTTCCGTAATTCGAGTACTTCGATTATATTTAATAATGTTTTACTAGCCTGAAAAATTTATTTGAAAAATAAAAATTAACCTACGATTGTAAACATACATCATAATAATGATTTATTTCAAATAATAAGTACCTCGACTGGATTATCCTTTTCAATTTCAAACAGACGTTCAAAATATTTTAAAGCCATATCGTACTGACCATCATCTTTGTAAGTTTGCGAAAGCGAATAATAAGCTGGAGTGATATCTTTTCCCGTCAAACACAACGCTTCTGAACACTGCGATGCAAAAAAAAGTTATCGCATACTTCTAAGTTACGTTTGGAAAATGATCAACTTTTATCAAAAATACCTCCAACATTTTACGATAGTATTCGATGGCTTTTTTGTAGCATTCCAGTTTAGCGAAACAGTCACCGAGAGTTTCGTTCAAACATTTCTTCGAGTTATAATCATCCTCGGAAATTTCTAGTAATTTGTTTTCAGTTCTGCAAATTTTCACAACTGCGAAAGAAAAAATTGTACATCAATAAAATGACTAATCTTCTGAACAAGAAAATAATTTTTATCGATCTTACGAAATTTCAATTTTTTTTCTATTTCGTTTCTCAGCTTCATATCGGGAGTTTTAAGTTTGTAAGCTTTGATTAGTACATTCTTAGCTCCGGTAAAATCCGACAATTCGATTAAACCCTGAAATAATATACGAGATTTTCACCATAAAAATAATCAAGAAAAAAATAAAAACTGCAGAAAACTTGCCACGTACATCTGCTTTTAGTAGAAGTATTTCGCACGAGAATATAATACGACTTTCCAGGCGATCTGATACTTTCAAAGCTGCATCGTAATTTAAAATAGCATTCGAAGTGTCACCGTGTTTTAGGTAAAGCGATCCTTGTGCTGTGTAACATCGACACAAAATTTCCAACAGTTCCAAATGCTTGCAGATATTAATAGCCTGCGGAAAATATACGCGGTGAAAAAATGCGAGCGTTTAAAAATTCGATGAAATACGAACGACTTGAAAAAAAAATACTTTCGCGACGTGCTCGAAGCCGGAATCAATATCGCCTTCAGACTCCAAAATCAGACCCAAGTTTAGATAAAGTCGAGCTTTCATTTCGGATAACTCCCTCTGAGACAATTTATTCGACTGAGATAATCTGTAAAAACATACACGTTGAAAAAGGTGACGAAAAAGGACAAGTATGATTGATTCCATAGCGAATTCACCTATCACAAATATTCAAACTTTTCAAATAGTATTTTCGCGAAAGCTGTAGACATTTTTTTTTATCTTGATCTTCATTAGAAAAGCTCTCGGCTTCGACAAAATATGTGCGGCCGAGTGTTGCCAAAGCTCGTTGTTCTTCAACCAAGTCATTTTCTTCCTTCGAAAAATCTAGACAGGAATTCAACCGTGAAACAGATAACAATGCGATACTTATTCAAAGACGGAAGAATTACCGATAACTTACTATAGTATACTTTCTGGTGAGCTATTGCCTTCTCGAATTCACCCATGTTACATAACGTTTCACCTATCATGCGATTAGCAATCGCAACGAATAATTTATTTTGAAGTTTCTTAGCTGCACGTTCAGCTTCCTGGAAGAAAACATTCGTATGATTCTATAAGGGTAAGAATTGTTAACCATTAATTCATCTTTACAACCTTATACTCCGCCAGAGCTTCCTCATATTCTTCCACTTTTGTATGTTCGTCTCCCAATTCCTTGCAGTACGTATATATTTGCTCGTAGTTGCTCTCATTTATGGCTTTTTCTTTTCTCTTGCGTAGTTCTGTAAGTAATCGTTCAAGTACAGAAAGGACTATTCTTAGATCCGTTTTAATGATTTCAATATAAAATGAAACTTTTTTATGTGAAGTACTCACTTCGTTCTTCCATCGCATATGCACTTCCAAATCAACCCTTCGTAAGCAAGAAAATATTATTATTTAGAATGCAGATTGCCAAGTTTTGTTAAAGAACAATGAAATTGACTAAAAATTTTTTAAATTACTCAAAATATCATCAATTATAATTATTTAAAAATCTTTTTTACATCGCTCGATTTGCAATTCATTTTTATCAATCGTTTTCAAATCCGATAACAAAAAGCCCGCGAGTTTTGCAAATGGTGCAACGTTGCCACTTCACTTCACTCATCTCACGTCACGGTCACGTTTCGACTCGGTCCGTAACAGAAACTGTAACATAACTGTAACTGTGGCGAGAAACTCAACGTGAGCACGTGACCACATGGAGAAAATCGGAAATATTGTGAAATGTGTTGGCAACACTGATTTTGTCTTCTTTTTTGACATTATCAAAAATTATCAAAGTTTTTCGAAATCGCAGATTAGTTTTAAATTGATTTTTTCTGATGATTATATTTTAATTTGTATATACTTTACGGTTATTATTAAGTTTCAAATTGTGAAGTACGGGTGAGGCCATCCATTATTTAATGAATATGTATTGGTCATAAGTGAATCTTTCCGTGAAATCAACTTCAAAATGCTGACATCCAAATGTTCACGCGGCTTGCATAGCCTTTATAAAAGGCATATTAATGTGAGTTTCAAACAGACTCGCTCCGCGTATATTGTACTGTAAGTTCATCTTTCATATATGCTATCAGTTACCAGCATTCTTGAAGACAAACTTTAATGTCAAATTCTATTTCAGTTTACCCGAAGTTGATACCGAGTTAGCCGAAAAACTATTATCCGTTCACGAAGACTTACCAGCTTTCTCGAAATTATCCACAGACAAGATCGGAACCATGATGGGTAAACAAATAGTCGATTACGAATGTTCTGTACGCAATATGGACAGAAAATTGGAAGGTAATGCTCACCGACTTTACGATTTTCCGGCACGCTTGAAGCTGACATTCTAAAACATTGACTTATGTTCTTTAGAAACTCCACATTTGTATCCGGATCTGTTTGAAGACATACTCGATCCTTTGGAAAAAGTCACTTCATCGTTTGATACTATATGGGGTCTCTTGAAAACTTTATATTTAGGCAATTCGAACCTAGTTCCAGCTACTACTTATTTTAGTTTAGCCACTAGAGGAGTGCACGCTAGAGGGGTCAGATTTCAAGCAGAAAGTCTTTATAGAGCTTGCAAGGTAATTTTTCAGTGAAGAAATTACATACGCGAGTTTTCATTTCGTTTTTATATGATGAAATTTGATATTTTCGTTACAGTCTTGTGATAAATCCAAAGTTACCGAAGAACAAGCGCGTTTGGTTGAAAAGCACGTGGTTGAAGGTGATTTATCTCTTCTAGACGCTAAACCCAGATTCAGAACTATCGGGCAACTTAAAACTCAGAAACTTATTGATAGGCAGTATCATTTTAGAATTCGTGTCGAGGTTTGTATTCGTTTGTTTTTACATTATGTAATCTTATTATTGAACACTGACATAAGATGAAATAAGTCGAATTTGTGAATTCTTATCGTTTTTCCTATTATGTCCAATGCTTTTGATTACCATTTTACTAGGTTTACTGATAGATAAGTATTTTCATTTTGCTTTGTAGGCCGCGAGAGCACAGTTCTTCTTAACAATTGACGACTCGATGATCGTTCGAGATTTTCCAAAATCTGTTCTGAAATTAATGAGTACTGCTGGGTGAGAATTTATTCATCTTTTACCTACTCCTACATACATACTATGAATTTCCATTGTTGAATAAATGTTTTTAAATGGATCCGTTCCTTAGAAATGATTCAATCGAAGGACCATGGACTGTGAAATTGAATTTCAATATCGGCGATAAATTCATGGAATATTGTCCAGATCGTGATCTTCGATGGTTAGTGTGGAACGCAGAAGATAAAGCCGCTTCTCTGGTCGAAGAAAATAGAGAATTGGCGAACAGTGTATGCCTCGAAGAAATTCGTTTTATGCGGTAATACATACGTTTGATTATTGATCTACTCGTCAATAAATTTGATATTTATGTCGGTACATTTTCATTAGGCACGAATTAGCGGTAGTTGCTGGATATAAAAATCATTTCGAGGCAAATTTAAAAACGAAAATGGCAGGAAGTATTGAGAATATTCGGAATACGTTAGATTCATTTTTGGCAGTTGGTAAATGACAAATTTTCAACAATTCATCAACGCTTCTTATTTTCGATGTATTCGTAATTATTATTTTTTTATAACCTTAGCGAAACCTGCTCAAATGGAAGAAATTTTAGCTCTTCAAGACTTCGCTAATGCTAATAATTTCGAGTACCCTTTACAGTTATGGGATCTCCCGTATTGGTCTAGAAAATTTAAGTATTCGATTTTCAAGTGAGTCGTCGCATTTAATTTTTCCAACTGTTTTTCGAATATCTGTTAATTTTTTTCCTTATTTCAGTTTCGACGATGAAAAGTTAAGGAATTACTTGCCCGCGGATAAAGTTGTCGATGGCTTATTTAACTTATGTTCGCGATTATTTGGTATCAAAATACAACAGCAGAAGGAAACGGATGTTTGGCATCCGGATGTGAAATTCTATTATATTTACGAAGCTGATGGCGACAAACCGGTTGCTGGATTCTATTTTGATTTGTATTCGAGGTTTGTTCGCGTTAAAATTCATCAAAATTAATTATTAGTTACTTTTTATGTACTTGACGCGCTGATAAATATTATAGAGACAATAAGATGAGAGTCCTCGAGGGTGATGTACAGTTGATTTCTATCCGAAATGCATCTCGCGTTACGAGACGTGTTCTACCATTGACCGCTTTTTTGATGAATTTACCGCCACCGAGTGATGAAAAACCATCTTTGATGTCTTTCAGCGAAGTGTGCGCTATGTTTGGCAAAGTAGGTTTTTTTACACTGGTATTGTCTGGTTAACTTCAGCAACGAATCAATTTTAGTCTTAACGAATTTTGTAATTTTTTGGAAATTTTCAGTTTGGACACAATTTACAATACTTGCTATGCAAATCGTCGTATGCGGATGTGGCTGGTTTGAATTTCGTAGAATACGACGCAGTTGGCATTTGTAGCGAATTCATGAAAAATTGGTACGTAATATTATTTAATGGAATGATTTGTTAGACATTTTCAAATTACTTACTTGTGAAAATTTCTCAACAGGGTGTATGATCCTGAAACGTTCGATAGTATCCACGGCCATTACGACACTGGCGATAAAATCACCGATAAAGTTGATTTGCAAGGTGTAAAGAATCATTTAGCTGGTTATAAAATGTGCAAAGAAATATACAAAGCGAAGCTGGATATTCGTATGCACACTGAAACGTAAGCCTTCTGCATTATATGTACATATTTGCAAATTGTCATTACTTCTGTACAGAAGATAATTCCCGATTATTGTTTTCCAGCCAAAAATTCTGGAATGATATGCTACCAGAAATGTGGGACGATCATTTCATCTTTCCAATGAGTAAATATCACAGCGATCCGGTACGATATGTAGATATCTTTTCCGGTCCCTGGGGCGCTGCCTATTACTCTCATTTGTGGTCGCAAATGGTGGCAGCTGACGCGTATCAAGCATTTCTCGATGAAAAAACTGACGAATCTAATTTAGGCATCAGGTACATATATAAGTTTTCCAAACTGTCGTTCGCGTGAAGAATTGGCTTGAAATTTCAACTCGAGTTTTTTTCTTCGTAGATTTAGAGATACCTTTTTCGCGTTCGGAGGAAGCTGCCATGCTGGTGAAGTCTTTCGTCGTTTCAGAGGTCGTGATCCGCAACCGAAAATTTTACTCAATCAGTTAGGATTAACGAACACGAACCTCGATTCCAAAAGTAAAGAATCCGTCGAAGATCCAAATGTTGCTTATACTTGTTGAAGAAATAAATCTAGTTTAAATGTGATTTATGTATAAAGAATGTTTTGATATTGATCTTATTGTTCGTGTCTTGAAATGCTGTGCTACCTATCTGCGGAAAGCTGTTGTTGATATTGAAAATTTTCATCAAAACACCTTGCATTTTTTTTTTGTTTGATTGTTTATATAAGATCTTTTTCCTCCCTTATTAGTCATGACTCTATTTTAGCCCTTGTACATATATAAATGAAATCGCTTAAATAATATTTCCTACGTGAACGTGTTTTCTCGATAATATCACATCGTGTTCCCATACCTACCCATAGAGAAGTTGAACATGAGCGAATCGTGCAACGTCCAGATAATCGCTTCCAATATGTACTTTAACGAAAAATCGTCTTCGTTGATGTAAATAAAATAATGTTTTGAAAATCGTGTTCTCTGTAGGAATTTAATTTGTTGTTCGATTGGGAATTCTCAATTCTTTCAATGGTTTTCGTTGATTTTAAATGTTGTGCTAACGCTAACTGCTAGATAAGTTCGAATTTGAGTGGGTTGTGGGTTTTCCTACCGAGTGTTGAAGTTGGAAATTTGAAATGGATTTTTTTCTGAAAATGTTCAACTTTTAAGTTCGTCGGAACTTGGAAGATGGAATAAAATTTAATCAACGATAAATTAAATTAAATTAAATTATTTGAATTCAGAAATTCAGCGAATAAAAGTAAGTTTCAAGTTACGTTACCACATTTTATGAGCCGTGACATGACGTCGTCGCCGTCCCGTCATTCGTCATACGTCGTAGGTACGTCTGTCAGAGTATGATAAGAATTAAAAACACGGAGAGGCGAATTTTTCATTTTTTAAGGATCAAAAATTTATTTTTTAAATAATGTAACATAGATAATTATGGTATTCGATTAATATATTATCCTCCGCAGCTTGACCCAAATGATTTATGTGAATAACGCAATTTGTTATCTATTCGTTTTATTGTGAGTTTGGTCAGCCTACAGGTAATGATCACGAACCTTCTGAAATAATTTAAGAATCATTTTATAAAACAATTTTCAATACTATAAATAGCCGATAGATTTACATGATTCATATTCACTACTGAATGATGTAATGTACTGTTACAGATGAATAATTTTGGTATAAAAGCGGTAACATCCATCGGAAAGATATGGCAACCACAAACAGCATTTCATCGCTTTCGTTATTGGAAACCCGAACCGGATCCTACCAGAATTTTTCGTTATGGGTACAACGATAATCACTTTTACAGCGGATTACTGCCCAGAGGAAATTTAGGTCGAATCCATGCGATGAAAATATACAGACCAAAAGACGCCTTCAATCAACCGAGAAGAACTTTCGGCCAGAATGATTATATTGATATCTTAGGTTTGTATTTCGTACATTTTCAAGTACCTATTTTTTGTTCTGTTTTTGATCAATAATTTGGTATTTGTTGCAGGCGATGAAAGAATGCATCCGTTGAAGTTGGCTGACAATATTCCTAATTGGTTGAAAGGTTTCAAAGGAACTGAATTAGAAATGCTAAGGCTGAGGATGAATGCTACTAAACATGTATTGCCTCATGCTAAACCACTCAAGTGGAAAAAAATGCAAACACGTTTTGAACAGTGCTTTTATTACTTCAACTATAGAAGGAAAGTCTGGATGCCTAAACGTTAACTGTACTTTCAGGAGTTGCGATTCGCGATCTTAGTTCTTTATTTTATACGATTAATGTTACAGATGTTTGTTCTCGATATCGACGAATAAACTTGACGTTTTGTTTAAATTACAACGTTTTATTAATTCAACAAAAATAAGTAAACCTTAAGTATATCTTTCCATATAATGCTTGAATGGAATTTTCAATCGTTGAAAATATTGGTTTTTGCGAGAGCTGCGTGGTTTTTCATCTTTCAACGCTTTCGAAAGGTAGAATTACACAACCCAATACTCCTTGTCCGGACCAAAGATGCGGTTTCAGGTACACTTTAACAGTTACTTCGTCTCTAAGAACAATAACCTTGATAATTTGATTAATTGAATGCTTCACAATATTGGAAATGTCAGCCAGTCCATTGAAATTACTGCTATTTACAGAACCAAAATTAGTTATCAGATCGCCAACTTGTAGTCCCTGAAAAACCAAAAAAAAAAAAGAATAAATTATTGAGTTGTAACCAAAGTGTTTGAAAAAAGGAAATTATCTAAAAAACCAACCGCTTCGTCTGATGGAGAACCAGCTGTTATGGAAGTCACTCTTGCAATAGGAGTATCCGAGGTTATTTCAACATCCATACTTTCCATCTGTACTGACAAACTACCTTCAGCGTGAATCGCATGAAGACATTTTTCTATTTCGATCATGATTTTCTTCAGATCATTCCTAATACCTGAAATTAAAAATCCATGAAAATATGGAACAGATAGGTACTTGTGAACACTGAAAATATGCACTCACAAATCACTTTGTGCCTCGCATGTCGAACTTGATATACGTCTATATCAGCTCTCGGATATCCCTCAGCATCAACCAATGCTTCATTCATATCAGTGTTGTTCTGTAAAATAGTGTGCAAATGTTTAGACAGAACGTAGTTTTTCGCTTTACAACGCATAAGGCAAATAATAAATCAGTGACGTTACTTTCTCTATGATTGCGAGCCATTCTCTCAATTCTTCCTCCAATTTCCTCTTATCATTTTCCAAGTTTAAGGCGGTTTGACGAGCCGTTGATACAGCATTGGAAGGTTCTGCGAAATTTCTATTCACCATTTTTTCCATTCAATAATATTGAGCGACTGAATTCGATAATAAAAATACGTACATTCGTATTATTCATCAGCAATTTTTTTCAATGAAACTACGTTATCAAAAAAATTGTTGTAACTTGTCTGTATGGATTGTTTTGAATGACGTAGCGTTATTTCTAAATGCGTGACTGCGTGAAGCAGTGTGTACAAAAAGTATTCGTTATTTCGTCCAGGTTTTTGAGTTTTTAAATTTTTTTTTTCCGACTTCATAGTTCATAGTTCATTATGAGTTCATTATAATCATTTATTAATTCAATTTGGTACATTACATTACATTATATTGCATGATTACCTACCTACAGGGCAGGGATCGCGGAGGGGGGGGGGGGGGTCTAGTGCCTCCACCTCCAGCTCCGGCTCCCAAAATTTTAAAAAAAATACCTCCGGCTCCGGCTCCAGCTCCGGAGATTTTTCATGAGTACCTCCACCTCCACCTCCGGCTCCACTTGAAAAATTTCAAGTACCTCTTGCTCCGGCTCCGGCTCCCGGAGCAAGGCCCAAAAAAGGGTACCCTCCGGGGGGCTCCTGCCCTCCAGCTCCGCCTCCGGAGGTGAAGGAGGGGGGGTTTTGAGCCTTCCCCTCCGGCTATTTGAAAAAAAATACCTCCGGCTCCAGCTCCGGCTCCGGTTTTTTTTGTAAGTACCTCCGCCTCCACCTCCGGCTCCAGTAAAAAAATTTCAAGTACCTCTTGCTCCGGCTCCTGCTCCCGGAGCAAGGCAAAAAAAGGGTACCCTCCGGGGGCCTCCGGGCCTCCACCTCCGCTCCGCTCCGCGATCCCTGCTACAGGGTTGGTGGAACGGAACAGAACGGAACAAATAAACGGAACAATAAACAAATCAGGAAAAAATTTATTCAGAACGGAACAGAACAGAACGGAACGGAACAGAACAAAATGAACAAAACCAGAACAGAACAAATAAGATAACGAAGTGTTCTTGAACTGAACAGAACAGAACAAAACAGAAAAAAAGATGGAACGGAACAGAACAGAACAGAACGGAACAAATTAGAAATCACCTACCTACAATATCAGCCAAGCCAACTTGTAGGTTGCAATGGGGCGTGGGGGGGGGATAGTGTGAATTTCAGCTTTCCAAATTCCATCTTCATTTGGTAAAATTTGATCTGCTGGAAGGTAGCAGAAAATGCAGAATTGCTTAAAATGGCTGAAAATCATTTTCAATTGATTCGGCGGGACAAGATTACCTATAAGTAGCACATTCCAATTTTTGGTTTTCTAGATGAATTTTCAGAATTTTGTAAAATTTTGATTTTTTTCTCATTTTGGGACCAAATTTGAGTTTAAAAAATTCATCTAAAAATGAAAAACAAAATGCACTTCAGTTCTTGAAATTTTCAGAATTTTGAATGGTGTCAAATTTTGCATGTTAGTTTGTTCATTCCTCATTTGATGATTCGATGTAGCTTTGTCTAGTTCAAAAAAACTTCTGCCAGGTAGGATACCCCCCCCCCCCCGTTGTTGAATCGGAACGGAAAAGAACAAACGGAACAGAACAAACGGAACGGAACGGAACGGAACGGAACAGAACAGAACAAATGGAACGGAACGGTACAGAACAGAACAGAACAGAACAGAACAGAACAGAACAGAACGGGACACAAAAATGATGAGCAAAACGGAACAGAACAGTAAAAATGCGAAGTGATTTGTTCATGAACGGAACGGAACAAAACGATCGTTTCGGTCACCAGCCCTGCCTACCTATGCAAAAATTCAGTTTTTTTTTCAAGGTAAAATTTGGCTGTTTTGCTGTAACTGCTGTAAGTGAAGAGACGGAGTAAAATTTCAGCTACTCTTCCTCATTATTGACAATGACATTGACAATTGACATGTTCAAGTTGTTCAACCCTAAAATTAAACCAAATTCTAAAAAAACGCTTGGAAGGTAGGTATCATTAGTCCGTAGTCCCTTGGCACTCTTGGCAGTAGGCAGAAATTGCTAATTTAACGACAGATGGATTCGTGAATTTGGCTTCGAAGTAGGATAACAGCTCAAAAAACCATCTGCTTTCGCTTCTTTTTGCTCCAAAAGCAGAGAACAACTCTTCTAAATTCAAAAATGGCTTCGGAATCGTGATCAGCGTCATCGAAAACTTAACAATCGATATATCACACGACTTTTTATCAATTCTCAAACTTCAACCCTTATTTGCACAGAAAACTACCCCTAACAGCAAAATAGACTTGAAAATCTGTTTATGAGTTAGAAAATGCATATCGTTATTTTGAAATGAAAATTGAAATTATTTATTAGTGATGTGATTTTTGGAGTGGTTGAAAATTGAAATAGGGGATGATTGTGAAAAACTACTCCCAATGTTGAAAATGAAAATCGCCCAAGAAAACCATTTAGGAGTCAGAAAACTGATGTTCCATAATGGAGACAACTAATACAAACTTTTTATGAAAATTGAAATTACGCTCTCATTTTGAGATTTTTTAAGGGGTTGAAACAAGGGATGAGGGGTTGTGAGGGGTGGTTTTTGAAAAAATTTATAAAAATCGTCACGTATATCGATTGTTAGGTTTTCGAGGATGCTGAATTCAAATTTGACCTTCGTTTTTCAAATTTCATCCCTTAATGGCAAAAAAACTACCCCTAAATGTCAAAAATTGTTCCAAAAACTAATTTATGAGTTGAAAAATTGATTTTTGAGAATCGAAACAAATTACACAGATTTCAGTGAAGATTGAATTTTTTTTCCTTTTGACAATTTCAAAGGGGTTGAAATAAGGGACGAGGGGTTGTAAGGGGTTGATTTTGTAAAAATGATAAAAATCGTCATGTATATCGATTGTTAGGTTTTCGAGGGTACTGAATTCAAATCTGACTTCAGTTTTTCAAATTTCAACCCTTGAATTTCAATAAACCACCTCTAAATGGCAAAAATTATCCCAAAACCCATTATTTATGAGTTGAAAATTTGATTTCTGATAATTGAAACTAGTCACACCAATTTCTGTGAAAATTGAAGTTTATTGAGTTGTAATTGTATCAGAAATGGGTACGATTCATTAGGTGTCATTATCCAATTGATTCACTCACATCTAAAATTAAAAATTTGGTACCTATTTAGTTAGTCAATGATGAGCTCTTGATATTCCTAGGTTATGTTTAGCGTAGATCTGGCAGGTTTTTTCTACGCCTAATCATTATAGGTACCTACTTACTTGTATAATAACAAGCTCTCGTATCATTTTTCGCATCACGCCATTAAATAATTAAAAAAGATGGAAAGAAAGCGAGAAAAAAAAACACGGCATCATTAGAGCAGCTCAGCTTTGTAGTACGGACAAGAAATAAGTTCATTACTGGGTATCCATATCGGCCCATTACTTTTAAGAAAGCAAAAAGAAAAAAAAATACGCATCAACTTTATACCCACAGTATAAATGTAAAAGGATATAAATAATGAAAGGAAAATATTTTTGTGAAATTCTTCGCATAAATTTCCGGGTCACATAATTGATTCCAAATCGACAAAATAATGCTATATTACTTAAAGAAAACAAATAATAGGGAAAAAACTAAAAAAGCTATTGAAGAGGGATGCTGATTGTTCAAGACATCATTTCTAAGCTTACTAAAGTTTGGCCATGATAAAAAGACCAAGGAACACTCAAACATTCAACTTTTGTTTCATTACCAACCAAAAACCAAAATTGTACCCTCGTAATTCGTTTTTTCTCGATAATTTTATAATTTTGCTATTTAGATTGCATTTTAAGTTTTTAATTGCATCAAGCTGTTGGGAAAAATTACCTGATAGGTACAGCTTGAGCCATAGATAGGCAAAATTCAATACCCACAAGTTTTTAGAGAAAGTTACCCATCTTTAGTCAAACGTAGGTACCTATTTTACTTACACGAGGTATTCTGTAAATGTTTTATTCTTTTCTTTTAGCTCTTCAACATCTACGTTCCTTGTTTAAATGTTCATTTGTTCGAGTGTAATCGTTCGTTGCTACTCGACTTTTGAAAAGCAGTGCGATATTGTTTTTAAAAGAATTAAATAAATATATAATTAATTAATTATCAATGGGCCAACAGTTGCCAAAAAATCAAATTTTAGAGTGATTTCATAAATTGTTGGCCGCATTCTCACAAAATGTTATCGCGTATAATTGAGACGCATTTTTGAATGATAAATGATCGAGCATAAAGTGTACAAATTGAATTGTTTTGTTTTCATTCATACTTACGGTGAAATTAAAGTATTGTAAAAGCGTCTTACACCCGATTGAAATGATTATCTATAATATTTATAGAAGTCGCGCGCCTTCATTTATTTTCACGTACGCGTATGTGGTGCTCATGTTGTTAATGGGAAAAGATGCTGCACCAACGGAACTCACATCGACGGCCAATGCTGCAGATTCAAACACAAGTTCTACATCTCCCAAGCCCGGTTTGGCTGAAACGATAGGATCGTTAAATTGGTACCAATTTTTGGCTCTACATATATTAGGAACTTTCATCGGCTTCTTATTATTCTGCATATGCTTTAAATGCTGCATTTTACTTATGACTAAAGCAACTCTAACACCAGTTTCGATGTATCAAATTGAGCCTCCGCCGCCGTCGATAACGAACCGACCTGCTTCGCCGAAAAATTAGAGAGCCGAGAGCCTTTTCATTTCTTGCGTACTTCTTAAAATGTAGGTATACCTAGAATTACCGAGCATTTCACACTATACCGCATTGTAGATTACCAATTCACTCGTTCAATGTTATTCTATTTTGATTTTAATAATATCGAAAAAAATACATACATTTTTTTGCTTGAAAAAAATAACTACGAAGATTAAGTAAATACTTAATTACTTCCTTTTTTTTTTTTGTTGAAAAGTTACTAGGTACCTATGGAGAAAAAAAAGAATAATTGAAATTGACGATAAAACAAAAATATACCTACCATAAGGTTGCATATAGGTAAGTATAATATGTATCAGAAGTGTATCTTCCTTCCCAATATCAAGCATTTTTCTATGGTATCTACCTACACCACAAATAAACAGAACATGTCTAAACCGTATCGTCTTACCGGTAAATAAAAAATAAAAAAGTAAAAGAACGTAAAGGTGTAGAAAGGAACATATACGCGATTGGGTATTCGAAGAAAAATATAAGAAATTTACAATTCAGAATTCCGGGTTTCAATTTTCAATTGTAGAAAAGAACGCTGCAGCTGTAGTCGCGTCGCCCAAGGTGAAGAAATAAATCATTATCTACCTATTTTCTTTTGATAACAACGGTGGATATTATTCATAAGTTATACCTACAGGTTGAGCGATAGATTTATTTGGCGTATCTGTAGGAGTGTAGGTATACGGTGTGCCACAAACGTACTCTTATATCTCGTATAGCTTAAACCTTCAATGTTCCGAATTCAATGAGCGAATTTATTGATGTTTTTTTATCGCAGCGAAACGCATGAATCATCCCGGTTTTGTGTTTGGATAATTTGAGCTGATTCGAATCGGTTTATAAGACTGAACGAGTAATTCAGAAACAAAATTCAAACTTGCCAACTTGATTGGAAAATATTTTGCAAAAATCGTTGTTTCCAAAAATTAGCTCGAGCTTTTAGAAGATGCTCAAAACGAGTTGAAACCACTTCCAATCGATTCGGGAGGTGAAAAGTAGGGTACGTAGCGAATTTCAGCTTTCTAGCTCAATTAGAATAAATTTTTATTTTTTTTAAATCTTCGCCTGCTCAAAGTTAACAAAACATTTCCAAAGTCTCGAAAAATGAACTTTGGTGCCTGAAATATTAGATGGTTTTCGATCTCGCTTCGTTTGGACTCGAAATTGTCCTGCTGATTCGGATAACTTCCTCGTAGACGTGAATTTACGGCAAACCGATTATGCAATTCAATTAACACAGCCTGCTTAAGTGTTAATTAAATTGCATAACCAGTTTGCCGTAAATACACGTAAGTACGTCGCACAGTGGGCTGTGAGCACCCTCAAAACGATTGTAATTCAAAAACAAAACTCACAATGAATCCTAAAAGTAAAACAATGGTACAGTGATATCCTCCCTTATGTTTTTAGGGTCGCAGAATACGAATTTGACGATATTTCTTTGTAGGGGTGGGGGTGGAAACTTCAAAATCTGACAATATTGATGTGTGATATGTCGAAATGTATGTTTTCGAGGGTGTAGATCACGAATCTGACAATATTTTTTTCGTAGGGTTGAATGGTGGGGGGGGTGAAGGGGGTAAAAACGGTGAAAAATTCAAAATTTGACTATAATGATGTGTGATATGTCGAAATGTATGTTTTCGAGGTTGTAGATAACGAATTTGACTATATTTTTTTCGTAGGGGTGAATAATGGGGGATGAAGGGGGTGAAAAATTCAAAATTTGACAATATTGATGTGTGATATGTCGAAATGTATGTTTTCGAGGTTGTAGATAACGAATTTGACTATATTTTTTTCGTAGGGGTGAATAATGGGGGATGAAGGGGGTAAAAACGGTGAAAAATTCAAAATTTGACT
The DNA here is from genome assembly GCF_950023065.1 of Planococcus citri. NCBI lineage: Eukaryota > Metazoa > Arthropoda > Insecta > Hemiptera > Pseudococcidae > Planococcus > Planococcus citri. Next base: position 81,826,014 of record NC_088679.1, on the reverse strand, counting down.
AAGTATAATGATGTGTGATATGTCGAAATGTATGTTTTCGAAGTTGTAGATCACGAATTTGACTACATTTTTTTTGCAGCGGTGAATAGTGGGGGATGAAGGGGGTGAAAAAGTCAAAATTTGACAATAATGAAGTGTGATATGTAAAAATGTACGTTTTCCAAGGTGTAGAAAGGGTGAAGGTACAAATATGGACCCCCTCTAGCTTTTTGGCTTTAAAGGGTAGAAAAAATTATCAACATTTTTTTTCGAATATACCATTCGAAAGGCCAAAGACTCTAGTATATCTATTGTGTAAATTATTATTATTTTTTTGTTGAAAACTCACAGAAAAACTTGAAATTTAGAAAAGTGACATAAAGTGGTAGGTACAAATTATGGACCCCCTCAAAAAATGAATAAATATTTCAGAAAATTGTACAAAAATTAATTTAAAGATGTTTTTGGATGCTTTGGACTTGTCTTCTTTTCTCGGTATTCTAAAAACCATCGAATCAAAGTTGGATGAAAAAAAATTTAGGGGTCCATATTTATACACTTGCAAAAAATTGGGTAAGTTTATGAAAAATGAAAAAATCATGGTCCCATTTTTGACACTTCGGACTTGTCTTCTTTGTTAATTACACTTTCTCGACATTCTAAAAAAATAATATCAAATCAAAATTAGGTAAAAAATTTAGGGGTCCATATTTATACCCTTGCAAAAAATCGGCTCAGTTAATGAAAAATGAAAAAATTATGAAAATCAGTTGAAGTAAAGACAAATATGAAAGTATATTTTGAAAGTACACATTGTAAGCTACTTACTTCGCTAATAATTTTTTTTCCAAACTTTATTTGAAGTTGATGAATTACCGAATGAAAAACTTGTAAAATTTTCCATTGGGAAGAAAATAATGCGCAAAAAAAAACAATTGCTGATGAGAGACACCCAAGTTTGCAGGGATCTGAAATAAGTACTTGGATCATCGATACTACACTACTACGCGTAGTATAATTTTTAGTACCCAGCATGACCATAGCGCTAGTAGTTGTACACTAAACCACGTAGAGTCCATATTTGTACCTGGGTCCATAATTGTACCTTCTCCTTTAACATTTTAACGAAATTCACTAAGATTTTTCACTATAATCGACTGTGGAGGTCGCCGGGTCGCCGGGGCACTTTGAGGCAAAAATGGCAATTAACATCTTGATATACACTATCTTAAGTATTGCCAGCCACTGGAATTTACCGTGAATCTGCGTGCAAAAATTTGTTCTATTCCAATTTATGCAACAGAGTAGGCAAAAAACGAGATTTTAACATAAATTACACCTCTATAATTACTTTATAAAAACTAAAATTGAGTAAATTTATGAAAAGTAAGTACTTACTTTCAGTTGAATTATTCATACTTGGTACATTTCGACATATCACACAGTCGTCATTGTACTCCAATTTTGAATTTTTCACCGTTTTTACCCCCTTCACTCCCCACCATTCAACCCTACGAAAAAAATATTGTCAGTTTCGTGATCTACACCCTCGAAAACATACATTTCGACATATCATACATCGATATTGTCAAATTTTGAAGTTTCCACCCTCTCACCCCCTCCCCCTACAAAAAATATTGTCAAATTCGTATTCTGCGACCCCAAAAACATAAGGGAGGATATCACTGTACCATTGTTTTAGGATTCATTGTAAGTTTTTAAATTACAGGCGTTTTGAGGGTGCTCACAGCCCACTGTGGTTGAATTAGGATAATTTTTTTTTTTTTTTTAAATCTTCGGCTCAAAGTTGACAAAACATTTCCAAAGTCTCGATAAATGAACTTTGGTGCCTGAAATATTAGTTGGTCTTCGATCTCGCTTCGTTTGGACTCGAAATTGTAGACGTGAATTTACGGCAAACCGATTATGCAATTTAATTAACACAGCCTGCTTAAGTGTTAATTAAATTGCATAACCAGTTTGCCGTAAATACACGTACGTCGTACCGACAGCGACGTGGTGTGAGAAGCCAATAGGGCGTTCAAGCGGTCGATAATTACTAATTACTAATTAGGCATCGCTGATCACGTCGGGCTCATTTTTTGTTTTAATCAATCGAGCTTTTCTGTACATACCTGAAAGTTCAACTTTTTTGTAAAATGCTCGATTACCGATCTAAGACACTTTGAACTTTATATTATTTCTCCAGTGATTTCCATAAATTAAAAAAATAAAAGGAATCTTTCTTCGTGTAGTTTTTGAAACTATTGAATTCTTTGCTAGCAAGATGTACCTATATGTACCGATCACAGTCACAGTATTGACCAAGTGTCAGCTAACTACTCGTATATATCTATGGGCCAATAATCACGCACACAATTGTTCAGTTTATACGCGTGTAATATAATTCTGATCGTATATGAACAAACAATTTTACAATCGATAGGTAGTTTTTTTTCTTTCATTTAATTTGCCGTTACATTTTACGCTTTCTTTAAAATGGACAGTTTACGATTTACGCAGGACAGTGGAAATTATAAGAATAATTGAAAATAATACAACCGTAACATTAAAATCAATACGATTATAAAATAATTAAGAATTAAGTATGTAGTATTTTTAATGTAAATTCGACTATTTAATAGGAACTGAGCGACAATATTTTCTCAATAACACATCAATAATTAATCGATAATACATATTAGTACAAAACAACGACGATAGCAAATAAAAAAAATTGTATTTTGTAGTTGAAAAAAACAAAAAAACAACGTATGTACGAACGAAAACGAAACGAAGGGGGAAAATACTTCTCGAGAAGATTAATATGTTTTAGATGGAGAATTTTTTTAACTTTTTAAATTTATATTTTGATATAAATAATTTTAAGCGCAGATTCGAGAATATCTCTTGCCCACTATCTCGTCATGAAGTGCGATACGTAAAAGAAGAGAAGGGTACCTACGACAAGTGCTCAGAGTTCTTGACAGAAATTTTCAACTTTCCAGAATTACAAATTTCATTTCAATCTGTATTTATAGCCTATATTTATTCGGGTATCAGGTATCGTTATACTGAACAAGCGTACAAATAGTGAGAAGGGTAGTTTTTGTCGTCAGGGTGTTTTGTTTCGGGAAAACTGAAAAAAATTAGGGGATTTCGAAAGAAAAGGTAATGTGTTCGTGATTATCGCATAAAGAACCGGGCAATTCCGTAAAAGTATACTCGATGAAATTATTTGATAGAGATTCGAAGTTGCATTCAACTTTCAACATAGGTAGGTACTTTTTGATTCTGTTCCATTTTTTTTCTTTTTTTTTCCAGATCCGAATACCTACATAACTGTTGGGTAAATGTATTTCACGAGTTGAAAAAAATGCATAATCTGTATTAGGTAAATGTAAGTACATAAGTATATAGGTAATACCTAGGTAATGAAAGATGGCATCGGTGACAAAAGACCGGGGAGAGACGCGGCGCGGCGCAACGCTAGTGGCGAGCCACGCGAGGTGCATATATGCAAGTTACAAAGTAATCCTATTAGCTAACTTAGGATTTAATACGATTTAAAACGAATAAAATATAGAGTACGATTTATCGTTACTTCAAAAAAGCAGGTTCGCACGACAGAAACGATGAGGCTTATATACTTATTGATGCATTCGCGACAAAAAAATTGTATTAGTAACAAGTTTGTTTACAAATGAACATTTAGGAAAAGTTTTAGAAGATACTATGCCTAATTCATTTTTTTTTCTTTGTGCATATTGAAAAATTTACCTAACTTTAATTCTCAAATATTTATCCTCTATACTTTTCGTGTCTATTTGCAGAATTTACATTTATGATTTTATGTTGTCGTAATCGTATCTGGGCTCGGAGGTCCATTTTTTAAAAATCCATGTTCAGGATTCAGAAGCAGAGTTCAACTCGACCTCTCCATTCATTACTATTTGTCCAATAAGGTACCTTTGAAAGCAATTTTCTTTGATATTCAAATAGGTAGTCTATTTTGTTGGCAAAAGGTTATCATTAAGTGTGAAAAATTAGCTGTTTGTTCCTAAAATTATTGCTGTTGATAGAAATACGATAGGTACCTGTATCAACTTTAATCATCCGGGCCGGGCGATTGTCGTGCAAACCAGCTTTTTTGTCGTTCAATTATATATTTTTCCTAAAATATACCGTATAAAATATTGAGATCATCGTAGTTTATCACGCAGAATAACGTTGAAACTTGTGCTTCTACCCTCTAATACTCAGTTCACGTACACACGATTTTCCAAAATGAAAGAACAGAAAAGAAAAAAGATATGAAAACAAATATATAGAAAGGAGAAGAAAGGAAGAGTAAGGAAAGGAAAAGAAGACTAAAACAAAAACAAAAACAAAAACGAGAAACATAGATACGTACATATACATACATAATTACAGGTTTAGGTACAATGCAATGGTACAAAGGGTAGTAATAGGTAATTAATACATACAATCTCGTAGGTAGGTATACTGCCTACAGGTACACGTTTTTTGTGTCATATAAGTAGTACGTAGGTAGGACCATGTAGGGTCAGTGGTTTCTAGATGATAGAACTGGACTTATACGTATATAGAATTCCAATAGCAGTACGCATGTAGTTTCATCCATTGTTTTCATCAATGATTCCCAATTTCAAATCATTTTTGAGAAAATTTCTCTGTTTTGTTTTTTTAAATTTTGTTTTCGATAATTGATTTGGATCATTATACGTTCAATTTTGTTAAACTTATTGATCAAAAGCAACTTGAGAAAATGTTACAGAGAAACCTCATCATCAGCAGTAAAAGGTAAAAACAAAATAAAGATGATATTCTTACTTTCTGAGTATTGTTACTTAGGTTAGTATTAGAGGAGAAAGTACAAATATGGACCCCCTCTAGCTTTTCGGCTTTAAAGGGTAGAAAAAATTATCAAATTTTTTTTTTCGAATATACCATTCAAAAGGTTAAAGAGTAAAGACTCTAGTACATTGTGTAAAAAATTTTTTTGTTGAAAACCCACGGAGAAATTTAAAATTTAGAAAAGTGACATAAAGTGGTACAAATATGGACTCGGGTACAAATGGGTGGACAGAAATATCGGGTACCCCTAAAAAAGTTTTCTGCTAAATACTTCGGTTGGTCACAGTGAATGATAATAATGGTAGCACATGATTGGTTGTTAGACTGGATAGATAACATTTCACCAATCATATGCATCTATTTCACGTTGCCAACCTATATTTTTAATGAAAAACTTTCTTAGGGGTACCCGATATTTCTGTCCACCCTGTATGGACCCCCTCAAAAAATGAATAAAAATTTCAGAAAATTGTACAAAAATTTATTTAAAGATGTTTTTTGATGCTTTGGACTTGTCTTCTTTTCTCGGTATTCTAAAAACCATTGAATCAAAATTAGATGAAAAAAAATTTACGGGTCCATATTTATACCCATGCAAAAAATTGGCTAAGTTGATGAAAAATGAAAAAATCATGGTCTCATTTTTGACACTTCGGACTTGTCTTCTTTGTTAATAACACTTCCTGCGTAGCACAAGCGATGCCAAAGTTGATGGAAAAGACGAGATCTCTAATCCGTCACTTGTCGACACGACATTTGTTGACACCAATGTCGATAAATGACGAGTGAGAAGTTGATATCAAAATCGACTGTGTCTCCCTCCATTTTTTGTCTTGACAATGTCTCGAACATAGGTGTCATTTTTTTGAGTCTAAAAGAAGTAAATTTTGATCGAAAAATGTGTAAAATGTGCCCAAAACTCTTTTTTTGATTCAAGTAAAATTATTCTCAAAAGTATTTTCACCCTAAAAAATGTTTTTGAAAGAAAAAAAGTTGCCCTGGATAGGGATCAAACCTAGGTTGCCATTTACTTCTGCCACGTTCTCTAACCACTAGACCATTGCTGCTGTTGAGTGGAGAGGCCTTAAAAGAATATTCAGTCCATCTTATTTTGGACTTGGAAAATTTTTCTTATTGTATTTTGTCAGCTCTGATATCGACAAATGAGTCGGCAACACTTCGAAATTTCTAAAAATATTTTCTAGATCTTGTAATCGACATCAGCCGTCGATTACAAGATCTACAGAAGTATCTACTCGATGACAACATTTTGTACCCACTTGACAAGAGATTTGCCGGTTAAGCCGAAATGCCGGTTGATTTTTGTAAATTTGCCATTTAATAGGCGCGCAAAAATGACAGTAAATTTTCCGTGGAAAAAACGCCGGTTAGAAAAAGCTACTTTTTTTTATAAAAACAGCCATTTAAACAGCCGTTTTTGACCAGCGAATGGCAGAATTTTTTATTTGCCGAACTGCCGGTTCTCACAAATCAGCTGTTTTTTATTCACCGATTTTAGTGCACATGCGCAATGGGTTTTCACAACTTCCTTTTAAAAAATTGAATAAAAGTACAAAGTGCGGTACATGTATACCGCTTGAAAACAGAAATATTCATCTTGCAATGATAGCTGCGTGGTTAGAGCAATGGATTGTCAAGCGGGAGTCCTGGATTCGATCCCCGCTTGGACTGGAAATTTTTTGTAGATTTCAGGTTTTTATTCAGCGATTTAATGCATTAGGTATTTAAAAAGCAGCCAATTTTTTCCTGGCGTTTTTTTAATGGCAAATTTACTGTCATATTTGAGCCGGCTTTTACACTGGCTTTTTTTATCAGCGAATCTATTGTCAAGTGGGTAGATACTTTTGTAGACCCTATAATTGATATAGAAATTCAGGTCATCTTGCCGATGCCAATGTTTATGACAATTATTAGATCGACAAAAGTAACTATACAAAATCAAAATTTTGTAGATGCGTTTGTCTATCTTATTAGTCGACATCAACTTCGGATCGACAAGACAACCTGAATTTCGATATCAATCATGGGTCTACAGAGGTATCACTACAATACCTTGAAATCTTACACATGACACATGACTGTAGATACAAATGTAGACAGCAATGACGACTCATAGTTTTTGAAAAAAGTGTCAATTTTTAATCAATCATCTTACATGTAGTTAGATTAACCCCTCTGTGGATAATGTTTGGACTTTTTTCAATCAACAATCATGTAAAATCATGTCGATACTTTTGTCGAGGCCACTGACGATTTCATCAGTGCTACGTGGGTTTCTCAACATTCTAAAAATTATTGAATCAAAAATTAGGTAAAAAAATTTAGGGGTCCATATTTATACCCATGCAAAAAATCGGCTCAGTTTATGAAAAATGAAAAAAATTATGAAAATCAGTTGAAGTAAAGACAAATATGAAAGTATATTTTGAAAGTACTCATTGTAAGCTAAGTACTTTGCTAATAATTTTCTTTCCATACTTTATTTGAAGTTGATATGAATTACCGAATGAAAAACTTGTAAAATTTTCCACTGGGAAGAAAATAATGCGCAAAAAAAAACAATTGCTGATGAGAGACACCCAAGTATGCATGGATCATCGACCTTTTATTCCCTATCTGGACAGCGATTCCAATCGGAATTCAAGCAAATATCTGATGCAAACCTCCCAAATCGAGTTTGTAAAGAATGCCTCTGCGCATTGCGCGAACTCGTCTTTTACCTTACCCCACTTACCGCACGTATGGTCCTAATCCATCATGATCGCGTGTGGAAGGAGATAACCACCTTCCACATGCGATTATGATCGTACGCTTGGTAAGTGGGGTAAGGTAAGAGACGAGTTCGCGCAATGCTCAGAGGCATTCTTTACAAACTCGATTTGGGAGGTTTGCATCAAAATGAACCCTTCAAATCGCGGTCCAGATGAGGAGAATAAAAGGTCGATGGCATGGATCCAAAATAAGTACTTGGATCATGGATACTACATACACTACTACTAGTATAATTTTTAGTACGCAGCATGACCGTAGCGCTAGTAGTTGTACACTAAACCAGGGGGGGGGTCCATAATTGTACCTTCTCCTCTACGTCTTGATGTTATCCTATTGGAAAAACAAAAATAGGTAGGTAAATATTTTAGAAAGTTCTCTCATTTCTAGGTATGGTATATTTTCTGGTGATTTATTTTAGGTATTAGTTAGTAGATGATTTATTTCATTTTTCATTTTGAAATCGAGTCATGCAATCAATTCGAAAAAGCGAAGAATTTGCATAAATTTTAAAATCAAAAGTATTTATAACGATTCGCGATTCGAAGAATTTTTTCAATGATTCTTCCCAATATGTACCTAGGTACTGAAATCTAGGAATGATGACATAATAAAAAATTACCCACCTACCTACCTACTTAATTCGTTATTTGGCAAACTACTGACCCTACTCATTCCATAAATACTCGTACGTGTAAGACATAAACGTATTACCTATCATCTTACATTAAGTAAGTATTTATTACGTTTTGTACAAAAATGGGTAAATTAGGGCTTACGGCTTATAGCCTAGGTTAAATTGCATCTTCAACTTCGGTATGCAGTTCGATATCTTCTTTGGATTTGCAGCAAATATCGTTGGTTTTATTAATGGAATAATGCTGCGATTCGATTAACGAAGATTGATTACTATGTACATAGGCTTGCTCTTGGTTTCGATTGTTACGAAACACCACGCTTTGAGTATTACCGCGCCGCCGTCTAATTGGAATCCAGCGCATTATGTTCGAACAGCAATATTGCAATGTTTTTTTGAAAGCCGCTCTAAATTCCCGATTGAAGTAAGCGTAAATAATCGGATTTAAAGCGGAATTGAAGTATCCGATCCAGAATACAATCACCATCAACGATCTCGGCCAATCGCATGCCGAACCACAGACCGACGACGTTACGTACCTGAAACACATGCAACCTTCATCAACTTTATCTGGCTTACCTACCACTTAGGTTATATACGAGTAGGTACATTAGCCAACTTATCAAGCACAACATGCTACACAACAACTTAGGTGCCTAATAATGTAATGTACCTCTACCTACAGAGTTAGGGACTGCCTACTTGTTCTTAAATATTCAGCAGACAGACCGAAACGTTTCGAAAATTTTCAAATTCCATTCTAGCTAACGCTATTTAAGCTGATTTGAAACCGTTAGTCAACTAATACGGGTAACTATTCGCAGCCATTCGCACAGACTGATGCACTTCTGTAATCTTAATGCAATCTGAATCTGAACTCAACGCCACAGGTGAATTGCCGCTTTAGTACTCGTACCTAAATGCTTACCTGGACTACACTCCCTATTAGGCGGGTAATTCCACGTCAATTGGACCAATAAGTGGTAGGTAGGTTCGGCGATTTTTTGAAATTTTTTCTGTGGAAAGATCTTCCGAAGGGATGACCAATGGCGCAAATCGCAGACCTCTAGCCCATTTTTAACAAAAACCAGGGGGTTTCAAAGTTTTCAGTGAACCTAAAATATCATCCATTTCAGCAGTGGATTACTTGATAACCGCGATGCCTACCAAAATGGAACTTTTCCCCATAGTTAGGGGCTTTGAAAGGCTTTTTGGTGATATCATAAAAATCAGTGTTGCCACTTTTTTTCGTATGAAAAATTAGCTCGAAAAGTTTCAAAACGTAGTTTTCATATCGTTCCGACTCTCAAAAATTCCGAAAAAAATACATTATGGACAACTGTTCATGCTGAACAACATATTAAAAAATTGGGATGGTAACTTGTCGCAAAGTTGATTTAAAAAAATTTAAAGTTTGCGAAAAAATTCGATTTTTTTATTTAAAACATGAAAAAAAGTTTTAGTTGGTAAAGTTGACCCATTTGACCCCTATTTTTACGTATCTGTTGAAAAAGTTGAAAAACCCCCTTCACTCGGTGAAATTAACTCATCACAAAAAAATCAAAATTCGAAAAAATTCAAAAAATAAACAAATTTTAATTTTATTGCTGTAAGTGTGATTTTTATCAACTTTTTCATGAAATACGTCAGAAAGAGGTCAAAATAAGACAACTGAATAAATTTAAACTTTTTTTTGATGTTTGAAATTGAAAATTGAATTTGTTCGAATTTTGATTTTTTCGTGATGAGTTCATTTTATCGAGTGAAAGGGGCTTTTCAACTTTTTCAACAGATATGTAAAAATAGGAGTCAAATGGGTCAACTTTACCAATCAAAACTTCTTTTCATGATTTAAATCAAAAAATCACATTTTTTCGCAAACTTTAAATTTTTTCAAATCGACTTTGCGACAAGTTACCATCCCAATTTTTTAATATGTTGTTCAGCATGATCAGTTTTCCATAATATATTTTTTTCAGAATTTTTGAGAGTCGGAACGATATGAAAACTACGTTTTGAAACTTTTCGAGTTAATTTTTTGTACGAAAAAAAGTGGCAACACTGATTTTTATGATATCACCAAAAATCCTTTCAAAGCCCCTAACTATGGGAAAAAGCTCCATTTTGGTAGGTATCGCGGTTATCGAGTAATCCACTGCTGAAATGGATGATATTTCAGGTTCACTGAAAACTTTGACACCCCCTGGCTGCCGTTAAAAATGGGCTAGAGGACTGCGATTTGCGCCATTGGTCATCCCTTCAGAAGGTCTTTTCACAGGAAAAATTTCAAAAAAATCGCCGAACCCACCTACCACTTCTTGGTCCAATTGACGTGGAATGACCTATGCCTAATGTTGATCGAGCTTTTTCAAAATTTTTGAGCAAGGTGAAATTTGAGTCACATTCAAAGGGTACAAGATCCTCTGAAATTACGACAAAAGAATTCGATTCGAAATTCCAAAAGAATTCAGTCGCAACTCTGAAAGTACTCGTAGTTTTTTAAAAAACTGCGCATTCGCGTAGCATAACCTTAATTTGTAGAATACTCGTATAACGTAAGCTCCAAGGAGTAGTGCGTTTGTCAATGCAAAAATGTTTGATGGCTAAGGGCAGAGCGTAGTGTGGTGGTGTGGTGGTACTTACCAAACGAAAAACGGTAACCAGCAAGCTAGAAAAGCGCTCATAATGATTCCCAAGGTACGAGCTGCCTTTCGTTCGCGTTTCATTTTACTCATATTGGGCGTGGGTCGCAACGCATTCGAATCGGGATCGTGTTCAACGATGCTTTTGCTGCCGATTTCCGGCGGCTGAAGGGCTCCTAAACTGGCCGCGCTGATTCCGTTAATTTGTAAATGCCGATTCAACAACGCCGTCGCCACTTTGCTTCTGTAATGCAAACAAACAAAATAAACACACAAATGAGTACCGTATATCGCAGCAATTATCTAGATAGGTATACGCTTAACGAAACAAATTTCAATGTCATTCTCAATACGATATATGTATAGTCACTAGTCAAAGCTTCACTTTTCCAGTACCTACCTACCTAGATACCTGCAGAATGCCAGAAAAAAACACTCACGCATTTCGCGTGAGAAGACCGATTTTTCTTTCAATAAAAATTTTTTACGAACGAATTGATTCACTTTTTTTTAAACATTTGTACAGCAATTGATCTGTTCACAATCGAATCGAACCATTTCATTTACGAACAATTGGCGATTAAGTAAATAAATTGATTGATTTCTTCGTGAATCATTCGCGAACGAGTTGATCAATAGTTACTAAACCATTCGGGAACGAATCGATTCGTATCAGTGACTCGTTCGCGAAAAAATCGATTCATTTACTCAATTTTTGATGAATCATTCGCGAACGAATTGATTCGTATTAGTGACTCATTTGCGAACGAATCGATTCACTTGCTCAATTTTTGGTGAATCATTCGCGAACGAATTGATTCGTATAAGGGAATCGTTTGCGAACGAATTGATTCGTATAGGGGAATCGTTCGCGAACGAATTGATTCGTACAAGTGAATCGTTCGCGAACAAATTGATTCGTACAAGTGAATCGTTCGCGAACGAATCGATTCATATAAGTGACTTGTTCGAGAACGAATCGATTCGTATTGGTGACTCATTTGCAAACGAAACGATTCATTTGCTTAATTTTTGGTGAATCATTCACGAACGGATTGAATAATTTTTTGTGAATCATTCGCGAACGGATTGAATAATTTTTTGTGAATCATTCGCGAACGAATTGAATAATTTTTTGTGAATCATTCGCGAACGAATCGATTCATTTACTCAATTTTCGATGAATCATTCGCGAACGAATTGATTCGTATTAGTAACTCATTTGCGAACAAATGGATTCATTTGCTCAATTTTTGGTGAATCATTCGCGAACGAATTGATTTGTATAAGTGAATCGTTCGCGAACGAATCGATTCGTATAAGTGAATCGTTCTCGAACGAATCGATTCATATAAGTGACTCATTCGCGAACGAATCGATTCGTATCAGTGACTCATTTGCAAACGAATCAATTAATTTGCTCAAGTTTTGGTGAATCATTCACGAACGGATTGAATTATTTTTTGTGAATCATTCGCGAACGAATTGATTTGTATAAGTGAGTCATTCACGAACGAATCGATTCATATAAGTAACTCGTTCGCGATCGAATCGATTCGTATTAGTGACTCATTTGCGAACGAATCAATTCATTTGCTCAAGTTTTGGCGAATCATTCGCGAACGAATTGATTTGTATAAGTGAGTCATTCGCGAACGAATCGATTCATATAAGTGACTCGTTCGCGATCGAATCGATTCGTATTAGTGACTCGTTCGCGATCGAATCGATTCGTATTAGTGACTCATTTGCGAACGAATCAATTCATTTGCTCAAGTTTTGGTGAATCATTCACGAACGGATTGAATTATTTTTTGTGAATCATTCGCGCACGAATCGTTCGCGAACGAATTGATTCATAAATTAAAGAATTGTTCAAAAATTGAGGGTTGTATTAGTACCTACCTACTTTGTAGGAATCGTGCAGGCCTAGAGAGATTTCAAATTTGATCAAAATACCTGGAATTGCGGGAATGAGCGTATCATGATCCCAGGCCCTCAAAACGTAAAGAAAAGTCACTCCCAGGCCCAACTCTCACTATCGCAACGAATACAGTACTACACTTTCGTTGGCCAATTTCAGCATTAAATAAAATTGCTAGAAATCTTTTACCCTCAGTTCGTTCGGGCCTGTTTGTTTTTCTTTTTCAAAGTTGAAATTTCTAAAAAAAACTACAAATATCATTCAAATTCTGAATACAGTTTACACCATTTATATTTAACGCAAATTCTCAGATATATATATCTAGTTATGTACGTATAGACGTAGGTAGGTGCGTTAAGGCAGTATCAGTCGAGCCGTATCAGCTCGTCTCGCTCTCGCATTCGTGGTTGGTAGGTAAGGTAGGTGTAGGTATAGTAGGTACTCGTACCAATCGTACCTGCATTCGTAAACGGCGACACTCGACAGTCGGCAGTCGACGACAAAAACAACAGCTTCAGGTTAGAAGTCATAAATCACCGATTCACCATTAATCAGAGAGCAATCTCAAAATACCTATTACAGTTTTAGGTGCGTTGCTGGTGTACGGTGTACGCTGTACGCGTATCGTATTGCCGTTGCGTTGAAATTACCAATGGGTAACGTGACAGTTTGTTTCTTATTGATCGGTTCCCCTGTTCTGAGACAAAATTTAAAACCGCACACACCACAAGCAAAATCAATCTTGCTGGTGTAAAGCCGAAGTTAAGACTGTTTAATTTTCCAAAAAAAGAGCCCCCTTGCCGTCTACATCGCAATTCGTGTAGAAATAAGTTGGTGCCTCTCTTCCTACTTAGGATCACCTAGGTACGAAATATACGAAAAGAAAATCCACTCATTTGATGCAGTATGCACTAAACAGCATGTCCCTGTACCTTTTCCATAATACGAGTACATATAGATAGGTACGAATGTACCTATCAAGCAACATAGGTTTACATATTTTGTAAATTCGTTGATAACGTTTGCTTCGCAACAGCTTCTGGCTTCTCGTCTGGCCCGACTATCAATCATTCTAATTAACGACAAACGAACGCTCGCTCGCTCAAAGGAACGGAAACGCGAGAAAACAGCTCGTTTATCGCGCATTTTACCGCCGTTCTGCGTTACTTTCGTAGGTACCTACGTACTTTCGTACTTTCGAACCTACTACACCTCCTAAGCGAGTTTCTGCGAAAAGCCATGTCTGAGTTGGGGATAATTTCGCATTTTCAAAATTCCCCATCGTCGACATGGCCCGAATGGTATTCTCGTTTTGTGTAAGTATTTTTATACGCGCTATCAAATACACGACCGAATAATATAAATAAATGTTCTGTCTTACTCGATGATGCTTAATAATATCGTTTGTTCGTTCGCGCAAAAATTCTTGGTATTTGCGAAATGCTCCAATTGAAATGTACGTACGCGTACTAACCCTTCTCCTCTTTCTTCTCTCGCGTCATTTTTAAATAAACGCTTCTTTTTTTCACCCCGCACCGTTTGAATTTTAATCAAGTCGATTAGAAAAATCGATCATTCGACCAAATACCTCCACGAAGTGAAAGTATTTTTCGTTTTCATTTTTATAAGTACCTAGGTATATCTACGAGTAGATACGACGAGTATGCTCGAATGAGATTACAATTTTCTATATACGATATTTTTTCAGTCAACCGACGACTTTATCAGCGAGTAAGTTGTAGGTATAGGTACCTATACATATGTATACTTACCTATCGTATAATTTGACGTATCTAGTACCACTCTTCGAGCAGGTACGAGTTGTGGTTATGTGTTTTTTCCCTCACTAAAGGCCCCAGATTTGAGATGATCTTTGGGAGTCGAAACTAACACTTTTTAAGAGAGTGTTTTACTGTGTAGTATCTAAGCCTAAATAAACAAAAGCATAAAGGTGCCTGGTTGATTTTTTCACGGACAGTTTTTCTTTCTTCGCTCGCTTTATTTTTTGTTAAAATTTAATCTTTTTAGTTATATCATTTGAAGGGTAAAGAATGTACTAATAGTGTAATTAACGACATCGCAGAAAAGTAAAAAACGCGTACCGATTATATCTTATAATTAATAAGGATCTTAAAGAACATTTTCTTTGTGTTGGATTACCGGGCGTCTTTTATTTTTATCTAAAATGTCTTTTTTAATGACCCTCTTTCTCTTATGTTGTTTCCAAAATAAGCGTTTTAAATGCGAAAAACTCGTCGTTCGACCCAATAAAGTGACCAATTTTGGCGAGCGTTTTTCATGGGTAGGTATACCTACTCCGCCGTATAATTTTTTCTTACAAGGGACGAACCTCTCAAGGTATCCGCCCCTATTTAAACAGGACCAAGGTTTTTGAAAAGAGCATGGTTTGAAACCTCCAAAAACATTTTTAGCTGCACAACTTGATTTACGGGTTTTAGATGAATTTTTGAAAACTTGATAATTGGCCATTTTGGGCAATTTGATGATGAAAATTTGTTCAGAAACTAATTATCAAATCCCTCGAACCGAATTTTACAATTTTCTGTGATTGTGAAGGCTCGAGCGCGATTTCGATTTTCCAGAATTTTAAAAAATTCTTGAGAAGAAATCGAAAATCGTGCTGGAGGCTTCCTAATAAATCGAAATGGTGTAACACAGGTTTGGGTGATTGTTTTCAGACGAGACGAAGCCATTAGTGTAAATTTCACAAATTTCTCTACGAACGGAAAATTTTTGATTTTTTGAATTTTTCCCGCCTTACAGCAATACTTAATACCTATTCTGGCCGAAATTACTTGAGATGCTCGCCGAGAAATCGGGCCAAATGTGGATAAACTTGTTTTTTGAATCATTTTTTCTTTAGAAAATTATCACTCTATCCTCGCTGGAGCAAAAAGTAACAACGTTTTCACTTTCACAAAAAAAAATTGTTTTCTTCAAGTCAAGAAATGAGAAAAAAATGAAAAAAAAACGCAAAATCTAAAATTGAATTAAACTTAAAACCACCCCCCCCCCCGAAAAAAGTTTTGGGTCTTGTGTTTTTTTATTCATGCTCTGAAATAAGGTTTCGCATCGTGATATTTGTTTCGTTTTTGTGATCGGTCTTTTAGTGATTTTGGTTACCCACGTGTTTGTGTAGGATTGTCCAACCTCGGTTTTTGTGTGTGTCTAAAAGTTGTTCTAACAAATAAGACACGTTGGTTGACATCTTCAAGTGTTAATCCAGCTTAGAAGGAACTAGAAAAGAAAATCCAACACTCTAACTGGGGAAAGATAGAGACCAAATCAAATGGGATCTTCACCCTAGGGCCTGGAGGAATTAGAGGATGATATGTTTAGACAATACCCACAGTTTGCCCTGGCCCATTGTGTCAGCAGAGATTTCAGGATGTCAAAGGGCATTGCGCTCCTATTTAAACGAGCCTTTGGCAACCAGGACACTCTGAGGTTAAGGGGTGCTAAGGTTGGGGAAGTAGTTGAGCTCAAAAAAGGTGGAAATTACATCCTTTATGCCATCACCAAAGAACAGTACAATGATAAGCCATCAATCAATGACTTTGTAATGACGATGAAAGCACTTGCTGCCAAATGTGACCAACTCAAGATCAAAAAGACAGCAGTACTAAGACTAGGGTGTGGTCTGGATAAACTGGAGTGGACAACAGTGAAACAATCCATCATCGAATGCTTCAGGAACCACCCAGTTACTGTCAGAGTATGCACCCAGAGAAGGAGTAACAGCTTCAACCCTGATCTATCAACCAAACATCGACCAGCAGAAGCCCTGTAAATAACCCATTAAAATGCATTAAGGTACACCGGGGCAAGTCAGAATGATTTTTCGCAATTTCAACTTTGACCAGCTGTTACTCCCCTTCTAATGAACCAATATGGATCAAATTTATTGTGTAGGTTCCCATAAGGGTTCTTAACCTATGGTAAAAATTTGAGCGCGATTGACACAGTAGCTTTCGCTCAGTGGAATAAAATATAAACTGTCCTGACTTACCCCAATTGGGGGAAGTCAGAACAGGCTAAACTTTGCAGAGGTGTAGATCACAAACCGAGCGTCCTAGAAAAATTGCACAGAAACAAAATTGTAGAGAATTTAATTCTCTTTGAGATCACTCTCATCAGATTTTCACTAGGACGCACGGTTCGTCCGCTATATGCGAAAAACTAAGAAATAGAAAGTCTGTATTTTAGACCAAATTCAAAATAAGTTCAAAACAACAACAAAATACAATTGAACCAAAGACATCTAAAATGAAACTGAATCGCGAAAATTTTTATGCCGTGATGAAGTAGGGGTAGTACCCTTGAGTCACCTTTAGTGGCACTTCGCCAGATATAAACCTCTAGGCGCTAGAGCAAGTTTTCTAACTTACCCTGAATTCCAACTTCCCCCGGTGCACCTTACCTCAAGCTGTAAATAACAATAGTTAGATTTTTCAAAACTTATGCATGCTCTAAATATATTCTTCTCAAAACCATAAGCTTAAATTAATTTAGTGAGGGTTTCTTTCTTGTATTATAATTTCTTAATTTCTTTTTTTGTATTATAATGCTGTACATATTTGCAAAGTAGACCAAGTTAATTAATCCTACCTATTTTCCTAAATTTTTCAGCCTATAATAATTAGTCATATCTAGTATTGTACTCTTAAGTCCAATGTGAGAGGCTGGTGTGAAGCCCTTAGCAAGTGCACCGGCCTCCTCGCAAATCATCGCCTTAGTTGCAAAAACTCGTATCTCCAACTCTTGAGATCACACCTTGTGTAAACCATTTTTTTGCACTGTGGCGATTCCTATTGGACTTGAACGTTCAACTAAAAAATAGGTAAGAGTGGGTGGTCCCCCTCTGTTACCTATCTTTTAGTTGAGCAGTAAAGTCCAATAGGGAGAGCTACACTGCAAAAAGAACGGTTTACATAAGGTGTGATCTCAGAGTTGGAGATACAAGTTTTTGCAACTGAGGCGACAAAATGTCCCCCCATATCCGAAACTCATGTAATGCAAAGGGGAGACCAACACTTGTTGACCCCCCCCTGGGCACCAAATTCTCCTCCCAAAAATCCTTTTCCCAAGACGCGTTGGGGTACTCAGTCTACCTGATGGGCATCCGTGAATAATGAAGCCTGGTAGGGTGATTGGGCCCTTGGCAACTGCCTAGGGGGTATGGGCTGTGGTGGACAACCCGTCTCTCCCCCTCCCCCTCCCCCCGCATCTTAGATCTAGGATTAGGGATAAATTAAGATAATACATTTTAGATTTAGTCTTAGATTCAAAATGTAAATAAATATATGTTTATTAGAAAAAACCCCCGGCACCTTGTGTGTCTGGGGAGCCAAAAAAAAAAAACAGAAAAAAATGTGTTTGTGTACCTTATTTTTCCATACAGATACCAACGTTGATTAAACCCACGAAAGCAGTGCTAACCTATACCTATACGTTTCTCTGACGGCCATCGTGGGATGTAAACCTATTGTGCCGGCGCGAGCTACATATTATAGGTTCATTTTCTAAAGGGTCATTTTGGTACATAGGTATGGTACAATATTCTACACTTGATACGATGCTGGCTAATACTCGTATCAGCAATTCTCATTTAGCTTTTTTGTATTTAATACTCACGCTTCGACTCGCATTCGAGCTTTTTTCTTCGCAATTCAAACGCAACACGTCGGAAAATTATCGCTTTACAACTAACTATAGCGAAACATTTAATTAGTTGCCGAATACCGACGACGAAACGGCGGCGCCGAGCACGAGCCCGAGCCATCGCCATTCATGCCGCAATGTGACGAATTTTCGCACAAAAAAGCCACAGCTGCGGACGGTCGCGGCCGCGCCTAGCTTAGTTTTTGCATGAAATTTAATTCCGTTAATAAAACCTTTTTGCTCGACTTTTTACTCGTCGTCACTGTCGCTATACGTATAGCGTATAGCTGTACGAGTATTTCGCCTTTCGCCATCCGCCATCGACGAGGCCGTAGCCGATTTTTACCTTCGAGTTTTCTGTTTTCGTCCTTTTTTCTTTATTTTTTAGCTTTTTTTTTCTTTCTTTGCGAGATTTGCTCTTTTATTCGTTCGTCGCTCGACGACGAGATTAAAATATTTTCTTTTGTTCGAGTTTTTTTTTCTTTCGCAAAATGAACGAGAGTAGGCTGATTCTTATTAGGAATTAAGAAATTATTCAGCGTTGTGGCACTGATGCGTCGCGTCAATGTCAATAAGGACTGAATTTTTAGAAAATTTTATTACAATGCGAAGAATTAAACAAGTTGGACTCGAAAATAGTCTGTCTGTATTTTTCATTTGGTCAAATGTAATAGCGAGCCTATCTACTAAATAGGTACCTGGATGATACATATGTACTTATGGTTATGAGTTTCATTTTTTTTTAGGAATGTTGAAATGGAGGCCATCAATCGATTGGTGGTTCGATCCTACCTAAAAAAATTTGGCAAATTCCACGTTTGATTCCAAAGGTAGGTACTAGGTAGGTGAGTAATAAATACATATATTTATATCCAATATGTGAGAGATGTAAAAGTACAGTACCTACCTATACCTATAAGTATAAGTAGAGATTTACGAGCCATAGGTGAAAAGTAAAAACTAAAACGGTACCTAAGTGCTTATATCGGTGCGTCTGTACTCGTATATTCGTCATGTCGGATGCCTTTTCAAGTCAAACATTCAACTTTCATATCGAGCAACATTAAGTACAGTTAGCGAAGCTTTCACAAATGAAAATACTCGGCTTCGCGTTCGCATTCCGTTCGTGTAAAGCTTTTAACGTGACTAACGATGTGTACATGTAAGAAGGTGTACCTACGAGTACCTACTTATTCATTTTGCGAAGGAAATGAAAAAAAAACCGCCTCTCGCGTTAAACTGCGATTTTCGACCAGAAATCGAGTTTTTTTTTCTTCTGTAGAAAATGGGTTAAATTAACTGACAGACAACCATATTGATACTTCCGCCAAATTAGGATCAATTTACGAGTAATATAATTTCGTCAATTTTTGACAATTTTCACGCTACTAGGTATGATCTTTATGACGATACTTCACATAACTCGAGCAAATTTTATTTTCCTTTGACGAAATTTGATCAATTTTATTGGTAACGTGCAATGATGTGTGGACAAATTTCACCAATTTTGCTAAAATTTTTGAGATACTTACCTACGGCTCGACCACTCATAAAATGTTGTAATAAATATACCAAGTACGAATCCGCGGTTAGTTGACCCAAAATGATCACTTTTTGGGCTCCAGGGGTTCCCAAAGTTGCGAATAAAGAAATTATTTTAGGAACCACTGAGTATTATTTTCAAAACCTTTTTTAGCGTAATATATCTGTTTGAACCTGATAAAGGTTATGCGAGATGATTATTCTATTTTTGACCCTCGGGGGCAGAAATTGGGGGATTTCGATTTTTTGAAAATTTTGGAACCACCATTTTGGATCTACCCCTTCGAGCCCCGCTAAAAAGCGTTTTACAGTTGATTAGTATCTGAAAGACGTCCATCTTACCAAATTTTGAGCTCAATAAAAGTTTGCGCTGATACTCAAAAATCCAATAATTTTCCAATTTTTCGTAATTTCGATATTTTGGGAACCCCTGGAGAACTAGAAACCTGTGATTTGCGCCAAACGTAACGTTTTAAGGTATATATTCAATAATCTTGATGAAAAAGTTCAATTAGGCTCCCTATATATTCGTAATTTTGAACCCCTTTTTTAGACCCCCTCCAATTTTAGGCATCCCTAAAAAAGGCGTTTATGCACATTTTTTCTAATAAATTGAAGAATTTATTTTTCAAACACACTAGCAAGTGCTCGATATTTTTTCATATGATTTTTCCTATAACATTCAAAATTGAGCTATTTTGGGTCAAATTCTGAGATTTAACTCTTCGAAAAGACGTGAAAATCACGTTTTCACGATTTCAACGAAGTAAAAATGTCAGAATTTGACCTCAAATAGCTCAATTTTGAAAGTTACAGGAAAAATAAAATAAAAAAGTATTGAGTACTTGCTAGTGTGTTTTAAACGTGAATTCTCCAAATTATTTGAAAAAATATGAATAAACGCCTTTTTTAGGGGTGCCAAAAGTGGGGGTCTCTAAAAAAAGAGTTCAAAATTACGAATATGCAGGGACCTTTATCAAACTTTTTCATTTGGATAATTGAATATATACCTGAAAACGTTACGTTTGGCGCAAATCACAGGTTTCTAGTTCTCCAGGGGTTCCCAAGATATCGAAATTACGAAAAATTGGAAAATTATTGGATTTTTGAGTATCAGCGCAAACTTTTATTGAGCTCAAAATTTGGTAAGATGGACGTCTTTCAGATACTAATCAACTGTAAAACGCTTTTTAGCGGGGCTCGAAGGGGTAGGTCCAAAATGGTGGTTCCAAAATTTTCAAAAAATCGAAATCCCCCAATTTCTGCCCCCGAGGGTCAAAAATAGAATAATCATCTCGAATAACCTAATCAGGTTCAAACAGATATATTACGCTAAAAAAGTTTTTGAAAATAATACTCAGTGGTTCCTAAAATAATTTCTTTATTCGCAACTTTGGGAACCCCTGAAACCCAAAAAGTGGTCATTTTGTGTAAACTAACCCACGGATTCGTATTTGGTATATTTATTACAACATTTTAAGAGTGGTCCAGTTAGCTGCCCGGGCCCAAAAAATGGCATTATCGATACTCCTCTTTTTCCAAATTTACTCTTTATTAAAGTGTTCATTTTTTGGAAATTTTCAATGATCTTAAAATTTCTCAATAATTTGTGGTGTGAAATTTAGGTAAGTGGCACCGTACCATTGTATGCTGGACATTTGGGCTTCTTAGGTCAATTTTAAGAGTGGGATGGGGTCAAAAATAGGGTCAAAATCAGGGGTTTTCCACCTTAAATGTGGTGAAAATGACCTAGGAATCTGAAACTCAGATATGTTGGTTACAATGGCGGTATACACCAATGGTATGAGTTTGGACTCTTGGCATTGATTTGGGGGGCAAACTATGCTTCTCCAAAAAAATGACTTTACTG
Organism: Planococcus citri; assembly: GCF_950023065.1. Taxonomy (NCBI): domain Eukaryota; kingdom Metazoa; phylum Arthropoda; class Insecta; order Hemiptera; family Pseudococcidae; genus Planococcus; species Planococcus citri. Next base: position 81,804,070 of record NC_088679.1, on the reverse strand, counting down.
TAATTTTCAACTTTGACCCTCCCAACTGCAGGGGTCAACTACAGCTCCCAAGAGAACCTCATTCCCCAAGTTTGACTTTATTTGATCGATTAGAACCGGTTCAAGGTTATAAAATATAAAAATCACCAATGTATTGAAACTTATAAATATATAAATGTCTGGTCTACCGCAAATAGCCCCATTTTTTACAAAAATTTGACTAAAAACGTGAGAAAATGCGGGTTTTTGTAGTTTTTTGCTGTTTTTAGACCTTTAAGGTCAGCATTACTTGTCAAAAAAAGTTCAAATTTAGAGCAACGTTGACTACGTTAAAAGACAAAAGACACGAAAATGATAAATTTTCCAAACAGATAACGAATTATTTAATCTCAGATCTTCTTAGATGCGGTTACTAGCGCTCTAGATGAAGGGACTGCTGTAATGTGTGAACATTGGTTTCATTTACTGAACAAAAACAATTTATTACAGAGCTTTTTCGGAATTCGGCACTAGGTGGGTTGTTTTGGTATCCGCAAATCCGCGTGTATAGGGCTACTAAACGCTTTAATGTACTTACTCGCTTCATCACTTACACATACGTTGTTAGATGGGCGTAATTTGATGTGGTGATCAAGCCATGTTGATAGCAGATACCTACATTACAGAAAACTGTTTTCACAGCTCCGAGAACCAACTCGTTTTCTAATTTGATAATGGGGAATACATTATCTCCACTGCTAGTCGTCGAAAGTGAATAGCAAATGGTCAATTTTTACGATTGGTTTTGTGAAATGTGAAACGTTAATGCGAGCGTTTCTGGTGATAAGATACGATTTTCTGAAATGCTTTATTTTTATTTTATTTCATTTTATTTTTTGCATCAATCTTTTTTTCGTATAAGTACTACGAATGTAATTTCGAAACTCGTTGACTTGGATTTTGTATGTAATTACTTAGGTAACTATCTAGGATCTATTTGTAAATTGCACTTTGCACCTCTCGATGCTTTCAAATAGGTACCAGCGTAATATTCAGTGGCTGCTCTTTTCAATCAAGTTACCAACCTTAATATGTGCTTAAGGTACCATAACATTTCTATATTTATTTCTCTCTGTTCTTTTTTTGAGGTACCTACTACGTTTAGAAAATCAGATTTGTTTAATATTTTGAACCACTTTTATTATTGAGGTTTCACTGGTATTGGTACCATAATCGAACTGTAAAGCGAGCGCCTTTTCCAAAAAAAAAAAAAAAATGAGAACTAATAAAAAAAAAGTTTTTCTATTTTCGAACCGACGATATTTTCTTTTCTTCGGAAAACAAATTACTACAATTTGAAAATGATGGCAGCAAAAAAATGATAAAAAATAGCCAACAACTACGAAAAAGTACCTAAGTAAATAAAGAAGAAAAAAACGACCCGCGAGAAGGATAGAAAAAAAAACGTTTTCGAATAAAACGCTCATCCGATAGGTAGGTAATGGAATCGAAAAGTAGGCATTCGTTTGCTATTCCGAGAAAATTTTCCAAACGTTGGATTTATTTGGTAAAAAAAAGTCTGTCAACTTTTATAATCTTCGAGAGAAGAGTACACATTACTCGAAAACAGAAACGTGTAAGTTGAAGGTACAGAGTATACAGACATCACAAGTCGAATAATCAGTTGATTATTTTAGACTTCTGGTTGAACAGCATTCAAGAAAGGGTATCACTGTCTGCGGAGTGCGGATGAAAGTGCGATGGTAATTTTTTTTTCTTACACTCTCAGGTGCTAAAACTCTGACGATAGAGGTACCTACATTGGTTAAAATCTCATCATTACTAATACAAAAGTAAGCTTTGAGAAGCACAGGTAGCCTATAGCGCGCATCATCTTTCAGAAAAATTAATATTTTTGCAGTTTAGCTCTCGGCTACTTTTCTCACTGCTGGTAACACGAACGCGTAAAAGCAAGAGCTATACGAGTAAAAGGTGGGAAAGCCTGCCGGAGGCGGAAGCGAAATCAGCTCGAACAAAAGAGAAACCAAGCAAGTGGTGAAGTACCAAAGTGGAAAAAAAAGCCAACAGCAAAACAGAGGAAAAATATCAAACGAAAAAAGCCGTTTATTGAAAGATTAAACAGCAGGTAACCTATCTTCTACGCGTATCCAGCAAAAGAGCAGGAAAAATTGAAATTTGGTACGAAATAGCAGTTCGCATTATAAAACACTGCATATAAAAGTCGCGATAAGAAGCTTTCACGGTACAACGAATTTCCATTAATATAACGTAGGTAGGTAGAATGTTACAAAATAAATGTGCAAGAAATAACTGAAAGGTATCAACAGAGTGTCAGCTTTTCCACGATTCAACTTGCCTCAACTTGCATCTCTCTCTCTCTCTCTTCCCCTCTCGGCACAACGGCGTCGCTCGTCGTCGTCGTTACGGTACCTTTTTCAAATTTACACGTACAATGTTCCCTAGTACCTTTTTACCATGCCCGCACCTATACTCGTATTTATGCAAATGGACAAACTGACATGTCAAATTTCAATTATGTAGTTCACCAGGAGGCCACAAATTAAGATACATAGATACTCGTATATGAAGGTAGGTAGCTAAGCGTTTCCGCCTTTCAAAGGTGAAAGAAACCAAATTGATCTTGATGGCCCAGCAATTTGGTCAATAATGAGTTATAGCTACAATTTTTGCTACAGACTGCAAATTAGCTCAAAAATTTAGCATAAGGTAAACTACCAGTTATGGATGGGGGTACCAATTATGGATCTTTGTTTTGAGATGTCCTGGCTAGATCTGTAAAGAGAAGATAGGTGGGAACTTAGTCCTGCTGAGAGGATTTGGTTCCCTGTGTACCTATCCGGGGTATGCTTGGCTAATTAATACTCTACAGTTCTACACCTTCCCTCATACAGATTGTGTGTATGCCACTATTCGTCCGACCAATAAACCAAAAGATGATGAATCACTCTTAACACTTTATTGAGCTTCTCTTAATGAACATACATTTACACAAGGCTGATAGGTAATACCTAGAGCTATAAATACACACGCGCCCGTGCAGTTCTGCTCAAAAGGCTGGTTGTCCTAATGTCCGTCCAGAGGAGCGATTACTCTAAGCGACCTGAGACAACTGTGAAGCGGACACGGCAGTCTGTTTCGGTCGTCTGCATCTCACGGAACTAATCCACTAGATGGCACTGCACCAGCAGTGTTACCGACGACCGAGGGCATAATATATTCCCTGCTATAATGAGTACTTTGGGTCCTCATCTACCCTCTACAGTTCGCAATTTGTCGGTTAGGAGTGCCAATTGCGGCATTGTGTAGCCTTGAGTGTAGCCAACCTAGAAATGCATGGTCTTTGGATGTTGGGTGTTATCAGTGTGCTCCGCGTGTTTGTAATCAGAAAGTAAAAATTTTTACAGCAAAAATTTTGTTAAATTTGTACAAGGGTTTTTAATTAATTCAATTACATCTATCCAAAGAGTATATTCGACGAACATTTAGTTTCTATGTGTGAAGCTAAGCACCAAGAACTACTTTTTTGCATGTTCAAACTTTTTTGCTGATTAAAGGTTTAGGTATGTTTAGGTGCTTTTTGGTAGAATGACAACGTTCAAACATGAAATTCGTTGCCTTAGTTGCAAAGTAGCGTATGTCCATCTGTTCACTTGATACTTCGTGTAAAAGTGCTTTCAATCTGGAGCGCCATCTATTGGGTTTTAGTGGTAGCCAATGGGTAAGTATGCTGGTGGGACATGTCTCCGACATACCTACCCATTGGCTACTACTAAAACCCAATAGATGGTGCTCCAGATTGAAAGCACTTTTACACGAAGTATCAAGTTAACAGATGGACATACGCTACTTTGCAACTAAGGCAACGAATTGCTGTAATGTTTTCAAAATTGATGATTATAAGACAAGTCTTATGTATTTATGTTGCATACCACATATATTTTCATGTCTTGGTGAATAAACATTCAAATTGTGAAATTCTGTTTTGGTCCATAATTGGTTTGATTTGATCCATAATTGGTAGGTAGATCATTTTTTTTTTCAATGAATTTTTCAATTTCAAAAGGATTGTCAGGTATCAATTGCGGACCAGTTCACAAGTGGTAGTTTTTCAATTTCAACTTCAATATTTGTGTCATTCTGTAGGTAATGGGCCCATTTGGTCGCTTATATTTATCAAGATAATCGCGTTTTTTGTGAAAAAGTTGAGAGAATCAATAATTGAGGTTTTGATGGATTTCGATGTAGAACATATCTGACTATCACATGTTAAAGTATCAAGGCCGCAGGTGCGCTCCAAGTGGAGAAAAACAGAACTAAAGTTTTTCCAAGAAGGGCCCATTTGGTCGATTTTGTTTTTTCGCAGTAAATTTGTTTCCAAAAAAATACCCTCCAAATTATACTGCACCTAGTCGCCAGTGGCAACATGTATACCACTCAAAAACTCGATTTTGCTAGCTGCAGTAGTAGCCGTGTGGCATTAGTAATAGTTTATGGAACCGGAGGGATGGATGCAAATCGTGCCTTGAGAAGAAATTTTTGAAAAAAAAAATTTTATTAATTTTTATTTTTACAAGTTGAATTTTGACAGAAAATGTAATTTAAGTAATCATTTTTTTCTGCTTTTGAACAGAGTAATGGACTTTTATGCAAAATTTTAATTCATTAAATCATTGTTTTTCATGCTTAAAATGTTCATAAACATGAAAAGATTGAGTAAAAAAAATTGCTATTGCAGGTGGGTAGAAATATTTGACATCAGAAACAATAATCTTCAATTTTGGGTATAAAGGTTTTGGGATTACATGAAATTTCAGATTTTTTCAGAAAAAAAACGTTGAAGGCGATTTTCTCAAAAGTTGAGCTTTTCAAATTTTTAATTATGGATTTTTTTGGAGCTTTTTTGCACTTTTTGGGCTTCTATCCAGCTCATATGATTGCTCCGGAGGTCTACTTCACCCCCCCCCCCATAACTCAATATCGACCAAATGGGCCCATTACCTGCGGAATGACATTTGTGAACTTTGATGATGAAAATTTTCTAATGTGGTTATCAGGGTACTATAACTGGTCTCAGAGTGAAAAAAATTGAACGCTTCTTTTCATATTTGCATGATCCGTAATTGGTACTTCTTCAAAAACTGCATTTTTTTAGACCTTATTTCAAATAGGAATTAGGGAAATTAAAATTATTTTTTTTTCAAAACTGAACACCTTGAAGTGAACGAGGAAGCTTCAAGGATTATTTAAAAAAAAAAAAAATATCAAAATTGGGTCATAAATGATGTCGTGGCGAATAATTGTAAAAAAGTGGTTAATAACTGGTAGTTTATACCTTATATAAATCAATTTTCAGATTCTTATCTCGAGATTTACTCTGACGGGGATATTTCCACCATTTTGAAAAATTCGCCAAAAATCAAACTTGATTGGCTCAAAATTTTATTCCAAGATGCGGATGGCATATGCTATTCCAAGCAGTCCAGCTCGATCGGAGTTGACAGGCTGTAGGTAAAACGTTCCAACGATTAGATAGCGCACGAGAGTGACCTCTTATAAGTATACCTACACCTATTCGGAATTTTATTTTTATCGAGTGATCATATCGATCTAAATTTCGACTATTCGCCAATTTCGCGAGCCTTTGACAATAATTTAAAACTACGCTTTCGAAACGACAGACAAAAGGCAGTGTGTTTTGATGGTGAATTTACGAAATACGTATGTTGAAACTTTGCCGCGTCTAAAAATGAAAATTTAACAAGCTTTGGCAGTTATACTCGTAGCAGCTTCTTTGACGTATGAAATGCGAAATCGCTAATCAAAGTAGAACTTTTTCCCAAGATTTTCGAGCACGTTGCGTTGTACAGAAGTTATTTCTATTGACTTATCTTTCTATTCCTTTAGTCAACTTTTTATCTGCGCCATTTAGTTTGGGGAAAAGGTATTTAGGTACCTGTCTAGAAAAAATGCCGATAGAAGTGAAATTCTAAAAATTTGAATAGGTATGTAGGTAAGTCCAAGGGCAACTGGCGAATGTTTTGCATGATTACTTTATACACATGTACCTCTTGCAAATTTTTTTCTTTATGTACGTTAGTACTGAACATTTCAATTAACCTACCCAACTGTTTGTCTGTGTACGAAGAAAATTAAAATTACGAGGACACGACGACTTTTGTTCGTCAGTATTCGCGAAAAAGGCCGTTACACGTAGCGTCAAAAAATCCATCGTCGTTACGAGTTTCGTGTTTATTATTTTTAATAGCCTTAAGACATTTTCAACTTGGAACAATAGGATTAAGATTGTCAAGCAAGTTTTGTTTGCTTAGCGCTTCCGCTCATCGTCGAGTTGTTGCGAGATGTGCGCCTTTCAAGAGGTAGACACCTTACCTCCGCGGCGCGGTAGAATCTGCCTTTCGTCGAGTGCCGAATGCTCCTAACAATAACTCGACAGCCTACGCTCAAGTGGCTCTAGCCAGCTTCTACCGAACCGCCGAACACTGCATTGTCATTGAAATGGTACTAAAAAAAAAACCTTGGTAAGTATCGAATGTACGTACGATGCTGTAAGATTTAGGAGGCACGAGTAGGTATACACAATATAAGTGCATACTATTTGTTGGAATAGTTCAGCCGAGGATTTTAATATTTTCAACGCTAAATTCGAGAAAAAAATCGAACCGAATAGATTTTTTCATCGCAAAAAAGAATCTGCTTAAATCGCGGAATTTAAATTTTGACAAAGAACGATTGAAAAGGCAATCAGAACTCGAAGGTTCAGGTCCTACGACTACGTACCTCTTATACGAGTATGAAGAATGGATGACAGGGCGTAGGTATAGGTAGGTAAAGGTATATATTCGTAAGAGTATCTCGAGATACTTTCAGCCTTTATACCTTTTGAAAATGCTGTAGACGCCGATGACACGACGATAAGAAGGCTTCGACGACAAGACGCAACGATCGCGTTGAAAATTGAGAAAACCATAGCAGAACAGACGTGTGACACGATGTCGTGTCCGTGTAATTTTTTACTTGATTGATGAGAGTGTTTTGTTTGAAAATTTGCGAATTTAAACCGAACCCGGTGAATAGGTGTTTATTGTGGCACATCGACAACGCTATTGATTAGCTCTACAGGCGTACAGGCTTAGGTACGAGTATAACCACCTCACCTCGCTACATTGGTTCGGATTTTCGGCTTTTTCCAAGTTACGAGATACGAGTGTAGTATGGGTTCATGGGCAGGGTACTATCGCTAAGTGAAAATACCAATGCATACATTATTACGTAGGTATAGAAATTGGTTTTAAAATTTCAACGTGTCGCTTTTTTTTTTGGCAACACGACGAAGGTGTAGGTACGAGCAGACTGAAATATTTCTAGCCCTATTCGATTTGAAAATATGAAACCTAATGTAACAGAGTGTTTAAAGGAAGGTAAGCATGTACGTAGACAGACGGTTTCCCAATTGCCAAAACGAATGAAAATGTTTTCAAACACGATGCTTTTTCTTATGGGAAAATGATGAACCGGCATGACGCGACGGCGACGTTTAATATTTTCCGCGAATACGATTTTATACTGGTGAAAAATTTAATTTAGATTAAACATGCGGCGCTCTATTTTTAATGAAAATAGATTTGTTCTTCGTGACTGAAATTCAAAAACGTTCTGTCATTCTGGACGCGCGCGGACAGTTTCATTTACTGCCTCTGCTCCTCATGCCTCGTCATCGAGGCTCGCTCTAAACGTATAAGCTTATGGCATGGTATGTGTTCGCCAATACTTTTGGTACGGTGCGGCGAGCTTCGTTTCCAATAATTTGAAAAAAGTATCAAACTCAAACATGAAACATTACGTAATACCTACTCGTATGGTAGTGCGGCTTTTGGTCAATTTTTGATTTCTCATTTTGATGACGGCAACGGCTATCGTAGCATTTAGTAGCACCAGCACGTTAGCGTAGACGTACGAGTATTATGGTACTAACTAGATACGTGCTATACCTACTTATTACGTTAGGTATCAACTACCAATAGTGAGAATACATATTAAGAACATAAATCAGATCTTACACGTTGTCCAAGTAGTCTATAGACATGTGCACAGTTACGAATTAAGCGCATTCTTGCAATTAAGAAAATAAATAAGTACATTATACTCGTATGAGTATAAGATACTATAAAGAGAGAAGATACGAGCGATGCAGCATTCTTATGGTTTTAGAATTCGAGTTCGACAGTTGCTCACGAACAATAATGCAATCTTTTGCCTTGTGGTTATGCACGTGTAGACCAGCTATGGTACACCCAAAGTCATGTAAACAGAATTTCTTCAACAAAGCATGACCAAATTGTCAACAACAAACAATACACTGTAAGACAGAACGACTGGAGTATCCCCGTAGGTAACTCCTCATTCCCTCTTGCCCCGTCATACGTAATATTTTACATTTTTCCTCATTTTCTTACACTCGCAATTGAAAGTTATTTTTTCCATCGTGGGTACCATACTAGGTACAACGTTGCTTAAGTTGAAAAAATTAAAAAAGTGTAAAAATAATGAATAGGTACCAACCAAGTTGTAAAAAACGAAACATGATGCAAAAGGACAAGTGTTTTTTAACGACATCTCGTTACAAATGTAACTTTGGAAACAAGAATAAAACTTGATACTCCAGTCACGTTCTTTCTCAAGAGCAAAGGATTTTGGGATTTTGTTTGAAAGCTAGTTTGTCGACTCGAGCAAAAGTAAAAATAAAAATACTCGCAAAAAAACGCGCACATACCGTAGGAGTACATTTGAAGGAGGTGAAGCTATGCTACATACCACTATAGAAGGGATTTACATCTCCACTGGCGTTGAGAGAAATAGAAAATGTTGCTAGAGTATCTCGGTACCTAGTATATGCTTATTAATAGATGTAAATTGCAGTCCTGCAATTTCCAAATTAAATAAGCCTGCTGTATTGCGTAGAAAATAATTTGAGTTATGATTAGCTCAAATAACTGGAGGAAGTTCAGTACAAACAATCGAATGAAACATGATTAAAACCTGTCCGAAAGCAATCAATAATGTACTATGGATCCATTGTTTACAAGACAGCTTCAAAAACTGACCTATTGAAATTAACAGCTCCAATCACCAACCATGCATTACGTTTATCAATAGGAGCGTTCCGAACCAGCCCAATAATCAAACTTACCGAGGATTCTGGAATTACTTCTCTACAAGGAAGAAGAAAAACTACGTATTTAGCCCTGAAACAATATGTCAAAATCGCCAAAAATACTGGTCATATAAATCATCACAAAACATTCCACTCTCACCTTCAACACAAAGATGGCACATACAAACATTTGGATGTAGAACAAAAGAGCTAATAGTTTCATTCACTGAAAGAAATGATTTTCAAAACGCTTTATTCAGTCCAGAAATTGATGCAATGGTTACTGCACAGTACAGTAATTTTCAAATTACTTCACTTTGATGTAATGATTACATAGGTTAAATCAGAGAATGCATCAAGTGATGGAATGAGTACATCGCCAGGATGGATTTATTGCATCACTTTTCAAAATTCATTTCTATGTTCTCATTACATTTCTTTGAGAACTCAGTCCTGCAGACATGGTATTCAAAACATCATTTGGTGGGTAATAATTACATCGTATAGTAAGCAATGATTACATTCTTTAAACATGACTAAGGACCATGTAGTGATTTACTGAATACAGTAAATGATGTACTGAGTACATCGCCATACTGCAATGAAATCATTTTTTTCAAACAGTGAAAAACCTATAAATACTTCGAGGGTCTGAATAAAATATTCTACTCGCAGCCATGTTGTTAAGTGTAGGTAGTTAGGAACGAGAGGTCGCAGGTTCGAATCCCAGTCAGGTAGGAAAATTTTCTTAGGGAAATTAGGTCTAGAAAAATTTGTTGCAGTGAGAATTGTTTGGATGTGCGGAGAAATGTGAAATTGATATCACCTATCCCCACTTTTTAAATATTGTTGAATAAAAATGATGGAATGGTTACTGCACTTCTGTGTAATAGTTACTTCTCTAAATATGTACTGATTAATGCGTTTCATTCCTATACCAAAATTACCGCGTTTTAATGCACTGAGTGCATCGTTTCAATGTAACTACATATTACTGTTTATTTCTTTCAGTGTTGGGACTTGATCCACTCAACATACCTCCCCTATTGACAAAAATTATGCGATAGCATGCTAAATCACATGCTTTTATGCATAGCACCAAGCAATACAAGCATGCGTGAATTTGGGCTTTTTTCAAAAAAAGCATGTGATTCAGCCTGCGAATATCATGCGTAAAAGTAATGTTAAAGCATGTAAAATGAAATAAAAATCGAAAAAATTTTTGCCCTGGGCAGGGATCCGCGGGACTCGCAGTTTCTATTTTTCCGCGTTACTTAACCCAACTCAGCCACTTCGCTGCTTGCAACAAGTGGAGTTATTTCCCCATAAATGTTTGCACTTTGTCGAAAAATCGACTTCAAGTGGCTGCACTGACGATCCACTTGAAATTTACCAAATTCAGAGGTGGTAAATTACGTGGTAATTACCCGTAATTTCGCCCCCTCAATTTCAGAAGGATAGTGACCTCTTTGGAAGGGTGACTCACCCTCTGAGTTGGTCAACTATTAAAATGGCCACCAAAAATCCTCTTTGGCAATGACTCAGACCCCCATAATAAACTTCTATTCCTCTTAGCTAAAACTCTGCCATTTGCCCTTTGCATCTTAAGCTAATAACATAACAGTGTGTTCATTTTTCAATTTGACCTTTTCTTCAAAGTTCAAATTATTCTAAATTTCCTCAAAATATGCCGGAAAATACTGGAGACTCTGCCATGGACCAGGAATCGCCGATTAAATCAACAGTGAGTTATTTATTTGTATATTTCAGTGAAAATGTTAGACTTTGCCAGTAGTGCACATGGTGCACCCAAATTTACTCGAGGTCTTTTCCGGCTCCCTGGGTTAAGATCCCCCTTCTGGATATTTAGAAATCGCTTTAGGACCCTAAAAACGCTTCCACTAAATTCCTCTGCCTTTTTTAGTCTAAATTACACTCACTTAGTTTCAATGAAACTAATTGGGCCCTGTGTTCTTTTTCTGCCTGCCTCCCCTTTAGGTTCCGGACGCCGGAGTAATTGATCCTGACACTTATTCAATTCTTATAGAAGATAATTATTATTTAGAAGAGTTACCTTATTATTTATTTGAACCGGAAGATTTATTTGAACAAGGAGATTCATTATTTAAAAGCAGGCAGAAGCTATATCCTTTAAAACTACAGGTAATTTACTTGGTAATTTCTAGAATATTGTGCTCGTATTGAGATTCATATTGCCCTTACTTAAATTAGTCAAAATTTCCCACATTTGGTAGACAGAGCATCAAGGTTACCAGGGCTGGAAAAGACCTCCAAGACAACACTCTAAAATTGCTCCAAAATTCACTAAAGTTGAACCTTTATCACCAAAACGAACGTGTAATGTGTCTAATTAGTAGAGAAACACCATTGAATTAAACTAGCACAAGCTGAAAACAACACCAGTAGATTAGAAATTAATTTGAAGTTGAAGTATATCCGCAGATTCGGCCATAATCACCAGCTCCAAGATGGAGTGAAATGAGTCTCTCAACATTCACTTCATATTTACGTATAGTGGGTTTGAAACAAAGCGCGATATTCCCGAACTCATGTAGATTGTAGTGGAAAATACAGTTGAGAGATCCCAACTCGACACATTTAGTTATTAGTAAATCAAAAACACTTTCAGAGATCCGGATCTAGTAATCAAAAGTTGCAAATTTAGGTTAAACTAAAAGGTGAAAAAATGGCCGGATAGACGAATACTTCGATTAAAAACACATTATACACTCGTTACTTTATTCATTCGAACAATTATACCTTCAGAAAACCCATTAATTATTAATTATTTCGTATTATTTTAGTAGAAATTAGCAAAAGTTGACATTTTCGAGTTTGTTATCAAACAAAATCCCACAACATGCCTTTTGAGCTTTCTAAATGCGCGACAGCCGCCATGACTGTGACACAGCTAAATACTGCGTTCTGATTGGCCGGGATCTGTCCATCACTGACGTCACGTAAACAACTTTTTCATTTTAATTCAGTTCGATGAAATTTTTCAATTTAATTCAGTTTTGATATTTTTTGAGTACAATTAAATAAAACTTTAGCTCCAAATGAATTTTTAGGATTAATTAACACGTAAATACACACGATTAAATTAATTTAGCGAATTTATTCAGTTCGGTTTAGCTGAAAACGGAATCTCAACTTAAGTAGAAATGAATTTTCGAAAAACCAACTTCAGAATTCAATTGAATTACTCAGTTTAAAGTGCTTTAGAAACCTATCGATTCTTTTCAGTGTCGAGTGAAGTAATTAGCATTGGACTGCACAAGTTAATTACCCCTTTCAGATCCGAGAATTGCCAGCAGTAGGCGCGAATTCCGAGGAATAAATTATCATTTCGAAAATAGTTCTGGTTTTCTTTACTTACGAGTCAGAATTTTTCAGCAAAGGAGATGGATATGAGATTCGCCTTAATTATCTTAAATGGGAAAGATTTTGAAGGATTGTTTTCGTTTTTCATTTCGAATAAGTGATATTTGTTGGCGAGAGACAATATCAAAATGAATAAACAGCTTCAGACAACAAATTATGAACTTTTAGATATATTTATTTTTCAAAATTGACCCTTTATGAAATTTTCTCTTTAGATTTTTAGGATATCGCGTACTTCGATACATGACAGCATGTGAAGTTTTTTCTTTTTATGTCAAGGCTGGACCTCCGTGATTTACGGTCTGATGTGGCATAAATTAAAATACTCCACTCGGTTTAGTGAATTACATTTTAAATGGTCACTATAAAAGCCACGGAGTTTCTTTAGGTTTGTAGTGCTTCAGTATGACCAATTTGGTTTTCACACAAACACCAGGAAACATGCCACTTGAGGGTAGTTTTCTAAATACTCGCACCTAGGAATGATAATTTTTTATTAATTGTGAAACGCGTCATAATCACGGTGACGTTTGAGGCTATATGCCGTGCTCGACGACGAAATAAAATCGTCTAGGTGCTGGATATGGTAGTGCCAGCGCCGAAATTCACTACCAGGTCGATGGAAGGGCTCAAGATGAGTTATTATTCAGCACGAGGATCCTCAATAAATGCATTTAGGTCGAGTTGCTTAGGAATGGTTGAAATTTACGTAATTTAGAATATTGTTAGGAGATTCCAGGCGTTTTTTGCGACGAATTGAACCCAAATTTGAAATAAAATTAGTTCAGATACGTTTTTTCAGCTTTTCAGCCCCCCTCCAACCCAAATAAATGATTTTCCCGAGTGTTGTCTTATTAGGCAGGTAGATTATACATAATTATACTTATTTATTTGTTGTTTATGCATGTAATAATAATATTAACAGGCGGAGGAATTGACTCAGCAAATTGAGCGACTGAAAGAAGATTCAGTAAAATTGTCGACCCTGCTGAAAGATCGCAATATTGACGGCGTCAAATCTCTTACGGCGTTCCTGCTAATTGATCTCCGCGAACTAGAAACTGACTTACTGCTCCTAGAAGACGAAGAGGCCCGCAAAACGCTTGATGTCGAATTTCAGAAAATAAAATCCAAAGTGGACACTGTCCAAGAGAGCTTGACTCTCACTTCGGTCACCACCCCTCAGCAGCCCCCCCAAATCGTCATTAGAGAACCGGTCATTCAGAGGCCCCAACTGAAAATCAAAGCTGTGACTCTCGATACCTTCAACGGCAACATCAGGGAGTATGGCGCTTGGTGGGAGATGTTCAAGATTGGCGTGCATGATGTTAAGGAATTCGATGAAGTTATGAAGTTTTCCCACCTTAAATCTACCTTGCGTGGTGAGGCCAAGCAAGCGGTCGAAGGCCTTGGCAAGATGGGCAACAATTACGAAAAAGCTATAGCCGAATTGAAACGAAGATTTGGTGATCCCGCCAAACTTGCCGCAGCCTTTTATGAGGACATTAAAACCCTCCCGCCGAATCATGAGGCCAGTGGTCAACGTCCTACTTACGATTCTATTCAGAAAAACCTGGCCAATCTTGAATCCATCGGTTCTAGTATCGATCAAGAAAACTTGAAGAGCACCATTCTTGGTAAATTTTCTAAAGATACCCTTCGTGAAGCCCTACGTCATCTCAATTACTCCGATTCCGAAGCTCCCTTCTCTCAATTTAGCGTTCCTGATATCATGTCCGCCCTCCAAAAAGCTGTATCCTTAGAGGAATTAGTTGACATGTACTATGCAGATGGAAAAGACTCCGGAAATTCTACTCGTTATCCCTCCAAAAATCGCACCTATCAGAACCAATCCCCCGTAGCTGCTCTTATGAACGTTAATACTTCCGGAGCTGCCCAAGATTATCGAGCTAAAAATAAAAAATGCAAACTTTGTAACGAAACTTCTCACGTCACCCAAGAATGCGGTAACTACCGAACAAAAGATAAACGCCAAGAGCGCCTCTCTCAGCTAAATCTCTGCTACGTCTGTTTGAGCGATAGCCATAAAGCAGGTGCTTGTTCCAGTAAAGACAGGCCTTGTGTATACTGCAAACGCACAGGTCACTCGAAATTCTTATGCATAAATTTCCTGAAGGATAAGCAGCAACGTTACGAGCAGTCGAAGCAGAATAAAGATCCAGCTGTTACTCGATCGAATTCAGGTTCGACTCCGCCCGGAAAAGGTAATGGTACATTTTTAGAAACATTTACTTGTTACGTTAGAATAAATAATCAATATACTAAAGTCAGAGGAATTATAGACTCCGGGAGCGAACTCTCGTATGTGGAAGACTCCCTTGTTCAGAAATTAAAATTATCTAAAAACGTTAAAAATCGTAAGCAGGTACAAAGGAGTACCTTTGGTAAAAAGGCTCCTACGTACGTTTCCTCTGGAAACATCACTCTCACTTTAGCCAACTTAGACAAATCCGTTGAAAAAACTTTGAGTTACAACACAACTCCAGTTATTACTGGCCCAATTAAAACTGCTCCCCCTTCAGAATTAGTACAGAAAGTTCTCCCTAAAGACCTTGAGTATGCCGATTCCTATATTTTTTCAGACTGTCGTGAGCCAATTCAGCTCCTTATTGGGTGCAATTTTGCACAATACGAATTCCTATTAGAGGATATTATTAAATTACCTACCCCTAGAATTACTCTTAAAAAATCGATATTTGGTTGGATCCCTTCAGGCGAACTGTTGGGAAATGTATTTAATGAGCCTATTCCCACTACTACTTTATTCTGTTCCTCACAGGAGGAAGAAAACGCTTTAGATCCGCAAAAAACTTTAGACAACGATTCGTTAGATAAACTGTGGTCTCTGGAGGCTATTGGCATTCGTTCTTCTGATCTGGAAGTGACGAATGACTTGGTCTTGGAGAAATTCAGAAAAACTGTTAGATTCGAAGATAGTAGGTATATCGTAAGATGGCCTTGGAAACAGGAACATCCAAAGATACCTACCAACTTTAAAATGTGTATGGCTCGTTTGACTAATCTTATTAATACCTTAAAATCGAAAAATATGCTTAAGAAATACGATTCAGCAATTAAAGAACAGCTTTTATTAGGTACCATCGAACCTGCCCCTAAAAAACCTCAAAATGCTACTGTCGTTCATTACTTACCCCACCGAGGTGTCGAGAAAAATGAGAAATTGAGAATCGTGTATGATGCTTCAGCTAAAACTGAGAAAAATCCCTGCTTAAACGATCTTATGCATTCCGGCCCTGTACTTACCGAAGATCTCGTTGGTTTAGATATTAATTTCAGACTCCATCAATATGCTTTGATAGCTGATATTGAAAAAGCATTTCACCAGATGCGTTTAAATGAAGTCGATCGTGACTCTGTTAGATTTTTATGGGTCAAGGACCTGTCCAAACCTATAAATATGGAAAACTTACTTTTTCTTAGATTTACCAGCGTAATATTCGGAGCTACAGCTTCGCCATTTCTTCTAAATATCGTGATTAAAGAGCTTTTGAGCTTACCTCCTTTGAATCCCTACATTTTAGCAGCCCGGAGAAAATTCTATGTTGATAATTTTGTAATGAGTCTTAAGAAATTGACGGATGCCGTTGAAACCCACGATTCTTTAGTAGAGAGATTTCGTTTAGCTAGTTTCAATCTTCGAGACTGGAAAACCAATGACCCAGAGGTAAGGGAAGCACTTTCGCTTCAACCTGCCAGTTCTGAGGAAATTGTTTCGGTTCTTGGAATAAATTGGAATACTGGCAAAGACACTCTTTCTATAAAATTTGAGCAAAGAGAAGCTCCTAAATACCCAACTAAACGTTTTGTATTGTCCTTTTTAGCATCTATCTTCGACCCACTTGGCCTAGTTTCTCCGAGCCTACTCCCACTTAAGTTATTTATGCAAGAATGTTGGAAATTGAAACTTACCTGGAATGATATTTTACCCCCGGATCTTAATGCTCGATTTATAAAATTATTTCAGGAAGCCCAGCAAATCTCTTTGATTGAAATACCTCGTAGACTTTTCAACTTTCCCATCTGTGGAACAGTTACCATAAATATATTTTGTGACGCGTCCAAGGACGCTTATGCTTGTGTTGCGTACCTTACCTGTAATAACCCTGAAACAAGACAATCAGATTCCACACTGATTTTCAGTAAAATTCGAGTTGCTCCAATTAAAATGCATCCCAGCATCCCAAACCTCGAATTGTTAGCTGTACTTATCGGAAAACGTTCTGCAAATTTCTTAATAGATAAAATTGACCTCAAAATTGATCGTACGATTATTTGGACTGACGCAACGACTGTTTTACAGTGGTTAAATTCTTCAGATATTCTCCCCAAATTTGTTCAGAACCGAGTGACTGAAATTCGAAGTAGCCCTAATTTAATTTTTAGACACGTACCTGGCAAAGCAAATCCGGCAGATATCGCTTCTCGTGGTATGACTGCCTCCAACTTATCCAGTTCCGAGTCGTGGTGGAAAGGTCCGTCGTGGCTCCCCCATGAAAAGCTTTGGCCTAAACCCCCTGAAAACACTGAAACTTTCTCAACTCCCACTGTAGCTTTAGCTGTAAACACCCCCGCCTACACAGGTTACCTTTCAGACAAAGCAGAAAAGAGTCGTTCCACTTGGGACGCGTATGTAAAAGCTGTGAGAGGATTTATGTTCCTTTTTGGAAAAAATTTCAGAAACCTTCCCAAATTTCAAACTTATCGTTTAGCTGAACAAAATCTTGTGTTAGAAATTCAACAAAAATACTTAGCTCACGAAATTGCCATGTTGAAAAAAGGCCTTCAGCCTGATCCTAGATTAAATTTATTTTTAGATAAAAAAACCGGCCTTATCAGGTGCAAAGGTCGTATTCAGCACCCCAAATTCCCTGAGTATACTATCAACCCCATCTTATTACCCAAAGAATGTTTCCTCACCAAACTATATATCCTTAAAGTCCATTCAGATAACATGCATATGGGTGTAAATTATACTTTAGCAAAAATAAGAGAGAGGTATTGGATTCCCAAAGGTAGACTAACAGTGAAGTACGTACTTCACCGTTGTACCGCGTGCAGACGTTGGGAGGGTGGTAGCTACGAGCTCCCCCCTATTCCTCCTCTTCCAAATGTTCGTTTAGAGATGGATGCGCCCTTTGTGTTCTCGGGTGTTGATTATTTAGGCCCGATGTACATCTTAGACGATAATAAAGAGGTAGTAAAGGCTTGGGTAGTCATCTTTGTGTGCTTGGTTACTAGAGCCATTCACCTTGAAGTTGCTCGAGACCTATCTGCCAATAAATTCATTTTAGCTCTTATTCGTTTCGGAAGTCGGAGAGGTTGCCCTAAATTTATGATTTCAGACAATGCAGCCAATTTTAAATTCGTTCAGCCCTTAGTAGGTACAGAGGTATATGACGCGAATATTCAAGACCCTGCAGTTACGAAATTCTTAGATAATAATGATATTAAATGGCATTTTATTCCGCAATATGCTCCATGGCATGGCGGAGCTTATGAGAGGTTAGTTGCCATTGTCAAAAGTTGTTTGAAAAAATGCTACAGAATAGATTACCTAGATTATGACGAATTCGAAACAGCCCTGATGAACCAAGGGCACAACAGGCCAAAAGAAAGCTCGTTTCAGTTAAAATTAAAGCCCCTCAAGCAGAAGTTCTCTTTTCAGTTTTTCAGTTTTCAGATTTTTCATTTAAATTTTTCAGATTTCAGATTATTATTTCAATTTCAGTTTAGTAGACCCCCTGACCCTTTTTTCTTTCAGATTTCGAAAATCTTTAGTTTAGTCAGTTCAGTTTTCTTTAGTTTCTTATTTCAGCCCCTGAGGTCCTTTTTTGGCCTTCCTCCCCGGGGGGAGTGTCGAAAAATCGACTTCAAGTGGCTGCACTGACGATCCACTTGAAATTTACCAAATTCAGAGGTGGTAAATTACGTGGTAATTACCCGTAATTTCGCCCCCTCAATTTCAGAAGGATAGTGACCTCTTTGGAAGGGTGACTCACCCTCTGAGTTGGTCAACTATTAAAATGGCCACCAAAAATCCTCTTTGGCAATGACTCAGACCCCCATAATAAACTTCTATTCCTCTTAGCTAAAACTCTGCCATTTGCCCTTTGCATCTTAAGCTAATAACATAACAGTGTGTTCATTTTTCAATTTGACCTTTTCTTCAAAGTTCAAATTATTCTAAATTTCCTCAAAATATGCCGGAAAATACTGGAGACTCTGCCATGGACCAGGAATCGCCGATTAAATCAACAGTGAGTTATTTATTTGTATATTTCAGTGAAAATGTTAGACTTTGCCAGTAGTGCACATGGTGCACCCAAATTTACTCGAGGTCTTTTCCGGCTCCCTGGGTTAAGATCCCCCTTCTGGATATTTAGAAATCGCTTTAGGACCCTAAAAACGCTTCCACTAAATTCCTCTGCCTTTTTTAGTCTAAATTACACTCACTTAGTTTCAATGAAACTAATTGGGCCCTGTGTTCTTTTTCTGCCTGCCTCCCCTTTAGGTTCCGGACGCCGGAGTAATTGATCCTGACACTTATTCAATTCTTATAGAAGATAATTATTATTTAGAAGAGTTACCTTATTATTTATTTGAACCGGAAGATTTATTTGAACAAGGAGATTCATTATTTAAAAGCAGGCAGAAGCTATATCCTTTAAAACTACAGGTAATTTACTTGGTAATTTCTAGAATATTGTGCTCGTATCGAGATTCATATTGCCCTTACTTAAATTAGTCAAAATTTCCCACACACTTTTTGGATTTGGGAGAAAAATAAAAAAATTTAATAAGTTCAAAACACACAAACATTTATGCGGAAATAACTCCACTCTTCGCAAGTGGCGAAGTGGCAGAGTGGGTTATGTAACGCGGAAAAATAGAAACTGTGGGTCCCAGGTTCAATTCCCACCCAGGGCAGAAGTTTTTTTTTCAATTTTTCTTTTATTTTACATGCTTTCACATTTCTTTTACGCATGCTATTTGCAGGCTGAATCACATGTTTAGATGAAGAAGAAATAATGTGTAAAGTTGTTCTTGTTCCTAATTCGTGCAGGGATCTATGATTTGTTATAAGGTTAGGTTATAACATTATGTTTTGCTTTGTTAAATTTTGATATATTTTTGTTGAACTTGTTATATTTTTGTGAATTTTGCTATACTTTTGTTGAGATTATTTTCTTGATATATTTTTGATATTTTGTTAATTTAATTTCTGTTGTTGGATTGTTGATGTTAAAGACCAAGATGCCGGACGTCATAAAATAAAACTTTTGATGATGATGACGACATTAAAATCATTCAAAATTAGGTACCGTAAACAGGGGCTATTCGGGAATCTAGGGGCTATTCGGGAAATGCTCATTTATCTCTTACTGTTCCCACCACGAAAGTGCTAACGGCCGTTTCAAGGTTTCATTTACTTGCCTACACTGTAACAAACATTTTGAACTCCCTGGACATGTTCGGTGCCGAAACACAGGAGTATGAGGTTAAAAAGAAAAAATGTAGTTTTTTGAGAAAGTGAAATTTATTACTAAAAGTGTTTGGCTGAGTATTGAAACCTGAACGCAAAAAATTCCATAAAAATTGTTTCTTGTGTAAAATTTAGTCAGGAATCGAATGCCGTATTCGTCTTATCGAATTTCTCTAACGATTGCCTAGCAATTTCAGAAAATACAGTTAGGGGCTATTCGGGAAACTTTATTTTTCTCTCTTTGTGGTACCTAGCACTGTTCAAAGCAGATGAGCGAAAACTGCTGTTTCAAGGTTGCGTTTCCTAGCCAACACTGTAACAAACGTTTTGCACTCCCATAACGTCTGCGGAATCAAAAAGAAAAAAAAGTTCTGTTTTTTGGCAATGTGAAATTTTATTTTTTAAGTGCTTAGCAGAGTACTGAAACCTTGGCGCTAAAAATTAAGTAAAGATCGTTTCTAATGTAAAATTTAGTCAGGAATCGAATGCCGTATTCATTTCGTCGATATCTTTAATGCTTGTCTGTGTTTCCCGAATAGCCCCATTTGTGGGAAATTGACCCTGCTTGTTTTGAAAAATTCCAGGATTTTTTTGAGAGGGGGTAAAAATTTGGTATGAATGGATAATGATAGAGGAAGGTTCAGAGAATAAAATGAGACCTTAACCAGCTCTGTAGGTGTTATAGTTCACGATCCATAATGCAAAAAGTGCAAACAATTTCCCGAATAGCCCCTGTTTACGGTACCATAAACTGATGGAATTTCATCAAAACCGTGATTAAACGCACCCAAATTTGCACGAAACATCATCAAAACATGACAAAAGTGATATATATTATAAATGTTGAAAAATTTACATCGCAAAAAATGATCAAAAACTGAAGAAAGTTCGCCATAATTTACCAAAAATTCATTCCATGAGACATTATGGTAAAAATGTGTTTAAAATAACATAAAAATACTCAAAAGCGGGTACCTACTTACTTACAAACCAAAAATTGATGAAATTTTGGTAAAATTGTGGCAAAATTATTTGAAAATAATATCGTGTATCGAAGTGAGTCAATAATTGAACTCAGCGCCTCAAGATTGACGAAACAATCAATAGGTGGGTATGCCAATTCGTCGACAAAATTATTTTGAATTTTGATCAAAATTTGTGGTCTTTACGCAGCAAAATTCTAAAAATTGGTTTGTTGAAAATAGGTAAAAATGATTTTCACGGTGACTTTTTTTCATTTTAAATGGTATAGCTTTCAATATTTATACTAATCGTGAAAATGTTTGTTTAGCTTACAACGTGAAAGTTCAGTTTCGAGCGAACCTTCGTAGTTTGGTAGTTTAAGCGAGAAATCGCGTAAAGAAATAGAATTGATGTCGAAAGAATTGCATACTCGGTTCGCCGTAAATACTCGTAATGTTGCGGTCGTTTTATTTACCTTCGAGACGATTTTTCCACGATTTGTTTACGAGTTTCCTTCGGTTGTCTGCCGGATTTTCCCTCGCTGACTCATCAGAGGGTGAATCGTAGTTATTCGTAGGTTTTGTAATTTTCACGGATTCACGATTCCTTGCAAAACTGCCAAACTTTGATGACCTAATTATGTCTTATGACTAGTTAAAGGGTTTCAAAGGAAAGAGAAGATATAATTACTCGTAAGTACGAAAGGTTTAAAATCAGTCAGTTCAAATTTGAACTCTTGGGGTGAAGGCTCGAATTTTCAAGATAAGTACAAAAAGTTGAAAGTTGCGATTTTGTACACATTACATACGTTTTCGCTTTCCAATGTATCAGTATAGATCTACAGCTACACATAAGTAGATAAATTCTTCAATTTTGATGCTTTAAGTAGAGATAGACACGACATATTGTACGCGTTCACGTGTACCTGTGTATGGTATGTACTTGCACGCGAATCGCGTATAACAGATTAGACGCAGACGTACACTACGGGTGTTGGATGGAAATCTAACGTCATGTGTACAACTTCTAAGGCGAGTGCTTCTTCTCTAGTGTCAAATGACTGAATTTAAGATGACACCGATTCGCGATAACACGCTTTTCATGTGCCAACTTTACTTATTTCTAAGTATTTGAATTGTAAATCTTGCAAACACCGCTAACCCCAAGAAACCATAAGCGTAACCCGTGCCAATGTCGACGTCCTGCTCTCACTCCCGCTCCCGCTCACGGGTACCTTTGTCGACAGTCGACACCTTAAAATGTGTAAGCGTTTCTTATTCGATTAAAATACGAATATATAGGTATAGGTAGGTATATTTGTACACGCTCGTGGTTTGTACATTACCAATTCGACCGATTAACGCGCACACGTCGTTCAATTCCAGCACTCAAAAGTGTTTGGCTAGGACAGATCGTTTTGCTCCTTTTTTAATACCACGTAGTAATGCGTCGAAGCTGCGTAGAAATGCTCAAATTTCAATAGTCTATGTCATGTCATGTATGTATCTTTAGATCTAGAAAAGATTTTGTAAAAATTTTACCCCCCCCCCCCCGATTCGAGTAGGTATTCGTAATATTCGTACCTAAATTAACGTCTCAATCTAATACCCAGCTGTGTTCGTAAAAGGTTGGAAATTTACAGAAAAACAAAATGTAAAGAGTTACCTAGGTATTTGTTTGTTTTGCCCTTCGCTATTTCATTTTGCTAACCTGATCGGACGCGACGACGAGATTCTTCAAATTCGTCTCAATAAAATGGAAAAACTTTCCTCCCGAGACACACAAATACGTGTTTGGAAATTTTTGTTTTCGTTCGATATGGAAAATTGCGAGTAGGTAACTCCGCCACCATCGTGTAACGTGTTGGTCTAATCATCCAGGGAAATAACAGTAGATATGTAAAATAAAAATTGAAACAACTACTTGCTCGCAATTGAGCAAAAATAAGCTATAAATGAACGAGCGAAGAAAAGCTACCGTACCGTGCCGAATCGTGTAATCCTGCGAGATTTGAATTTTATAAAAATGTAAGTTTACGTACGAGTAAATATACTGAAAGATGCTTTCATCCTCTCGATCAAACGACGACGATGACGACGACGACGACACCTTTGCAATTTTGTTCGTAAGATTCTTTACTTACTAATTTAAATGAAATGATAATAATATTGTTACGGGACGCACCTAATTGAGCATTTTTTTTCAAATAATTATCATCGGAGTAAGTAAATAAATACGCGCTAAATAGTCCGGCATATGACAAATGGAATAATTGCACCCCCCCCCCGGCCGATTCACCGGGACAACTTTTTTCTTGAAGGGGACATCCTAAGGAACATTTTAAAGTAAACTTGCCAAAAAAAAAGTTGGCCTTACTTACAAAATGGCAGCCATTTTGATTGGCAGGTCAGCCGAAATCGCAGATTTCGCGTTTCAACATAGGACTTGCACGAAATTTTTCAAACTTTCCAAAGGTAGATCGAAAGATCATGCAAAAATTTATCACCTGTCAAAATTTCAAGTGCTAAAGTGCGTTTTTCGATTTTCGGTGAATTTTTGAAAATCCAATTTAGGCCAAAAATGAGGGAAAAAAATCAAAATTTTACCAAATTGATCAAGAAAGCTGAAATTTGGGATATACCCTATTTTCGACATGCCAAATCGATTGGAAACGGTTTCAACCCATTTTGAGCAGTTCTGGAGCCTCCAGCAGATTTTTGACACTCGAAATTCCCACAAAATTCCATCAAATTGGAGTTGTAAAGCTGAAATTTATTCTAAAAACTAATTTCAATACGCTACGAAGTACTGCAGGTGAATTTCAAGTCGTTTTGGATCCTCCAGCGACTTTTTGAAAATTCCTGAAGCCTCCAGCAGATTTTTGAAACTTTGAATTTTCACAAAATTTCATCAAATGGAGATGGAAAGCTGAAATTTATTCTACATTCCAATTTTAATACCCTCTGAAGACGACTTCAGGTGGGTTCAAGTAATTTTGGGGCCTCCAGCGATTTTTTTTGAAAAATATTGAAGCCTCCAGCAGGTTTTTGTAACTTTAAATTTTCACAATGTTTCATCAAATGGAGATGGAAAGCTGAAATTTACTCTACACTCCAATTTGAACACCCTCTGAAGACGACTTCAGGTGGGTTCAAGTCATTTTAGGGCCTCCAGCGACTTTTTTGAAAATTACTGGAGCCTCCAGTAGATTTTTGAAACTTGAAATTTCCCAAACATTAATTTATTATCGAATGGAGTTGGCAAGCTGAAATTTATTTCGCAGACTACATGGTGGTTTCAAATGGTTTTGAAGCTTCCAGCTACTTTTAGGAAATTTCAATTTTCCAAAATACGTCATACAACCTTTCAAAAAGTTGCTGGAGGCTCCAAAACGACTTGAAATTCACCAGCAGTGAACTTCGTAGCGTATTGAAATTGGTTTTCAGAATGAATTTTGACTCTCCATCTTAGTTGGATGAAATTTTGGGAAAACTTCAAGTTTCAAAAATCTACTGGAGGCTCCAGTAATTTTCAAAAAAGTCGTTGGAGGCTCTAAAATGACTTGAAATCCACCAGAAGTCGTTTTCAGAGGGTGTTAAAATTGGAGTGTAGAGTAAATTTCGATTTTCCATCTCCATTTGATGAAATTTTGTGAAAATTCAGTTTCAAAAATCTGTTGGAGGCTTCAGGAATTTTCAAAAAGTCGCTGGAGGATCCAACACGACTTGAAATTCACCTGCGGTACTTCGTCGCGTATTGAAATTAGTTTTTCGAATACATTTTAGCTTTACAACTCCAATTTGATGGAATTTTGTGGGAATTTCGAGTTTCAAAAATCTGCTAGAGGCTCCAGAACTGCTCAAAACGGGTTGAAACCGTTTACAATCGATTTGGCATATCGAAAATAGGGTATATCCCAAATTTCAGCTTTCTTGGTCAATTTGGTAAAATTTTGATTTTTTCCCTCATTTTTGGCCCAAATTGGATTTTCAAAAATTTACCAAAAATCGCAATACCCGCTTTAGCACTTGAAATTTTGATAGGTGATAAATTTTTGCATGATCTTTCGACCTATCTTTGTAAAGTTTGAAAAAGTTCGTGCAAGTCCTATGTTAAAACGACCTGTCAATAAAATGACCGCCATTTTGTAAGTAAGGCTAACTTTTTTCTTTGGAAAGTTTGCTTTAAAATGTTCCTTGTGATGTCCCATTTAAGAAAAAAACTGTCATGGAGGATCGGCGGGGGGGGGGGTGAAATTACTCCTATTGTCATATGCCGGACTAAATTGTTGATAATTTCATAACAACTTGAAATAATTTCAAAAGTAAAGTTTCATATACTCGTTTGTAAATTTTATTAGCGAATTCGTTGGTGAAGAAAAACACAACGATTCGCCAACAAACAACGAGCTTTAAAATTTTTTACAACATCTCATTAGGAATGATTAATCGTTCTACAGTAAAAATTATCGCCGCGAGTATTAATTTGGACGAAACCAGAAACCAGATATTAAACAGCAGACAGTGAAACGTTAAAGCAGAGCTCGAGCTCGAGCTTGCTCTCGTACTAAAACTGGCTTCCTTTTCCGTCTGTTTGCGACAACCACTTCACGTCGACTACACCATGGTCCATGGTTCACGAATAAATGTAGCCGTGATTACAACGAGGAAACACCCATCATCAGCCGTCTTGGAAACGAGCGAATTAAGTATTCTTATACATTTTTTTTCCAGCTTTACTCGGTAGCTTTCGCATAGGTAATTACCACAAAGCTGAGACATTAGATAGGGCAGATTTGCGTCAAATATGAATTATGAATGATGAGTAGGTGGCTCGGTCTAGGTAGTAGTGGGTATCCAGCTACCAATCTGCCTATCTATCTGCTACCCACTCTAGTACTCGGAATGCTGCGGTCATCAATCAAACGTGATATTTACGTTTTTTGACATCGATCAGCTTTCAAAGTACGAGTATACAAAAAAAAAAAAAAAATACCAATTAATTCACTTTGTAGGTCGTAAAATGATCTGTCCATATAATATGTCTGTTTTGGTATTTTGTAACGTGTTCTGCAATCATACATACTCTCACTACTCAGACTCAGAAGCATAAGCTTGAGCTTGAATATATCTAAGCCTCTCACAGGGCTCAGGCAGGGTTCCTCAAAGTGGAGGTTTTTTTTTTTTAAAAAAAAAAGAAGGTATTCGGTTTTTTTGGAGCGTGTTATCTGCGCAGTGTCTTGCCACCTGACCCTTTAAAAAAAAGGACCAGAGTTTCTAAAAATTCTTAACCCGTGAGGACATTCTCTTAAAATCATAAAATTTGTTTTGAATAAAAAATTAACGCTGAATTCGTTCTTAACAGGTCGAAATGCCCTCCCTCGTTGGTTCACGCTTACAAAGTTGTGCACACACAACCACCTATAATTAATTTCATAGATTATAATGGTTGTATGTAGTTATCTATGCATCGTATCGGTATGCCGACTGAATCGACGTAATCCGGTTTCCCCTCACCTAGGTCGGTACATATACCGGATTGTCTACTAGAGTTATGTACGTACATTGACCCGTTGTTGTTAGGTACTTCGAATCAAGTTATAGGTAAGTAATCTGGTTTCCCCTCAGTATACCGAATTGTCTACTACAGATACGTTGACCTTTCTTCGATATTTTGAACCAAGTTACAGGGGATCTTCTCTGGAAGCACGAATGTCAGAACATTACGAGTGAGAATAGTGTAAAGTGCTTCTTTCCTCAACTTATACGAGTACCTACCTACTTACAAATATGCATCAGCAAATTTCACAAAAGATGATATTTCTATTTTTGTTTCTTTTTACGATTGCAAAAAATATCGGTGAGTACTAATTCTTCAAGTTGTATCGCTTATATATCATTTCCTTGTTTTATCCTGTGGCTAATTCGTTTCAGATATATTATCTGCAAAACCGATGATTAAACCTGCAATGTTGACATCTGAAAAACAAATGACCGGAATTCCAATAACGTCACACATGCCTGCGGATCATGAAAACAGAACAGGTACGTAATTTACGTATTTTGTTGATCGCCTCGATCAGGCATCCCAACGATATTTTCATTAAAAAAGTAACTTTAGGAACCTTTTTTCACCAAAAAAGTAACCAAGAGTAACCATAAATTTTCAGTTTTGCAAATATTTTCATAAAATATTCACGCACGAAAATTGAAAGTGAAAACTTAATAGGGGTTAGAAATTTTTATAACAGTCTGAGGTCGATAAAACAATCAAAAAATTAAATCTGGAGTCGTGCCGAACAGGAGGGGACCCCTCCCCCCGCCCCCGACAGAAAAATTTAAGCGAAAAGTAGTGAATTTTTTGGGAAAATTGGGTAAGATGGAAAAAGTTGGTAAGAAATTGTGTGAGCAGGGAAAATCAGAGAATTACCAAAGACTATGGATTTTTATTTCTTGAATTTATAAATTTTCGTAAGTGTTAGCATCGCTTCGCTCGCATCAGATCATTGTAACCAACTTTTTCTTCCTCAGGGTGTCTAACAAGATTTCAAAATGAAAAAAAAAGGACTTAAAAAGGACTTTTAGTAGGACTTTCAGCAAGTCATTTTTCGATCACTTATGGAATTTTTTGAAGTGAGGTGGGGGAGGGGGGGGGGGTCAAAATTTTTCTTCAAGGTGGGAGGTTCAAAATTTTCATTTAAGTTTTTAGCCTAAGGATTTTTAGCAGGACTTTTAACAGGACAGTTTTTGAACACTTGAGATTTTTTAAGAGGGGGAGGCCGAGGGAGTAGGCGAGATTTCTCCTTCAATTTCAGAATTTATTATTAATTGAGGAAAAGAGAAACAAACTGACCCTGGCAAAGCGAGGGCGAAAGCTCTCAAAAATTGGAAGGTATTTTGGGATATATAAAAAATTATGTTATCTTGTGTGATGAGTTACTAAGTACGAGTATATCTATTATTTTGCTTCAAAATTTTGAAATTCGAATAATGATTTTTTTTTGAAAAATTGAAAATGAAAAAAGAAAAGCAAACTTGCACGAGCAATGTGATGGCAAAAGCTTTGGAAATTAATGTTCCGAGAGGCATAAAAACGATGGTACTCGAATGATATTCGAAATAAAAAAGAAAAGTAAACGAGCCCGAGCGAAGCGAGGTCAAAAGCTCTCGAAAATCAGCATTTCGAGAGATACAAAAACAAAGTTTGTTTGTGTGATGAATTCTTTATGTTTTGCTTCAAAATTTCAAAATTGAATTGTGATTTTTTTTTGAAAATTTAAAACCGGAAAAAGAAAAGCCAACGGGCCCGAGCGAAGCGAGGGCAAAAGCTTTAGAAATTCAGTATTTTGAGAGGTATGAAAACGATGTTTTGTTTTTGTGTAATAAGCTACCTATATTTTGCTACAAAATCTTAAAATTTAAAATGATGATTCAACACTCCAATTCAAAAAAAAAAAAAAGAAAAGAAAAAATTCAAACTTGAAAAAGAAAAGCAAACAAAGCCAAGTGAAGCAAAGCTAAAAGTATTCAAAATTTCATGTTTTGCTGAGAAGTAAAAAAAAATCTGTAAGGAAGGATGAGTTTATTTTTCTGATTCAAACTTTGAACAGTTCTTGAATTTGAACAATAAGTCACTGAATCGATAAACACAGAAATGTGTGATTCAAGTTCTAAAAAA
Organism: Planococcus citri; assembly: GCF_950023065.1. NCBI lineage: Eukaryota > Metazoa > Arthropoda > Insecta > Hemiptera > Pseudococcidae > Planococcus > Planococcus citri. The sequence continues at coordinate 81,775,328 of NC_088679.1, read as the reverse complement.
GTCGACAAATGAGCCCTTTTCTACAAGTTCAAAATTCCGGAAAAAAGGGGAAAACATCGAAAATTTGAAAAAGTCATTTTGAAAAAAAAGGACTTTTGGATAAAATTGTTGAAAAAAAGGACACTAAAAGGACAAAAAGGTGCCATGGGCAAAAAAAACTTTTGTAGGATAAATAGGATAAATAGGAGTGTTAGACACCCTGTTCCTCCGACCGAAGTTAGAAAGTAGAAAGATTGACATCTCACATCAAAAAATTAATGTTGCTTTTCTTAAAATTTTCCAACCAAAAAAATCTCTTTGGCCGTTTGGCGTTGAAACTTCTCGTAATTTTAAGTGATTTTGTCTTACCTCACAAATTGTAAATTTTCTGAAGGTTTCGTACACGCTAGGCACGCTCGCACAAAATCGAAAATGTTTCATTCTCTATTTGAATTTGATTTTTAAAGGCCAAAAGGTTTAAAAAAAGGAAAAAATAGGAAATTTTTAATTTTTGATTTCAATTCTAACCTTGCAATAGAATAATTCATCTTTTTGTCAAGTATAAAAAACAATCGTTTTTGAACATTTTAAAAATGATTCCACGTTTTTGTTTCGAACTCACTCTTCCAAACTGGAGTTGGTCGAGGGGGAGGGGGGTCTGGGATAAATACTCGCAGTTGAGAAAATCTGGCGAAAAAATTGGGAATATTTCAGCGGCTCTAATTAAATCATTTTATTCGTTCAGTCAGTTTGTAGCTGTACTCGTCACTATATTCAGCCATAAGGTACCTATTTCAGATACCTATACTCCTAATTTTCCAATTTCATAGCTGTCTTGACTTAATCTTACACCAGTCTGTTATCAATGAGGTAGGTTGGGACGTGCCCTAATAAAACATCAGTAGTGCCTAATTATGATTCAGTTAAAACTAACGATCAGGGGTTCAAAAGGAATGTTTCAAAAGTGCTTACAACCGCCGTGAATTCTTCCTTCGTCACTAATGACAGTTTAGAAAATGTCTGCTTGAATTTGAAAATAAAATTTCCACAACAACAACAAAACAAACACAATCGGACCAAAAACGTGTGAAATTGGATCGAATAGCATAGGTACATTTTTAAGGCACGATGAAGAAAGTGTAGTACTCTCAAGTCACCACTGTAATTTGTTTCAGATACATTATCTAAAAAACCGACGAATGAAACTGCAAAAATGACATCTGAAAATCAAACGACTGAAATGCCAATAACATATAAAGGACAAAACGTAACACGTACGTAATTTATTTTGTTAATTGCCCGTAAATTGATGCCGATTAACGGTCAAAATATGTCCGCTTATTTCAACCACAAATCAACTACAATAAAACTACCTACATAACTATATATATATACTATATAGGCATCGCGACAGGCTTATGAGCCAATTTTAGAAAATTTTAAAATTTTGGAAATCATTTTTTATTTCTGTTCTAATTTCCAAGTCACAATTCTAATTACACGCGGTCATTGAAATATATAATTTTATCTCTAAGTATCAAGGAATAGGATAAAAATTTTTTGGAGAAAATTTTGTCAAAAAAAATTGAAAATTCTTTGAACTAAATTGAATTTTATGAAAATTGCTTAGTTGCAAAAAAGTCTGAACCGCATCAAAATTTTTGGTATCAACAGTATTCCCATAGAGCAATACAATACAGAAAAATCATTAGTCAAATTTATTATCATGCATCACCAATTTTAACTTTTTTTCCATTTTGAAATGAAAATTTCAGAAATTTTGAGGAAAAAATCTTAAATAATGAAAATTTTTAATGAGAAAATTGAAATTTTAAATCATTACTTACCTACTCAGCTACTCAAAAAATATAATTACGCGATGTATGTATTCAGTTTATAACCAGCTGTTGTTATTAGTGAGTGTTTCTATTTCACGATATCAAACTTAATATCATTTAAGAATTCATTGTTACTGCTCTATTTACAGAACTCGAGGTAAAAGTTTCAGCTTACCAGTTTAACTTCATGAATTCTACATTCAATCTACATGTACATTATCACAACTACACAGAGGGCTGTGCTGACAAAAATCAAACCACGAACAGTACAAGTTACATTACAGGTCATCCTGGATTCTCAAACACTACAACGTCAACTTTCAATTTACCTGAAGCCTATAACGTCACAAGTGTTGATGTAAGTATGAAACATTTGACAGTTTCTCATGCTTCATAACCTAATGATACTCATTTCATCGCAAATATTTCGATTTTGTGTAGAAACACTCGCGTAAATCGAGAGTTGGTGTCAAAACTCACTTTTAGCATTCGCAAAAATGAGTTTTGACTTACAAATTTTTCTTTGTACCTTGTACCTACGATTTGGATGCTTCTGACCAATGCCTACTGAAAAAAATGAGCATGATGAGGTGAAATAACCCATAATAGGGTTCTTGGAAGTTGAGTTTTGAATGTTTCGATGAGTAAACGCTAATTTTGGGAACTGATTTTGTTTTTTTTTTGTTGATAATATTACACTTTTTTACCTCACTCACAATGGTACCTATATTGATTAAAGCGATCAATTACGGCTGTTTCTTGACCAAAATTCTCGACATTTGAGTTAGAATTCACTTTTTCCAAACTTGATCTTCAGTTTAAACCAATTTTTTCGCAGGATGCTCAACCCATTAATAGTCTACGCAATCAAAGAAAATATGTAACGAACACTTGTTTGACTTGTTACAGGATTTTGTAAGCAGAATACCAGATGCTTCTGAACAAACTATTAAACTATTAAAGCTCATGTATGGAGCAATTGTTGAAGCTGTCAAAACCCAGATAAGTAAGTACATAGATCATTTTTTTTTAAAATCAAATTGGGCTGTGATGCGCATGTACTGTATTGATTTTCTAAATCAATTTTGCAGAATAAATTTCGGGATGTTTTGAAGAATTCATCAGAGTACCTCAAACAAGTTTACGAACTCATCCAAATAAAAATTGAATAAATACTCGTATATCAATAAACGGATATCTATACCTACCTATTTAAACTAATTATTATGATAAATGCAATGTTGCAAATTTGATAGTACCTAAGACGAATTCTCAATCGTTAATTGTAACGAATGCAATATGTACCTACCTAATTTATTCTCTTCTTTGTCAAATGTAGGTATAATTTCGTCACATACTTGGAGTAAAGATCAACCGAGAAACCCAAGTTTATAATTTATATCTAATGATGTTGTTTATACTTTACTCAATTGATTACGCATATATGTATGTTACAGATAAATTATATTTTCGAGATCTCATCGTGAGGTTAATTGACAATTATCGAGCGTGTTAAATCGGCAAACTCGTCATAAATTTTTATGTACTATTCTAAACTGTTTGTTAATTTGCGTGTAACGTATCACCTATTTGACTTTATGGCAAATATAAAGTAAGACTGCCTTCTGCGTTAACGTTTATTTCGTGGCTAGAATCCTATAATTTCGTTGAAGTCATGGTAAATGGATTGAAAGTGCCAAGATACGAGTAGGAACCAATATAAAAGTTCCTACTGAATTCGATATAGTAAATAGGCACAAACGACGAGGTCGTATCATCTCTAGTATAAATCAAGTTGTCAAAAAATACCTTCCCATCCTCAAGTAATCAATACAGTACCTAGGTATGTACTTACATCACACGAGATTGGGCTATCTTATTCATCACAAAGGTACCTATTTGAACATTTTTTTAGATAGAATTTTACGATGAGAAAGACTTCATTTTTTGAAATTTTCGCAAATTTCCGAACATTGCAATCAGAATTACATAATATGAAGAGTCCACGGAAAGAACCAGGTAAGTCACTTTTTCAAACTTTTGTGTTACGGCGCGGCGTTTTGAAGCATCAGAATGCTCCAATTTTGTAGTGAATTTGAATTTCATCATAGTATAACGACTGGAAATACATCACACAACATCCCACAAACACAACTTGAGGCATGCTAGAAAAAAAATGAAGATATACGCCAGTCACGAGTTGAAAAGTCACTCTTTTCGCGAAAAAATCAAGCAAAAAATCAAAAAATCAGTGTTTTTCAACAACTAGAATTCGATGAAAATCGATTATTATGATGACATAATGAAAAATTTTCGCATTCTAAATAGTTAACGATGTTGAAATTTTCTTCCTGTCGCCTCACATTTGGTCTCGGCTCATTTCTCTCCCCCTCCCCTTTTTTTAAAAGGCCATTTTAACCACGAAAAATCGACTTTTTTCAAAATCTAAAAGGACTACATTTTTCTACTCCTTGGTGTGAATTTAATTCAGCCCTAAACTCATTTTTGAAAAAAGTGACTTACCTGGTTCTTTTTGTGGACTCTTTATATTATGTAAGGTATAGGTACCATGTAAATGAAAAACATCAAAATTTGATCTATTTTTAGAGGAAATTAGCTTGCACTCGTACAGGGTGCCCAGAAATATCGAGCACCCCTAAAAAAGTTTTCTACCAAAATACTTCGGTTGGTCACAGTGAATGATCATAATGATAGCACATGATTGGTTGTTGGACTGGAGAGATAACATTCCACCAATCATATGCATCTATTTCACATTGCCAACCTATATTTCTAATGAAAAACTTTCTTAGGGGTGCTCGATATTTCTGGGCACCCTGTATGTACCTAATAGAGCTGAAAACGGTACTCGCTGACAGTGGGTAACTATCGTATCCATATCGTAAATTCTCGCTACTCAGTAGTAGCGGGTAGCGAATTGAAAAAATGTCGCACCGGTTCAGGATATAACTAGTAGCGCATTGAATTGGTAGCTGGTGTACCGGCATGGCATCATCATTGTCATCAATCATGTCAAACGTCAATCACACATACGAACAACAGGTGTCGAAGTGTAACTCCTCCCACTTACGCATTATCAAATTTTGGGGTGCGTGCGCAGACCAAGTGCGAAAACATTCGGGTTGTACTCGCTATACGCTACTATCTATATCCGAATCAACCCGATACAACCACTAGCGGGTTTAGACGGTATTTTAACCAGATACCGGTAAGCGGGTAGCGTAACCGTTTTCACCTCTAGTACCTAACTACCTACCTATATTTTTGATCTTCCAATTGACTGGTGACAGACTCCAGATCCAACGTCAGATTTAGGAATTTTTTTTTCTCCTGCGCAAAATGAAAAGTTCGCCGAAATCTTTGAATTGTTCCTTGTTCGGGAATGATGAGTTCGATGACGTTAACGATAATTCCAACAACAATTGTCAAGACGATTCTGTGCGCAATACAGACTTAACAAAATGGCGATTATTACGCGGCCAAAATCGTTTGAAATCTCGAGACATCAACGACCTCGCTAATTGAGTTGAGATCAAGATTTTCACAGCAGAATTTGAAGCTTCACCAAAATTGTACGTGGAAGCTGTTTGAAGCCAAGACCGTTCCAAATCAAAAAACTCTATGGATACTTTGAAGAAATCCATAGCCGCTAACGACGCACCGAATCTAGGTTTTAGACCTTGGGGAAAGCAATCAGACATCATTATGTCTGATGTTCCCTACCAATCATTGAGCAGCAGCAAACAAGCTGCTTTACATCACTAGAGACACACACCTCAACGCAGCCAGTGTGTTATCAAAAACTCTGGAAAATTTTACACGTGAAGACCTCAGCTGTCTAAAATGGGAATCGAAGACAGCTCAAATGTTCCAGCTTTGCTGATTTTGCAGGATGTCTGAGTATGTTTCACTCGACAACTGGCGTACCCATCGAAAATGCTGATGCGGTGATATTGTGGATCCAGGTAGCTGTTGAGTTGCTTATCTGAGTTGATCGCCGCTAGCAAAGCATTGTTAACATCAACTGAATTCAAGGAAACATGATTGATGTTTGTCATGTTTGAACTAAAGAGCCTTTTAGATCATTGCTTGATAATTCTCGAATTAGGGAAAGTGTTAAAAATGAAGTAAAATTCGCGTCAACATTGTAATCGTTTATTCACTTCGTAATTATACGTAATTTGTCGCATTATCGTGATTGAGAAGTCAACAAAAAACCTCTGAGGACTTTTATATTTTTCTATTCGAATATCCGCAAATTAATTCGATTATTATTACTGTTTTACGTTTCCATTCGCATTATGGCGATTTTCATCCGTTTTTTATTTTGTGTACAATTGTACATATTTTAATTATTGTAAAAATACCTATGTTTGAATACATCTTTTATTTTGAATTGTGCATCATATTTCATTAAAAAAATAGCTGTAGAAAAACTTGAACTAAATCATATTTCAAGAGGGTTACGAGTACCTACGATTGATGTAGATTTTTTGAAAGCTAGAAAATATTGTAATTTGTAGATTCGTTAGAGATGTGTCGACTTATCTCGCTCGTAAGAAGATAAATACGCGCACACGCCACGTTGTTAGAGTAAATCACGTAATTTGTTCTGCATGCGTACTTTCCGAATCACCCTATATAGGTAGACGTTCTGCTTTATGTTTATTCGTCGAGTTATTTTTTCTCTCGTACCTATCTTTTTTTTCAGTTTTCTTTGTAAATTTCCATTTTTGGAAAATGAAATGATTATTTGCGCGTGCCATACCTACTTGGTTGACGAATATGTAAAGGTGCTTGTTAATTTTACGGTTTCTTTGAAGTTGTCAATTTTGTAGGTACAGCAATGCAGCGGGTACCGGTACACGTACCGCGAACGTACGTACGAGAAAGTTGCAAAAGAACGTAATGGTGGTTAAGAGGCAAGGGTGGTGTCTGTTTCCGCTACCGAATTTTATTCTATGTACTGCGACTTGCGAATTATTTTCGCTTTCACGTTGCAAATTCAAAAAATTAGGAGATGGTAACTTCGGTAGGTGTAGGTACCAGTAATGTTGTTGCAGCTGTTGCTACAATCAACGGTGGTACCTAATATGTACCTATCTATCTACTGTACGTAGTGCATATTGCATTACTCGTATATTTTATTTGTACATTGTACCTGGATTAGCACAAGTACGAGTAGGTAGGTAGGTAGGTATAGGTACGTTCAATCTCGGTGTTATTTTATAGGTGCTTGAATTTGTTGCTTTAATTAAAATACGAGAGAACGCTTAGGTATATTATTATCTATTTAATACGACGCTGCTGTACAGTGTACAATTTGCATACCTGCGAGTACCTATCGCGTCTCGCCATCGTACTTGTCTCCTCTCGAGTCGTCTTTTTTATATGTATACGTACTTTTTTTTTACTATGTTTCTTGTTTTTAATTTACTTTTCGCGAGTATTGCTCAAAAAGACGAAGCAAAAGTTGGCTAGCAAACTATAAGTAGGTACTCGGTACACCTACTTCTCACCTTCATACTTAGGTAGGTACCGGTACCTAATACTTTCATTCTTATTTTCACCTGTCCCGATTGTTTCGTATTTAATTTATTTTTCGCTTACATAACAACGACTAAACGACATCGCAGCGTCGTCGTCACAATTTTATGAATAAGTAACGTAATTGTGAAGATGCGCCGCACCACCTCTACCTTCTCAGCCATCTCGAATATACGAAAACACATTTAAACAAATTATTGCGACCCGCTTAATTTTCTTTCAGAATTTGAAAACAATTTTGTCGCCTTTTCCAACATCATAGCGAACAATTTTCTAATTACTCGCGCCTTTTTTTTCTTATTTCTACGACGAAATATTAAAAATAATGTCAAGTTTGCATCTAATACGCGACTATAAACTATAGTAGCGTTCGTTTTTAAAGTTAAATGAACATTTCGAATAAAACTTGTAAACATTTTTGTCTCTACTTTTCTTCTTCCAAAAGTTACGTGAGTAAGCTTTAGGTACCTACTTCATTTAGTAAGAATAATTCTCATTCGTATATTTTTGTTTTTTTCTCTTTCTTTCGTGGTGGTTATTCTTAGTAAAATTTCATTTTTACTCGGCGATTTTGTGATTATTTTGACCTCGTGCTGTTTGAAGTACCTGCGAGTAGTTTGAAAATAAAGTAGAAAAAATTATCACTTTTACGTTACGAGAAGATCTCGAACGAAATTTTTTCCAACTCACTAACGATTCTTTCCAAATTCCCTGGAAAAAAAAAAGGTCGATGATATCGAAATTTTTCTATCGAGGACCTAATTTTTGCAAATTGACGATGCGATGCGACCTTAACAAAAATTTAATAAATTCTTCGGCAAGTTATTTCGCGCCAGAACGCCATAATTTGCGTGCGTACTTCAATTTTCAAGCGATGAACCGAACGAAATTCAATTTTCATTTTTTCAACGTACACCATTAGTAAGATAGGTAGAATCCATTTACCTACTTAGCGTCCAATTTATACGCAGCTCGAGGTTACTCACCCCCGCAGTTTGCTCGCGTTTAAAACAATATAGGTACTTATACTTATACCTATACGAGTATTGGTTCGATTCAATTTAAAAGCTTTTCAAAATGAAAAAAATACAATTTTTGGGTAGAATAAAATTAGGGTTACATTTTCAAGAAGAATACTGTTTTTCCCCCTTTCTTTGCAACATTCAGAGTTGTCAAACTTCATTAATTTCTCGTAATTTAATGCTTCTCGGCAGTCGGAAACCAAAATTTTTGAACCAGACGATGGGGAATTGAAAAAAGACCCCAAAATAGATCCCCGATCAGGATTTCAGAAGCTGAAATTCATTTTTCGATTTTTGGTGAATTTTTTAAATTCAAATTATTGAACTATACCTAGGTATATATTTTTCATGAAAAAATCAAAATTTAATAAAATTTACATAAAAGGCTGAAGTTTGCTTTTTAGTGTGCGTAGCACACTATTGGTTTCGCTTTGAGAAATGAAATTTTATTGGAACTGAATGTTCTCTTAAGCTATCCAACCGTTTTTTGTACCTATTGGACACCATTTGAGAATCATTAAGGCGGAGGGAATAGATTAATTTTCATTCAATTCGGGTGGGTAATTGCTGAGTAATTGCAATTTTAGTTCATTATTTTAATGCATTAAATCCTAAAAAAGGGAAAAGGGGACTTGTAGAACACCTGCCGCTCATTGTACCCTGCTATACCCCCAGTCTATTCCATCACCAGCTGTGTTTCATTGTACCCTGTTACACCCCCCGTCTGTTAGCTGTAAATTCCAAGTGGGAGTGGTTTGGTGGGGCGTTTACCAAACAAATATATTATTTTAATGCTCTAATCCACCATGTGAACTCGTAGTCGAATGGTTAGGGCATGTAGGTAGGAATAGGAAATTTAGGGACCCAGGTTCGAATCCCCGTGAGGTAAGTAGGTAGGTGACAGATTTTTCGTAGGAAAATTGGATAGGTAAATGCTTTGGAGTTACATATGTAGTAAGTACATGATAATGGGGTTAAAATAATGCTGAAATTGAGTTATGAATTATGATATATTTGCTAACTAAAAATTCTAAAATTCATTTCATTAATTTTTTGTCTACCTATAGCCATAAGTATAGTAAGAATTACCTTGACATGAATAATTTGTAACTTTTTACTTATAATTTAAAAATTACTTCAAAATGAGTAATTAAACTAATTTTTGTACAATTGAAATATTTGTAATTTTTATTATCATGATTTAGTAAAAATTATTAAAACAAAATGATTTTTACTATTGGTACCTATAGCAAAATTTATTAAAATGATGATTTTTACTATACGATTACAGTAAAAAATTGAATGGGATCTGGTACTTAATTGTGCTAAATACCAGTATTTCGTTAAATTTTTTTGTAAAAATTAGGTACCCATATTTTTTTTGTGTAATTTAGAGGCAATGCAAATTCTTAACATATTTTATAAGATTTAATTCTTAATTTAGAATAAAAAGCAAGTTCTGAAAATTGGTTTGAAAATTTATAAATTTGAAGACAATAGAAATTCTAAAAAAAATAATATGAAAATTTGTATTTAGAGACGCTGAGAATTCCAAAAATTGATTAAAAGTTCTGTAAGTTGCAGATAATGTGAACTTGAAAATTATATGAAATAAATATTGTAATATTTATGAAGAAGATGAGAATTCTGAAAAATTGGAGGCAATGTGAATTCCAAAAATTGAGTAAACGTTTTACAATTTGTGGACAATATGAACTTGAAAATTGAATTTGAAATTTTTTAATTTAAAGACAATAAGAATTCTGAAAAATTATTTAAAATTTGACTATTTAGAGGCAATGTGAATTCTAAAAATTGATTGCAAATTTCCTAACTCAGCAGCAATGCAAAATTCTGAAAATTTATTGAAAACTTTATGAAATTGTAGCAATGGGGAATTCGGGAAATTGATTTGAAATTTTGTAAATTTTAAAACAATGCAAACTATGAAAAACAACTAGAAAATTTTTAATTTAGAAGCAATACAAGCTTATAAATTATTCTGAAATACCTATTGTAATTTGGAAAATATGAAAACACTGAAAAACAATTATTATTTTGAAGCAGTGAGAGTTTCAAAAATTCTCATTAGGTACTGTGACATGGTTGATTCACTTATGCACTACCTAGATGTAATAACGGTTATAGCTGTAGAAAAGGCAGCTAGCTACGCACACTTTGCAGCTAAGCAATGCTTAGCTGTCTAGTTTACCCTATTTTTGACCTCTCGAATTGATTAGTAATGTGTTTTGAATTGTCCTGGAGCCTACAGTAGATTTCTGTATTCTCCACTTCTCGAAAAAAAAAAACACTTTGAGTAGGTTGAAAATAAAAATTCAGCTCCTTATAAACTCGAATTCAACATCTTTGTTGCCCTTTTGATTGATTCAGGTACGAATTTTTTCCAAGTTTTTGTTCCGGCACAAATACAAAATTTTTTCCAGCAGTCATTTTTGAAGAAATAAATTCAAAAATTCGAAACTTTTGAATTTGAACTGGCGCAAAAGAATGTGCGTCGAAATCGAACGAAAGGGTCCAAAATGATGGTAAATTCGAATTTATGAAAGCCGAATTTCATTCTCACTCAGTGTACTTGCAGCATTTTTTTTAAAGAACCGGATGTATCCTAAAATCCGCGGGAGGCTTTAGAATGTTTCGAAATCATCGCCAATAATCGACCAGGCTTTTTCTCTTTTCTCGTACATGACCGATGAATTTTTTGTATTTTTCAAAAATAATTGCATGAGAAAATGTAGACCTACTTAAATTGATCGAAAGAGTCATAAAGTATTGTTATGTATGAATGTTGTGTGTGTCGAGTGTTCTGGAATGAGAAGAGTGTAGATTGTTCGAGAGGTTATCTTCTAGTCAATAGAGGTAGTATTCTAGAAAACGTATGGCACATTATAGGTATATAGACTGAAACCGCTCACTTCGGAGGAAGTTAATCAAAGACTTGAACAAGCTAAGCTAAGATTAGCTGCCTTAGCCCATAATGATTAATCTAACGGACCCATCGAACCAGTTGAAGATGAAAAACCAGATTCGAGTTGCGACAAAACATTCATAGCTTTTGCTCGAATTTACAGCGGATGTCAATGACCTTGAAACAAATAGAACTAGTCGATCTTCACCTTCAACAATGAGACAATACTGCTCCAATACAGTATGGACTGGCATCACATGCAACCACAACTGGCAATTCTGGATCATATTGGACTAAAACTTGATCACTGGCAATTAAATTCTTGAGCTTTTGGAAGGCTGACTCACAATCAGCAGCCCAATGGAACCGATAGTTCTTTCTGGTGAGTTCCATCACCTGGCCTCTACACAAACTCACCAGAAAGAACTATTTGTTCCATTGGTGAAGTCAGCAAGTGCATTAATTATATGTTGAATCAAATTTCATGCAAAGCGGTAACGAGTACCACCATTGTTAATGAGTCAAAAAATGATCCAGAAATTTCAAAGTTGATCAAAGGCCTTCAAGATGGTTCAGCGTTAGAAGAAAAATATATATTATCCAATCATATTGTGTTTTATGGTGAACAAATTATGATTCCCAAATCGTTGCAAAAAGCGATATCAGCAGAATTGCACAGTTCACACGTGGGAATTTTAAAAATGAAGCAGTTGGCTCGTCGATATTGCTTTTGACCAGGCATTGATTCGGACATTGAAAAAGCTGTCAAATCCTGCAACCTCTGTGCAACACACCAATGTTTGCCTGCCAAGGTTCCTGTTCATAAATGGGAAATTCCAGATGATAATTTCGATCGTGTTTATATTGACTTTGCAGGACCAAAAGATGGACTTCATTTTCTAATACTTGTCGATTTGAGGTCAAAGTGGCTGAAAGTTTGAGTATTCAAGAAAGAGTTGAAAGACCCAACATCAGAAAGTACCATGGTAGCGTTAGAAGATATCTTTTCTACTCATGGTTATCCACAATTTCTTGTGTTAGACAATGCAACGCTATTCAAAAGTGAAAAGTTTCAAGATTATAATTGCAAAGTTCGAGGTATTTTCCAGATACCTATTTACTGCGCCAGGAAAACCGAGTATGAATGGCTTAGCGGAATGTTTTGTTCAGACGTTGAAAAGTAAACTTAGATGAAGGATGAAAATCTGTCGATTGAAGCGTAATTTCAAAAATATTATTCAAACTTTGCAGTACTTATGCCATTAGCAGATGGTTTGAGCCCAGCTGAAAAATATTTGAAAAGTCGTTTACATATCAGATTGGATGTAATAAAGCCAACTCATATTCAGGCAAGAATGTCGAACCCTGAATGCTCAATGAATGCTCAAATTAGAAGTTTCAATGTTGGAAATCGTGCTGTTGTAGAAAAATTTCAAGTTTTAGGAAAACCAGTATGGACGTATGGCACAATTCTTTGTCGACTGGGAAGATTACATTATATCGTTCAACTCGACAATAGTAACCAAGTAAAGAAACATATACTTAGATCAAATTCGTTCAACGACTTTTGTAATCAAAGATCAGGTCAAAGAAAACAATGAGAAAAAACGTCGAGTTACATTCGAAGAGGAATTGGCTCGTCACCCAAGTAATCCAGAAAATAATCAAAATATCGATGAAATGGTAAATGTTCCTAACCAGCCTCCTCCACAGCAAAGACCTCAACGAGAGAGGAGACTTTCAACTCGTTTACAAGACTATGTTCTACGTTGAATAATAATTAGATTCGATAATTAGTTTAGATTCTATTCAATCTTTGTACGAGATAGTCAAAAATATTTTTAGGGTGGATGAAAGTGTTATGTACTTCGAGTGTTCTGGAATGAGAAGAGTGTAGATTGTTCAAGAGGTTATCTTCTAGTCAATAGAGGGAGTATTCTAGATAACGTTTGGTACATTATATATAGAGCTAAACTGTAAACGTAAGTCAGTTGTCATCAATCATACGAATCAAATAAATGTTAATCGAATCGTGTCTCAGTATTTAACAAGTATGGTAAATTCAAGTTTGTAGTTAGCCTACGTACATATGTAATGTAGTACATGGGTTCATTTGGTGAAGTGATATTTCCTGAAATTTCCGCTGGTAGCGTATTTTGGGATTCTATTTCGATTTCTTTTCATCCGATTCGAAAATTGTTGCGCCAGTTGGAATACTTCCCTTATCAGAATAAGTAGGTAACTCGGCGAATGGATGAGAAATTGGTGTGAAAAATTATACAAACTCGTTTTAAAGAATTCTTCAATTTCCGAAGTAGATGGAGACTAGAAATTCATTATTTTTCAAATATCACAGTTTGATTTTCATACTACATACCTATCGAGATCGTTCAAAAATTGAGATATTAAAAAAAACCTCGCTTTTTAAAAACATCAACTATAGGCGCCTACAATCTTGTTTCCGTAGATATATGAGTGAGAAAATTACATTTCATCGAATACCTGTCCATTCGAGTTCTTAGAAAATTCAAACAATTTAATTTTGCGAATCATTTCGGCGCTAAACCTATTTACAACAAGCTTCACTTTTTCATTCTTGTCAAGAATGAGTTTTCTCTCCTCTTCATTTTTTTTTCAATCCTTTCCTTTGAAAAACTTTTCTCCATCACGAATTTGAATTCGAAAATTTCCTTGATTTTTTTTTCGTGTTTGTAATTTTCAACGTTTCATTTTTAAAACAACGTGTACATTATTAACGATGTTCTCCCTCACTTCACTTTTTTTTTCAAACACAACGTTAAACGTTTTCTCTGAATGTTTTACTAGGAAAAATTGTACATGGCTAGTAGTTTTCTACGCTGTGTACTCGGTTGTTTGCATAAGCAAGGTAAACACAATACACACGATATCAACTTCTTCTTTGCCTTGTTTTCGTTCCAACATTTTTTTTTTTGTTTGATATACATTTGCATAGGGGCCAAGAGACCGTAGAAGAAATATGAAAAATTAATTAACACAACCTGACTGAGCATACCTATCTTCTGCAAGTACGAGTACATCAGCATAGATATACGAGTAGATAATACGTAGGTACTCGTACATTCGGGCATAATAACCAGCCATTGTTCAAACCATATTGTGCACTGTGCAGCAACGTAGTTTTGGAGAGCGTTGCCACGAAAATGTTAATTTTCAGCGATCATGAAATGGAGACATTTTTACAATTTTTACAACATGAGAGGCAAGCTGCGTGAGTAGTCAGAAGTGCCTGCCTGCCGTATTCTTGGGCAAGAATTTGAAATTATTTGATTTTTGGTAAAGTGATAGCGAGATAGGCAGGCAGGCAGGCAGGCATACAGCGGGACAGCACCGTACAACATCTGACATTTGAATTTTGATGTGAAATTGTACAGCACGACGAATAAATTATAGGCGAAAGGCGAAAGGCGAAATACTCGTAACTACTTCGATGATCTCGCAACAACTGATACCTTCGTAGGTCATTAATTTCGGTCGACCGAGTCGGCAATTTGCAACGCTTATTTTTCCAGAAACATGAAAATTATTCTCGCAAACGCCTCAAACGAATTCTTTGATTAAGAAAACCGTATTCGTAGTAGCTTACAGTACAGCATAGGCCAGCTCCATCGCTCCACGCTCCACGCAGCCGGCATTCAATTCACTCGAACGGATTTTGAAAATGTGTTGGCGTTCGCCTTCGCTTTTGCGTTCGGTTACGTACGCAATTCGCACCAAAAATAACTTGGCGTTCGCAAGCATAAGTATACCTATTAAAAATTGAGACGAGAAACGATTAGCTCGAGCGCTGAATTTTTTTCCACTTCTTTATCGATGAGTAGATACGAGTATAAAACCTACAAAAAGTTTTCAATTTCACCACGCCTTTCCACTTCGCTCAACCACGATGAACTATGATCTTAACCTTCAATAAATACCCACCTACCCTCCTTATCGCGTCGTTCTCACTTTGAATTTATAACACCAGTATATATGTATACTTAGATACGAGTAATAAATTATTTCGTCTTTAATAATTCAGAAATTCGCGTAATTTTAACCATAATGTACTCGGTTAGCTGTTTAACAATTTACTTTTTCTCAACTTCCAAAAAAAATTCCATAAGCTTGAACTGTAGTAACTTATCTAAGTAATATAAGGCGTTCTTTCGATGACAATTTTTTTTATAAAAAATAGCTTCTAGCGCACGAAAAAAAGTAACTAACTAGCTGGCTTAAGTGCCACATCAACTCGAATAAAAATTGAAGTCGTGTCGTCCGATTTCGTTAAAATTTTTTTTTACGAGTTTCGTTCCGTGTTTTTTTATTTTTTGTTGCGACCAACTAATTTTCAAACTGCGATCTTAACATCCCTCGGGGTTTCAAAATTAAAGAGACCTATCGATTTTATTAATTTCAAGACGCTTAGTTCGAATATTGGCTTATGTTTTCCGATGCGACCCATCTGTTTCCCTCCTCACTTTTGTGGACTACCTAGGTAGGTACCTACAGGAACATGGTCAAAATATCGAAAACTAGAGCGATTCTTTCGTGACGAGTAATTCATTAGACTTTGACGATTGCCAAGTTGGAATGTTCATTTCTTTTCGAGAATCGACAAAAAACTTAAAGTTCACTCTTGTAAATATTTTTGCGAATTTAAAAACATCTAAAGATAAATCAAATACAAAATTTTATGACGTTACGGTGGTTTGTGAAAAATTAAAAAACATCTAAATTACATCCCATAAGCTGAAATTAATTTTATCTAAATAAATCATTCTAAACGTCTCATGCAACTTTCGAGCATTTTTTGATCGTTGATCGTTCATGTCGGTAACGATCATAAAAAACAGCCTCATTCGCAAATGTCAACCGACAAACGCATCGATGAAAGGTTGAAATAAACATCAAAATCGCAATTAGGTATAAGTCATAAAGGTCGTCGCTTCCGCACAGCAGCGCACCACCGTATGCAGATAGCTATCGTTGTATGCTCGCGATACGATCCCACTATGGAAAGAAGCCAAATTCAAATGGCCTAGAATAAAACGCGCGTCTTCCTCCACGACAAATTTCGTTTTTGAAAAGCGATCCGCAATTTGTCGACATTTAAGCATCTTTCGAAATTAATGGTTCGCGTAAATAAAAATAAAAATAGCGGAACTGGAGCCAACGAGATTGAGCGAATGAAAAACAATGAGAAACGAAGAGAAATGAAAAAAATCCTTTAAATTAGGTACTCCTAGTTTTCTTCTTCGTGGTGTTTAGTCGAGCTATGATTCATGATCGTGACCTTGTGTTTTAATGTCAATCGTTGGCGAATTCGACCAAATAACTATAATAGGTACCTAGGTATTTAGTTTTATAGTTGAACAACTTGTTATCTACCTATTTTTTTTTTAAATTATTGATGATGCTGCCCTCTCCTATTTTCTGGAGGGGCAAGATGGAAATTCGGGCACATCATCATCAGGAATTCGTGAAAAAAATTCGAGCAAAATCAGATCCATTTTTCATGAGATAAATGGAAAACTAATCCGGTGGCGTTGGTGTTAATAAAATTGCATACTCAGTTCGCCGTAAATACAGCGGATCTATTTTCATGCGATTTCTTGCAAAACTGACAGACTAAAAAGCCACATATACCTATAGTCCGGCATATGACAATAGGAGTAATTGCACCCCCTTCGCCGATCCTCCGGAACAACTTTTTTCTTAAAAGGGACATCCTAAGGAACATTTTGAAGCAAACTTGTCCAAAAAAAGTTGGCCTTACTTACAAAATGGCGGCCATTTTGATTGACAGGTCAGCCGAAATCGCAGATTTTGCGTTTCAACATAGCACATGCACGAAAATTTTCAAACTTTACAAAAGTTAGATCGAAAGATCTGGCAAAAATTCATCACCTGTCAAAATTTCAAGTGCTAAAGTGCGTTTTTCGATTTTTGGTGAATTTTTGAAAATCCAATTTAGGCCAAAAATGAGGAAAAAAATCAACATTTTACCAAATTGACTAAGAAAGCTGAAATTCAGGATATACTCTATTTTCGACATGCCAAACTGATTGGAAACGATTTCAACCCGTTTTGAGCAGTTCTGGAGCCTCCAGCAAATTTTTGAAACTCGAAATTCCAAAGTTGTAAAGCTGAAATTTATTCTAAAAACTAATTTCAATACGCTACGACTGTACTGCAGGTGAATTTCAAGTCGTTTTGGAGCCTCCAGCGACTTTTTGAAAGTTCCTAAAGCCTCCAGCAGAGTTTTGAAACTTTCAATTTTCAAAAAATTTTTATCAAATGGAGATGGAAAGCTGAAATTTACTCCACACCCCAATTTTAACACCCTCCGAAAACGACTTCAGGTGAGTTCAAGTCATTTTAGAGCCTCCAGCGACTTTTTTGAAAATTACTGGAGCCTCCAGTAGATTTTTGAAACTTGAAATTTCCCCAAAATTTCATCAAACTGAGGTGAAGAGTCGAAATTCATTCTGTAAACTAATTTCAATACGCTACGAAGTTGACTGCTGGTGAATCTCAAGTCGTTTTGGAGCCCCCAGCAACTTTTTGAAAGGTTGTGTGACGTATTTTGGAAAATTGAAATTTCCTGAAAGTAGCTGGAAGCTTCAAAACCATTTGAAACCACCATGTAGTTGGCGAAGTAAATTTCAGGTTGTCAACTCCATTTGACAAATTAATGTTGGGGAAATTTCAAGTTTCAAAAATCTACTGGAGGCTCCAGTAATTTTCAAAAAAGTCGCTGGAGGCTCTAAAATGACTTGAACTCTACTGAAGTCGTTTTCAGAGGGTGTTAAAATTGAAGTGTAGAGTAAATTTCAGCTTTCCATCTCCATCTGATAAAATTTTTGTAAAAATTCAAAGTTTCAAAAATCTGCTGGAGGCTTCAGGAATTTTCAAAAAGTCGCTGGAGGCTTCAAAACGACTTGAAATTCATCTGCAGTACTTCGTTGCGTATTGAAATTAGTTTTTAGAATAAATTTTACGAGTAGCTTTACAACTCCAATTTGATGGAATTTTGTGGGAATTTCGAGTTTCAAAAATTTGCTGGAGGCTCTAGAATTGCTTAAAACGGGTTGAAATCGTTTCCAATCGGTTTGGCATGTCGAAAATAGAGTATATCCTGAATTTCAGCTTTCTTAGTCAATTTGGTAAAATGTTGATTTTTTTCCTCATTTTTGGCCTAAATTGGATTTTCAAAAATTCACCAAAAATCGAAAAACGCACTTTAGCACTTGAAATTTTGACAGGTGATGAATTTTTGCCAGATCTTTCGATCTAACTTTTGTAAAGTTTGAAAAATTTCGTGCAAGTGCTATGTTGAAACGCAAAATCTGCGATTTCGGCTGACCTGTCAATCAAAATGGCCGCCATTTTGTAAGTAAGGCCAACTTTTTTTTGGACAAGTTTGCTTCAAAATGTTCCTTAGGATGTCCCCTTCAAGAAAAGAAAAAAGTTGTCCCGGAGGATCAGCCGGTTGGGGGGTGCAATTACTCCTATTGTCATATGCCGGACTAATATGGTATCCCAATTCCCAAGACGGATTGAACTTGGAGTAAAACTGTTTTTGCGAGGTTTCTAAAAAAACAAACTGGAGATTTAAATTCAGGAATAGGTATAAGATAAGACTGCGAAAACCTGAAAAATAAACTTTCAAATTGAAAGCTCAATTTTTCAGGATACCTATCTATAAAAAATTCAAAGTCATAATTTGAAAATTAAAAAAAATCAAATAAGATAGGTATCTATAATTATCTTTTACCCTCTTTTCAAAAATGAAATTTAAAAACGGGAGGGAGGGGCATGGACAATGATCACTACACTTTGAACGAAATTCAAAATGATTTGAATAATGAAGTATAGGGGCATAAGGCGCATCATTTTTGAGATTCATGACATCGTTTCTGAAGATGGCTCCTTGATTCTCCTCCATCAATTAACGGGCTTGATGGAAGAAGGGCCTCGGAAAAACCTAGTTTTGAGAAAAACGCGTTCAAATAAAGTTTTACTTTTGTTGGAAAACAGGTAGAGAGGTATGAATAAAGCGTCATGTAGCGTGCTCTAGGAGCAAGATCATGAACTGAAAATCACACCTAAGGTAGTCAAGACTTCGAGTAGTTCAAAATCACCAAAGTGCGGAAAAAGGGCCTCCGGGCGCTGAGGCCCTTTTTCCATCAGGCCCGTCAATTTCCAAAAAAAAGGCGATTTCTATTATTTCGAGGTCACTAAGTCGGAATTTTTGCTCAATTCTTGGGTGAAATTCCTGAGTGTTCCCTCACTTTCTCAATTTATTATGAAACAGGAAACTAAATCGTGAAGTACGGAGTCGGATATAAGAAATTTATTTATTTTTGAACTTAGCAGCCACGAATTAAAATTCTCGAACAAAATTACGAGTATCTTTCGCGTTTATTTTTGTATAATTTTCAAGTTACGTATCTTTGTTCAACTAAGTATTTCAAGGATAGCAAACCACCCACCCGATCTTTTCATCTACCTATAGTTACGCATTCACCATTCGCCCATTTGGTTGTCTGCAAAAAATAAATTCGAAATAACGAAAACTTCGTAACTTTTCGCGCATTCAACGCGTTTTATCAAAGCGACGACGGCGACGATTAAAGAAATTCGAACGAAAATATAGCCCGACGCTGACGCTATCGCTATCGCTCGGAAAAGCTGAAAAATTCATCGAGCGAGTACCTATCGCTGAATGAGCCGGCATCCGCGTGCGAGGGCGCGGGCGTGGCAGGAGCGACGGGATGTGTTTTGTGCCGGCGGCGGCGAATTCTCTCATTAATTCAAAATAGCCGAATAAATGGTTAATATAGGTTTCAAAGTACACAAAACGAGCTTAAGCGCGATAAATCGTGCCGAGCGAGACGGTTGACTTTTCGACGCATTTAACGCTTTAATTTACAATCGAACGCGTTAATCAATTTTACAGCGCTTACACAACCTCGTGTGCCGTAAATTCTCTTTCAATTTTCCGACATCGGGGAAAACGCTGAATACTCGTACAATACCAGTACACTCTAATACACAGAGCTGGTTAAAGAAAGAAAGAAAGAAGAAAAAAAATCCAATTTTCACCCTTAGTGCTGGCGAAACGTCCCCCCCCTCCTCCTCCTCATCTGCGAAGTAAACGATGTTCTGCCCCGTGCCCGAAGCTGCAATGCTCCAAATCACAACAAAAGTATGTACCTACACCACAATCGATAAGCACGTTGGGTAGCTTTTCACCGGATATACCAGTTCAACGTGTACGTGTAAAAATATAAAATTACACCGCAATTAAAAATAGAACTCGAAGGTAGTCGGATAAGTAGGTATAGTGTAGCTCTGTAGCTATAGGGTACATTTCCTTCTCTCACGTATCGAACGGTTCTAATGGGATATTAGGTATCACACAAATTTTGTCATCATTTTCACTATTCAGTCTAAATTCAGAACATCGTACATATAAGTTGAAATGCAGAAAAATCCATCAACATCATACCTAATCAGATCATCTTTTCATTTTCACTTACACTCCTTCGAACTGAAACCTGTTACTTATAAGCTTATTAACAAATTCAAAAAATTTTCAAGTTTTATTGGCATGTTTACCTCCCCCTTCATATTCTATCTCTCAAAAAGAAATTATTGAATTGAATTCTTACACACAACACATCTCAATTCGAGTTCTTTTTTTGTTGCCACCTAACAGTGTTGGTTTATTTCACTCAAAGGTGAAGAATAGAAGCAACTCGAACGTACTTTTTTCCATACTAACGCAAAATATCAGCGAGTAATTTCCGATACCTATCGCTCTTTTTTTTTTTAGGTCTATGTAGGTACACAATGACGAAATTAAAATTCAAAGCATACGATATTCATAAACGAACTGCCATCATTGTTTCAAGCGAATCGATTTGAAAAAAATCAGCTAATAATAAAACTCATTGTTACCGTGTCATTTTATAGTCACAAAGAGAAAAAAATCACAACTCTCACGTTTTATGAGACGCGATAGTGTAATAAAAATGTAGGTAGCCAACTTTTATTGGTATTGTATGAAATTAAATTTTGAAAGAGTCGACGACAGTTTCTCATTTTTCTTCTGACGAGGAAAAAAAACACACACACAAAACAAAAAACAAGAGAGGAAAGTATAAATCTCAACGCAGCGGCTCGTTTTCATCATCACTCACTGTACTCTGTACAGTTGTTGCTATTGTCGAAAGTTTTTTTTTTTTTTGTTTCAAATTTGCAAACTACACGTCGGTAGGTAGGTACAGTACGTCACGTACCCAAGTTACTTACGAATAGATTAGGTACACGAAGAGGAAAAGAAATGAAGTTATAATTTCGTCGGCTTTATCAAGCGCATATTTTCGTAAATCCATCTCCTTCACGTTCCTAGCTGCGAAATATACTGTCAAACAGTCAAACATGAAACAGCTACCTAGGTAAGGTACCTACTTACTTCAAGGTGGATCGCCAAAAAAAAGACGGCAGATTTTAACCAAATTCAGCGCAGACCTTCATTTTGAGTTGACAGTCAGAAATAAAAAATTGTACCTCCAGAAGTGCCCCTGAAGGGGAGATATGGACCTTCAAAGAGGGACCATTTTCGAAAAAAATTGTGGTTTAACCGTTGCAACTCTTACCAAACCGGTTTTTGGGGAAAATGGCTCATTAATTCCAAAGCTATTGCTGCCGTCAAAATCCACCGAATCCAAAATTTTTAACAACGTTTAAAATTGAATAGGTAATTCTTTTTTGTAAACGCGTGAAAGAAAACCGCTGAAATTTGACTCCTATCCCATTTCCTACCTTCTGAGTCGATTAGTGATGGGTTTGAGCTATATTCGAAAGCCTAAAGCGGATCATTTTACCGAAGTTTTAATAATCCAGCAAGAAAAAGAAAAAAACAACATTTTTGATTCGTCTAACCGCAGTGGCAGTATATTGAGGAAACGTTTTCTTTTTCATCAGCGAAGAGTAACTCTAGCTACCTACTCGTTTTACTTTATCGTAAGTAATGATTAATTCGCGGCAAAAATTCTTCATTTTGTATAGTGTTAAGCTTATTGAAAATGTAAATAAAATACGATTGAAAAATGGCTGACTTGCCGCCAAGCATTTGCTTTAATATTGAAGAGCATATTTCACGTTTTATCTTTTATCCGCTACTGTCAGTCGCCACCCATCATGCGTAGTCGTTTCGGTAGCTCTGGGCGGCAGTAACGCGCTAGATTTTACATCGCTATTGCCTTTGCTTTTATAAAATTGTCAAAAAAGAAAAAAAGAAAAAAAAGGGCGAACACGTGACTCTGTATTGTAATATTTTTCTAAATAATGTATACGTACGTGTATTGTACCTACTCGTAGAGTCTTATGCCTTTATTGCCCGCTTCTATACCTATCTACTTTCTGATGAATTCAAAAATGTTTCAAAGATAGGTACTTATCAATTTAGTAATTGGTTGATTTCTGGTGGCCTACAGACTTCTACTGACATATAAAATGAAAAAAAAAACAAACCAATTTTCAATCATTGTAAGTTTTTAGAAGTTTTTAAGTTGGTCATTTGAAAACCGAATCGTATATGTACCTAGCATATTAAATCGACGCAGAATCCAAAATACGAGTACTTTCATCCGGTATTAGGCCATTCCTACCAAAACAGATTCTGAGGTGACAAGAGTGAAATCCCCACAATTTTTTCGAAAATGCCCCCTCCTTAATAGCCCAAATCTTTACTCCAGGGGAATCTTCGGAGATGAATTTTTTGTGGATAATTTTCAACTTGAAATGAAGGTCTCTGCTGAAATTGGTCGAAATCCGCCGACTTCTACGTACCTGCTTTTGAACACATTTTGACAATTTTTTGCTAAATTTGGTCCAATTTTGAAATTTTCACTAACAAATCAAAACTACCAGCAGATAACAAATAAAGTAAATTTGAGGTCTGCTGAGCGATACCGTACCATTTCATGTCGAAAATTCCCCCCCTTTTTTTGACTCATTGAGTTCAGTTTTTTTTAGCTTTCGAATAGTGAATGAAAAAATGTTTAAAAAATGTTTACAACAAACGAAGAAACGATTTTTTAAACATTTGAGCTTTTCCGTGTCATAAAATTGAAAAGCTGAGAAAACCATACTTATTTAAAAGTTTTGAAAAGAGTTTTTTTGAAAATTTTGAGTAACTAATAGATTAGCATGTTTCTAGAAATTTTTTCTTCCATTTTTCATTTTTCGACTGACTATGGTACATATGATTTTCAAAAATGTGAGGCAAAAAAGCCCACGCTATGGAAGAAACAGAACAGGCTAAAGATCGCTGCGTGGAATGTGCGAGGAATAAATGGGAAAGAAGAGGAGCTGGAATATATCTTGAAGCTGTTATCACGGAACCCAAGAAAAAGGGCAGCGGCACCAATGAACGAGGAGAATTCACCCGAGTACATGCTGGAGTAGGAAAAGCTGAACATGCCGGAGCAGGGATAATGATTTATACCTGGAACAGACTCAAAGACTACATCCAGGCATATAGAATTTGGAGTGAAAGACAAATCGAGATAAATCTGAAATTTGGGAACCAAGATATTTCAGCGATTGGCGTATATGCTCCAGAGGAAGGCAAAGAGGAGGAAAGTGACGAGTTCTACAAACAGCTCTAAAAGACCATGGACAAGATGAATCCAAAACGTAGGATTTTTGTAATATGTGTCATTCCGCAGGTAAAGGGCCCATTTGGTCGATATTGAGTTATGGGTGGGGGGGGGGGGTGAAGTAGACCTCCGGAGCAATCATATGAGCTGGATAGAAGCCCAAAAAGTGCAAAAAAAAACTCAAAAAAATCCATACTTAATTGAAAATTTGAAGAGTTCAACTTTTGAGAAAATAGCCTTCGAAGTTTTTTTTCTGAAAAAAGCTGAAATTTCGTGTAATTCCAAAACCTTTATACCTAAAATTGAAGATTATTGTTTCTGATGTCAAATATTACTACCCACCTGCAATAGCGATTTTTTTTTACTCAATCTTTTCATGTTTTTGAACATTTTAAGCCTGAAAAACAATGATTTAATTAATCAAAATTTTGCATAAAAATTCATTACTCTGTTCAAAAGCAGAAAAAAATGATTAAATTACATTTTCTGTCACATTCAACTTGTAAAAATAAGAATTGTAAAAAAAAAATTTCAAAAATTTCTTCGCTAGGTGGGATTTGAACCCACACTTCCGGTTCCATAATCCATCACTCATGCCACGCGGCCACTGCAGCAGTTAGCTAAATTAAGTTTTTGAGTGGTATACATGTTGCCACTGGCGACTAGGTGCAGTATAATTCGGAGGGAATTTTTTTGGAAGCGAATTTACCGCGAAAAAAGCAAAATTGACCAAATGGGCCCTTCTTAGAAAAACTTTAGTTCCGTTTTTCTCCGCTTGGGGCGCACCTGCGGCTTTGATACTTTAATATGGGATAGTCGGATATGGTCTACATCAAAATCCATCAAAACCTTGATTATCAATTCTCTCGACTTTTTCACTAAAAACACGATTATCTCAAAAAATAGAAGCGACCAAATGGGCCCTTTACCTACGGAATGACACATATGAGACTTCAATGCAAGAACAGGGTCAAGTGAAAACGACAAAGTGGTAGGAAGACATGGAGAAATCACAGTAAACAAGAATGGGAAAAGACTGATTGACATCTCAAGCTACAACATCGCAATTATGAATGGGTTCTACAAACATAAGAAAAGCCATACCTTCAGAAGGAAGCTGATAAGTACAGAATGAGAATCTCGTCCTCAAAAACAAAGGTGATGGCCTTCAAGCGGAAAGAGCCAACACGCAGTAAAATTGTTGTAAATGGACTGCCAGTGGAACAAGTTAAGAGCTTTAAATATCTCGGATGTGAGTTGTCATATGAAGGAGAAGTTGACGCACAACTTAAGATCAGTAAATTCCTGAGAGTAAGCGGAGCTATAAACCGAGCCATACCTCCAAGAAAAGTCAGAGCCGAAACTCAAATAAGAATCTACAATACACTGGCAAGACCAATGCTGCTGTATGGAAGCGAAACATGGACAATGAGAAAGGATATAAAAAGCAGAGTTACTGCAGTGGAAATGAGATTCATGCGAGCCACAGCAGGATATAGCCTACTAGACGAGATAGGAAAAGGAACAAAGTCATCCCAAAGGAGCTAAGAGCAGAGCCAATCATTAGACCAGTGAAAGATTACAGAAAGAAATGGGGAAAACACATTGACAGAATGCCTGATGAACGGTCTCCTCGAAAAGTCAAAGAGTATACAATCCAACTGGCAGGAGGAGTAGAGGAAGACCGAAGAAAAGACTTGATGATACATCGGTGAGCAATTCTTCTACATTTTCCCCGATGGGCTGAACAGCTCACCGGGTCAAAGTTCAATGATGATGATGTGATTTTGAGGAGGAAGGGAATGCTTTTGAAGTCTGGCCAGAGTACCTATCATTGGAAAGCTTAGGGTTTGTATGTAATAAGGTGCACCGGGGGAAGTTGGAATTTGGGGTAAGTTAGAAAACTTGCTCTAGCGCCTAGAGGTTTATATCTGGCGAAGTGCCACTAAAGATGACTTGAGGGTACTACCCCTACTTCATCACGGCATAAAAATTTTCGCGATTCAGTTTCATTTTAGATGTCTTTGGTTCAATTGTATTTTGTTGTTGTTTTGAACTTATTTTGAATTTGGTCTAAAATACAGACTTTCTATTTCTTAGTTTTTCGTATATAGCGGACGAACCGTGCGTCCTAGTGAAAATCTGATGAGAGTGATCTCAAAGAGAATTAAATTCTCTACAATTTTGTTTTTATGCAATTTTTCTAGGACGCTCGGTTTGTGATCTACGCCTCTGCAAAGTTTAGCCTGTTCTGACTTCCCCCAATTGGGGTAAGTCAGGACAGTTTATATTTTATTCCACTGAGCGAAAGCTACTGTGTCAATCGCGCTCAAATTTTTACCATAGGTTAAGAACCCTTATGGGAACCTACATAATAAATTTGATCCATATTGGTTCATTAGAAGGGGAGTAACAGCTGGTCAAAGTTGAAATTGCGAAAAATCATTCTGACTTGCCCCGGTGCAACTTACATAAAATCATTGAGAAAAAAATCGATATTAGGTAATTGCCATTTTTTTCTAAGAGCCGTATTCATAGACGTTACTTGAGGATCACTTGGCTAAGTGGTGCATTTTGAAGCAATCTTTCCAGGCTTGATTAAATTTTTGAAATTTTATTTTTTAATAAATTGAGAGATTGGACTCCAAAGTATTGATTTATCATTTTAAAAATATGAAATTTTTATTCGTTCGTGAGAGAAATTGAATCAAAATTCACCGCTTAGCCAAGTGTCCCTAAAGTAACATCTATGAATTCGGCCCAAAAATTGTGATTATCTTAACAAAAAAAAAAACGAAATATAGTATGGTATCGTTCGGCGGGTCTCATTTGTTATTTTTTACGTTCTGGGTACCAGTACCTACTTACTCGTAAGTTGCAACCCGAATATTTCGGGGTCTAAAAATTGGTTGTTCAGTAATTTTGCAAAATGTCCTCTAAAATTTTGAAATACTTATCGTCGTTCAAAGTTTCAAAAAAACGAATTTAAAAAACCATTCGAAACGAAGCCTCATAAAGTTTACTCAAAAGTCATTCTAGCATTCCAGCATTCCTATAGCCTAAAAAAACCTCGCATAGGTAATTCATTTTTTCGATTTTCATTTCGTCTTTTGAAGTTGCTGGAACCTTTGCTAAAAACGTCGCAAAGTGTAAACAAACGGCTGAAATTTTGTTTTTCACTTTTAATCTAACAACCACGCGAATGCAAACGCATACCGCCAACACCCACCTACTCGTAAAAATACAAAAATTTATATCCGAGCAACAAAACATCGAGCACGAGTTGTATCGTACCTACGTACGTTAAAGCGTACGATAGCTAGGTACAAAATACGCGTATTAAGCTATACTATGTACCTGTGCGTCTACATTCTAAGTGAATTTTATTAGGTTGTCGAGCTCGGCTTTGCCTCTTGGGGGTGAAGGCTTGTACCTTATCTACCGTAGTATTCGTACATATAGGTATTTATTTCGATACGTTGTGTGTACGAGTACGTTACGTAGGTACTTGTTTTTGGTAGGTACGAGTACGGTGTTTTGTGCACGCCCCGGTTGATATTCGTCTGTCGCAATCGCGTAGGATACCAGGATACCTACTTATTACTCCTATACGGTTACAGATATATTCATTGTACCCTCGTAAGTTTTACCACTCGTAGTCGCAATGGTATACCTATAGTACCTACCCTAAACCCGGGTACCTTACCTAACTACCCTTATGGGTATAACGTACGGATGGCATGGCATGGCATGGCATGGCGTTTACAATATACTCGTACATATGTAGGTAATCATTTGTGTCGAGCTTCATCGGTGTAGGTAGAGACCAAAAACGAACAAAAAAAAAAAAAAACAAAGAGAAAAAAATCAGATTCAGAAATCTGGCACGAGAAAAATACTTGATCGGTACGACAGGTGCGCTTTCATCGTGGCAATGCTATATACTCGTGTCTTGTAGTCTATTTCTACTCGTATCTACTCCTCGCCGCTATTGAATAAAGTACGAGTATGTTTTTACCCACTCTAGTCGTCAAATTTTATTCTGTCAACTCAGCTTTCTTTGCACCTACCTATCGTACCTATACTTTCTTACGCGTATCATACATTGTGTCAGTTTTGCAGAGATGAAAGTTTACCTATGCGGCGGCGCAGCGACGTCGAATGAATGGTGAATGCTCAGCTTTTTTTTACGCAACAACGTAGCATTTATTTAATGATACGATGTACATAGGTACTCGTATCAACAGTATGTGAGTGTGTAATGCGGGCTACTAGCATGATACGAGTAAGTATATCTCGCTCACTTCATATATGACATCGACAAGGCTCCACATCATCGTTTCACGTGTATAGGTACCTACTTTTTTTCTTCTCTTTATACGAAAATACAAATATCGACTAAAGTTGAGATACGAGTAGTGATAAACGAATATTTTTCACGACGTATTGTATTGTTTGTACGTTTATCAGAAATACTTTTCTCGAATCTAGCTTCCTAGCCCTACGATTAGGCAAGTATTTTCCCAATCGTTAATTTCTCAGCTGAAATGTTCCGGATCGTGATCGAATAAAAAATCAAAACTGTAATACGAGTAGATCGAATCGAGATAGAAAGCTGAAATTTAATACGCCTGCGTCATATTTTCCTATCTCTCTTGGAAATTTTCATGTTTGGCAGTTTTCAATCCGAAAATTTTCAAAGCAAAAATGTTAGAGACCTTAGGTAGGTACTAGGTACTCACTATCAAGAGTCATTTACCTATGAAAATTTTTGGACATTTTTTTCCACGAGTGGCCAATTTTTATTGAAATTGCTGTTGTGCACTACAATCCTGAATTTGCACCAAAATCGTATTTTTTGTTTTATTTTATGATTTTTATTAAAAAATAAAATTGTGCCATTTTGGGAACTTGTGACTCACTTTTCGGGTGACCAATTAGCCTAAAATTCACGTATGACTCGGAAAAAATTTCAGTTTCCAAAGTGCCCTTAGAGAAAAAATAGGGATTCTCAAAAAAACTTGATTTTTTCGCTTTGGCTCCTATCAAACTTGTTTTGAGAAAAATGGCCCAGTTCCAGGATTCTGCATCGACTTGGACAATTGCCATCAAAATCAAAGTACATACTTATTTACACTTTTTGGATTCAATCGAGCAAGCGGTTTAAAATTTGCAATTTGCTTGTTTTTTGATTTTGGATAAATTCGTGTTTTGAAAATTTGTTCCTTTGCAAATATTTCGCATTAATTATGCTGAAATATTTAAAGATGTCATTTCTGAAACTCTAAAATTATTTGGAACACAGCGGTGCCAATTTTTTGGTCATTATTGAAAACTTTTAAAAAAATTGAAAAAAATCATACGATTTTGGTTATTTTTTCGATTTTTTTAAATTTGCCAAAATGATTGAAAAATTGGCACCATTGTATTACAAAATATTTCCTCAGTTTCAGGAATGACATCTTTCAATATTTTGGCATTGATTAATGCAAAATAGGTATTAGCCAAGAAAAAATCTGTCAAAAAACAGATTTATTCGAAAAAAAGCGATTCGATTTTGACGGTAACAACATGAATCGACGCAGAATCTCTCAAGTACATAAATTTTCATTTGGAACTGAGCCATTTTTCCCAAAATAAGTTGGGTAGGAGCTGGAGCGAGAAAAAAAAAGATTTTTTCGAAAATGTCTCCTCTTTGAAGGCTCATATCTTCCCTTCTGGAGCATTTCTGGAGCTAAAATTTTTCGTGGGTAACTTTCAATTCAAAATGGAAGTCTTTCTAAAATTGGATCAAAATCTGTCTACTTTTTTTTTTACGTACATGTACCTACATCGATGTAGTGACAGATTATGCAACCTACATTATAAAAATGACCCAGTTAAAAAATATATGCCATCATGACAAAGTCTACCTCAATTTTCACCAAAATATTCTCTTATGTGTTATTATTACATAAGAACTCATACCGCACCTCGGGAGTAATAAGGTGACATCTCAAAAAAGTGAAATTTTACAGGAGAGTGATTTTCTTTTTTTTAAAAAACTTGATTCATTATTTTTATCAACTTATAATTAATTGTGAGGAATGAATAGCACCTCATTTTAAAGATCTGGTATCCTACCTTCATTTAGCATAAGAACACTTTGAAAAATAAAATCTTAAAGAGGAAATATTTCAATGTTTGGAAAATATTTTGAGTTAGAACCTTTCATTAAAGTTGATGTGGAGGCGAAAGGAAGCGTCCAAAAAAAATTTCATGTTACCAAAGTTGTGGAGAATTAAATTTCCAATCGACTTAATGTCGTTAGTTTTTTCTAGAGTGCTTAGTTTTTGAGTTTTTCTCAAAAAACTAAAATTTCATTATAATGTATGTGCAAATTCATTTTTCTGAAAAGTGATCAATTTAAAAATTTTTTTCCATTTGGTACAAACCAATAAAAAATGCACTCCTTGTGACTATTTCTAACTGACAAACATTCAAAACAATCAAAACTGTTTGTTAACACTTTGTATGTATGAAATTTGCTAAAAAAAAGGTGGAGTTTTTTGAGATGTCACCTTATAACTCCAAACAACTTGCAATGTTGTTGGGATTTTGAGTTAGGCCATTCGAGTTTTTTACATGATCTAGATAATGTACCCAACTCAAAGAGTTATTTTTGGTTGAGGGGGGGGGGGTCATACAAGCCCCAAAAATGCAAAAACATCAAGATCAATTTTTTTTGAGATGTCACCTCATTACTCCCGAGGTGCGATATATCCTGTTGTATGTTATTATACATAAGAACTCATATATCCTCTTATAAGAACTCATACATCTTCTTATACCGTAAGCTCTCAATAACTCGAAACTCTTTAACTTGAAAACCTCTATTAGCCGAACCAACTTCCATTCCCCTTGAAATCTCCGTAACACTCAATGTTAACTTTACTCGGATAAGTTGAAATTGACTACACAAACCAGTTGTAACTCAAAGCTAAATTTTGCCAAAAATGGCGAAAAAGCCTCTATAAGTCGTACATTGTTGGGTGTTTACCTCTATAACTCAAATATTTCAATTCATACTTCTATCTTTTATGTACTTACACATCTCAGTTGTGACTCAAAGCTAAACTTTTGCCAAAAATAGCGAGGAAGCCTCTCTATAAGTCATACGTTGTCTGGCATTTACCTCTATAACTCGAATATTTCAATTCATACTTCTTTCTATTATGCACTTACATATCTCTTAAGTCATTCATTTCGTAAGACCTCTACGTATAACTCGAACGCTCTCAAAATCTTACCTGCATAACTCGAAACTGATTACCTCAAAAACCTCTATACCTAAGCCAAATGAATCACCATTCCCCTTGGATTTCAAGTTATTGAGAGTGTACTGTATGTTATTATACATAAGACCTCATATATCCTCGTGTATGTTATTTTACATAAGACGTTGTTTTTAGGTACTAGTAACCAAACTTTAATTTAGTATATAAGCCCATGTAAACTCACTAACAGTATTCAGTTCTCTTCCAAGTTCTATAGGAGTACTTACCTTCTTATCATCGTCGTGGTTCCTTATCCTTTACAGGACATTGGAAATCACATTTTTGTGGTACCCTAACAGGGTGAGGCATATGCCTATTGCCACTGCGATTATTCTAGGGAATCGACGTTGTTTCGAGCTTCCACTAGTAGTTTCCCGTTGCTTTCTAGTGACATCTACACAAGCACCTTGAAGCTAGCCGGGTAGTTTAGAGACCCTGAGCTCCTCAGTGTTGACCTCTATAGACGCTCGAACCAGTTTCAGCTTTTTGATTCTGCTAACAGATGGCGTGCATTATCTGTTAGCTCGGCTAAACTGGTAGTCCCACGGTACTTGGCGTGTATTGTTGATAATTGCACGAAAGATTTTTTAATTACACGCACAAACTTGCCTCTGTAGCTGGGTTTGAACCAGGTACCTCGTGAACGGAGGTCCGCGGCTCTACCTACTACGCCACTGAGGGACTCACCTTCTTATAAGAACTTGAAAGAGAACCTACTGTTAGTGAGTTTGCATGGACTTACATACTAAATTAAAGTTTGGTCACTAGTACCTAAAAACAACGTCTTATGTAAAATAACATACAAGAGGATATATTATGAGGTCTTATTTGTATAATAACATATAAGAAGATGTATGAGTTCTTATAAGAGGATATATGAGTTCTTATGTATAATAACATAAGAGAATATTTTGGTGAAAATTGAGGTAGACTTTGTCATGATGACATATATTTTTCAACTGGGTCAATTTTATAATGTATGTTGCATAACCTGTCACTACAATTGTGTACAAAAAATAGCTCCAATGCCCCATTTTTAGTTCTAATTTAATCAGATTCTATTTCCAGAGCTCTTATAGAACGTTGTGAATTAGATAACCTGAATAAGAGTTTGACATCAAAATCGCCGTTTTGGCAAGGTGTTTACTAGAAAAAAACACCTTTGAAAGTTTGATATGAGATCATCCACCCGACTGGAGGACCAAATTGGCCCTCAACTGATATTTTCTTTATTTTCAATAAAGACCAATTTTTTTTGCCAATTCATCAAAGCTTTTTAAATTTTTTTATTACCAATGAAATCGAAATATAGGGTCCTACAATATTTGGTAAATTTTTAGGAACATAATTTTTTTTGAACCCATTACAGCTCAATAAAATTGGAAGATTTTACTTCGAGCCATATTAAAGGGATCTAGACGTGAACTTTTTCTGAATTTAAGAGAAAAGGTAAATACATATGTAGAACGGCATGGAGCACTTGCTAAAAGAACGCCCTATAATTGATTCATTGACCTCCAGAGTAGGTACCTATAGCTAACTTTTTCCTTTAATGAAGCTGGAATATGACTGGAAAATAAAGATAGACTTCAATTCATTTCTATTACCTATACCGAGTATTAAATATACAGTGCACAAAAATTCATGGTCCGAGTGGAAAAAAAAAGGTGAAAAATTGAGACTCTTTAAAGTTAACACTATGGTAGGAAAAAATGGGTTCATTCCTCGTATTTGTAGGTAGGTAGGTAGGTAATACAACAAAAAGTGTTAGTTTCAAAGAGTGCATTTGGGCAGAAGTTGACTTGACATGTAGATTGTGATTCGGCCAACAACTAGCATACCATATAGTAAGTAAATATACGCAGGGTGCAATATTGAGTTTATAACCCACCAATGCAAAGGCACAATAAGATAGCAAAATGTACAAAATAAGCGCCTAGCGCCTACCTACGAAGGTAGGTATTTGGTAGGCTGGAATTTGTACGTACAAAAGTAAGCTATTATTACGTATACGTATTACACAGGTATTGTTAAGGATTATTTATAATACACGAATTTGTATAGCGTAATAGCGTATAGATAGGTATTAATTTTAGAAAACCATTTCCATATTAAAATTATCTACATATTCGGCTTTAGTAGCCGGTAGCCTACCCGTTACAAGTGGTTTTTAATATAAATGTACTATACAGGGCTACGTGTGTCATGTGTACGCGTAGTTTCCACTATATACAAGTCTGTACGAGTATACGTTATAGGCTAATAATCAAACAAAAACCAACAA
The DNA here is from genome assembly GCF_950023065.1 of Planococcus citri. Lineage (NCBI taxonomy): Eukaryota > Metazoa > Arthropoda > Insecta > Hemiptera > Pseudococcidae > Planococcus > Planococcus citri. The sequence goes on along the minus strand of NC_088679.1, from coordinate 81,741,700 downwards.
AAAAAAAGCCAATAGATATTTAACAGCATTGTGTTATCGTTGTAACTTTTTTTTTTTTCAGTACGATTATTATAGAATAGATACTATAATAAAAGTGATACGGTATATGAAATGGTAGGAACGCATTATACGTATAGGTCTATAACTCGTTTATAGCCTCTATTAATAAGTATCTAATCGATTAATCGATTTGTCAATTGAAAATGCCACACATTTCTTGAAACCATCACCGCCCCACACACACACACACACACACACAAAACAAGCATAAAGAAAAACAAAACCAACCGTTTAGTAGTATTATTGTCCACGAAAATGCACATTAAAGAGAGAGAACCCAAAATGGAAAGTATAATAGAGAATAAACCAAGTGAATAGGTAAGTATAGGCGAGTAATTAAAAGAGAGACAGTGAGTGAGAGAATGAGTCAGTGTGAGTGAGTATGATAAAGTGAGTGAATGAGCGAGCGAATTGAGTGAGAGAGCGTTCGATCGAGCGAATACAAAAAAAATAAATAAAATAATAAATAAAATAGAAATTGTACGAATAAGTACCTATAGTTAGATACCAACATTAAGGTGAGAAAAAATATACAACATAGTTAAAGGCAAAATCGATTAACTGTTCATTAAAAGTTATTGTTGATAGCATTCAAATTAAATACCTGGGTGATATGCTGGATCCAAGGTTCTCTTGGGACGCCCATGATTTATACCTGCAAAGTAAATTAACAAGGGAAATATTATTTACTTCTAGGCGAATTAATTTCCAAAAGCGTAACCGCTACCGAGCCACCAGTCAGTATTTCGCACCTGCTGCGGATTATTTTCACAAAAACCAACGTCGGTAATTTTTTTATTTTAGTACTTTCGCTTTCTATCTCGCTCTCTCTCTCACACTCTCTTCTACGTCCGCCTCTTTCTCTCGTTCCAAAGTCGTAAAATACGAAATTTGTGAAATTTTTATTCGCTCGAGCGTAGGTCAGGTGTGTACAATATAGCATATTTATAATAGACGTGTAACCGCGTATAAATACACATGGGTTATTAGGCGACGACACTACATTATCTTCGCAACGAGTAAAATAAATGCAGCGTATGTACATATCGCGGTTTCTATGTACTTGAAATTCATCGAAAATCGTAATAAGCAAATTTTCCGCCAAACATAGTACGAGTATGTACATGAAAAAAAGTTGACAGTATATAAGTTGAAGAACCTTTCGGGCCAAAGGCGAGTAAAGAAATGAAGATAGTACAGGAAAAATGGTAAGAAGGATAATTTTGTTACGAGTTAGAATCCGATTGCATATGTTATTATACCAATGTCCTCTTCCTATTTTACAATGTAAGAATAATTATAGGTACGTGTTAGTTTTTAATGTTAAAATAATTAGCTTATACCATATTTTACCAAAAAACAATGGAGTTGAAATTAAAATATACATAAGTACCTAAGTACTCGTACATAAATATGTACATATGAGCCCAGTACTATACGCGATAGATACATATAACAGATAGGTACCTATATTTAAATAAATAAACATCGACACGTCTTAATCCGATAAATAGGTCCATACTACGTAATTATATTAAATATATATGAGCAATTTAGCATATTAGTTCATCAAATATACATATACGTAAAATATACGTATGTAGTTACATACAAAAACGTACAACAGTATTGAAATAAATTTATAAGCATAAATCAGATCTGCTGAGATACCTGCATCATCTGATCTATGTATTTAGAATTGTGTGGGCCTTCCTATAGGTACTTATAGTTAGTGATTCTTTTTAAAAGATATAAACTTGCTTCGTCATCATTAGAGCTAGTGAGTTTCAAACGTTTAAAATTCAACATGCTGTAGAGAATACGTCTTCAAAAAGGAATAATAATTTTGAAGACCTGACATTTGATTATGAAGATGAACCTATCGGTAATACATGTTCCCAATCCCCCAAGTCACATCGCACATTCTGTTTAGTAAAAATGTCGCGACTTCGCATTTGCAGCTAATTTCGCACACAATGATACAATCGATGTTTAAACTTGGAAGTAGGTAATAGAACTGAGCACGAGCACAGTTGGTTACTCTATACTCTTTCCAGCAGATCGTATTACGCACGATGCGCTGGCAGGATAGTGCGGTATACGACTTTTCACCGAATTATCCAACTAAAATTAGCGATACGTAGGTACATATCTTTGGTACCTACTACCTACCTACGTATAGATAGGAAAAGGCACTCTACCGATATAGCTTAGCTTTTTAAACGACGATAATAATCGGATTATTCAACGGCCGAGTTCTAATCCAGATAATGAAATATCCGCATTTATCGCATTCCACTCGAGTATTTTCACAAATGGCAGCGTACCATAGGTAACCGTAATACCTACGAAAATTCATCTTCACAACGTAAAGATTTAATTGGAGCTTCGTGCGGTGCTGCCAACAGCAAAAGGAGAGAAATGACGGCAAGAAAAAAGTTTCCGACGTTTGGGGTCGAATTTTATATAATTTTTTACTCGCCGAAGATCAAATGATTCGTTAAACTTGGTACCTAATTTGAAAACTCGTTAATAACATCGGCAACGGTTCGATAAAACTTGAAAACAGAATTTAATTATAAACCTTTAAAAAGTATAGGTATCGCATCAATAACTAGGTGGGTATTGATCGCTGTACTAAAACAGGAAGTTTAGGTAGCCCCGATGTAAAATAGTCTCAAGTTTTACGTAAAGTTGCACATCTCGATATTTACAAATGTTTTTTTTTTATATTATTCAATTTTCAACCATGGTCAACAATAAGACACGTTTGTAGACGCACAAATCCAGCTTTGAGTACAAATACAATGCAGGCATCAACTTAAAGATTGGATCTGATTAGATCAAAAAATTGATTAAGGTAAACTACCAGTTATGGACCACTTTTTTACAATTAATCGCCAAGACATCATTCATGACTCAATTTTGATGTTTAAAAAAAAAAATAATCCTTGAAGCTTCCTCTTTTACTTTAAGGTGTTCAGTTTTGAAAAAAAATAATTTTCATTTCCCTAATTCCTATTTGAAATAAGGTCCTAAAAAAGGCAGTTTTTGAAGAAGTAGTACCTACTGTTAGACAGTATTCAGGCACTATTGAGATATAATGGGAGGATGCGAAATATTCCTTAGCGAGCGAAAGATTACAAGTCTCCTTATACAGATACTCGTAATATCAAGAAGGAACTATCGTATGATACATCAACATAATAAACCAACCAATGTATAAATTAGGCTCACTTTTGTGAAATAATTAGACACATGTTCGTTTCTCCAATGTAATCAATATAGTCAAATCACATTAGTCTCTTAAATATAAGGTTTTCTCAAATGTATAATTTCACCATATATATATATATGGAACTTGCTTACTATCCGAGACCCGGTACATCGTACTGACGATCCGAGGCCCGCGTCTTTGACACTTGGAAAAATTTTAAAGAGTGCCTGGTAAATTCGTTCGCGCATGCGCCTTGCTAGCGGCTATCAAGCCTGGTCTAGAGCCGTTGGTGCGATCTCCAAGGAGTGATTTATATAGGAATGACGCGAGTATGAAGTTTCTGTGTGGGGTGAAGTAAGGTAAGCTGTATATACTGTAGGTATGATACCTACTTTGTGAGTCCCAGACAAAAATTTGTCTATAGCATCCCTGAAGTGTGTACATCATGAAAATATAGTTTTTAATACGAAAACGTTCCGAGACCCGCTAACGGGCCTCGGAACGTCGCGTCGGGTCTCGGATAGTCGATGTCACTTCCAGAAATGGGCCTGTATAAGCTGTAGCAAGCCTGTATATATATAGGTACGTAATTAGAACAGAGACACTATGCTCAACCACCTAATCACGTGTACGTTTGAATTTACCAAGCCATGTTGAGGGCAAACATGAGAATAGGATGGAAAAATACACGCACATATCTACCACAATGGACGAACAAGAAGTGATGTGATTTCGAGATTGAACCTAGCTAAAGTTATACCTAAAAGTTGTGGAATCGATCTCAAAAGCTGATAGGCTAGCGCTACTTTTACCAAAAAGTGGGGGAAATATAGAAATATAATAATGTTATGATGCGAACCCCCCCCCCGCTGTTAATAACATTAGCGCAGACCCCCGCTGAGTCTCAATAATATCTTCAAATTTGCAAGTACCTACATCTTACCTTAATAAATCAAATGATCCCTAAGTTGTCAAGACCTAAAGGACAGAATTACCAAGTCCTATAGGATCTCACCCACTTGAGAACCATTACATAATGCACTGCCAAGCCAGTGAGGCCATAACGCCACCTTACAGTACCAATTACGCATAAGAACCATTACATAATGCACTGCCAAGCCAGTGAGGCCATAACACCACCTTACAGTACCAATTACGGATCATGCAAATATGGACAGAAGCGTTTAATTTTTTTTCACTCTGAGACCAGTAATAGTACCCTGAGAACCACATTAGAAAATTTTCATCATCAAAGTTCACAAATATTGAAGTTGAAAAACTACCAATTGTGGACCAGTCTGTAATTGGTAACCTGACAACCCTCTTGAAATTGACAAATTCATTGAAAAAAAAAATTATCTACCAATTACGGATCAAACCAATTACAGACCAAAACTGAATTTCACAATTTGAATGTTTATTCACCAGAACATGAAAATATAGGTGTCATTCCATAGGTAATGGGCAGGGGTGCTAACCTTAATTATTTTAATTAAGGTTACGGTTTCACTCCAATTTTTTTGTTGACATTTTTCGGTTTTGATTTCGGTTTTGGTTTTGAAATTCAAAATTTCGGTTTCAGTTTGGGTTTCGGTTTTACTCACAAAAATTCCAGTTTTGGTTTCGGTTTTCGGTTTTTTTGGGTTTTACATATTTTTTAAAAAAATTTCTTCGCAACCCAAACAGCAACAACCAAGGACCGAATTTGTTAGGTTCAGTTCATTATATTTATCAATTTCCCTGGATTTCGACTTTCGAGTCTCAAAAGTCAAAAATTAGAAAAAATCTCCCCAAAAAAATTTAAAAAACCGAAAAAAACCCAACAAAAAACCTTAAAAAACCTTAAAAAACCCAAACTGAAAACCGAAAAAAAACCGAAATAAATTATATCGGTTTAGGTTTTGGTTTCACTCACGCTGCTTCATTATTTTCGTTCTGGTTTTTTACGGTTTTTAAAAAACCTATGAAATTTCGGTTTTTGTTTTCAGTTTGGGTTTGAAAATGGCTAAAATTATGGATCTTATTTGGGTTTGGGTTTGGGTTTTCGGTTTTTTGCGGTTACGGTTAGCACCCCTGGTAATGGGCTCATTTGGTCTTTTCTATTTATTGAGATAGCCGTGTTTTTGGTGAAAAATTTAAAAAAATCGAAAATTGAGGTTTTGATGGATTTCAATGTAGAACACATCCGACTATCACGTGTTAAAGTATCAAGGCCGCAGGTGCTCCCCAATCGGAGAAAAACGGAACTAAAGTTTTTCTAAGAAGGGCCCATTTGGTTGATTTTGTTTTTTTTTTGTGGTAAATTCGCTTCCGAAAAAATACCCTCCAAATTCTACTGCACCCAGTTGCCAATGACAACATGCGTACCACTCAAAAACACGATTTTGCTAGCTGCAGCGGTAGCTGTGTGGCATTAGTAATGGATTACTGAAGCGGAGGTGTGGGTTCAAATCCCACCTCGGGAAGGGAAGAAATTTAAAAAAAAATTTTTTTACGATTTTAATTTTTGCAAGTTGAATTTTGACAGAAAATGTAATTTAATCATTTTTTTTTCTGCTTTTGAACAGGGTAATGAATTTTTATGCAAAGTTTTAATTCATTAAATCATTGTTTTTCAGGCTTAAAATGTTCATAAACATAAAAAGATTGAGTGAAAAAAATCACTATTGCAGGTGGGTAGTAATACTTTACATTAGAAACAATAATCTTCAATTTTAGGTATGAAGTTTTGGGATTACACAAAATTTCAGCTTTTTTCAGAAAAAAAACTTTGCAGGTGATTTTTTCAAAAGTTGAGCTTTTCAGATTTTTATTTATGGATCTTTTTGGTGTTTTTTTTGTTGCACTTTTTGGGCTTCTATCCAGCTCATATGATTGCTCCGGAGGTCTACTTCACCCCCCCCCCCCCCCTCACCAATAACTCAATATTGACCAAATGGGCCCATTACCTGCGGAATGACACATATGTGGTATGCAACATAAATACATAACACTTGGCTTATAATCATCAATTTTGAAAACATTACAGCGATTTCATGTTTGAACATTGTCATTCTACCAAAAAGCACCTAACATAAACCTAAAATCTGCAAAAAAGTAGTTCTTGGTCTTGGTACTTAGCTTCACTCATAGAAACCAAATGTTTGTCGAATATACCTACTCTTTGGATCAATGCAATTGAATTGATTGAAAACCCTTGTACAAATTTAACAAAGACAAGTTTCGAACTAGCTAGGCCTTCGCAAAAAAAAGATCCGTAATTGGTACCCCGGTCCATAACTGGTAGTTTACCTTATGTTTGAGTAGATCTGACCTGCATAAACCTCTCTGATTAGATCACAACAGACCCGTGGGAGGGGGGAGGGCATCCATCCGACTATACCCCTGATCAGATTCGATCATTTCCTCCTGAAAAGTCTTCAAAAATTTTGAACCTTTAGAACGTTTCGTCATTCATTTGATGATTAAACAAGATTGCTGGTGAAATGTTCAGGTCAGGAGTACCAAGAACACAAATTACACTACTTACTCGTAGAAAGGATCAATCATGCGACTCGATATCTTCTAAAAATTTCGAACGTTATAATATTACGAGAAGGTAGGCCTATAGGCTACCTAGCACGTGAGCGATACCTCTAGTCATGAAAGGGAAGTTTAAACGTTGAAAATTTAGTTGAGATAGGTTAGATATGAGACTACATCGTCATAACCGTATCGAATTATGAAAATACGACAAAAACAAATTAACATAGCTACGTATAGCGTAACCCTAACATCTTGAATTACATTAACGCCGGCTAATCCTTCCGAACTAAACAGTCTTAATCGCTTTTCCTAGGCACCCAGTGCCTGCAACCTAACCTAACTAACTAACCAACTACACACGAGATAGTTAGTTACCTATACGTACGAGTACGTCTTGTCGCGTCGCATTCACCTTCCTTCTTCACCTATACGTACAATCCAAGCACTAACGTTTTTGTTTTGAATTTGGTTTTCCACTAAAACGAGTAGGTACCATTACTTAGATAAGCACTTAAGTTTATCAAGGGGTGAACAAAACTCGAGCGATGTTGTTTGAAATTAAAATATATTGCCTCGCTCCTTTCGAACATTCACTGCGATGACCGTAGAGACGTTTGCAAAGCCAATGTTACAATATTTTACGTAGGAATTGAGTGCTCGCTGACTCCCCCCTTGATTTTGCACCACCTCAAAAATTCGAGAAAAAGAACCTACCTACGTATTGTAGGTTGAGAATTGAGATACGAGTAGGTAGCGCGTCATACGCTACGACTGCGACTGCGACTGCGGTTTCGCAGTCGAATAAAAAGAAGCGAATCTGCATTTAAACAATGACAAGCTAAAATAGGAAATTATTCGGAAACACGATGGGCGTAACGTATTCGTATTTCAACATTTATCACGAAGGAAGGAAATGTAAAGGAGAATCTGCCGATTACTGCGTGACATTTTCAAAGCACCGCTCAGCGGCGCGGCGCTGAATGTTGCGCTGCTTTGAGCATGAAATTGCGATGCAGAGGCCGAGGCCGAGGCGGGGTTGGGTTTTTGCGCAAAGCGTCATCATCATTAGTATCAACGAATTAATCATCGTTTATTACGTCTGCCTTACATTTCCAAATTTGCAGGAAAGGGATTTTCATTTCGTATTTGCGGAGCAAGCGGTCAAAAAGTAATTCCCCTTTGTTGATTACGTGACATGTTTTACTTTTCAACGACATTTACCGGAAAAACTTTACCTCGCTTAGATACGACTACGACTACGAAAGTACGAATACGAGTAGGTACTTGTTCGTATCGTATCTCGTCTTGTACGTCTCCTGCTCATATCTGCTTCAACAACCTTTCTCCTCGGCGTACCCTTTCTACTTTCTGTAGTCTCTATACACTCGAGCTATTCTTGTATCGCTCAACCACAAATCACTATATTCGTTCAAAATACGAGCATACATCGTGTAACAGTGTGTTTGTATGCATATTGTACCTACGTCTACGTGAGAAATACGTACGTACGTATAGATATAGATTTTGCAAATGCACAGAAGCAGCGGTTAAGCTGTATAGGTAGAGGTATGCACTTTTAATGTTTTCATTTTCAATTTATATTATTCTATCGCAGCTCAGTCGCGTATTACGGTGTGTTGCTTTGCGTTACCTAATACTTGTATTCAATACTTCAGTTTGCACTTTAAAAATTTATCATCTTATTAACGTCACATTGACTGCTTGATGAGGTTTAACCAAACTTTCAAGTTTCATTATTTCATAGTACCGAGACTGACACAACATTTATTGCGATGTTTCAATACACACAATGAGATCATTTTCCAAAATCCATATTCATAATTCAGTTAACGAGCCAATGGTACAATGAAAACCACGAGCAAAATAATGATGGCTCACGCAGGTTTAAAAGATTTAATGAATAATCAGATCCGGTCACTACAGGTACAAAATTTTCCCAACTGGACACAGCAACAGCTTGATCGAAAGAGTATCCAAAAATATATCACCAGCCAAAATTTCAGGAGCCAAAGTGCATTTTTGATTAATTTGATAAAAATTTTTTAAAAATCACAATTGGATCAAAAATTGAGGAAAAATCAAAATTTCCACAAAATTAACGTAGAAATCTGAAATTTGCTACATGCCTCACTTCCGACCCACCAAATCGATTAAAAATTAGTCCGAAACGTTTCGAGCATTTCTGGAGCGTTTGACAGATTTTTGAAAGTTGCAATTTCCTCAACATTTTCCCCAATGAAGTAGGAATGCTAAAATTTACTTTGAACCCTAATTACAACATGCTAGGTAGACTGCATGGAGGTAGTTTCAAGCAGTTCTGGAGCCTCTAGTGATTTTTTGAATTTATTCCAGTTTTTCAAAAAATGTCATAAAAGCCGAGGATGAGGCTAAGACCAAACCTAACACCTTGGTGTGTGCCCAGCGTCAAAGCTGCAACTTGAATGGGCTACAACATCAAGCCGTCTCAGGAAGTACGGGAGAGGAGAAAACAATCTGAAAATATCCCTGAAGCAGCAACAGGAAGAGCAGCAAAGCTTGCGAACCTCGATACTCAAGAGTCATAAATACTGCTAGTGCTAGACACGAATCCTGTACAAAAGCGAGAATTCGGCGTCATAACCCGATCTTTGGGAAAGTCGGCTTGATGGCGCAAAGGGCAGCCCCCTCATCGAGCTATACTTCCTTGGGCTAGAAACCCATAGAAGCGAAAAAAACAACTTCTCGAGAAAACAAAAATAAGAAGAAACCAGCTGGAAAATCAGGGAACCCTGTTGGGCAGCAGGCAAAAAAGCCCACGCTATGGAAGACACAAAACAGGCTGAAGATTGCAATCTGGAATGTGTGAGGAATAAATGGAAAAGAAGAGGAGCTGGAATACATCTTGATGCAGAGAAACATCGAGATAGCTGGTATCATGGAAACCAAGAAAAAGGGCAGCGGCACTGATGAACAAGGATAATTCACCCGAGTATATGCTGGAGTAGAAAAAGCTGAATGTGCCAGAGCAGGGATTATGATTTATACCTGGAACAGACTCAAAGACAACATCCAGGCATATAGAATAGGGAGTGAAAGACAAATCGAGATAAATTTGAAATTTGGGAACCAAGATATTTCAGTGATTGGCATATATGCTCCAGATGAAGGCAAGAGGAGGAAAGTGACGAGTTCTACAAACAGCTCCAAAAGACCATTGACAAGATTGTTGAAAATGGTCTGCCAGTGGAACAAGTTAAAAGCTTCAAATATCTCGGGTGTGAGCTATCATATGAAGTAGAAGTTGATGCACAACTTAAAATCAGTAAATTCCTGAGAGTAAGCAGAGCAATAAACCGAGCCATACCTCCAAGAAAAGTCAGAGCCAAAACTCGAATAAGAATCTACAATACGCTGGCAAGATCAATGCTGTGGTATGGAAGTGAAACATGGACAATGAGAAAGGATATAAAAAGCAGAGTAACTGCAGCGGAAAGGAGATTTATGAGAGCCACAGCAGGATATACTAGATGAGATAGGAAAAGGAACGAAGACATCCTGAAGGAGCTAGGAGCAGAGCCAATCATTAGACAAGTGAAAGATTACAGAAAGAAGTGGCAAAAACACCTTGACAGAATGCCTGATGAACGGTCCCCTCGAAAATTCAAAGAATACACTAGAGGAAGACCGAAGAAAAAACTTGATGATACATCGGCTAGCAATTCTTCTACAGTTTCCCAGACGGTCTGAACAGCCCACCGGATCAAAGTTCAATGATGATGATGATCTTTCGAAAGACTGGAAAAAGAATTATCTTGTATGGAGTGAATCAAACTTTGGGGTTTCATACGTATTGATGTGTTGAGAAAGGATAGGTAAAGAATAGTGTAAAGCAACATCAGCAAAGAGAAACGTCGAACATTGCACGAAAAAGACACATAACGGAATTTATTGCAGCGATAGCATTTCGCTTGACAGCCAAAAGGAATCACGTCACGATTTACGAAACACAATACTATAATATGCATGGGTACCTACTACCTACCTAGTTAGCTATGTACAATGTACCGGTAGTTGGAACGTATCCTCCGAGCTTAAAGAACTACTCCACCCCTCGTATTCTCGCATCCTTCGCATTCTACGCATCCTTGCTACGCCAACGCTTTATCATCAGTGTCCGACAACCGACATACGTCTACTGAACACCTACGCTTCTGAAATTCTATCGGAAGCATTCAGTTTGTATTTTTGCGTACTCTTTTTCTATGACCAATTAGCTCTGGCTGAGATCATCAATGTCCATCGCAAAGTGAGGACGATACTGCACCAATTACATGTAGGTAATTTGCACACGAAAATGCGCTGAGCAAGATCTGGGCCAAGCAATTGATCGAAGAAAAAAGTGAAATCAAAAGATAGTTGAGACCTCGAGATTTCAGCAAAAAAAAAAAAATCGTTAGATGCGAGTAACTGTGTGCGAATTGTTAATCGTATTATCACGAACTCGAATTCATTTCTCGAGATGCTTTCGTCGCGGCTTCTTAATTTTAAAAACCCCTCTGAAAAGTGAAAACTTGACGACCCAGACACGGGTTTACATTCGCAGCCCGAAAGCTTTCATTTGAAAGAAAGTCTTCAACGCGTTTTAAAAATTTTATCTTTTTTTCCGTTCATCTTTCCCTTCTCTCCGCTATAGAATAACAAAGCAACACTGACGCTCTAATATTAGTTCGTTCTTGACGTGAGCTCGTTTTTATATGCGTTAATAAGGTTTTTTTTTGGCTTTTTTGTTTTTTCTTCTGTTTTATTTTTTCTTTTACTTTTTTTTAATCAACTTTTTCTTTCTTTCGGCGCTTAGCTTCGAAAACAATAACACCAAATGTGCAGATAAAAACACAAATACTTGTTTAGTGTTTTACTGATCGTAAAAACTTTTTTATAACGCCATCTCAATATTACATTATGGCAATATTTTCGCTTTTTTTCTCATCTTTTTATCTTCATCTTTTTTTCTTTTTTCGTAACAAGAAAAATAACAAGCAGACGATAGCGCTGGAGGTAAATTCAATGTCTAAAGAGATACTTACTAAAAAGCCGAGGATGAAAAAAAAAAACAGCAAAAAAAACACGAAAAATATCGAGTTATAGTCTTTATGATTTTGGCTTTCAACAAGATGGAATGCAAATTGCAACTCACATCATATCTTCAACATGTTTAGGAAAAACAACATAAGTAACCATATAAACAAACAGATAGCAAGTTAATCTATCTGCGTTGAAGGAATATATTCTATTTGGCGAACAAAACCTTCTATGGTTAGTTCGGAGTCATATTTTATTCTTCGCTGATTGGCTGCAGTTACGTACTGGTAGGTGGCTTCATTGGAGAAAAAATAATGTTTTCTTTTTTTGGTTGCTCGAAGGAATGAAGAATCTCCCACGCTTTATTCTTTTTGTTTGACAATTTTTGGAAAAGTTTGTATTCAACTATTTTTGGCTAATAAGAGTCTACAAATCGGTAACTCGAGGTGTATTCAACAGACCCCATACTCGCTGTCAGCGTTGTTATTTGTAGGTGAAAGAAGCAGGCGCTGGCGTTGGCGTCTCGTCTTTGCCCTGCTTTTGCAGTTGTTCGTCGTGTCACGAGCGAGTGCGAGTGCGAGTGCGAGTAAATCTTAACTTTATTTGCGAAAGTTCGCGCGCATTTTGCAATCGCGAGGTAAACTTTCGAGGTGAATATTTTTCAATTACACTTTAGATAAGTGGATCCGTAGCTGGCGTAAACTCGAGCTAGCATCAGCCACCGTCCCGCCGAAGGCAGCGGCATCCTTTACCTATATGTATTCAACTTTACTATAGGTACCTACTCGAAATGATGCGCTTTTCCGCTCGAGCGAAGCATTAATGGAATAAAGATAACCTTTTGACTCGTGAAAGGATGTGTGTGATTTCCTATCGTTGTGAAGTTTACTATTTATTTTTTGCAATTTTTTTATTAGGTATTTATTTTAGGAATGGCGCGCTTCACTATACTTACTCTATTCCATAAATACGTACTTTTCTAGTTGCTTGCATTCGATAGTGAGCGCTAGGAAAATAGAAAAATTATTCCGGAAGTGTTGTGTTGTTTTTTTCTTTCGAAAAACTAACATAAAAATGCACTTTGGAATTTTGAATTTTAGATTTTTGTAGCAATCATTAAGTAGTTATTTTGGGCAGAAAGTCTTCAATAGATCCAATAGTGCTTTCAAAGGCACAATTTTTGGAACAACGAGGTCAAGGTGACGATCTGCACAATTGTTTACTAGTATAGCGTTCGGTTAGAGCAAGTGTTGCCACCCAATAAAGTGAAGGTACCACAACAGCGTTAAAGGTAATAAATTGGATCCAAAAAGTGTTTAATGCCTGTATAGAAACTTCAAAAATGCCAAGACTATGGCAACAGGCACATGTTGTTGCATTACAGAAACCAGGCAAGGATGCAAATGACCCAAAGAATTACAGGCCTATCACCCTGTTGTGTCATCTATACAAGATTTTTGAAAGAGTCATTTTAAAGCGCATGGCTGACTGTATAGATGAGGGGCTCATCAGACAGCAGTCTGGATTTAGACCAGGAAAATCATGCACCGACCAGATATTACACTTAACACAGCACATTGAAGATGGCTTTGAAAATAAGAAAGTCACTGGAGTAGTGTTTGTTGACCTCACACCCACTTGACAAGAGATTTGCCGTTTAAGCCGAAATGACCCTTGATTTTTGTAAATTTGCCATTTAATAGACGCGCAAAAATGACAGTAAATTTGCCGTAGAAAAAACGCCGGTTAGAAAAAGCTACTTTTTATAAAAACAGCCATTTTTGACCAGCGAATGGCAGAATTTTTCCATTGCCGAACTGCCGGTTCTCACAAATTAGCTGTATTTTATTCACCGATTATAGTGCACATGCGCAATGGGTATTCACAACTTCTTTTTAAAAAATTGAATAAAAGTACGAAGTGCGGTACATGTATACCGCTTGAAGACAGAAATATTCACCTAGCAATGATAGCTGCGTGGTTAGAGCATTGGATCGTCAAGCGGGAGTCCTGGGTTTGATCCCCGCTTGGGCTAGAAATTTTTTGTAGATTTCCGGTTTTTATTCAGCGATTTAATGCATTAGGTATTGAAACAGCAGCCAATTTTTTCCTGGTATTTTTTTAATGGCAAATATACTGTCATATTTGAGCCGGCTTTTTCACTGGCTTTTTTAATCGGCGAATCTATTGTCAAGTGCCCGTGTAGAAAAAACCAGATATATACCACAAGTTTACCACAAAGTAGGTGGTATATCACTGGTTTACTGTCAATATACCATCAACTTGTGGTATACCACTAGTAAATGCACAAGGTAAAATTTACTACTGGTATATAATTTCCTGAAAATGTAAATGCGAAAGTTTACCACTGGTTTACCATCTAGTAAATTTAACAACATGGTACATCAATGGTAAATGAAGGATAGTAAAATTTACCAGTGGTTTACCATCTTATGACAATGTTTTACTACCTAAAAAATAAAACCATGTAGTAATACCACTAGTAAATGTAAGGTAGTAAATTTTACTACCTACCTATTGTGGTTATACCAAATACAAAATAATCATTGTTTACTTTGCTAAAGGATAAGTTATTTATGTCCAAACGTTGTAGGTTATTCATAATTTTTTTGAGGTACCTATTATTTTCATCAACTTTGAAGTTTTTTAAGCACATAACATTTTAAATTTCATCATTATATATAATTTGGTACTTATTTTATTTTTTTAAAGTTATAAAAAGCCCCAAAAACAAAACATTTGGCCTACCTTTATAAAAAAAAACATTAAAATTACTAAATAATGCTATCCATTCAGAAAAATACAAATTTCTTGTGTACTGGTTATGTATAAAATGAAATATTATTCATAAATTATTTTTTTATCAAGGTTTTCAGGTGTTTTTCAGGTTTTCAGATCATATTTTTTCAAAAATTCAAGTAGGATACACTATATTTTATGTCATTCCCATCCCTTCACCTGATTTTCACTGAAAAAATGTACATCTCACATCACCTATCCTCATATAAGCGTCCGCAAACAAAGTGTACAATTTGGTATCATGTGTAAAATGTCACCCAATAAAATATTTTTACAAAAAAAAAAATGAAAAAAATAAAAAAAAAATCATCACATCACCAAAATTTGGCTAAGTCCAAATTTCCTAAACAAATAAACGCTTATAACAGCAGTTCCATCATCGAACATGGCAGCCCAGAGGTTAGGGCAGTGGAATACTAAGTGCAGTTCGGGAGGTCGTAGGTTCAATCCCCACCCAGGGCACAAATTTTTTCATTTTGAAAAATTTTTTAGGTAGCATTTTAACATCAACTCTTGCTATTCTGTGCACACAATGTGCATTTCAAGCCTTTTAAAACAATACAAAGGGCTAGACTTGCATTTCCAAACCAGTAGTAATTTGCATGGTATACCAGTGGTTTACGTGTTTCAATTGATGACTTGTATACAACATAGTATTCAACATAGTATACACCTAGTAAACTACTGTGGTATACACCTGGTTTTTTTTTACACGGGTGGGCAGCAGCTTTTGACACAGTGTGCCACTGACTACTCCAGTATAAGGTGTACCAACTTACAAGGGATTTTAAATTTATACAGATAGTCACTATGTTGATGAAAGATAGAAGATTCTATGTGACACTCAATGGTAAAAACAGCACCTGGAGGCGGCAAAACAACGGATTGCCCCAGGGCAGTGTTTTGTCACCAATTCTTTTCAACATTTACACCAATGACCAACCAATTGGACCAGATACCAACCACTTTCTGTATGCAGATGATCTTGCACTAACTACCCAATATGATATGTTTGTGGAGGTGGAGGACATACTAAACGAGGCTATAGAAGAACTGGACACTTACTATAAAGGTAACCACCTCAAACCGAATTCAACAGATAGAGACATGCTCTTATCATCTCAGAAATTGTGAAGCAAAGCGTCAATTGAATATTCAATGGGGTGGAACAGATCTGAAACATGCAGATAACCCCAAATACCTGGGTGTAACCCTAGATAGGTCCTTGACCTACAAAAGACTCTGTGAGGCAACTAAAATGAAAGTTGCAGCCAGACAAATATAATTCGCAAAGTAGCAGGCAGCAGTTGGGAAGCTAAGTCCCAAGTTATGAGAGCATCTGCACTGGCACTGTGCTATTCAGTTGGGGGAGTATGCCTGCCCTGTTTGGAGTTGTTCAGCACATGCAAGTTAAGTTGATGTATCCTTAAACGAAGCACGTAGATTGGTGACAGGGTGCTTACACCAAAGACCATTGAATAACCTATATGAGTTGAGTGAAATTGCCCCACCAGCAGTCAGACGTGAGGTTGCATCCATGGTAGAGAAGACGAAGATGCTAAAAAATCTGCTGCATCCTATGTATGGTGTACGGATATGAAGAACTGGCAGAAATCCGCCTCAGATCTAGACACAGTTACATGAAAACAGTTGAAGAACTAAAAGATACCCCTAGCACAGACAGATGTGGCATATGGAATGCAGGTGTTGAGGGGAGCGGAGTCACACGATCTAAGTACAACCTTCATAGATGGCAGTTGGCTGATGATGATCTGTGTGAATGCGGCAATGTTCAGACTGACAAACACTTATTTGAGTGTGAATTATCAGGAAAAATCGATCCTGGAAAATTAAATGGGACACTTGACTATGAAGCAGTTACATTCCTTGAGTACTGACAGGAGAAGGGTATTTAGACTTAGACTCAGATTAAGATTTAGATTGTGTTTTTCATGTTAATTTAGGCATGTTGACCGGATATGAGAAAAAAAAAGCGCTTTACTCGTAATAAGACAAGACCTGCTCGACAGAATTTTCAATTTTACGATTTCATAGCTAAACGATCGCAACGAAACAATAGCCATCTCTCTAAATTTAAAGCAGTCAAATTTCACTGCTTAGCAGTCACGACATTTTGCCTTTTTAAAGCAGTAGTTTTTTTTACTGCAAAACAGTGAAAAATTACTGAATTGGTCAGTCAAAATGATTTTTTACTGACCAATTCAGTAATTTTTCACTGTTTTGCAGTAAAAAAAACTACTGCTTTAAAAAGGCAAAATGTCGTGACTGCTAAGCAGTGAAATTGACTGTTTCAAATTTAGAGAGGCACCAAAGCACAGCAACGTAACGTAGTTTTATGTACTCGTATGTAATACGAGTGAATAGTGATGGCCTTTGTATAGTTTTAGGGCACCATTTGTATTTTGTACGAGTTCATTACCGTGTTGACGATACGTGAAGCGTGAAGCGAATTGATCATCTAAATGCTTATTTTGTCGTGTGGAAACGTAGATTTGTGCGCCCTGTCCTTCGCTTTCTTTTGCAATTTTTTCACATATACAGCGAGAAATCAACTGTAACACGCGTGGTTGCTTCTTTTCGAATCAACGTCGTTTTGTTTTGTCTACAGTATAACGGTACGTTACGTTGTTATATTGTATAGAGAGATGTTCATCTACATGCTTCTATCGTAATGTAATAGGTACATTCCGAGTACAACTGCCTTAACTGGAAGAGGCCGTGTTATGTTTACATATGAAACATTTTTGAACCGAATAAATCAGATTCCGTAGCACATTTTTCGATTTTTAGTGAATTTTTAAAGATCAACTTTTTGGCCAAAAATGAGAAAAAAATTAAAATTTTGACTCGCCGAATCGATTGGAAACGGTTTCGAATGCTTTTTCAGCAGTTCTGGAGCCACGAGCAGATTTCGCAAATATTAGCCTTTTGCAGACAAAATTTCAATTTTATGGAGAAGTAGGAAGAACGTACTTGTGAAAAGACACATTTTGGCGAAAACAGTTTTGGTGCCCAACCCTTCAATTCGGAGCTGTGGCGGTTCAAAGTTTTATTTTGTCAATTTTACCCCAACCACTACGATAAAAATGTTTGAAAAAAATCATGTTGAAAGGTCCACTGTTCTCCTACACATTCCGTGTGGTACCAGAATTTTCCCCTCACTACTCATGGATACAGAATTTTTCTCGCAAAAAACGCGTTTTTTGGCTATACTGACCAAGGAGGGTGGGTTGGGGGGGGCGGAAATTCCGCTCGAAAATTTTCGTTGGAGGTACCCAACAATAATCCATCATGATTTTACAAATCTGGGAACAGGGCCATTTCACCTATCTTACCTAGGAATACCCTTTGAAGAAGGGTCATTCGTTACAGTAGGTACACCCTGTATATTTGTTGGTATGTGGGACAAAACGAGGAAAATGAAAACGTAAATTCTATTTGACGAGTGTATTCGTAGATTAGGGCAACCTGTCGATGTCGGTATGAAACTTTTTTGGCGCGGTTACCTCTCGCGTATAAAAGTTTCCATATTCAGATTTTGCGCTCCATGTATCTGTTCGTTCTTCTATTCTAATACAAATAGTTTGAAAAAGTCGAACGCAATTCGCTATAAAATACCCAGACTTATATATTTATACCTCACCCATACACTATATATATAGTCTAGGCGGCGCGAGCCAATGACGATACGACGGCGGCGATGCTCGAATAATTCAATATTTTTAAAAATTCTCGGCGAGTTGTTGTTGGAAAAGTAGGTATAGTACGAGAAAAATGTCGGTATATGCCAAGTTTTAGACTTTATCGAAAATTCGAAAAAACTTTCGCAAGAATTTCTATAAATCAAGAAATAAATAAAAATAAGTGTTTTCGAAAACTATACGTAAGTATAGCGTATCACGAAGACCAACTCGGCAGCTCGAGCTCGAACGTAACTCGCTCGAGTATTCGGAATGGCGATGGCGGTGTCGCGTCCGTTTCGAATCTGCTCGTTGGACTTAACAGAGGTCAGTGTATTTTGCTCATTTTCGCCGAGGGATTATCAAATTGGATGCATGATGTTACTCGAAACACGTAATAATCTGTCTGGTTGGCTGGCTGGCAAGTGGCAGGATTATACTAGGTAGGGTACTTAATACCTACGAGTATTGCTGCCTTATCAATTGCGAATTTTCAAACTTTAGTTGCACGACGACTATGGCACGATGTTATTGTACGGTACATATACCTAAGTGGAAACTAGACAATTTGTCGGGTTTCATAAAATTCAATTTTCAACATTTTTACCGCTTTTATCCTCGCGGTTACGTTCCCATTCATCTACCATTCTACCAGTACAGACTGTAATCCATATACACGAAAAAGTGCTCTAGAAGTTGATTTTGTATTTTTTTTTTCGGGGACCAAAAAAATGCGCTGCCAAAATGAAGGTACTACCTGCCCCATTCAGGAAAGTGCAATTTTGAAATTTTTACTTACTCCGCACAATAGGGGGGCTGACCCCCAAAAAGGTGATTTTGGGAACATGGTCGGGACCAAAAAAACTCGACGGGGTTGTGTTGGGGGGACTTCTACCGATGCCAAATATGGAATTTTTTTCCGTGAAACCTTGCGCAACTGCATTCTATGGCACCTTGAATGCGATTTTTATGCATTATTGGCAATTTTTGATGGTAAAATGGCTCTAATGTCCAGGATATGGCTCGGGACCGAACGATTCTTGGACGTTTGTTAAACGGGGCTATTTGAAGCCCAACTACGCAAAAACGGCGAAAAAATACGACCACAACGCGATTTAACGTGCACTAATAGGCTTGTTAACCACCCCCCACCACTAGAATTCAATAATGCATTGTCTATTCGATAATATCGATGCGACCAATCAAAATGGTATAAAATTTCGCGCTGAACTCAAAAATCGCAATGATTTTCAATTCTGACCCCCCCCCGCGGTGGAGTTTTGCCCCCCAAACGGAATATAACGATGATATTGAACAAATTTTGCTTTGAAAAAAATCATGTTGAAAGCCCCACTGTTCCCCAACACATTACAGAATTTTTCTCGCAGAAAACGCGTTTTTTGGCTATACTGACCAAGGAGGGTGGGTTGAGGGGCGGAAATTCCGCTCGAAAACTTTTATTGGAGGTACCCAACAATAATTCGCCATGATTTTCCAAATCTGGGAACAGGGCCATTTCACCTATCTTACCTGAGAATACCCTTTGATGCAATTATTCGAGTACCTACACATTTTTTTTTTCCAGTACAATTCTCCAAAATTGAGAAAAGGTATCGGAAATTTTTCTTGTAGTTTTAACCCATTATGAAACCTTCAGCCATATTTTGAAAATCTCGAATAGATGGTTTTATTCAGGCCTCTCTATAGTTCTCTTGAAATGGCCTAAAATCTGTCGAAATGAACTTCAATCGATCTGTAAACGCTTTAGTGACCCCATTGGCCGAATTTCACACCAATTTTTCAAAATCGGCTTCCGACTAATTATTGGCATCAATTGGCCAAAAATCCGTCCAAAGCTGGCAAAAACACAATTTTCTGATTATCGCTTTCGCGAGTGTACCCGCAATTATTTTCACTACAGTAAGTAAATCTAAGATTATGATTACTTATTGTTAAATCTCAAGATGTATCGTAAACAGCTTAATTTGAAAAAATTATTTGTTCGGACTTGGTCGATGCGAATATAAACGATGGCCCGTTCATTTTTTGCATACAAAATACGTCACGTCGCCAATTTATTTCTATTTGAAAAGCCCGCCTTCGTCGCAGTCGCAGCAGAAGCAACAAGTCGATTCGTTAAATCTTTTTCTATATAGGTACCGGTACCGTATATAGTACCTTTACGTTGTATCTACGTATTTCTACTACCTATAATATGTACTTAAAACCGTTACTATACTCGTACATATCTAGCTACAGTACTCAGCCCAGTACCTCTAGACCTACTACCTATACGACGAGTATAACGATGATCGATGAAAAAAAAGTAAAAAAAAAATAAAACTTCAATAATCCGATGTAACGTACTGCGGCGCGCCTTATTCGAGTGAAATTAAATTTATTATTTCCCCGAAGGATATATAAGTTATAGTCCGCGATATAACAGGAGCTGCTTTTTTTTCTTTTTCTTATTTTTTTTTTTATCATCCTAATGTTGCAGTGTTCTTCTTTGGCTTTTCACATTAAACTACCAACATAAATCTATTAAAGCTATATACTTATTACAGATTATATCTTTTATACGATATGTATACTCGTACAACTATAAATAGTGTCGGTCAAACTCAGCTTGCTCGGTTATACGTCCAAAGTATAACAGAATGCGAGTATTATATGTATACTTATTCATGCCCGCAATGTCTACGTCTCGATAAATTTGTAGCTCCTTTTTCGTTTCTCGCAAAAGCCGCGTCTTTTAGAAGAAGCTAGTTTATATTTTTCTTCCATTTATTTTCGTTCTCCGAACAATTAGGCTATTATTATTACGCCGCTGGTAGTTTGAATTATTCGCCAAAAACGAATAAAATACGAGTAGGCCTACTAATCGATCGATCACGACGAGAAAATCTGGAACAAGTTCTAACATACGCTTTTTAGGGTCACGTGAGGTGACTTTGTTGTTTGAGTTGAAGGAAAATTTGGGCGCAACTTTTTTTTTTGCTGAGAGTTGGTTGGCTACGTGTTATTTCAACTGTTTGAATCCTCGAACCCTTTTTCAGCCGCGTACAGACCTATCGCTACTGTCGTCTTTTATCGACGAATTTCTCCTACATATATCTTCGTAATAAACGATGCGATATTGTAATGTTCGGCGAGTTGTAGCGTGTCTGGATACACATACTCGTACACGCTACACGATCGATGCTTTTTGTGTATCTATAACACTGTACAAGAAATGGGCATGTGAGATTGGGGTTCAAAACAACCCTTAGATACATACGTGTAAATGCGGGCAGCTATTTTTATTTGTTTCAAAACTGTATTCACACCTGCGACATGTTCGCGCGATCAAACTGTACGAAAACGTGCTACATATCGATGCGAAGCGATCCCCAATCGTAGCTTATTTTCGTATTTACGGCAAACTGGGTATGCAACTTTATTAACACGGTTTCCAATGGCGCGCGCACGCACAGTGTTCTGTCTGTGCGCGTAGCGTATGTACATAACTTGTCCGCATGTCTCGCATCAACATTATTTAATCGTAGTAAAACGACATTTTTTTTTCGAAAATCATTTTAGAAGCGGTACCAGACACAAGAGTAGGTATCTATCTTAGTCTAGAAAGTATCTCGTTATTGGGTCATTCCAAGTCAATTCGACCTATGAAGTGGTAGATGGGTTCGGCAATTATTTTGACATTTTTCCTGTGGAAAGACCTTCCGAAGGGATGACCAATGGCGCAAATCGCAGCCCTCTAGCCCATTTTTATAACGGCAGCCAGGGGGTGTCAAAGTTTTCAATGAACCTAAAATATCATCAATTTCAGCAGTGGATTACTCGATAACCGCGATACCCACCAAAATGGATTTTTTCTCATAGTTAGGGGTAGGGCACTATAACAGGGGGTATGCTGGTCAGCCATTTTCTTGCGAGACTATCCTACTTAGCATAGAAACTCCGTAAGAACGCATACAATTTTTCGTGTGAAAAATGCAATTTTTTCGATCGTTCGCGAGTTCGGGTGATCTGTTGTGTAGTCTCAAATTAAAGATAATGAAATGCTCTATCGATTAATGTTAAAATTTCATCATTTCGCGTAAAAATAACGATTTTATGAAGACTTCTATCTTACGGATTTTTGCATACTACGTACGTCATCTTTAAACTAAAAATTCTCGAAATTTTCAGTGGACACATGCATGTTTTAAAGTACCAAAATGTTCGGATTTTCATCCTCTTTAAAATGAGCTATTAGCGAAAGCTCCAGATGCAACCGTTTGAAAATTCTCAAAGTTTAAAGTTGCGACAACAAGCTGCAAGCGGTAAGTATTGAACTTCTAACTAAAATTACTCAAAATTTCGAGTGGACACGTAGGTATTTTAATACATCAAAATGTTCGTAAATTTATCCTCTTTAAAATGTTTCTTTACCGAAAGCTCTACCTTCAACCGTTCAAAAGTTTTCGAAGATTAAAGTTGCGGAAAGTGGTTACTGATCAAAACATCACTCACTGATAACAGAGATAACACAATTTGACCACTTTCTGCAACTTTAATCTTCGAAAACTTTTGAACGGTTGAAGGTAGAGCTTTCGGTAAAGAAACATTTTAAAGAGGATAAATTTACGAACATTTTGATGTATTAAAATACCTACGTGCCCACTCGAAATTTTGAGTAATTTTACTTAGAAGTTCAATACGTACCGCTTGCAGCTTGTTTTCGCAACTTTAAACTTCGAGAATTTTCAAACGGTTGCATCTGGAGCTTTCGCTAATAGCTCATTTTAAAGAGGATGAAAATCCGAACATTTTGGTACTTTAAAACATGCATGTGTCCACTGAAAATTTCGAGAATTTTTAGTTTAAAGATGACGTACGTAGTATGCAAAAATCCGTAAGATAGAAGTCTTCATAAAATCGTTATTTTTACGCGAAATGATGAAATTTTAACATTAATCGATAGAGCATTTCATTATCTTTAATTTGAGACTACACAACAGATCACCCGAACTCGCGAACGATCGAAAAAATTGCATTTTTCACACGAAAAATTGTATGCGTTCTTACGGAGTTTCTATGCTAAGTAGGATAGTCTCGCAAGAAAATGGCTGACCAGCATACCCCCTGTTATAGTGCCCTAGTTAGGGGTTTTGAAAGACTTTTTGGTGATATCGTTCAGTGTTGCCACTTTTTTTCGTACAAAAAATTAGCTCAAAAAGTCTCAAAACGTAGTTTTCATTGTCATTCCGACTCTCAAAAATTCTGAAAAAATCTATTATGGACAGCTTTCTATGATGAACAACATATTAAAAAACTGGAATGGCACCATGTCGGTCGCAAAGTCGATTTAAAAAAATTTTAAGTTTGCGAAAAAATGCGATTTTTTGATTTGAGACGTGAAAAAAAGTTTTGATTGGTAAAGTTGACCCATTTGACCCCTTTTTTTTTTACATATCCGTTGAAAAAGTTGGAAACCCCCTTTCACTCGATGAAATGAACTCCTCAAAAAAAATCAAAATTCAAAAAAATTCAATTTTCAATTTCAAGCATCAATGAAGTTTAAATTTATTCAGTTGTCTTATTTTGACCTCTTTCTGACATATTTCATGAAAAAGTTGATAAAAAGTACACTTGTGATGAGCAGGAATGCCCTAACCTCATATGCATGCAGTTTTTTATTATTTTTTTTATTTTTCGCGAAATTTAAATTTTTTAAAATCAACTTTGCGACATAGTGTCATCCCAATTTTTTAATATGTTGTTCAGCATGAAAAGTTGCCCATGATATATTTTTTTTTCAGAATTTTTGAGAGTCGGAACGATATGAAAACTACGTTTTGAAACTTTTCGAGCTAATTTTTCATACGAAAAAAAGTGGCAACACTGATTTTTACGATATCACCAAAAAGCCTTTCGAAACCCCTAACTATGGGAAAAAGTTCCATTTTGGTAGGTATCGCGGTTATCGAGTAATCCACTGCTGAAAGGGATGATATTTTAGGTTCACTGAAAACTTTGACACCCCCTGGCTGCATTAAAAATGAGCTAGAGGGCTGCGATTTGCGCCATTGGTCGTCCCTTCCGAAGGTCTTTCCACGGGAAAAATTTCAAAAAAATCGCCGATCCCACCTACCACTTCTTGTGTAGCGGGTAGGATTGCGTCCAACTTGTTTCCTTGTGAAACAAGTTGAACTTTGCGCTCCATAAGTTCGTGCGCGCGCAGCTGGTCCATTAGGACCGAGATGTGGCTAGAGCTGAGAACGTTGAGCTACGGAAATCAGTATGTTTTGTAAGCTGCAGCTGAGACTACTCCGCGTTTTATCGTGCTGAAGCGTTTATATGCTGATGTATTTCTTGTGGTCGGTTATATGTTATCGTATAGACTTAAGCTTCGTAATTGAACTAGACCGTTATTTTGTCATTTTGTGTAGATCTCTTTTATATAACTTTATTTCTTTATTACACTGTTTGCCACGTAAACTGTGTATTCATTGAATTCTTTTGGCTTATGCTATCTTTTTGCAGTCGTAACCCACTGACAGTCAGTGTTACGTACATGCTTTTTCTTATAGAACGAGTGCTAGACTTTCTAACCAAAGAATAAAGGTATCTCTGTTTTATACACTTGGTCGCATTGACGTGGATTTCACTTTTTTTTTTTCATAGGTGGTTCTGTAGTAAGCTACCTTGATTTTGAGCAAATTGTTGAGCTACATAAGTACTCGATATTTACGAGAATTCTCACAAATTGTACAACAATTTTCACTCGATGTTTTTTGATTTATAAGTTGTTGACCGAGGGAGCTGAAAGGGTGTTTCTCGGATAAGATAGGTGAAATGCTCCTGTCCTCGGATTTTTGAAATTTTGATGAAACATTGTTGAGTGCCTTTAAAAAACATGTTGGAGCCAAAAAAAATTTCTCCACCCCACCCCCCTTGCCAACTATGGTCAAAAAACGCTTTTTTCGGGGAACAAATCATACTTCAACGAGTTTTGAATAAAAAATTCTGAATTCACCCAAAGTATATGGAGGAAACATGAGTATAAGGTAAAGTACCAGTTGTGGTTATACTTTTTTCAACATGCTCTGAGAAGCCCAAATTTCAACTTTTTTCAAATTTTTTTGATTTTGTTGTGTAGTGTAACTGTTGAACTACATAATACTTGGGAGGAAAAAAAAAATCAAGAATATTTCATTTCTTAGTAGAGAATCTTAAAAACTTCCAATTATCCGCTAACCGGGCCCCCTGGCCCGGTTGCGGACAAAGACTGCTCTAAATAGTACTAAATGAAATCAAAAATTCTCAAAAATATGCAGAGGTGGTTATTTCATCTTATTACTATCCAAAAACTTCCGCAGTTATGAAAAATTACATATTTGACTCGCTTTTCTCCATCATTGAAATTTTCCTTCTAAAAAATTTTAAAATCTGCATTTTTATCATTTTGAAACTTCAATGCTTTTGTACATAGACTTCATGGGTGAATTTTCATGTTGTCATGAATGCAAGGAAATGATTAAATGTTACAGAAAAAGATACGAGCGATAATTTTTTTTTTTAGCCCATAGGAACGATTATCCACAACCGGGACCCCTATCCACAACTGGTACTTTACCTTATCAACGTGAATTTTTTCAAAATTTTTCGGCCCCCCGGGGGGGGGGAGATATTGACAAAAGAACATTTTAAACCGTCGTATCTCCGAACCTAATTCTTGCACACAAAATTTCTTTTCTTTCAAAAATATATCTGCATGAGTATTATAATTGGTATTTTTTTCAAATTTTTTCTCCAGGTGGGTCATCTTCAAAAACCCAAAAAACACTCAAAAAAGCGTTTTTTGGCCATAGTAGGCAAGGGGGGGTGGGGAATTTTTTTTGGCTCCAACATGTTTTTTAAAGGCACCCAACAATGTTTCATCAAAATTTCAAAAATCCGAGGACAGGGGCATTTCACCTATCTTATCTGGGAATACCCTTTCACATGTGAGATCAGACGTGGAGCTTTGAATGTGCATTTCGAGGGTTCCTTCTTTTCAATCCTTCGACATTCCTTTTCCGCTACAAAAAAGAGGATCTGTCGTAGTCTTGTACAGATTGAAGACGCAGAAGATTCCCTTATAACGAAGGTGGGATGGATTGAAAATTGGCTCAATTTCCAAGCAATAAATGCGTCTTCGCAAAAATTTCAGAAAACAGCAACACCTCCCCCTCTCCCCTCAGTGTACTCATTAAGATTTTAGATATGATAATTAAATACCTATAGGTACTTAAACTCGAACGTGAGCATACGGACGAATGATTTTTTTCACATTTGCAATTAATAATAAGTGACCTATTACAATATAATTCTGCGAATTCGAAAATCGATAGGCTACAAAGTCATTTTTTATAACATTTGTACCTAATCCAATTTACGGCGCTGTCATTCACAGAGAAAAAGGCGACAATAAATTGGCCGAATGTCGCCGTACGCAACCGCTGACCATGACCATCCATCCATCCATATGAAGACCGACGACCGTAAATCGCAAAGGGGAAAAAAACAAAAAAAATACTCGTATCGGACCAAAATATGTAAGACATATAATTGGGACAGCGGAGTTTAAGAAACAAATCTAATACCTACACGTACGAATGAATGATGTATTACACATTTCGCACGTGTTTGTTTGTGTATCGTGTACCCACTACCCAAGTTATCTACAATACAATGCAGCAAATTGTAAGTTGTACAGACGGGTACATATTATTAAATGACGAAAAGGTAGAGAGACCTGCAGCAAATACCTAAATAGGTACATAGGTAATATTAGTATCCGTATTAAGCATTAAGCGATACATTCGATACGAGCTGACGACCAAGTTTCGGATTTGTCGTTTGCTCGTTTCATTTCTCTATGTTATGTATACAGGTATTCGCATCGCTTTTCTCTTTCTTTTCATTTTTCTTCGCCTTTTTCTTAAAGGGGGCGCGGCGGTTGCATGCGCGCCGAAAGGTAATAGATTTTACAACGCTTGTTAAAGCTATACAAGTTCGTTCAACTGAAAAATATCACTCGTATAAGTACCTCGTTAAAATCTCTTCACTTTTCATCGTCAACGACAACGTTTCCCAGCTACTCGTATTTGAATTTTTCACAAAATTAACCACCGTTACTAACGAATCCAGTCGCGCTGCAAAAGAAAAATCATAAACAACTCTCGAGTACGTATAGTAGGTATGCCATACAAATACGTACGTCTGCGGTCTGTGTATAAGTTTCACAATTACATACCCTACCCAAGTATATACGTGATACCGTAACCTAGGGGCCAAGATGGTCCAATTCCAAAATGAAAAAATTCAAAGCTGGTGCTCGACTATCAACTTGATCCCTTTTACAGAAATTTGCTGAAAATTTGACTGTTATTCATAATTTTTCAGAATTATAAGGTGCTTTCCGAATACACATTTTTTTTGCCATTTTGAACACGAGTGTTTTTGCAATGTTTTATGCAAAATTTCTCGAATATTGACGTAGGTAATTTTGAAATTGGAGACAATGCGCTAAATTTACAGTTCGCATGCAAAATATACTCACTCCTCGGACTGGAAATTTCCATAGTAGGCCTAATTAACTTTATTCGTTCTCTTTTTCGCGTCAACGAGAGAAACAGCTAGGTCAAACGTTGTAACATTTTCTCGTTTAAAGTAATCATTTCCTCAGTCTGCCGAATTTTTCAAAGTTAACAACGCGATAAAATTAAACTTCTTTCGAATAAAGATGTCTAAAAAAAAATTTTAGCTTTTACTTCTGTTGGCTGAAATTACAGTCGAGAAGTTGGAGCGCAATAGAGTATCAGTTAGCACGACGACGATAAAATAATCTTGTGTGAATTTAAAAGCGCGTAAAAATGACGGTTTTTATCGCGAAATCAAAATTTGAAAGGACAAATAAACCGATAAGTGACCGAAAAAGTATGCGATACAGTGGCAAGTGCTGGCAACGAAGGTGATAATTTTAGAGTACCTACGAACAGCACGTAGGTACCTTCGTTCAGGTACTTACTAAACGTATAGGATATGAGAGAAGGAATTGCATTATTTACTTCTTATTTCTTTCGAAAAGATTTTTTCACAAAGTTGTATCATGAGAACGCGACGAATAAAACGTGGACTCGGTTAGGTATACCAAAATGATGATTTTTTTCATTTCGTCGTTTTCGTAGTCGTTATGACGATGGCATGGAGGCTATTGTCGTTACAACTTTTACGTAAGCGTTGGAAGAATCGGATTTTATATAAGTTGTAGGGTTTATTGCGGCCATTTTACACCTGCTTTACGACTCGATTCAGTCCGAGTAGACCCGTGCACACTCCCACAGCTTACGTATCTGCTCGACGCGATGTAAATAGAATACACAAGAGACGAAGAGTATAGATACGTAGGAGGTATACCACTGCTGTTCCCAAATTCCGATGTGTTTGGCCAACACCGAATTCGAAATTACACGATGAAATAAGTTTTCGTTCATAATGAAATTATACGTATCTGACATAAATTGTTGTACTTGTAGTTGCAGTTAGAGGCACTTCTGCCCACCAGGCACCAGAACCAACAATGGAACGGGTTCGTTTTTATACCAATTTGACTTATATGTAAAAGAGTCTTTTGAAAAGTCGTTTGAAAATGTGTCAGGAAATAGCCATTACAAACCACATGACTATTTAATAATTATTAAACATACACAATTGTCAGGTAAAATAAAACGTCATCAAAAGAGTATGCAAATTATCTAATTTGATATCATAAATCAATCAATCAATCAATTGAGGTTGTCAGGTCCGGAGTTCTGGCTTGGCTGGAACTTAGATGGATGATAAGTGATCAGTAATAAAAATAATCGCTTTTGATTACACACAAGTACTACTCATAGATCATGCAAGGCTCATAAATAACTCGTAGATAACTCGTAAATACATCTCAATCTCAATCAATTCTAAAAGACCTCAGTCTCAGGCTGTGCAGTCTCAGTCACAGCCAACTGTGGGGAGGCTTTGGATCTGAGTACTAATTCTACCCATGGTTCACCCATCAGTGTCAGTATAACGGAATGATCTTCAATGGCCAACTAGCAGCGATGTTCAGCGATGCCCTAGGCACCAACATAGATTTATCCGAGAGGCTAAATCGTCACCTGTATGGCTCGTCACACATACTGCATAATTATAGTGGTACCTCTTTGAGTCCCCCACAGGGTCCTGACCTTTGACTATATATACATGGACTGCTATCTTCATTGTCGCCGATGAAGCCGAAGTAATAGAGGTACTAGATTGGGAGCATCGGGAATTTTCATGCGCGCGCAGGAATCCCACCCACCCTCGCACCTTCCAATCACGGTGAACCACGGAGCGACAAACACCCTCCTACGTTCCAACGACCGCTACGCTCGTTGCAACGAAATCTCGCGCATGCTCAGAACCCATGTCCCGATCTAGTACCTCTATTGCTTTGGCTTCACGATTCCCGTTCAACAACAATAGGAGATAGCAGTCCATGTATATATAGTCAAAGGTCCTGACTCACTGACAAGACATATAATGTGCGTATCAAAAGGCAACCACTGTACTAATCACAATCACTGTCCCAATTAAAATCATATCTAGGTACATTGCATGCGCAATGCACCCAGACATCCTTCAAGCAACTAAAGCAAAACCTATTCTAACAAGTATATGTATCAGTGTACTCTAGGGTGGTTCATGTAACATTTTTTTTTTTTTGAAATCTTAAGGTCTTACCTCCTAATTTTGTTCCTTTTGATGAAAAAACGACACCATAAAAATTTGTTGAAAAATAATAATATTTAAAGGTCGCGCACAAGCGTTGAATGTTGAGAGCTTGAGCGCGCAAAAGCACAATACTTCCCACAACAGTGCTGCGGGAAATGCAACAAAGCTCAAGGGGGTTGATTCTACCCAACTGTACTGAGAGTGGCATCCCCACTACAACTTATTGAGTGGTACCAATTTTTTGCGGGTTTTTAAAACAACTATTCCAAAGTATTGATTATGATTTTTTGGCTGTAGAATTCATTTGAACCCAAATTATGGAATTTAGAAATCAAAAATTCCATTTTTACCAAGTAATAGCTCTTAAATTGATAATAGTTGATAAAACATCAACTATTCAACTACAAGTGCTGAATCTTATAAAATAAGGTGCACGGGGCAAGTCAGAATGATTTTTCGCAATTTCAACTTTGACCAGCTGTTACTCCCTTTCTAATGAACCAATATGGATCAAATTTATTATGTAGGTTCCCATAAGGGTTCTTAACCTATGGTGAAAATTTGAGCGCGATTGACACAGTAGCTTTCGTTCAGTGGAATAAAATATAAACTGTTCTGACTTCCCCCAATTGGGGGAAGTCAGAACAGGCTAAACTTTGCAGAGGCATAGATCACAAATGGAGCGTCCTAGAAAAATTGCATAGAAACAAAATTGTAGAAAATTTAATTCTCTTTGAGATTACTATCATCAGATTTTCACTAGGATGCACGGTTCGTCCGCTATATGCGAAAAACTAAGAAATAGAATGAAACTGAATCGCGAAAATTTTTAAGCTGTGATGAAGTAGGGGTAGTACCCTCAAGTCACCTTTAGTGGCACTTTGTCAGATATAAACCTCTAGGCGCTAGAGCAAGTTTTCTAACTTACCCCGAATTCCAACTTCCCCCAGTGCACCTTATTCATATTTCAACATAAATTTATCCCATAAATTGTTTCCTTTTGGTTTCAAAGTAGAATAGAATAATACAACCTCAAATTCATATTCGTACTTTTTTCTTTACTTTTCAAATCTTTCATATGTATTTTCACCTTCAGTGATCCTCGGAATTGAAAAATTGTCGTGGACTCATCATTAATAACATCTTAAAAAGCTCACCAAGGACTAGACTCACTTTTCATGCATTATAGAGGGGATAACGTGATGTAATTCTGCTTGGATCCAACGAGGGGACGCAACACTGCGTTCCCCAGTGCGCAACTGTGAAAAGTTTTTGCTCGACGTGCTTATACCTTTTCAACATTTAACTCTCATGCACGACCTCTAAATATTATTTTTTTGACCTGAAATTTATTGTTAAGTGTTTTCTGACCAAATGGAACACTTCCAGGGGGTAAGCTCATTTTTTCTATTGTTCTTTGAACCACCCTAGTGCACTCAGTAAGATAACTTACATATTTGTGTAATACTTGGTATTGTATTCGTAATCGTCAATATAGCGTCAACAGAGCAGGTATCTCTTAGGCAACTAGGGAAAATAGCAGCAACAAGCACAAGCACTTTACTTCAACATAGTCTTATAACGACTGAGATCTCTGTGCTCAGCCCAACTCTTTGATATTTGCCTCCTTCACCCATGGTCGCTAAGATAACCCCTGGGAAACGTCAATGAAAATAGCGTGAGAAACACACAAAATATACCTACTCGTAATAAAAACAACTTCTTACACGTATAATGAAAACGCTGGGTATCGATAGTGACACAGATAAAACGTTTCCTAATTGATATAACTTTATGCTCGTCTTGAATAAGTTCACAGTGCACTGGTGTAGCTGCAATGTGACAAGAGTCCTCGCAAAAACTATTTAAGAATAGGTACCTATGAGTTCACAGAGAAAATAATATCGAAATGATTCGAATAGTTTTGTGGATGTGTTCTCGCAAAGTGGGAGCAGAACATTTCGATATCGTAAACGGCATAACAATTTGTTTGAAATTCAAATTGAAAAGGCGTATTTTTGCACCTGCTTTATTTCCTCAAAACAGTCAAAACCATTGTCATTGTATTTCCAAAATTTCGATAAAATTCAAACAATAATATTGAGTAGATATCGGAGATTTCACGTCACAGAGTATTTTCAATTTTTTTCTCCATCTCAGCCTTAGTGTTCATTAGCAGTTGAATTCGTCTTTCGTTAGCTACCTACATAAATAAATTAGATCTATACTACATAGGTACATATATATGTAATACGAGTATTTCAAACATCAATCGAGTGCGAAGTTAAAAGAAATCGTTCTTTTTGTACGACTTGTAGGTTTACCTATAATTGCCTATTACCTAAGTCAACGAATATAATGTACCTATTGTAAATGTACTAAGGTAACATTCAAATTTTCGAAATAGAATCGCAATGGCCTTGGTAGAAAAATGAAAAATGAAGGCGAAGAAATTGATTTTTTTTTATCAACTGATATGTAGGTAGCTATATGTTGGAGTTTGCAAAAGGAAATACTTTGTTCGTGTTCATCTTCCTACAAACAATGAAAACTTGAAAGCGAACGGAGAAACATTATGAAATTGCCATCTTTTCTTTCTCCGTTTTTTTTCTTCATTTTGTATTTTTCAGACACACAGGAATGTGGCCAAGTTTCAAACAACCCGAAAAATATTACCTATTGAAAAAAAACAACGGATTTGAGAAAGAATTAATTTGATTGATGAATAGCCAACGCTGTCGAACTTTGACATCGTTGAATTTTGAAGGCTAACGACGACAATGCTTTACAAAAAATCCATCCCGAAGAAAATTTCATCAAAGATAGAATAGTGATAAATTAGCAAACCTATACACGTATAATATCATGGTGGGTACTCGCATAAAAAAAACTGCAGATACTAATTTTGCTTTTATTTATAAAATCTAAATTACACGTACGAGTATGTAGATAGATATGCGTCGTTCGTCGTAAAATTCAGCTAAAATCATGTTATCTTCAAAGGATATGCGACGTACTTACCAATTTTTAAAAAACAGTGCAGTAAAATATGGTTTCTTATGTATTCGAGAGCAAAAAAATACTGCATATCTCATATTAACATACGGTGGTTGAGTAAAACTGCGTCATCTGAACATTTTTTCCTCGTCAGAAAAAACTACGGGAATTAGAATAAAAAAATTGTCTAATTTTCACCATACGTTATAATATAAGCGTTCGTAATTATGAAATGAAAATCACCGAAGTAGGGGAAATATACGAATAATGTATAGGTACCTGTATAATAAACGAGGAGTAGAGAGGCGTAACCGGCAACTGGGAAACTATTTTTTTAGATTACATCTACGTTTAAAATTATAGGCATTAAAAGGCGAAAGTAAGTACCTACTTAAACGAATGCGTAGAAAATTCAAACATGCCCTAGCCTATTTCAAACGTATAGCTCGTAGCTCGCACAGTATGAACTGGCTACACAGCTCGCACAAAACCATTCGTAATAAAATATTATTTCGCAAAGATTCACCTACCGTGATTGAACGGATAAAAAAAAATTTTTCAAGAGGAGAATTCTGCGCCAGGAGTGAAACAGAGCGAAATTTACGCCCTTCGCTATCGAATAAATCGAGAAAGTAAAAACTTTTTCGCAACCATTTATTTGATTTAGCGACCATTTTTTCCCCAGCTAAAGGCCGAAGCGAGAAGTTTCATATTTTCGGAACCTCGACGACGAAGCAAAGGTACACGACCGATGATGCGACAAATGAATACAGCGGCGTAGATTAGGGTTGTTTAGACGGTCTCGGCAGTGGTCGCTAAGCAGACGGAAGTGTTAAAAATGAATCATAGACCGTGGTACTCGTAAATACGCGGCGGGCGTGGTGCGGGGATTTTTTCGGTTCAAAAACAACGGCGAACGAGTCATTTTCAAAAATAGGCACGCGCATCCCGTTTCGTTGAAATGGCTGGCATTTTGGCGTTTTTTTTAATTGCACGTTAATCGTATTACGGACGCGTGTGTTGTGGTGGATAATGGATTACATATACAAACTGAAATGACGAGTAGGGGTTTCCTTTACACGAGTCATTTTTTAGCACCTCGAAAAAAATTGTGGACGAAAATATCGCACCGGATGATGTAGGTAATAATATTGATGCTTGAAAATCCTTTTGATGATGATACCATAGAGCTTGGAGATAAACTTGCAGCGGAGATAGTTCAGTCAAGGTAGGAGAACTGGCAGAGACTGGTAGAAGATCTCAATTTTGGCAAGGACAGTCGAAGAGCATGGCATCTGCTCAAGAGACTGAATGGAGAAAAAAGTCAAGCCAGGAGTTTCACTCAGACAACAGCAAACCAGATTGCTCACCAGTTGCTCATAAAGGGAAACACAAATGGTAGAATTAAAAGCAAGAAAATTATGGGTACGATTTATCATTACGACAGAATAGGTGAATCGCACGACAGAAAAGGTGATCTAAACGACAGGCCCAACAAATAAAAGAAATGCCCGACCAAAAAAGAAATTGAACAACCGAAAAAAAAATTGAATGACAATCATATATTTGCAGGTCAGATAAAAAATTGAACAGCCGTTAAATTATTTGAAGGACAACAATAAAAAACAAAAATCACGACAGAAATATCTGTTAACACATCTATTTTTATTTTTATTTAAATCCATCAACACGCCTATTTTTACCAAAAAAGTTACAAATTGAATAAAATGAAAATTTTCATAAAACGATAGGTGGGTATTTCTCAAAAAGTGGTAAATTTTGTGTACACAGTAAATTTCTCAACGGTTTTAGCATGATTTTTTTAAGTCCCTGAAAGCATCACCTCCCTTACATTTTACATTTGGTATTGAGATTTTTAGCCCCTCTTTCATTGATGTGCATTCGATTTTATACCCCAAATGTCCTTCGACTGGTATGTCACACGCCATGTTTTTGAAAATGAATGTCATAAAGTGTCATGAACTTAATTTTTTTTTGTTGAAAAAATTGACGCATTCACATTATCATACAACATAAAGATATATTATTGTGCAAATTACAATCTTAATAAGTCCATGGGAAGCTCACATTTCACATTTGAAAATTGTTACACAGTTTTGGCAGTAATTTTAGAGCAATTTTTAATTATTTGCAAGCATCCCAATCCAATATTTTATTTATCGCTTTTTCTTGTATCATCAAATATTATGCAATTAGTCGTACATTGTTCTGTCCTTCAAAATTTTATTCTGTCGCTTAGACATGCTTTTTTGGCGGGAGGAGCAGTCGTGATTCATAATTAAAAATAGTTGTGCTGACTCATTATTTTGTCGTTGAAAACCTATTGTTGTAAAGACCCAAGTTGTCACTACCACATCATTTATTGTCGTTTGCTGTTGTCGTTCAAACACCCTTTTCTGTCATGCGATTATATATTTCCCGAAAATTATTTGTAATCAAGCAGAGGAAGTGAATAACTTTTTGTCACCATTCACATACTCCCAGGTCACAGCAGCTATGCGCTCAGCCAAAAATTGAAAAGGAGCAGGTGTTGATAAAATGTATGTGGAGCAGATAAAGCATTTTGGGCCAAAAAATGTTACGTGGGTCCAGGAATTGTATGTACAACACCTGTGTAGAAACATCAAAAATACCTCAATCATGGAGGCAGGCCCATGTCATTGCTATCCAGAAGCCATGCAAAGACCCAAACAACCCTAAAAGTTACCACCCTACATCATTACTATGTCACCTGTATAAGATGTTTGAGGGTGTGGTCCTAAATCGAGTAGCTGAGCATATTGACGAGAACCTAATCAGTCAGCAGGCAGGTTTCAGACCTGGGAAATCTTGTACTGGTCAGGTCCTGAGTTTAACACACAACATTGAGGATGGTTTTGCAGACGACTTGGTGCTCACAGCACAGTGTGACACATTTGTAGAGGTGGAAGACATGCTGAATCAGGCAATAGAAGAACTCGACGAATACTATACTAAAGCCAACCACCTCAGGTCAAATCCATCCAAGACAGAAACCTGTTCATTCCACCTGCAAAACCATGAGGCTAAGAGACAGCTCAACATCCAATTGGGAAACACTGCACTGAAACACAATGACCACCCCAAATATCTAAGAGTGACACTGGATAGATCACTCACCAACCAACAACACTGTGAAAAAACCAAAATGAAAGTGGCTGCTAGAACAAATCTGATCCAAAAGCTGGTAGGTAGCAGATGGGGAGCTAAACCACAGGTCCTGCGCAAATCAGCACTAGCGCTATGTTACTCAGTTGCAGAATATGCTTGCCCAGCATGGGGACGATCAGCACATGCTAAAAAAGTAGATGTGCCCCTGAATGAAGCCTGCCGATTGGTGATAGGATGCCTCAGACCAACTCCACTCACAGCTCCGCATTGTCTCGCAGGGATTCCACCACTGGAAGTGCGTAGGGAGGTGGCTGCCAGAGCAGAAAAAACTAAAGCAACACACACCCCCTACACCCCATGCATGGCTACAACAAATTACCAGAGAGCAGGCTAAAATCTAGACACAGTTTTCTGAGAACAGTGAATGAATTGAGTGCTCCTGCCGAAGTTGAACGCTGTCAAATCTGGAACACAGCATCAAGTAGCAATACTATGTGCGAATCATTGCCTCAAGGCAACCAACTGAAGTACAGCCTCTGGAAAACGCTGAATAGAATTAGAAGCGGAACAACATGCTCGAAATCCAACCTACACAGATGGCACTTGGCTGATGACGATCTGTGCGAATGTGGCGAGGTACAAGATGACGGACACCTTTTCAGGTGTCGATTATATTATGGTGACTTTGACACAGACAAACTGGACCGGACAATTGATGACGAGGGGATGCAGTTCCTCATATATTGGGACAAGAAGGGAATTTAGATACTTGGTATTGCCGACCAGACAGGAGAAAAAAAAATATTGATGCTCAAAAAGTTGTCATCAATATATGTTTTTTTTAAAAACAAAGGCTTTTCTAGTGAAAGGATGACAATAGATACTTACATATATTATGTGATTAATAAGCAAAATCTTTTTTGAACAAGTTTGGAATTTAAAAGAAAAACATGAATCCGGTTTTAGAATACCTATCCAACGAAAAAAAAAAGAACCAAGTATATCTATGAAATTCAATTCGTCATCCTACTCGTAATTGTCTAATAGGTACGAGTATCTATCTACCCGGTTGTGCTGGTTTGTGACATAATTACGGCATTCTCAGAGAGTTTCTACGCGAGCTCTATCTTCGATTCTCGAATCGTAAAGCTCGAGGAAGATAATTTTCGATACAAAATTGGCTATCGTTTTAATTTCTCTAATAGTTTGCAAAATACGAGTCATTTGTATCAGTCGAAAGCATTCGAGCGCGTGTTCGATAATTATCTGTTTTCTCATATTCGACGATGGAAATTTTCCAGCCTCGCAAGAACACGATTTCGTTCACATTTTTCAATTTAATGAATTGTCGTTTCATATTTTCGTCACTAGCGAACGTTTAAAAATATTTAGGCGGAAGTAAGTAGTGAAATTTTGTGTTATGGAATGCTCTAACGCTCGACTATCGAGTGTAAGATCGATTTCTACAATCGGCTGAAATGAAGAAAGATACCTAGACGCTTCAAACAGGTGGAGAAGAAGCCACCGCTCTATTTTTAGCGTTCACAAATAAATTGTCCATGCCTTCGAGAGGATCTCTTATCCCGCTGGAGGCTTTAGTGATATTGACCGGAAATTGTGAATAAATTCGATTTGAGGGCGTTTATTTTAGTTTCGTGGCAAATTTCTGTAATTCTCGCTGAATACGTAAAATTATGTTTTTTTAAATGCGTAAATCGTCAATAATTAATAATATTTTCAATGTTCAAAAATTCGTCAAAAATTGGAAAATCAACTTCAGCAGCCGAAATTCTGGTTTTGAGGGTTTCAGATTAAGGTAAGAAATATATTCTGATGCGATGTGATTTGGTCAAACAGATCTGAATAG
Organism: Planococcus citri; assembly: GCF_950023065.1. Classification (NCBI taxonomy): domain Eukaryota; kingdom Metazoa; phylum Arthropoda; class Insecta; order Hemiptera; family Pseudococcidae; genus Planococcus; species Planococcus citri. The sequence continues at coordinate 81,703,500 of NC_088679.1, read as the reverse complement.
ATCGAGTCAAATCAAATTGGATCATAGAAATATTTAGATCTGATCTGACCCGGTCTGGTTGGACGAATAGGATTTCATCTGTCCTAATTGAATTGGATCCAAATAATGTTCCGATGTAGGTACCTAATCATGTTCTGTTCAAAAAAATCTGATTGAATTATGGTTAAGTTGAATTGTATCCCAGGAATGTCCAGATCTAATCAAATCAAATCACATCCTATTGACAATGAGTAGATATATGATTTTGTCTGTTCAGGTGAGCACATAATACAATAATAGGTATTAAATCATATCTGTTCAAATACTACCTACGGTATCATTTTGCACAAAAATTATTTCTAATTTTTTGAAATATGTATTATAAGCATTCACTCGAAGTGACATGACGCTAAAGTGATGTCACATCTTCGAGTAATCTAGAATTTAATGTCGAGCATCACATTTCGCAGTCATTTTTTTACCACTCCGATGGCACCAAAACCGGCAGACGTCGACTAAACAATTAGGAGAGGAGGAGAGACAATTTAAAAATCCATTTCGTCGTTTTCCATAGACAATTTATTCGCATTACTACCGTACTTTTCGGCAGCATACCCCATGTAATTTGAATAAAGCGCACGGTACGGTACGTTTCTTCTACACTCGTAAGTATAGTGAATCGTCGAAAATTTAAAGCCAACACTTCGCCGCTCTGCCGATACCCTGGAATGTTGTTTATAGTTTCTACGTGACGCACCAAGTCGTCGTCGTCGTCGATCTTATTTCGTTATGTCAAATACCGATGATAATGGTACCTCTACCTACCTAAAAAAGTATGTTTGAGAACGTTTATGAAATAAAATGAGCTATTCTCAATACTCGTACGATGCAACAACGTGTCAATCGAGTGATAAATCCATCATTTTTGGTCGATTTCGTTTATTTGTTTGTTTGCTTTAGTTTGTTTTTCAACAAGATTTTGCTATCCAATATTCAGCTATAGAGTTGATCAAATTTTCTAACTGAAAATGTGGATTTTTCTCCCAATTCATCTACGTAGGTACCCTAAAAAATTGTACTTCTTCAATTTAAACGTAATCGAAAGATTAGACAGTAAGATTACAGGTACGAGTGGTTGAAAAAATTTCTGAGTGACTATTTTTTTCATTTGAAAGCGTTATTCAACTTATCTACATATTTATTCGTTGGAATTTTTGCAACTTTGAGTTGAAAAATATTCGCAAAAAACATTCATTAAGTGCTTATAATTTTCAAACCATGTCACAATGTCATGATGAAAATTACAAAAATCTGACATGTAATCAAAAAATATTCTTCCTACCAGGTATAGTGAAAAAATTCGCTACTTTACACGAAATGCGTATCTATACTTAAACCAAATTCAGCTTGAAAAACTTCGCTGAAAACGAGATACGAAATTTTACTCCGCAGTTTTTTTTTTTTAAATTCAAAAATTTTCAAAGAGAACTTGTAATTTAGTCAAAGTTATCAAAAGATTGGAAGGATTGTGTTTTTTTTCTGCATTTCATTAGCGCGTACCTTTCTCTCTTTATTAAATTGGAAAAGCTCAGCACTAAACAACAAAAAAAAAAAAAACACAAAAAGAAGAAAAAAAAGTAAAGTAGATGGATAGTAAGCCTGTGTTCAGGCTACCAGCACCACATTCCGGAGCCGCTAGTTACTCGAAAAGGTTTCAGCTTTTTTCCTTCGTTATTATTTTTATTTCGATTTAAGCCCCACACGAGTTGAATTCGAAACGAAAAACACACAATATCCAGTTATCCGCCGTTGAGAGATGGAATTGAAAATTCAACGGTTAGACGACGCGAGACGCGACGCGTATAATTTTATAGACACCCGGTCACCCACTCATAAACGCGTTTATCTTTCGCGTAGCAAATTTAGCAATCCAATTTAGCGAGCAAAAAATTATACCGACCGACGCCGCATTTGCTACGTTAATTAGAATTTAGCCGAAATACGTAAAACCTTTTAAAAATAACCCGAAATTCGTTTAAAATAATTGCTGTTTTTCAAATCGATAAATCTCTCAAGACCCCAAATACCGAATTAAAATTCACTTCTTTAAGAAATTCATTTCTTATTTTTCTTTTTCATCGCAAAATTATTACTTTTTTTTCGCTTCACTCGTGGAAGAAAGAAGAAAAAGTTGTATTTTTTACGCCACCTGGTCCGCGCGTTCCACGGTACAATATTCATTATCCTACGAAAAAAGAAAAGACAAAATTTCAATTTATCGTTCGATCGATAAGCTTATAATGAAAACCTTTTTCACGCAGAAAAGTGAATAACTTATCACTCGGTATGATAGTGTGGCGGGTTAGCTCTCTATGAGCATACTCGTAGGCTCGTGAAATGTTACTCTTATACACCAGCACACGCTTATTCGTTCACGCTTATTAATTTATTATCGATAATTATTATTACGATGCGATACGATAGCCTACTATAATATTACTCGTATATTTATCGAGCAGCGTGCAGCGAAAAATAATGACACGACGCGCTAAATGGACCTAATTATTTTTCACGCCGTATTTTCCGCTCGATGAATCATTACGAGCGTAGCTTTTTCTTCTGTCTTCGAACTATTATTGGATGGGCACTCGGACAACTTTACTCATCTTTATCATCTATTCAAATCTGGGGAAAACTGAGACAAGAGAAGTAAAGGAATATGTCTTGTAACACCCAAAAACCAAAATTATAAACTTTTCATTTTTTGATTTTTGGCTTTTTTAACACGATCAGCTGCCAGTGTTAATATTTGCTTCATGCCTCTAGTGAATTTTCAATCACCTATTGGATTTTTAGATTATTGCTCTTAAGGCTAAAAGTTGACTTCAGAATGTAAGTAAATAATAACTCGAGACTGTTTTCAAATTAATGTCATTGAAAAATCAAAAATATCTTACATTACAATTCTACGAGTAGTAATCCTTCATCACCTCGTGCCTCAGTCAATGCTGAGAGTTTGACGAGTATAGTTTCACTAAAAAAAAAAAAAACAAACATGGATACTTAATCGAATATATGGAGATGGACACTTCCAAAAAACCACAAAAACACCACAAGGTGTGGATTTAAAATTGAGAAAGTAACAGAATATGGATAATTTTCTCATATCCTACGAAAGACTGAAGAGATGTGATCATTGTGACGAGTAATTCTGACTGAGCGGGTGAGCGGGTTCTGCGCCAGGAATAAGAAGATTTGACTTCCAATCGCCTCGTGAAGGCAAAGTACTGTATCTTAACGGTAGAAGCTGAACCGAAAGAGCGTGCAAAAATACATTACCACGCAAAACTTGAAGCGCCAAAAAGTATTTTTCAATTCTCGTTTAAAAATCAAAATTTTAGCCAAAAATGTGATCTGTCACGAGAAAACCAACCTAGTGTCCAAAACGTAAATTTTACAGGAAGGGCACTTGAAGTTTTGAGTCTATGTATCAGGGGATCTAAAATTTGTAGGTCCATGAAACTTGCACCACTTTTGGCCCCCATGAGCGCCAACATAACCCGATATTTTTTTTTTTCAAAATCATCGCATTCAAGGTTACCAAGTCCAATAATCGAAATTTCCCAAAATCGATTTTTTCGATTTTTTTGAATTTTTCACCAAAAATGTTGCAAAAACTACCCGAGTATGAATTATTAATGAAAAATAAGTTATTATTATTAAATTTATCACGTTTTGTAACAAATTTGTTCAATGTGAAAACAGTTGATTTTTCCAGCTCAAGCCTTACTCAAATTCCAAAATATGGCACAAATCCTCCAAATGTGGGCCGATTGTTGCAAAAATCTGTATTTTGACTCCCCAGAACATACCTTACAAGAAAATCAAAAAAAAAAAATTTTTTCCAACTTTTACTGTAGTTGCTCTATTTTTTGACCTCAGATTTAGGGTCAAGAGAATCGTTCGCGAACGTTTCAACCCTCACAGTCGGATTCCGCACCCTAAGTACTACTAATATCCACCATAAAAAAAATATCGATTTTTTGGACACTAAGTTGGTTTTCTCGTGACAGATCACAAATGCGAAAAATTCAAAATTTTTCCAAATTGACCTGGAAAGTTGGAATTTGGTATACACCCCATTTTGAACTCACCAAATTGATTGGAACGGGTTTGAACAGTTTTGAGGCGTTCTGGAGCTACGAGTAGATTCAGCTGATTTCACAAAACTTCCACAAATGAAGTTAGTCCGGCATATGACAATAGGAGTAATTGCACCCCCCCCGCCGATCCTCCAGGACAACTTTTTTCTTAAAAGGGACATCCTAAGGAACATTTTAAAGTGAACTTGCCAAAAAAAAGTTGGCCTTACTTACAAAATGGCGGCCATTTTGATTGACAGGTCAGCCGAAATCGCAGATTTTGCGTTTTAACACAGGACTTGCACGAACTTCATGCAAAAATTTATCACCTGTCAAAAAGTCAAGTTCTTAAGTGCGTTTTTCGATTTTTAGTGAATTTTTGAAAATCGAATTTATGCCAAAAATGAGGGAAAAATCAAAATTTTACCAAATTGACCAAGAAAGCTGAAATTTGGGATATACCCTATCTTCGACATGTCAAATAGATTGGAAACGGTTTCAACCCGTTTTGAGCAATTCTGGAGCCTCCAACAGATTTTTGAATCTCGAAATTCCCACAAAATTTCATCAAATTGGAGTGGTAAAGCTAAAATTTATTCTAAAAACTAATTTCAATACGCTACGAAGTACTGCAGGTGAATTTCAAGTTGTTTTGGATCCTCCAGCGACTTTTTGAAAATTCCTAAAGCCTCCAGCAGATTCTTGAAACTTTAAATTTTCACAAAATTTCATCAAATGGAGATGGAAAGCTGAAGATTACTCTACACTCCAATTTTAACACCCTCCGAAGACGACTTCAGGTGGGTTCAAGTAATTTTAGGGCCTCCAGCGACTTTTTTTGAAAATTACTGGAGCCTCCAGCAGATTTTCGAAACTTGAAATTTTCACAAAATTTCATCAAATGGAGATGGAACGCTGAAATTTACTCTACACTCCAATTTTAACACCCCCCTCTGAAGACGACTTAGGATGGGTTTAAGTCATTTTAGGGCCTCCAGCGACTTTTTTGAAAATTACTGGAGCCTCCAGTTGATTTTTGAAACTTGAAATTTCCCCAACATTAATTTATCAAATGGAGTTGGCAAGCTGAAATTTACTTCGCAGACTACATGGTGGTTTCAAATGGTTTTGATGCTTCCAGCTACTTTTAGGAAATTTCAATTTTCCAAAAAACGTCATACAACCTTTCAAAAAGTTGCTGGAGGCTCCAAAACGACTTGAAATTCACCAGCAGTCAACTTCGTAGCGTATTGAAATTAGTTTGCAGAATGAATTTTGACTCTCCATCTTAGTTTGATGAAATTTTGGGGAAATTTCAAGTTTCAAAAATCTACTGGAGGCTCCAGTAATTTTCAAAAAAGTCGTTGGAGGCTCTAAAATGACTTGAATCCCACCAGAAGTCGTTTTCAGAGGGTGTTAAAATTGGAGTGTAGAGTAAATTTCAGCTTTCCATCTCCATTTGATGAAATTTTGTGAAAATTTAAAGTTTCAAGAATCTGCTGGAGGCTTTAGGAATATTCAAAAAGTCGCTGGAGGATCCAAAACGACTTGAAATTCACCTGCAGTACTTCTTAGCGTACTGAAATAATTTTTTAGAATAAATTTTAGCTTTGCAACTCCAAGTTGATGAAATTTTGTGGGAATTTCTAGATTCAAAAATCTGCTGGAGGCTCCAGAATTACTCAAAACGGGTTGAAACCGTTTCCAATCGATTTGGCATGTCGAAAATAGGGTATATTCCAAATTTCAGCTTTCTCGGTCAAGTTGGTAAAATTTTGGTTTTTCCCTCATTTTTGGTCTAAATTAAATTTTCAAAAATTCACCAAAAATCGAAATACGCAGTTTAGCACTTGAAATTTTGACAGGTGATAAATTTTTGCGTGATGTTTCGATCTACCTTTGTAAAGTTTGAAAAAGTTCGTGCAAGTCTTATGTTAAAACGCAAAATCTGCGATTTCGGCTGACCTGTCAATCAAAATGGCCGCCATTTTGTAAGTGAAGCCAACTTTTTTTTGGGCAAGTTTGCTTTAAAATGTTCCTTAGGATGTCTCCTTTAAGAAAAAAGTTGTCCCGGAGGAACGGCGGGGGGGGGGGTGCAATTACTCCTATTGTCTTATGCCGGACTAAGTTGAGCTAAAATTCACTTCATATCTTAATTTCAACGTGCTGTGGAGATGGTTTCAAGTGACGACCAAAGTCAGATTTAATTTTCATCCGTAATATATAACATATTATGCAACCCCAAAGAATATACCAAACTCAACTGCTTAAATTTTTTCGGTCAATAAACCAACTTATTACACTTGAGTATTCGTAAGTAGTTTCAGTTGCTCTACTACATAGTAAGGAAAATATTCAACGCCTGTTTCGGAACACCCGGTATACACTCGTATAAGTAAAGGTAAGTACGGGTACAGCTTATCGTACGATAGGCCATTTGTTTAATGCGACGAAAGGTGGTCGTGCGCCTCACTCGCGTGCAAAAGAAGAGAAAATTATCGCTGTTCTCAGCAATCGGTTCGCGACACGACGACGTTATAAAATGGGAACCGTGTCAGGTGCGAATATGAATATAATTATTTGCGCTTTATACACCGGCTGTGCGAGTACAGGTTTACCAGTTATAAGAGTATATGGAAATAAGACGTTGTTGGTAGTTCACACAGAAATGGAGGCTGGAGATGGTATTGCTGGATGGTGACGGTGTTGGAGTTGGCGATGGCGCTGGCGGTAGTACGGAGATGGCAGATAAACGGATTTACATATTTTACACCGAATGAACAGCCAACTGGAGCTCTTGCCGCAGTGCGATTGCGATTGCGACCAAAATCAAAACCGTGTGCGAGCTTTTTATATAATTCTATAATAGTAAAACCACTCCCAGCAACAGTTTTCCGCTTCCTGCGAATATTAGCAAAATGCTACGCTTGCAGACCATCGTACACAACAATTTACCTAATATACGACGACCTAAGATGATGAGCCCAAACCTACGTGTATTAAATTTCCGAAACTTCTCGTCGCGCAATTTGGATTGGTTGAATGATGAAATCTTGCAAAAAAAAAAAAAAAAAAACTCGAAAGCATACTCGTAGTATCTAGTGTAGGTCTTCTATAAGCAGCGTCTCAGGTCAAGTAGTTTTTTTTCTTTGCTTTTTTTTCTTCTCTATATAAATGACAATCGAGAGAAACTTTTATCGCACCACTCGTGCTCAGCTCACCGCACTGCACCGCAGCATCGTGCCATGCCATTTTACCATCGTAAAGTAGATAGGTGGGTCTAAGTGCGAAATCGACCTTTTAAAACGTATAAAAATTTCATGCCGCGTAAAATAAGTACGCGTGTTTTTTGTGCCATTTTTTCGTCTCGTTCGCGCCATAATGTTCAAACCGCAAACTACATTCCCAAAGATACGAGTATGTTCGGTGCTTACCGTGTAGTATACATATTCGACAAGATGAAAAATACAAAATCTCGCGAAAAAAAACTTGACGTTATGTTACTTTGCGTCGCGTCGCGTTGCCATGCCTTCGTGGCAGATTCTTCGATAAAGTTGTTTGTTGTTGTTGTTTTTTTTTTATAGGTATATATTTATATTAAAAATACACCATATACCTACACTCGTATAGGTATAGTGTAGGTATTCGCTGACATTGGCGCGTTAGTGGGTAGATATTTTCATAAAGTTCGATATTACACATAAAAATAAAATAAAATTTAAAAAAAGTTATAAATGATGGCCATTTTTCACGTAACGTGCCGCCTTTCGCAAAAATTAACACCTGCTATACGCGTATAAATTTAAATAGCTATTCAAGAAGAGCCCATTTATTTGCAGTATAGCGAACGCAAAACGCCAACTCGAACGCGCCTGAAAATGTTTCAAATTTCAACTTTTTTGATTTATAAAATATTTTCCTAACAGACGATGCGATACGACCAAACCTAATAAACGGCGTCGTAAGATACAATTAGTTTCACCTTCACCTATTCGTATATACGTTACGTCGTACACAGTAGTAGATATTATTTGGCGTAGGCATTTTTTGGCCAGAATCGTGCTCTATTCGCAAAACTCGCAAAACTCACGGCATCGAAGCTATATTTCAAATTCCTTTACTTAATTCAAAATATTGTTAAAACAGTTTAGCAAAACTTGCACATTATTACAAGCCACCGCAACGCAATAATCATATCGTATTCGATTTTACATTTATTATGTCTAGGTATAAATTATTGATATCACAACACAACTACAGGTTGTCCAGAGATTCTAGAAACATATTATTCCCTTCTTCAAATAATACATGCAGGTATGTGAATTTTTTTTTTTTAAATCGAAGTTTTGTCATTTAACATTGCGTGCATTGTGGTGTGTTACAATATTTTAAAATGGATAATTTTTGAGACAGAGGTTGTCAGTTTCATTTCTGAACTAGTATCAAAAGTTGGTAGATATGAAAATAGGTATCATAAGGAGAAATTTCAAACAAGTAGGTAGGATCAATTTTAACTATGATGGAATAAACCATAAACCCTAACACAGGTCACATAAGCTTCTCGATAATATCAATAATCATTCTCAATTAATAGAAACTAAAAATCCTTCTCCTTAAAATTGAGATTGAGATCTCACCTGAATAAATTTGGTTCAAAAAATCAAATATTCAAACTCAAAAGAAAAACGAATATAACTAAAGTAGGTACCCATAATTTGGGTATTTTGGATAAAACCTAGAAAAAAGGTCTCATTTATCGAGACATATCATTAAATTTAGAAAAAGTAACTCGATTCATTATTGAATCATATCAATTTAAAAAGCAAAATAAAAGTTAGTATAAAGTCTTATTTGACTATTTCATAATAATTATACAAAATTTACATTAAAACCGTATTATCATGATATATCTTACGGGACGTTTGTTGCTCACCTACTTAGGTCATGGCAGAGCCATGGGTACACCAGCCCAGCACCCTCGATGCAGCGACTTAGGCTTCCATAATTAGCCTGATGAGCACTTCGAATAATATTTAAAAATCACAAACTCCAAAAATAATTAAAATTCTTGATTCAAACCATAACTTTTAATCTTCTTCAACACATTAAAAACTTCATTACAAAAATATCAAAATTTGAACACATAAAATGAGATATGTCTGTCTTAGAACGCAGTCAAAATACAGCGTCATCAGGAAGAGTATTTTATCTGGACAAGTTTTGCATCCCCCCCCCTTACCTACACTTTCCTCATCGAGAGAGAATTATCATCTGTAACTAAAATAGGAAATTACCTACGAGGTAATACATATTTTACCACAGCATCTAACTTATCCCCCCCCAAATGAATACCTAGCTAAAGTTAGTGCCAAAAATATTCGGTTTAGGTTTAGCTTCATTGTTTTTGGTCAAGTGTTCGCGCAATTTTAAAGATCGATCAAAAGTTAATTACTGATTCTGAAAGCTAGATTCTTTCGCTCTCAGAATCACTACCAAATCACTTTTGGCCATTCAAGTTTCTAAGCTGGAAAAAAATGAATAAGTATTCGTAAAACACAACAGAAATGTCTGTTCCAATTTTCCAAAAATATTGGATTTGAATGAAAACACTCACTTTTTGGGCTCTTTGGGGAAACACATGAGAAAGTTTGACGTTGTAACAACTTTTTTACTTTTTTGAATTATAACTGACTACTATATGATTGTATTGTTTGATGAAAGTTTTGAACGGGTTGAAGCAAGTTTTAATCGTTTTTTGCAGTTTCAAAAAAATTAACGTCACAAAGAAATATCTAATACTTCACTTGGAAATACCTGAGAGTATACAGTTGGTGATATTGTTAGAAGATACAAAAACGAAAACAGAGTAGCTTCTATCCCACAAGCAGGCAGACTAAAAGTTTTAAGCGTATGTGAGGAGCGTTTAATCATCAGAAAAATTTGAAAAAATCCAAAATTAGGGCTTCAAAACTGACAACGGAAGTTAACCAAGTGATCTCAAAACGAATTTCACCAACAACTGTTCGAGGAACTTTACACAACTATGGTTAATGTGTAAATTTTGCGAAGAATTATGTTAAGTTAGCCAACCAGAGGAGTCCCTTGGTGGCGTAGTAGGTAGAGCCACGGACTTCCGTTCACAAGGTACCCAGTTCAAACCCAGCAACAGAGGCAAGCTTGTGCGTGTAATTAAAAAATCTTTCGTGCAATTATCAACATTACACGCCAAGTACTGTGGGACTACCAGTTTAGCCGAGCTAACAGATAATGCACGCCATCTGTTAGCAGAATCAAAAAAGCTGAAACTGGTTCGAGCGTCTATAGAGGTCGACACTGAGGAGCTCAAGGTCTCTAAACTACCCGGCTAGCTCCAAGGTGCTTGTGTAGATGTCACTAGAAAGAAAGCAATGGGAAACTACTAGTGGAAGCAAGAAACAACGTCGATTCCCTAGAATAATCGCAGTGGCAATAGGCACACGCCTCACCCTGTTAGGGTACCACAAAAAATGTGATTTCCAATGTCCTGTAAAGGATAAGGAACCACGACGACGATGACGAGCCAACCAGAAAATTACTGAAATTATGTAATATTTTGTGATGAAAGCAAATGCACTGTATTCGGATCAGATGGTCGTCAAATCATATGGAGAAGACCAAATGTAGAACTAAACCTGATAAATTTACAACCAACTGTAAAGCATAGCGCACGTGTCATGGTATGGGGTTGTATTACAACATCTGGGGTAGGGGAATTGGTCTTTATCAAAGTTATTTTGAACAGCCTAGGGTTGCGGAACGATACAGATACCAAAAAAAACAATACCGGCAAAACCGCCTAATTTTTGAGAAAAATTGAAAAAACCGAAAACCGATACCAATAAGTTGACAAATGAAAAAAACATCTTGCGCAGTAGGCAAGATTAACCGACTTTGCTCTGTTATACAGGAAAATACACAAATTTACCGAAATTTACGGATTTACCAAAATTTACCAATTTACCCAAATTTACCAATTTACCAAAATTTAGCTATTTACCCAAAGGCTATAGGTGGGTAAGTATGGTGAATTTGCCCCCGAGAGCTTCAGGGTTGATATTTGCATGGAAGGTTGGTACCCTTGAGCACCTTCCGTCATGAAAGTTTCAGACCCCCAGGACCCCCCGTTTTTGAGAAACCCCCCCTTTTCTAAAATTACAATAAAATTTTTTTTCTCAGCCCCATGTGAACCGATTTTTTTAATTTTTTGGTATGTTGTAAACATCCATAAGAGGCATCCCCACAAAAAATTTCAACCCCCTCCCCCCATATTTTCCCCTCAAAATGGCGTTTTTTAGTTTTGTTTGCCCGTTTTAGCAATGATCATGATTCGGCACAAAAATGCGAATAGCATTTTTAAATGTATTTTTGACTCCTACAAAACATATATTTTTTTCAAAAAAAAATTTTTGGTGGGCCGTGGTCAAAAATTGAAAAAACCAACAGGGGGGTTAAAAATGGATTCTGGTGTAAATCATTGTTTTTGGTAAACAAGGTGTCGTTTCCATATGAATCGAACCCCCCGAACACGAATATGACGCCCAATCTTATGCTACCCTCATCCACACCCCTCCAGCGCCTCTGCCCCCTTCTCAATTTTTACTATATCAAAAGTTCAGCTATTTTCGTAATATTGGTGTCGTTTCCAAATGAATCGAACCCCCCGAACACGAATATGACGTCCAATTTTACGCTACCCTCATCCACACCCCTCCAAAGCCTTAGCCCCCTTCTCAATTTTTACTATACGAGTATTAAAAGTTGAGCTATTTTCGTAATGTTGGTATTGTTTCCATATGGATCGAACCCTCCGAACACGAATATGACGTCCAATTTTACGCTACCCTCATCCACACCCCTCCCCAGTGCGTCTGCCCCCAACTCAATTTTCACTATATTAAATATTGAGCGATTTTCATAATGTTGGTATCGTTTCCATATGAATCGATTCCTCCGAACACGAATATGAATTCCAATTTAGCTCTACTCTCATCCATCGCCTTTCAGGCTGCAGCCAGCTCGACAATTTTTATTATTTGAAATGCTAAACCTATTTTCATAATGCTGGGTGTCATTTTGGCACGAATGGAAACCTCGAAACTTGAATGTTAAAGTTTGAACCTTGCGATGGTCATTGTTTTACGAGTTTTCAACCTTCGCGAAACATACTTTTAAAAGTAATAACAACCCGAGTAATTATTTGTAGAAGATTGATCAGAGTTAGTGAAAACATTTATGGTTTAGGTGGGAGCGGAGGCACTGTATAGGGTTGTGGTTGAGGTTAGCATAAAATTGGACTTCATATTCGTATTCGATTCATATGGAAACGACACCAACATTTTGAAAATATCTGAACTTTCAATATGTAGTGAAAATTGAGTTGGGGCAGAGGCACTCGAGGGGTGTGGATAAGAATAGCATAAAATTGGACGTCATATTCGTGTTCGGAGTGTTCGACTCATATGGAACCAATACCAATTAACATTACGAAAATATCTGAACTTTCAATATAGTGAAAATTGAGTTGGGGGCAGACGCACTGGGGAGGGGTGTGGATGAGGGTAGCAAAAAATTGGAATTCATATTCGTGTTCGGAGGAATCGATTCATATGGAAACGATACCAACATTATGAAAATAGCTCAATATTTAATATAGTGAAAATTGAGTTGGGGGCAGACGCACTGGGGAGGGGTGTGGATGAGGGTAGCGTAAAATTGGACGTCATATTCGTGTTCGGGGGGTTCGATCCATATGGAAACAATACCAACATTACGAAAATAGCTCAACTTTTAATACTCGTATAGTAAAAATTGAGAAGGGGGCTAAGGCTTTGGAGGGGTGTGGATGAGGGTAGCGTAAAATTGGACGTCATATTCGTGTTCGGGGGGTTCGATTCATTTGGAAACGACACCAATATTACGAAAATAGCTGAACTTTTGATATAGTAAAAATTGAGAAGGGGGCAGAGGCGCTGGAGGGGTGTGGATGAGGGTAGCATAAGATTGGGCGTCATATTCGTGTTCGGGGGGTTCGATTCATATGGAAACGACACCTTGTTTACCAAAAACAATGATTTACACCAGAATCCATTTTTAACCCCCCTGTTGGTTTTTTCAATTTTTGACCACGGCCCACCAAAAATTTTTTTTTGAAAAAAATATATGTTTTGTAGGAGTCAAAAATACATTTAAAAATGCTATTCGCATTTTTGTGCCGAATCATGATCATTGCTAAAACGGGCAAACAAAACTAAAAAACGCCATTTTGAGGGGAAAATATGGGGGGAGGGGGTTGAAATTTTTTGTGGGGATGCCTCTTATGGATGTTTACAACATACCAAAAAATTAAAAAAATCGGTTCACATGGGGCTGAGAAAAAAAATTTTATTGTAATTTTAGAAAAGGGGGGGTTTCTCAAAAACGGGGGGTCCTGGGGGGTCTGAAACTTTCGTGACGGAAGGTGCTCAAGGGTACCAACCTTCCATGCAAATATCAACCCTGAAGCTCTTGGGGGCAAATTCACCATACTTATCCACCTATAGCCTTTACCAATTTACCAAAATTTAGCTATTTACCGAAATTTACCAATTTACCAATTTACCAAAATTTACCAATTTACCCAAATTTACCAATTTACCCAAATTTACCAATTTACCCAAATTTACCGATTTACCCAAATTTACCGATTTACCAAAGTTTACCAATTTACCAAAATTTACCAATTTACCAAAATTTACCAATTTACCAAAATTTACCAATTTATCAAAATTTACCAATTTACCAAAATTTACCTATTTACCAAAATTTACGAATTTACCAAAAATTACCCCAGTAATTTACTAACATTTACCTCAGTAATTTACCAGACATTACCCACTAATTTACCAATTTTACCAACTTTTTCCATTTTACCAAAAATTACCCCAGCAATTTACCAACATTCACCTCAGTAATTTACCAGACATTTCCTCACTAATTTACCAATTTTTTAATTTTTTACCGAATTTTAATTACCCCAGTAATTTACTGCCAAAGGTTTTTGCCAATTTACCAAACTTTACCAAATTACCAAAAATTACCCAAGCAATTTACCAAAATTTTCGACCAACTTTAATTACGAGTAATTCACCAAAGATAACTAATCATTTTATTTACTAAAAATTACTATTAATTCACCAAAAAAAAAAAATCATCAAATTTTACTGGCTATTTACCAAAAACTTAATGTTTTTTGTTAAAACAAAAATTACACTAGAAATTTTTGAAAAATTTTGATTTTTTATGGCAAAAAAATTTTGGAAGGATAAAATTAACAAAAAAATTAACAAACAAATCAACAAAAAATTTTCTCCTCTTGACTCGCGCGGGATTCGAACACCCGACCTCCGGCACGCCAATCTGCAACCTACACACCCTAACCACCCCATTTGTTTGTTGGGGGTAAGCCGTTTGCGAGATATAAGGGTTTACACAAATTTCTGCTTATCCATAACGTTGAAACACACTTAAACGTTCATATCTCGTAAACGGCTGAATCGATTTCGACCAAATTAAAAATTTCTCTAGTTCAGTATCAAAGCAATATTTTGCCATCATCAGTTTCAACTTAAAGTTCGGAGCTTTTGAGTTCAGCGTGACACAAATTTATACATAAATTGATATATAAATAAATATATAAATATATAAATAAATATATATGTAAACTTATCTCGTTTTGCGCCATATGTCTTATCGTGATCAGCACACTCCAAAACGTCAAGAAAACCCACCCCCACCCAAATCCTCAACCATCATGACAAATACAATACCTTACTTTTCCGTTTCACGGCAAAGTCGGTAATACTTTTCCGTTTCACGGCAAAGTCGGTAAAACCGATTTAGAAAATACCAATACCTATAATTTCAAAATCGGTACAAAATACCAAAAACCAATACCGAAATTATTTTAAAATCTGTATTTTGGTACTCATTTTTGCATATTTCTGCAAATGAAACAATTCCAACATCAAACAAAATGAGTTTATTCATTTCAATGATCAATTTTCTTTGTTGATTTTCCTCTCATTTCAACTTTTATACTACTACTCTCTCAATTTCTGAATTTTAAGCCAAAGTGTTCTGTAATTAGCTTGATTTTTGGGTGATAAAATACCAATACCAAAACCGAAAACCGAAATAAAATTCACAAAAATTGGAAAAACTGATACCGAAAACCGAAATTTTGAGGTAGAAATTGATGAAAACCGAAAAACCAATACCGTTTTAGCCACCACATTTGAAATACCAATACCACGTACCGAAACCATTTTGTTTTATTGTTCCGCAACCCTGGAACCGCCAACAATATCTGTGTATTCTACAAGATTCCTAAAATTCTCAACCCCCCCCCCACCCAATCACTGGATTTGAACCTGGTTGAGAATGTTTGAGATGAATTAGACCAAAACATATGTTCATCACCAATTTCTTCCATTTCAGAGCTGAAAGAACAATTAAAAGAAGAATAGGACGGTTTGTCTCCTGACTATTTAAAAAAAGTCATCTCGAATATGCCAAAAAGGTTGAATGCGGTTATTAAATCGAATGGTTATGCCACAAAATACTTACCTATCTAGTTGAGTTATATTTTAAACTAAATCGTTGATTTTTTAAATCCAGAGATGTATTCGTTTTGTTTTTATTCGTTTATTTATTAAAACCGAATATTTTTGGAACACCTATTTTTGGCTTGTTGTACAAAATATTCATTCTTCTCCAGGTTAGAAACACAAACAATCAAAAATGAATGATTCTGAGAGAGGAAGAATCGAGTTTTCAGAATCACTAATTACTTTTCATCCATCTTTGAAATTACACACGAACACGAAACGAAAAACAATGAAGCTAAACCTAAACTGAATATTTTCGGCACTAACTGTATCCACAAAAAACTGTTTTTTTTTTTGTGCAGGGAGGACGCATGTTCCAAAAGCTTTATTAATAAAGTAAAATTATTGCAACTGCCTTCATTTTTCTGTATGCATAGGAGGAGAAAATGGGAATCGGGGCTAAATTTCTTTATATTGACGTGTAGAACAACAATCAATCATAAAATTGCTTTCGACAGAATATGTACATGAGCGCACGTGTTTTTGTAACCTGACTCCTAATTTAGTTCAAATTAAAAAAAAAAAATCAAAAACCGGAATGGCACAGCTACTTACATATGGTATATTTACCTACCAACTATCAATTAAAATATGTCGAATTCGAATATCAGTTAGTTTTTTCAATTCGACTTCTTCGAGTTCCCCAACCAGACCCTTATAAACTTATAGTCAAATAACGAGACGACCACTTTTCTCCCCACGCTTGCACTGAATTCGGTTATAACAATAGCTCCAGCTTTTCCTCAAAAATAACTGAACTCCTGCCTTCCTTCCATCCTTAGTCATAAGAGGTTTACTCGCGAACAGAGCTTATAAATGTACCTACTTCTTGAGCCGTCGAGCGATAGAAAATTTTATGATAAAAAATTCATAGCCATTATCGTAGCGTATTTTTCACGCTTTCGCGCTTGAAAAACATTCTGCATTTTTAAGCTTCGCGACTACGAGTATACGAGTACCTAGGTAGCAAAATTACAAGTAAGCGTAAACGCGGCATAGTCGGTAATGCGTATGACCGTAATTCATCATCAAGTTACGAATTACGAATAAGGAACGAGTACGAGAAGTAAAATTTAGCGCCGGATGTTTTACGCTGTCGCTGTCGCTGTCGTCGACGTCGACGTCGTCATCGTTAGGTAGAGGTAGGTACTAGGTAGGTACCTACTTCTTAGATGTTTTGTTTTTGCTGTCGACGTTGCTGTTCTTATTTTCAGATTACATTTATTATTGTTAGGTACGTGTTATACAGTCTCGTTTGTTCGCTGGCAAAAAGAAAAATTAGAAAAGAAACGAAACAATTTCAACATCATCTTAAGCTTTTCAAGAGCAGAGCGGGTTACCGTGCCGTCATCGTTGTCGTCGTCGTCGTCGTTAAATTTATTTAAAAGCGCAGCTTTATACTCATCACTGCGCTTAGCGCTTACAATAGGTAAAATTTGTGCAGCACGACAAACAATAACCCGCATCATTTTTACGTTTTTTTCCTTCTTGTTTACTTACTAGACGAAAGAAGGTAGATAGGTACTTGTATAATTTCAACATACTGCAACGTGTTTGTAAAGTTTACCATTATTTCGCTACCGTTACTCGCGTCAAGTAACGTAGTCCTTTATTCGTGTAGTTATACATGAGCAAAATGCACACAATGTGTCCCATCTCAATGTAACTCATCTTCAATCCATCTTATAAGCTCGTGTAGGCTCATTTGCCTAGTTTTGTAGTTGAAGGAATCGAGTCCACATCAATTTATGAGAGCATCAATCGCTTCTTCGGTTTTAAAACTTGCAAAATGAGCATACACGAGGTTACGATAATCGTCTACAAAGGAGGGTATATTGACAAGATACCCCATATTTAAGTATTAAAGAACTTGTACGATCCCCGATACTTGTTATCAACCCAGAACGAACAGGGATCCAGTTTTGAGTGTGTGTGTGTGTGTGTTTTGTTTCGAAGGTATTTATTATTGTGGCTGGCTGTAAAACTGAAACACGCTCATCAACTAATCTATATTCTAACAACAGAACTTATAAGTTATTTTTAAAAAATTGTAAAATTTATACACGAATACGAAATCTTCTACTCCGGCACTGGAACACAACGTACACGCAAATAAACAAACACACAGACACGCGTACGCGCAAACAAATTGTACGTAAAATAAAGGATGTAAGCGGCGCAATTGTAAGAGAAGGTACGAAATAATTACCAGTAAAACATACATTACGAGTAGGTAGAGGTAAATAGGTATAAGAACGTGTACGAGTACGAGTAGGTATACTACAGCGAGACAGAGGTCGTTTGGCAAGTTACATACTCGAGTACCAAAGCTCTACCTACCTATATTCAAAATCGAATTTGAATTCGGTGATCCACTTATGTGTACGTTGATCTATGAGACGTTCGTTAGGCAGGTAGTGAACAAAAATGCAAAATAAGTAAGTATCGTTATACTTATTCGAAATTTTCATCTTGGTTTTCGAAAATTGATAGACAAAATGTAGACAAAGGTATTAGGTAAAATCCGTGGATTCGTTCTGCCTTTCGGGCAACTAACGTAGGTATAAGATGTACCGAATTTGTACAAATATGTACATCGCAAAATAAGAATACGAAATACAGTATAGGTAAAAATAACGAGATGGCCGCGCCGAAAACATAAGGTAATACCCACGTGTAACACGTCACGTGTACGTGCAGCTCGCAGTGAACGAAAAAATCTTTTTTCTTTTTCATTCATCGCATTCTCTTACTGACGTAGGTAACGTATTTCTTTTCAATAAAGAGTGTAGGTATTGCGAATAGCAGTCTTAGCTATTGGGTATAAGTAATGGGCACCTAGCTAACTATTTATGTAGGTAAGGTAAATAAGAAACCTTACAACGAGAAGGGTTATGACGTATGTAGAAATAAAAACTCTCAATTTTCTTTTTCATTATTTATTATAGCAAATCTTTTCAAACCACCGAGTCTTCATCACCTGCACAGTTAAGTCGCTCTTGAACAGAGTGTGCGTAGCACACTATTAGTTTTGGTCTGAAAGTGGAAAAATTCTTTGGAACGAATGTTCTCTTAGATGGATATTGGATTGCCCATTTTTTTGAAATTTCCATATGTAGAAGTGGTCTATCATGAGACATTCAACGCCATAATTATAATTGCAATTGCAATTAATTACAAAAATTTGGGCCAAAAAAAGAATAAAAAGGGGAAAAGGGCCATATCTATCAAAAGCAAAGCCGACAGTATGTAACACCGCAGGGGGTGTAAAATATTTTCTCCATATCAAAAGCAAAGCCGACAAAAGCGAAGCCGACGTCAGTTAAATTTCAAAATTTATATAACACCACAGGGGTTGTAAAATCTTTTCTATTGTTCAATTTTTGGATTTATTTTTCAAAATTGAACAATGGAAAAGATTTTACAACCCCTGCGGTGTTACATAAATTTTGAAATTTCTTATCTATAGTGTTATCTTTCCCATTGTTCAATTTCAAAAATTTGGTCATTTTCTAGTGGTTTGCCGCATATTGTTATTCAATGATCCATTGTATTCGCTTATCTGTCTCACTATACCTAAATGTTACACCACAGGGGTTATAAAAATTTTTCCATTGTTCAATTTTGAGAAATGATGTTTCATTTACACAAGTTTAGTACCTAGACAACAAAAGCAGGTGGTTACCCTTTCTGAATTAAATCCCACCAGTCATTTGTGATTTTGCTGTGCTCCAAAGAGGTTCTCTCAGTACTGAAGCGCTTTTGGAGTCGCATTATGCTTTCGAGATATATAGCGTTATGCACTGGAGCATTCAGAATAGCATAGTGTATTTGGATTCGCGTTGTGCTTTTTTTTTGAAATCACATAGGTAGTGCTTTTTTTCAAAATCGCGTTTTGCTTTTTTTCAAAATCTCGTTTTATTTTCAAATTTGCGTTGTGTGCTTTTTTAAAAATCACATTGTGCTTTTTTTCAAAATCTGGTGGTGTTTTTTTTAAAATTTGTGTTGTGCTTTTTTTTGCAAATTTGTATTGTGCTTTTTTTTTGCAAATTTGTGTTGTGCTCTTTTTCAAAACTGTGTTGTGCTTTTTTTTCAAAATTGCGTTGTGCTTCTTTTCAAAATCACGTTTTATTTACAAATTTGTGTCGTGTGCTTTTTTTTCAAAACCTCGTATTGCTTTTTTTGCAAATTTGTGTTGTGCTTTTCTTTCAAATTTGCGTTGTGCTTTTTTTTTCAAAATTGTGTTGTGCTTTTTTTCAAAATCACGTTGTGCCTTTTTTCAAAATCGCGTTTTATTTTTGAATTTGCATGGTGTGTTTTTCTTTCAAATCATTGTCATTTATTTCTTGGAAGAACGCTATAATTCTCAAAAGTTGTAAGTTCTTTCTCAAAAGTGAAAGATGATTTGTTAAAAATGTAGAAAGCAAAATGAAGATACTTTATTGTTGAACAGACCCCCCCTTTCCCCTCCCCAAATGATTGAAAATCACTGTAGATTGATTAAAGAAATTTTCAAAATTGTTCCAAGTTTTGAGAAAACTAAGCAAAGTAGTAGATATAATTACTTCACCTTTCAATTTTTGATAAAATTTTCAAAAATCAAGTTTTTTTTGTTTTATTTATAGTCAACAAAAACCAATTTTTTTCAAAATTGACTAAAAGTTCCGGTTTTGACAAGATTACCTAACAAATTCTGTTTTTGAGAAAATTACCAAAAAATCCCAGTTTATTGTCAAAATTGTCGGTGTCAATTTTTGATAACTTGACTGAAAGTTGTAATGTTTTTCTGCCAAAATTCTCTGCTAGAAATAGTTTTCTCGACAAAATAGTCAAATGGTCGTAAATTTTTGCCAAAAAAGCATCGACTTATTTCAAAGTTTGTCAAAAAAAATCCAGTTTTTTTTTTTACAAAATTGCTTGAAAGCTCATTTTTTGGTCAAAATTTCATTTGTTCCACCACCCATCCCCCCATATTCATTCGTTTTAACAGTTTTTATCCCTTTCGCGCCAAATATTGGTTTTGCATCCCACCTCCAATTTTTTTACATTAAATCGTTCCTTGGGCATCTCTAAGCAACATAAGTTTGTTACAGATTTTTTCCTCAACTTACACTGAAGATATTGAGGTGGGAACACGTATGTCCCAGCCTTGAACTTTGAAAATTCGTCCAGGGACAGCATATGTCCCATCAGTGCTTAAAATTTGCAAAAATTGCTGGGACAAAAGGGGCAATACCAATAATATCATTCAAGTATGCAAAAAGTCATGCAAAATATTTGTATTTTGGATGCAAATGAGAAAAAATTTCAAAAAAACACTTTTCCAAAAAAAAAACTTAATATTTCAAAAAATTGACATTTTTATGAAATTTTACCAAAATTGAGACATCAATTTCCTTTGATAGAGGATTTCTCTGTGAGTAATGCATCAAATTCGGTGAAATTTGGACATAATAATATGTAGAAAAACATCCTTGACAGACTGAAATTGTCTTTTTTTCGATTTATTGAAAAAATAACACCCAAAACAGCTCAAAAATATCAAAAAATTATTGAATAAAAATTATTTACGTTTTTGATTTTGAATTTGCTCCCTCAAAAATTAATCAAAATTGATTTTTTTTTTTATACCAAAATGTAGCTTATTCTATCTATTTTCAAATATAAACTCGTTGTCGGGCACAATCACTCCCTGTGTTTGCAATTAATTTTTAATTACTATCAACTAGTTGCTCAGATTTCACATTTTTACTGAAAAACACGGTTTTGCGGAAAAAATAATTCACAGTGTTGCTATAACACGAGCGAAAAAATTGCGAGTGGTCTCAATCGATTCCGGACACTTTACTCTACTGATGGGACCCTGTCTGCGGGAAAAATGTGTCCCAGAAGTTCCCAGCAGATTTGTTCAAACTTGCTGGGACATATGCTGTCCCAGCCGGCGCGAATGGGTTATGACAGTTTCTCGATATTTTCAAAATTTTCAACCCCTTTTTCCCCCAAAAAATCCTCCAAATATGAAACTCCACATAAGCACCATCAAAACTAACTTTTTGGAAGAATTTGACCAAATTTTGAGAGAGTGCGGATTTTACCATCTTTCCCTTGAAATCTTTTTCAAACATGTTTTCATGATATTTTAAGAAGTTTTTGTTTAATACTTTTTAAGCACAGTTTCTGGTCTGTTAAACAACGAGAGCCATGTGCACTATACGATAAACTAGGTAATTTACTCATTGTTCAACAGAAATTTAATCCTTATGATGAACATTTGGTGTTTGAAAAGCGTTGCTCATCTCGTAAGTCATAAATAGTGGGAAAGAGAAAAGCGAGAGTTTTTATGTTCTTTATTTACGGAGGTAACTACATATTTAAAAGGATATAAATTCGTTTCAAATTCGAGTGAAAACTTGCCAAAACCGTAAGAAAAACGCTGCTCGTATCGTAGGTATGTTTTGACGAAGGTATAGGTTGGTAAACTAAAAAAGGACCAATCAATTACGCGATACACAAAGCATTCAATACCATATGCAGATCAGATATCTATAGGAAGACGACAGGTATAACAGAGGTAGGTAGGTTCATAGATAGGTATAAGGTGAATATGTGTAAGGTACGTCTACAATACGTACCGCAAAGGTGAAAAATAACACAAATCATATAGGTTAGGTAGGTAGGTAGGTAGGTAGGTAGGTAAGGTAAGACAAACGTACGAGCACAATGCAAACTCGCTTCTTGTAAAAGATTCTTCGAATCAGAAATACTTTTGTCGAACTTGAATTGTCTACGTTTGAAGAAAATTCTACAATACGATTTACGATGAATAGAGAGAGAGAGAGAGAGAGAGAAAAAAAAGAAGACGGAGAAAAGAAAAAAATGGCTCGTATATAAGCTTATATAAACCTACGAATAAGTTGGGGAAAACGGGTGTTCGAAGGTAGGAGAGGCTATTATCGCGCGTATGTACGTACTACGTATACCTATACGTATAAATACGCGGTGCGGCGCCGTGCCGTAAAAAAAATAATACGCGTACGTATACTTTTTACGTAAGTAAGTAAACGTAGACATACGTATTGTACGTCTGTGTATACGTTTACGTATCTGCCGCTTTTGGGATGCAATCGACCGAATTCAGCCGTTTCCGAATATTTTATTCTTTTGCGAGTTTACGTAGGTATTTTTTCGAATTTCGATTATACGCTTTCTCTTTTTTACGAGTATTTACTTACTCTCCCCTCGACAGTGCCCACCTTCCCATTTTCGAGACTTTCAATCCGCAAACGATTCGATTTTATCGACAACGGCGCGGCGGTGGCGCATGCACATTACGTAATACGCATTAGGTATACATAGGTAGGATGAGTACCCACTACACAATAGGTACCCTGCCTACCTAGTTACTTAATCGTACATTCGTACATAAATGCAGCAGGTATAGGTACACGTAAACGTATTTATTCGTAAATAAATACGCGCGTATAGTCGGCGAAAGTTAGGTAATGAATTTTTGCAAATAGGTACGAGTAAGCTTAAAATTTCAACTCGATCCGCGAGTAGGTATAAATATAAGGAACAGGTATAGGTATAGATTTTACATTACATACATGGACGCGTAGGTATGTGTGTTAGTGTACAAACACGAACGAATATAGCAGCGACGAACAAATAAGGCTACCTACGATCCTACGTACTAGAAACCAACTTACACCATCGTGTACGAGTTTTTATCTACATACAAATAGGTACTTAAAATTGGTGGAAATTGAAAGAAGAAAATTACCTGTACAGCATACGTTCTTGGCGATCTGCTTCTATGTAAATTCTGTAGTACATGAATATCATTATAATTCCCGGTACCCAGAATGAAACGCTAGACGAGATCGCAGCGTAGATACGATTCACTTGGAAGACGCATACCTCCGGATTAGCTTTTTGGTATTGTAAATGTTTCTCAGTCGAGTACCAACCCATAAATATAGGAAGAAATGAAACCGTGCCCGGCGAACACCACACTACTAACAGCATTATCACCAGACGGCTTTTTGTCATGATTAATGGGTAGTCTAGCGGCTGCACGATCGCGTAATACCTGCGTAAATCAATCAAAATAAACGCAAAAATCAATACCATTTACACGCGTGCATCTACACGTATGTATTGTTGAGTAATAAGTAGCTAAATCAACAAATAACCAGTTAGAACTTACAATAAGAAAATGGTCTTACTTAATCTAAATTACCCAGGTACTTGATACTCAGTCACCCGTTTTGTTTGTTTTCCTGCCGGATAAGACAACCCTTCAACTGCTAAAGCGAAAAATGGAATGCCCAACAAGGGTTTAAATTTTTCAAAATGTTGGTCCAAAACTTGCATAAATAAAATTGTTGAAAAAAATCCACTGGCAAATGGTCTTCATGTACTTACTTTTGAGGGCTGACTCTTGGTCAAAAAAAAGATTAAACATTTTGAAATGCTAGACTGAGCATGCTGTAACTGTGGGAATCTTCTTTACAGATACTTATAATGTTAGACTATACGGTGGGGGGGGGGGGGCAAGGAATGAGCCCCCTGCGAATGTTTTTTTAAAAAAGAACTGTGAATACATTTTCTCAATAAGCTGGCACCCCCTGGAAACAGTAATTCAACTAATGGCCAATCATCCCATCACTGGTCAATCATGCACCCTACACTCAGGTTAAAACAGCCCTTCTCAGGGGCCTCTGACGAGGACACCTCCCTTAAGGATCATGTCCATAAATATAGAGGGCCTGTCAGGGCCAAAGGAAGTTATACTAGCTGAAGTGGTTAAGAACCTGAGCATAGACGTGCTTGCCATTTAAGAAACACAGGTGGAGAGAAATCTGGAAGCCAAAAATTGAAGGAATGAAACTTATTATTGATAGACCCCATGAGAAATATGGAAGTGTCATACTAGTTAAGCTAAACATGGAGGTAAAAAGTACTTCACTGTCTGATGAAAATAATTTCGAGATTCCAACATTCAACATGGGAAACTGCTTTTAATCTCATCTGTTTACAAACCACCAAATGTAGAATTTACATGGAAAGAAAACAGCAATGTCCCACCCACAGAAACAAGAATAAGAGTTGGAGACTTCAACAGTCATAGTATAAGCTGGGGATATGCTGAAAATGATACAGATGGTGACCTAGTGGAGAAATGGGCTGAAGAGCAGCAACTGAGCTTGGTCTTTGATGCAAAACTGCCAGCATCCTTCAATAGTGGAAGATGGAAACGCGGATATAACCCAGATAACATTTTTGTTTCGGAGCAAATCTCAAGTCTATGTCACAAACGAGTAGCAGATCTAATTCCCCAAACCAAACACAGGCCAATTATATGCGAAATTAAGGGGTCATCAGCCCAATTAAATGTGAAAACCCACCTACAAGATTCAATTTCAAAAAGACCAATTGGGAAGCTTTTAAACAGGCAATTGAAGAAAAGATAGACAACCTACTGCCAATACCAGAAAATTATGAACTCTTCAATGAAATCATTAAGAAAGCCTCAAAAGATCATATTCTGAGGGGAGCAAAAAAGGAGTAAATCTCTGGAATGGAGCTGCACCTCATGACACAATATAAGGAGTAAGTATGTTGAAAAATTTAGTGAAAATCCTTTCAGTGAGGAAACCATTGAACTAGGAAATCAATTAGCAAGTGATATAGCAGAATCTAGACAGAAAAAATAGCAGGAATTAGTAGAAAATCTGGATTTCTGCAAAGATAGCTTAAGAGCCTGGCAACTGTTGAAGAGACTTGATGGAGGGAAAACCCAAAAGAGCAATTTCACTTAGGTTACAGCTAACCAAGTAGCCCATCAACTACTCCTGAATGGCAAGACTGACAGCAAAAGCAGCCGAACAAAAGTGGAAAGATGCATGGATGTGGAAGTGAATAACTTTGCCACACCAATTACTAACAAAGAAGTGAAGTCTGCAATCAAATTGTCCAAAAATAGGAAGGCTGCTGGTGTGGATAACATCCCTCACAACAATTGTAGACGTCGACATTTACATCGACTACATTTTTTTCCAACATATGATGGAAAAGTGATCAATTAATTATTTAGTAGGAATCTTCTGTCCATACAAAAGCCAGGTAAATGAAAATTTTCGAAATTTCTCATTATTTCTGATACCTCGACATGCCATCTCGACATGTAGATGTAAAATTCAATTCTCAAAATTTACATCTACAACTATGTCGACCAATTTTTCAGAATTAAAATTTCTGTTTTAGTGTTTAAAATTTTAGTAAACATTCAAAAATATGATCTTGTTCAATGTGGAAAACAAATTTTTTAGGGAATTGATGAAATTATTCACTTTTCCGCAGTTTGGAGATGTAGATGATATGATGTTGATATTGTGGATGTATTCGTTGATGTCGAATTTCACATCAACATTAACATCGACATGTCGACATGAAAATGGATTAGTTTAGTACTCGCAGATGAAGTATTGCACCATCTTTGATATAAGGGATTTCTGTCGAACTTCTTGATTATACAGACTTTTTGTCTGTACTTCTTCAGAAGTGGACTTTGCATCGATGCTGTTTTCAGCACTAGCAATAGCCACATCAGAGGAAATAATTTTTGGGGAAAAAAATTAAAAATTTTTAAACTCAAATTCTATAACTTAATGAAGCAGGAGGTCGACATAAATTTCGATTTCGATGTAAATGTCGATCCATCCACATCCGTCACTTTTGGATGCCCCATGTCGATGTGAATTTCGACCCTATGTGGAGCCAATTGTTGACACGAATGTAGATCAACATCAGTCGACAATTACATCGACAATTAGCTCGACACAGGGTCGAAATTCACATCAACATGTGGCATCCAAAAGTAACGGATGTGGATGGGTCGACATTCACATCGAAATTGGCATGGTCATTGTTGTATGGGATGTATACTGAACAGATCAAACACTTCAGACCAAAGGCAATAAATTGGACCCAAAAAGTGTTTGATGCCTATAAAGAAACAGATGCCAAGACTATGGCAACAGGCACATGTTATTGCATTACAGAAACCAGGCAAGGATGCAGATGACCCAAAGAATTACGCGCCTATCTCCCTGTTGTGTCACCTATACAAGTTTTTTGAAAGAGTCATTTTAAATCGCATGGCTGACTGTATAGATGAGGGACTGTTCAAACAGCAGGCTGGATTTAGACCAGGAAAATCAAGCACTGGCCAGATAGTACACTTAACACAGCACATCAAAGATGGCTTTGAAAAGAAGAAAGTCACTGGAGTAGTATTTGTTGACTTCACAGCAGCTTTTGACACAGTGTGCCACCGACTACTCCAGTATAAGGTGTACCAACTTACAAAGGATTTTAAATTTACACAGATAGTCACTATGTTGATGAAAGACAGAAGATTCTATGTGACATTCAATGGTAAAAACAGCACCTGGAGCCCTATTGACAAAAATTATGCGATAGCATGCTAAAACGCATGCTTTTATGCATAGCACAAGCATGCGTGAATTTGGACTTTTTTCAAAAAAAGCATGCGATTCTGCCTGCGATTATCATGCATAAAAGCAATGTTATAGCATGTCAGGTGAAATAAAAATTGTAAAAATTTTTTTACCCTGGGCGGGAATCGAACCTGGGACCCGCAATATTAATTTATCCGCGTTGCCTAACCCACTCAGCCACTTCGCTGCTTGCAAAGAGCGGAGTTATTTCCCCATAAACGTTTGCACTTTTTGGACTTGAGAAAAATTTTAAAATTTATTAAGTTCACAACGCAGAAGCATTTATGTGGAAATAACTCTTCACTTCGCAAGCGGCAAAGTGGCCGAGTGGGTTAGGTAATGCGGAAAGTCGGAAACCATAGGTCCCAGGTTCGATTCCCACCAAAGGCAGAAATTTTTTTCAATTTTTTTCAATTTTTTTCAATTTTCCTGTTATTTTACATGCTGTAACATTACTTTTACGCATGCTATTCGCTCACTTTTATGCATGCTATTTGCAGGCTGAATTAGCTGAATTGCATGCGTTTTTTTGGACTTTCACTTATGCATAATTTTGTCAATAGGGAGGCGGCAAAAGAATGGATTGCCTCAGGGCAGTGTTTTGTCACAAATTCTCTTCAACATTTTACACTAATGACCAACCAATTGGACCAGATACCAACCACTTTCTGTATGCAGATGATCTTGCACCAACTGCCCAACATGATATGTTTGCGAAGGTGGAGGACATACCAAACCAGGCTATAGAAGAACTGGACACTTACTATAAAGATAACCACCTCAAACTAAATCCTATAGACAGAGACATGCTCTTTTCATCACAGAAATCGTGAAGCAAAGCGACAATTGAATATTCAGTGGGGTGGAACAGATCTGAAACATGCAGATAACTCCAAATTCCTGGGTGTAACCCTAGATAGGTCCTTGACCTACAAAAGACACTGTGAGGCAACAAAAATGAAAGTCGCAGCCAGAAGAAATATAATTCACAAACTAGCAGGGAGCAGTTGGGGAGCTAAGCCCTAAGTTATGAGAGCATCTGCACTGGCACTGTGCTGTTCAGTGGGGGAGTATGCCTGCCCGGTTTGGAGTGGTTCAGCACATACAAGTAAAATTGATGCACCCTTAAACAAAGCATGTAGATTGGCGACAGGGTGCTTACACCCAACACCATTGAATAACCTATATGAGTTGAGTGGAATCGCCCCACTAGCAGTCAGAAGTGAGGTTGCATCCATGGTAGAGAAGACAAAGATGCTAAAAAATCTGCTGCATCCTATGTATGGATATGAAGAACTGGCAGAAACCCGCCTCAGATCTAGACACAGTTTCATGAAAACAGTTGAAGAACTAAAAGATACCCCTAGCACAGATAGATGTCGCATATGGAAGGCAGGGTGTTGAGGAAAGAACTAATCAGGAAGACTTACCAAGCGGAGAACATTTGAAATATGGACTGTGGAAAACGCTTAACAGATTGAGGAGCGGAGTCACACGATCTAAGTACAACCTTCATAGATGGCAGTTAGCTGATAATGATCTGTGTGAATCCGGCGATGTTCAGACTGACAAACACTTATTTGATTGTGAATTATCAGGGAAAATCGATCCTGGAAAATTAAATGGGACACTTGACGATGAAGCAGTTAGATTCCTCGAGTACTGGCAGGAGAAGGGTATTTAGATTTGGATTTAGATTAAGATTTAGATTGAGTTTTTCATGTTAATTTAGGCGTGTCGACCAGATACGAGAAAAAAAACTATACGGGGGCTTCGAAAAAATGTTTACTTGTATTAAGAACTTCACTGATCCATCCGCACACCCCGTACACTAATTAGTAATTATACCTTACAAAACGAAAACGATAGGTACCGAACTTCACGACATAAGGTTTACCTATAGGAACTTTATCACTCCTTTTTTCCTCTCTAATTTGTAAGCCTAAATATTTTAAAACCGTCACTTTTTTTGTTGCTTTTTTGCTTCTTATACTTTTTATCCGGCGAATTATGGTATTCAATTAGCGCAATCTTTCTTCACGTTTAAGCCGATATTTTCTTTACGAGCACCCGTGAATTATTAGTTTTAATCCTAGACACGCTGCGCTGTAATCCTGATTAGCAGTAAACTTTACGGATAATGCTTAATCTCGCATTTCATATCTGCGCTGCCATCGTACAAATTATCTTTACACTCTTTTACATCTCAGCTTTATACGCACAAATCTCCTCTCCGAGTCTGTGTCAGTATCTGTGCTTCTATACATAAACAGCGAACACCAAACACGCACGCATCAAGTGTAGCGGGGTCATTAATTTTCATACAAATAACAGCCCTATACTTACACACTTTTACAGCACACACCGGCAATCCTGCCTACCTATCAATGCTAACTCCTTTTTTCACCATACTGACTAAATTTTCCTTCGCGATTTTCACAGAATATTTACGTAATTTGTCGTTTTTTAAACGAGAAACCTTGAGCGGAGATTCTTCAACAGCGGATTTACAGCTCATCTTCAGACTGCCAAGCGCTGGGTATTGTTTTTAGAGGAATTGAAAAATGAAAAAAAAATGCTGTTAGTAAAGCATACGCATCAACTTATTGTATTATTCTAACGATTCGTTGAAATTAAGAAGAATATTCACTGGCAGAGGTGGGAAATTTCAACTGGAGAGGTGGGCGGGTTCTGCGCCAGGAGTGAAGAAATTGAGCTTGGAATCATCTGTAAACGAATCGGAGGGCAAGATGATTCACTGTTCCTGTTCTCATGAACGATATTGTGTTCTCAAGTTGAAATATAGAAATTTCCCTTCACTGTTTCCCTTCCTCCTCCACCTCCTCCTTCACCACCTCTAATTTCTCATGTAGTTGCAAGCTAAGGCTTTAAAATTGAGAAAAACATTCTGTAATGGATTTCTGGTCACCGTTTCTGTCGCATTTGAAATAAATAATATAAGAAATTCGGCGTATAAAGATAGACGGGTTCTGCGCCAGGAATAAACAAATTGAACAGTAAATTTCCTCAACATATAAACAGAAAAGGAAGAAGTCGTTTTGTCTTCTGTCTCTTATGTTTGAACAAATAATTTTAATCTCAAAATTTCTGAGGTAGAAATTTTTTGCCATTTGTCTTCTTCAAACAATAATTCGACTCGTATTTTGAAAATTCTAGTACTAGGTACTTCAGTTTCATAATCAGAAAATGTATTTGTATTTCGAGATGGATTTTTAGCCATTAGCTCTGTTGTGTTTGAAGACAAATTATTAGAAATTTTATCTAGAGATATGGGCGGGTTCTGCGCCAGGAATGAAAAATCCAACTCTGAATCGTTTAAAAACCAACAGAAAAGGAAGGAGTTCCTTAGTTTCTCTGTGTCTCAGATTTGAAAAACTGATTTTCGAGTCGAAATTTCGAGATGGAAACTTTTTTGCGACTCATCCCCCATTATAAATATTTTTTTCCAAATTCTTACTTCTGTTTCAAAATTGAGAGAATCATGTTGGGATAGATATAGACCTCGTTTCTGTTGCATTTGAATAGAAATGCTAGGAAAATTCCACCGGAGAGGTAAGCGGGTTCTGCGCCAGGAGTGAAAAATTCAACAAGTTAATACCTCAAATAGAACAGATTAAGAAAAGATTTGTTCAATCTTCTTCAGTCATGTTTAAAAAAATAATTTTTGAGTCGGAAAAATTTTACTGGAGAGTTGGGCGGGTTTTGCGCCAGGAATGAAAAGTTTGTTTCAATTCGGACTATTGATGTCGTGATTATAGGGTTTTTATTCATTTTTTTGGAACAAAAATACGTTTTGTAAAGGGTATGCCACAATTTAATGGAATCCGATTTCGAAAATAAAGGCTCAATACGGATCCTTAGAATGATAGACACTTAATTGAAATATTTACCTACCTACTTACATGTATATATATGTACTCTCTAAATTTAAAGCAGTCAAATTTCACTGCTTAGCAGTCACGACATTTTGCCTTTTTAAAGCAGTAGTTTTTTTTACTGCAAAACAGTGAAAAATTACTGAATTGGTCAGTCAAAATGATTTTTTACTGACCAATTCAGTAATTTTTCACTGTTTTGCAGTAAAAAAAAACTACTGCTTTAAAAAGGCAAAATGTCGTGACTGCTAAGCAGTGAAATTGACTGTTTCAAATTTAGAGAGTATGTATTATTATTCTGATTTTAAATAATAAGGAATAAGAAAAGATCTGTACTCACCTATCGACACTAATACAACATAAATGAAAAATGGATACTGTAGAAAAATAAACGTCCAACGAATTCCAAACGTCGCACATAAAAATGCCGAAAAACCACTGGCCGGTGAATTCGACGCTCGCGTTGAAACTCATGGCGCAAATCGCGACTAGCATATCGGCCAACGCCAACGACACCACGAAATAATTGGTAATTACGCGTAATTTCGGATGCCTCATAACGCTAACGATAACTAATAAATTTCCGAGTAGAGCGGCCACTATAATAAATATCATTATGACGCCTTTTAATAGAAATAATATGCAATTGATGACGTCGTCCGCCTCGAGCTGGTCCTGCGTTCCGGTATAGAAACCGGTGATGGATTTGCTCGTCGGGTCGTTGTACAACGTCGAAGCGGACGCGGACGCGGACGCCGCCGACGCTGAAGCCGTCGTCAACGTTTCGTTCATACTCGTCGAGGTGGCGTAGTAGTTGAATTTCTTGCTCAGTTCGTTGAAATTCGATGTGAGATTGGCAGTCATTTTACGCCACTGCCGCGGCCATACACTGTGGCACCAGGCACAGGCGCAGGCACAGGTACAGGTACATAGGGTATATAGCTAGGCTCGGGGCAAGTACCAAGCTCTATGCCTTAGCCTATCTAAGTATGTATCTATTTTACCTACGTAGTTCTCGAGCGAAAACGCGTTACGTCGAGAGATTTCGTAGAATGCTGCTTGTACATACGCGTACGAGTACCTAAGACCTATATCGAAGTACTATAGGCACAGGCACAGGCACAGTCACACATATGTACAAACGAACGATATAAAAATCAAAAAAATATAGGTATATGTAGAAGTTGGCAAACTATCAGGCAGCTAGAGCTACGACGCTGGCAGTTTTCACTTACTCGTATAGGTTACCGTAAAATTCGAGCACGTATATACCTAACGCTAATGTACCGCACGGTAATCTACGAATAGCCGCGTATAATACGTATTCGCGTATTATCGTCTTATCGATTTATCAATTTATTTTTCTCTTTCATTTTGCGATAATTTTTCGTCCTCGATAACGCGATCATTGGTCAAACGACGCGACGCAACCACACGTATTTCGGCCACTTCTCAAAACGCATAGAGGCTATGTTGAGCGGTGGCGATGCTGCAATTACTACTGATGCTGCTGCTGCTACTGCTACGATGACTGCTGATGACGCTGCTATCGTTACTGCAAGTATTACTGCTGCAATAGCTGATGTAGTCGCTTAATCTGGTCGTATGGTATAAACTACGAGTATTGCTGTGGTTGATGCCAACACTGGTCCTACAATCGCTGCTAATGCTCGTGTTAACAATGCATTCGTCATTTTGTTGCAAATCGTACATCATTTTGGCGGATACGTTGATTTTCAAGTGTTTCTGAACGTTATTTATCTGAAACAAAAAAAATACAGCGATCGAATTAGATACATAATATAGGTACCTAAAGGAAGAATATAGATGGTGCGAAGCTCAGTGGAGACCTTCGTTTTGAGATAAAAGTTGACCAGAAAAAATGTGAGCGCTGTAGGTGCCCTTGGAGTGGAGATATGGGTTCTCAAATATTGTATTTGCAACAAACGGCGTCCAAGCAACTTAATCCACCCCCCCCCCCACATTAGGTAGGTATAATCAGTTGCTATACGCTTCTGGTCGAATTCAAAAACAACGACAAAGCTCATTTAGAAATCGTGACTATTTTTCTCACCGCATTGAACGTAAATAGGTACCTACTTAATGTACATATAAGTAGTTCAAAAAAAGAAGAAAAGCCTCAAAAAACTCAACTCAGCTTTTACATCTTCAAATCATTCTCCTCGTCAAACCCCGATGTTTGTCAGCCTAGCACTTTAGCATTAACGAGAGGATTGCTTTTCTTACCCAATATAGGAGTAATGAACGAGCGAACAAGTTCAAGTACATACAACAACAACTCGCATATATTATTTTAATACAGGCGGAAACTTTTTCGAGTGTTTTATTACCGTTCGCAAAACGGATTTGAATTGCCGGCATAACGGAGGTGAAATATTTATTACGCATTTTATTTACCATAACGGCTGAGGCAGAGCCAGCATCATCTCGGTACTAGCGCTTCTGCCCATGCTCGCGCGTTCGCGTTCACGTTCAAATTATTCGCTTTAATTTATCGCTCGACGTTAATATAATTTCGCGTATTCGCCGGTAATTAGTTTCTCTGCACAGTGAAATCTGCTCCCTTATCGTTATCCTAGTACGCGAATATGTACGACTTATAGTTAGACTACGAGTAACTACGTATTAAAACGAGATAACTGGCGTGTCAGCCGAATGTCATACACTCAACTTACGAGACACCCTTTCCCATTCGTCGTATGGTAAAAACAACGTAGAAATGGTTCGCTGTTCGTCAAATTTGCCTTTTTTCAAAACTGCGAGATCGTACTCCCTGAAATTGAATTTTTTAACCAATTTTTATAACACACTGTTGGATTAAAAGAATCAAAATTTCAAAGTTTTTCATAATTA